>NC_035108.1:351167469-352367469 GCF_002204515.2 Aedes aegypti
GTCGCAGTAGGTGTCGACATAGACTCTTGTACATTAACATTAAAACTCCCATACCTTTCCTTTTACCTGATTTATACCTTTATAAAAGCGAGCTAGGAGCGCAGCGAGCTAGGTGGGCGGATCAAGTGCGTATCGATTTGGCGAGCGTGGGGCAGAACCGAGGATGGAGAGATGCGGCCTCGAACCGAGTATTGTGGCGTGAAATTGTTGATTCAGTATTATCTGTGTAGATGTTAACTAAATAAATGAATAATACCTTTATAAAAAATAACTTTTGATGGTTCGACGCTAAAAGTGTCGACTAACCCTACGTTCACGTTGTCTTTAGAGTACTTCCCGTGACAACCATGGAGATGCAGAGGTGATCTCGGTCTCTAGTAACAATGGACGTCACACTGATATTCGTTCCCTTCCCCGATGACCGTAACCACGTGGCCGGCGCCGTTATTGTCTTTTAAATGCTTGGAATTTTCGAAAGCGTACATTAAAGATGAAAAGCAACTCCCAAACTACATCACTTGGTTCCTTGTGCAACTTCGATTATTCTGGTCAATCACGGAGTAGCAACTACGAATTGTACGGTCATCAATGCTTATGCTAGAAATAAAATTTTGAAGACATTCAGAAGAAAAAAAAAACTTCTAAGAAATCATTGAAGAAATCTTCGATGAAACTTCAGGAAAAATGGAAGAGTTCTCAAAAATGTTATAAATTACATGGAGGATAAAACAGCGGAACAAAAATAACCTTTTCGTTAGTTTCAAAGATCAAATTATGTGTCTCTACTAAATTTGGGGTTGCTGAATCCGTTGCCATTTTCAGAAATGAACTAGAACAGATCGTCAAAGTTGCATAAACCACTGATTTAATGTATGTTTAAAGGAAATTCGACTATGATTCATATTTAGTTAGTAGAACGGTCGGTTCTCACCTCACGCCACACGTGCAAACCCATTTGTCTTCGAACAACGCTCTGAAACTGATCAGAAAATGACGGCAATGTAATGAATTTTCAAAATTTCAGGTTATTGTTAGTTCGTCATCTAAATTTCAGTCAATTCGGACTACCGGGTACCTCCGTTGGTTTGACCACATTTAATATGGACACTTTTTAATGTGTGTCCTGCTAATTTGCACATCGTTTAGATTGAAAATGATTCAAACGTCATTTAGCTCATGGAACGGAGTAAAGTGAAATGCTACGTTGTGGAAAGGAACGCAGAATCAAATCAAAAAAGCTAATAGGGTAACCAGAAGTACAATTTTGTATTGTTCGTAGGGTGACTAGAAGTTCAAATTAGAAATAAACCCCGATGGTTTGCATGAGGTGCCGTTCAAATTAGCAAGGGTTCACGGTACCACAAGCTGAGACACAGAGCCCCAAATTTGGACATTTTCTATGAAAAAAAAAAACTTTGGGTTACTAACTTTTGTCACTTGTGGTTATCCTACGAGTGGCGTGAGGTGAGAACTGTCGGTCTCGTGTTAATCACCACTTCACTTGAGTCGAGCACTGTCACCTAGCTATACGAGATCAACAATTCTCACCTCACGCAACTCATAGAATTAACCCAACTGACTGTAAATCTCACTTCAATATTCTAATAGGAATTACTGGGTCAGTTTAAGTGAGTAAAATCTGATTTCAAACGGAGATGAAGAACAGGTGACCGCGCAACGATTCAATTTCAAAAAGTGCTCCGCAAACCCCTGAACTAGACTATCGAAATACATACATTTTTCCTTATGGAAGGTGGAACGGTTATTGCAATACGAACGCTGTATCTATCGTTTTAAGCATCAACTCACATCAAGGCGTCAATAGGCGCGTGGTGTACGCACGGGCCTAACGATCGCAAGGTCCTTGGTTTGATTCCAGTTTGCCGCGAAACATATTTTTGTTTTGAAATTTTGGTTTCATAAGGCAAAGCTATGAATTCCAACCCGATTTATTGTGGCGAATTTTCATAAGCGGTTCCTATGTATTTCGATATTCGATTTGCCTGAGTGTAGTATATTTCAGTACCTAAACACTGATTTATGTAGCAAATTTAGCGTAAAAATCAGCTTACAAGCTGGAAAACTTGCATGCAAGATGGCTTGCCGATAAATAATTCATTTTCAACTATCAATATCTCAAAAACCAGATGTGCTATGACATTTTCAGAAACGGCAACAGATTCATCGATCTCAAATTAAGTGAAAAGTATTTTGTAGCTTGAGTCAAAAACTTGTTCCGCAGTGAAATGAATCTTCGAGATGTTTAGAGCTATCATTTATATACAATCCCAGAGTTGCCTGTCTGTGATTAACGCTTTGAACAGATTCACCAAAATGTTTAATTGAGGGCTACGGAATAAATTTTAAAGCACTACAACAGAAGAATATTCGAGAATTTCCCGTATCCTTCTTATCTCTAATTCGTAGAATGGTCTTGTACTTTACAAATATCTCAAAGCAGGAGAAACTCTACAACAGAATTTAAGACTGTTATAATTTGAGATTAGAACCTTACAGATCAAAGAAATATGGTTAGAGCATAAATTGAGGCGGTTTTTTTTTTCAGAAATGCTATTGCCGTGGAGAAATTTCTTAACTCTCTCTTTTCCATGGTAGTTTCAGAGCTCCATTGATTTTCGCCAAAAACAAATCGAATCAGATGAGTGATATGCAATAGTTACTCATTAGATCAATACAATAGGCAATAAACTGATAAACGATATCTCCGCTAGTCGATGTCACGTGAGAAGAAAATATCTCTCCATAACTTGATATCTATTTTAAAATCTTCTTAATTGGGGAAACGTGGTCTAATTCTTGTTTGGAGGTTAATAAATACTTGCTATTTATAATAAAAATTGAAATACATGAAAATAATAAAAAATATTTCCAGTATAAAATATGTGATTTTTCGAGCATTTCGAAAAAAAGTTTCAAGTTTAAAATACTATCAACAAAATAATAATGCTTTCTTACAGAAGTGATACATGTATGTGTCGGTGTATTCTATAACTCGATAATTCTATAAGTCGATGGTCCCTTGAACATCGAGTTACGGAGAGTCGACTGTAGTTCCTGTAGAACACTTAGAGTTCATCCCTTTCAGAATGAGTTTTCTACGCAACTCAGCAGTCAAAAAATCATGAATGGCTCATCTGTTTGAATCGTTGCCTCGGAGTTTTCAAAGTTTTCTTGCACAAAGCCCGTAGGTCTGGTAGAATTATAATTATCCTTGCTACATTAATTCTACATTAAGTTTTCATGAGTTTTTGACGGGTTTCAAGATTGAGTCATTTTTGAGTTTCATGATTGAATGATTTTGCATGAAAATCTCAAGCGTGATATTTCCGAAGCAGATCGCTAATGAGGGGGAGAGCTTATTGATTGAAATTTGTGTGTGAAGCTATCAACACTGATTACTTTTAGAACACAATGACAACAATAATATTGAGATGGATGTATTTTACATTTCGTTTAATCATACCTATGGTTGCATCGAAATATGTGCAGAGTTGAATGAATCATACAAAATAGATAGGTGGAACAGCAATTGATCGTTTGAATTTCAGTGTAATAATATATATGAAATCATATGACTGATGAAAGCTCAAAAGTGATTGATAAGATAATTCTTATCAATGGATCATTTGGTCAAATCCTGTAATTATGCTGTACATATAAGGTCGAATAAGTCGTCATGCCGAATGTATTGTGGAACCTTTTTAAACTTTATGGTAACGTTCAATACGTTCCATTGAACACGTTATAGCAGATTTTCTAAACCTTTACCTCCCACCATGGTAAGTACTTACTTTTACAAAAATAATCATGTTATGTTCCAATCTAAAATTAATTCAATTCAATGAATAAATCTCGCATAACTTATGGTCTCGCCCTAAAAGCCATTGGTAACCGAGTGATAAAAAACTACCATCGCTGTGAGGTAGAAGAAAAACTTCTCTCCACCGTAACGTTCATAAATAACTTGTAAATCCATTCTTTTGCTCAGTACAACCAAGCTACACACTTGGTTACCTGCCTTTTAGGGCGAGATCATAAAATAAGCAAAAAATGTTTTAAATATTGATGTGCTATTCAGATGGCAATTAAGGCTAACAATTGTGTAAATTATTGATAGATTTGTTCAAGAATCCCTTCCGTTAGATTTTATCTGAATATCGTTCCCTCCATAAAAAGCAAAAGTAAGATTTTGGTTCCCTCTCTTAGTACGTACATATTGCTTGAATGGCCTTTACAGGTACGCTAAGTGAAGAAACCCCATTATAATAAAGAAGGTAAATAATACCAGTTAAGGCTTGGGAAAGCCCCAACAATATATCATACAGTAAAAACTATAGAGTAGAGCGGTTCAAATTACATAAACATTTGAAAATTCAATCTCCCATATATCAATCCCTCTAATAAAAATAGTATTCTATGAAATTTTCAGCAATTTCAGTGTTAATTCAACCCTTTAACGTAATACACTGAGAAAAATTTACAGTACTGGACAGAATAAAGTACGCGTTGGCCGTTTTTCCATACAAAATGATCAAGTTTGGAGTCTTATATCTCGGTTCCTAGTTGTCCGATTGACCTGAAATTTTCACCGCAGCTTGAAAGTAACCTCAAATTTGCTAGGCTAGAAATTCATAGTTTTTCATTAACGAACTTTTAAGTTATCGCAAATCTCAAATTTTGATAAAAATGACAAAATTTTAAAGTAAAATTAATTTTTAAATGAAAATATTTAGAGCAATATGTCCTTCTGCAAAAATGTACAATTTGATAAGACACACAAGTTTGCAGAACATCATTTTTCGGTAAAGCTGATTGTTTTCAAAATATTTTCAAAATTAAATTTTGCAGTTTTTTGCAAATTGAGAGATTTTTAATAATTTAAAAGATTGTGTTTCAAATGCAGTGATATTTTAATTGAGTATAATCTATGTTATATCTAGGCTGTGGTGAAAATTTCAGATCAATCGGAACACTAAAAGCTGAGATTCAGATCTCCAAACTTGACCATTTTGTATGGGAAAACGGCCAATGCGTACTTTATTCTGTCCAGTACTGTACATGTCAAGTTCGTGTGTTTTACTTATAGATTTGCGCAATGAGAAGAACCTCATGACTTGAGTGTGGTAGCCATATGGATTTCGTCATTGACTTCACGGTATAATAACATTCTCTAACACCATACATTATATCCAATGCTGGAAGTAATGCAATTTATTTATAGAAAATTAGAATGAACTCCTCATCTTTACTCGGACATCTACACTAATAGAAAGAAAAACGAATCCGCAAATTTTCCTCTAACACTTTCAGTTTACTTTCACTA
The DNA here is from genome assembly GCF_002204515.2 of Aedes aegypti. Lineage (NCBI taxonomy): Eukaryota > Metazoa > Arthropoda > Insecta > Diptera > Culicidae > Aedes > Aedes aegypti. Next base: position 351,172,814 of record NC_035108.1, read on the forward strand.
ACATGATGATGACTATCGATCGACATGACACTGAATCCGTGTTGGGTGATGATCTATGCACTGCACCCATAGGTTGACGCATACGAATTTGAAATGGAAAGCTTCAGGAACTTATGTGGAAAATTATGGAATTCATGTTGTCGGTTGATGAATCAGTCCATGAAGCAAAACTAAAGAATTGAATGTGTAACACACACAAAGTTTGTGAGAAAATCACAACAAATCGATATAGACGTTCATTAATCGATCCATAATTTTGAACACACGGATCAAACGTGTGGATTTTTCTCAGTGTAGAAGACAGATCTGGTGCAGTGTTTAGAAATCACGCCTCTCACGCCAAGGACCTGGGATCAAATCCCTTCCCCGAGATAGTCACTTATGTCGTGAACAGTTTTAGTGACGACTTATTTCGGAAGGGAAGTAAAGCCGTTGGTCCCGATATAAACTAGTTCAGGTCTTGAAATTTCATTAATGAAGATAGAGAAAAAAATCAAAGGGGGTTGTGTACAAGACACAACCGCATGACGTTAACTAAACTACGCCAAGGGATTTTCTGCATTTGAATTTTAGTCGAAGGTCATAGTTGCAGCCTTCCTTTAGTTCAAACTCTAACAAAATATCGTGACGGTCGCAACATTTTAGATTTTCAATCGACACCTAGTATATTGCCGTAAGATGTAGTTAACATCAAAAAAAGAATGAGCGAAGAAGTAGAAATTGGTCTCCTCTTATAGTGCGCTTCCCGTGCGCTTGCGTAAGAATGGGGTGGACATTTTCCCAATTTTCGACAATCTTTCGTCAAAAATCAAAAGTTTTCTCCATTTGAGTAAAATGTTGTATAAATTCCAAAACCGAATGGTTGGAAAATATTGAAAATGTACCGATAAATGGCTGAATTATTAGAATTCAAAGTCTTACATAATTTCGTGACAGTCGCGACATTTTAGATTTTCGATTGACACCCAGTATATTGCCGTAAGACGCAGTTAACGTCAAAACCATTCAATGCCCATGGTGTATGTACACGCTTAAATAATTTTACAGGAATCCGTTTACAGGAAACCGTTATCTAAACAGCTGAAAAGTTTGGTGAAATAAATTGACGGAGTACAGCATTTTTTTACAGTTTTCGGTAAATTTTCACCGGAACCCGTTGAATTTCGACGGATTTACGGTGTTTTATTGCACCGCTGTTGAGATTACGGTGAAATTTGCGGATTACGGTAAATTACGGTAAAGTGTTACTATTGATCAACAATCAAATAATTATTGATTTACAATTAAAATTTACAACGATTTCCATTATTTTAGATAATTTCAAACATCTTTTGTTCAAGAAAATTTTGTTTGAAGCATTTTTTTCCAATCCATACCCATCGTGGGTGGGAAGGGGTTGTTAGTAGCGAATAAACCAAATATATTTATGTGGAATTTACTTTGAAAAAATAAAAAAATGTTTCTACTGTGATGCAAATAGTACGTAATCATCTCAAAGTGAAAATTTTTTCTTCAGCTATAAAAACTAGATAGGCAACAACTCAATCGAACGAATCGGAAAAGAGATTTCATTTTTTTTTTTTTTTTGGTTTTAAGAGATTTTGCCCTGACGGGGCATTCGTCTCTGCGAGATTTCATTCAATTTCATTGCCCCATTTGAGATTATAATTCAGTGAACTTCTGCAAAAACCTCAACCAAAAAATATCTAAAAATGAATTGATTCCTTCAGATACTTTCTAAATAAGTTTCGATATTTTTTACTAGCATCAATACGGATATTTTACCGGCGAATTATTTTAGTTTTGTCATTTAAATTTTCATACAAACTTTCCAACTTGAAGGTGAAGGTTCAAACAGCCACCTTGAAGGTGGAGGTTTACACCAAAATGGCTGAAAAATTGTATCATAATTATTGTGTACTAGACTCGACTCTGGAAGACTCTGGAGACACTGGAAGTCGAGTTTAGTACACGACACTTAAGACGGTCTTACAGTTGAGGTCAAGTACGCATATCTGTCAACGGATACAAACTCTAGTGGAGTTAAATGGTGTAGTACTAAATTCGGTTTTTCATCTACTTATTTCAATAATCTTTTTGATCTAGCAAAACCTTGAGTTGAACAGCTCTTACCTTATGAATACGTCAAGAGAGAAACCTCACACTCTCATTATTCTGGAAACGTTACGGCAGTGAAACCGTATTGGTTAATGGTGCATGACTTCTGCGTGGAATAGTGCAGCTATGTGAGAGTTAGTAAAGCCCCTATTTCGTAACTACCGAAAGTAATCGATAGCGAATGGTAATAAAACGTTTCAAACCAAAAAATGAACCAGAATTAAAGGAGAACCAAACCAAAATATATCGGAAAATAGAAATCAAAGCTTTTATAGAACAAAAATAAATAGCCATAACAAGCGATTGTTGTTTGTACAGAACGGAAGAGAAACCATTGGGGGGGCATTTCATTACATCGTATCCTTCCACCTAGTTGTCATAGTGCGCAGATTACTAGAACTTTAAATGATAAATCATACAAAACGAATCGGCACGTGGGGATACCGACTCTCCCGAAACACTATAACCGAAGCTAGATTTGCGTTCCAAACATGGGGTAGATGGAATGGGGTTGGGACTAAACCAATTGTTCATAGTGTGTGTAAGAGGGTGAGTGATTACAGTTAAAATTTTGGATGAAATTACCTGTTTCGTCGTCATCACTCAGCTCGCCGCCAGTTTCATGCAGAGCTACGTCCGATCCACTGGATGAACCACCTGTTCGACTGGAATAACTTGCTACGCCGGTTGCGCTGGTGGCTCCGGGCTGCGTAACCGTTATGGACGGAGTAGGACAATTGGATCCGACCGGTTGATCCGGTGCTAGATCTCTTCCCTCACCACCGACGATCCGATCTTCGTCACTTTCCGAGCTACTACCTCCGACGATGAACTTCTGCGGGGAATCATCATCGTCGTCCTGCGGGGACTGATCGATCACACTCGATCGTCGATCGTCTTCCATTTCGTAGTCGTAGTGCTCCTCGGTGATGATCACCAAATTGCTGTTGTCGTCCTCGTCGGTGGTGTTCTGATCCTTCTCCATCTTGGCGTAGTTCTCCGGCGACGTTTGTACGAAAATAAACTCATCTATGTCGCCGGAGTAATCCGCTGCCACTTCGGAGATATTGTTGTCGGAGGAAATGATCACAATCTGCTCGGTTTTCTGTTCACCTTCACCCGGTGTCGAGAAGGACTTTTCAAACATTCGGCCAGCGTCCACCCGCAGGGAACCTGGTGAGGGGTCCATTCTATCTAAACTATACCTTCGATCGTTGGAGACATCCTCCAAGTTGACCGACGAGATCTCTTTCGTTACCACTTCCGGCTGTTCGCCTTGATCATCACTCGCGACAACGGGCGTAACTTCCCACTCAATGTCTTCAACGTTCGGCCTGTGGGCTAACTGTTTGTTGATCTTGATGTTGACCTTGGAGTGCTTCTTGATCGTCCGAACCTTGCCACTTTTGTCCGTTTCCAGATCGAGCTGTTCAAAGTCATCCGTAGAGTCACCACCTTCTTCGTATTCTTCCTCGTCATCGTCGTCCCCGGTGGTGTCGTGTTCGGCGATCGCAGCCTGGATGATCTCCTGAACATCCTCAGCAACAACTGCAAGAGTGCGCAACAAGGGTACAGGAAGGAAGCAAACACGAACACAAGCATCACGTGGTGTGTTGATTGGTTGATTGGTGCACATGACACGGAAAAGCAACGGTGAGTTATAATTCGATATGATTGTGGGTTAACAGTTTTGCATCGCATCCAGGCACGATCGTGGTGCAGAGACGAGAGTTCATTCCGTGCAGCATTTGTGAATCGAACCAGGGGTAATTGTGCACGAGATTCATCATATGAGAGCGCGTGGTGGTAGTTGTTTCATATATTCGGAACGATTTGCAGGTTATCGAAGTTGCGGTTGATATCACGACGATGGGACGGTTGAAAATGGGTTGTTCGGAAGGTTTGATTTAGATTAGTATAAAACAAAAAGAGAGTTCGATGGTTGTGATGATGGGACGGACTGTCGGTCGATGGTGACAACGTGTTCCGTTTGTTCATTTTCAAGTTTTTGCTTTCATTCAGGCCCATACGGGTTAAAAGATTCTGTCAAGAAATTAATGAATTCATGAAATGAGTCATTTCAAGTCATTTATACAAAATTTATTGGAATTGAGCTAGAAATAGTTCTAGAAATTTATCAAGGCTATTATCCCGAGATTTTTGCTTGAATTCATACAAAGATCTCTTCTAAAGATTTCCCGCGAAATAAATTTGGAATTTTTTCTAGAGATTTCTTATTAGAGTACACAGATTTTGTATACGAAACACCCTAAGAAATTCATGATACGATTTTTTCAGATATTTTCAGTAGTCTCAATATCTTTAATGAATTCTTGAAGGAATTGCATTAGGACAGAGATTCTGCCCTGGAGGTTTTGTAGATTTTCTCATGCATGAAACTCGCAGTTTCTTCATGGAAGTCTTAATCCTCCTAGATTTTCTAGATAATATTCTACGGATTGATCCAGTGATTTTTACAGTAATTCTTCTAGAATTTCATTCAGGGGTTTCCATTAGAGCTTCCCAGGAAATTCATCAATTGATTCCTGGAAGCATTTTTCAAGATTTTTAGGGATTCTTCCAGAAATTCCTCAAACTATAATCCAAGTGTCCATGTATTCTTACGAGGATTCTCATGAGATTTCCATAAGCTTACAATCCTTCTACGGGTATTTTTCAAGAATTTCTCCTGGAGCTTGTTCAAAAAAATCAAGTAGAACATTTTCCAGGAATTCTTCTAGGAGATTCCTCCAAAAGTTTATTTTCAGAAATTCAACTAAACATTTCTTCAAAGAATTCTTCGTGTATTTTTCCGAGAAATTCTTCACACACAACGCCGAGATAGGTCCAAAGGATTTATCATATTTATATTAATTCATGATGGAAGTGTTTCAAGAGAAAGGTTTAATTTTTCTATCTGAGATTTTTTCCAAGAAAGGTTGCCACCAGGTATTTCTTCAAGTATTGCTCCGGAGATCTCTTCCATCATTCCTCTAAGGAATTTCTCCAGGCTTTACTTCAGAGATTTATTCATAAATTCATCCAGGAATCCTTCAAGGTTTCTCGCAAGAATTCCTTTATAAATTCCTTCAAAAATAAGAATTTATTTACTGATTGTTTGCATCATTGATTTGCGTGCTCGAAGAATTCCTTCATATTCCAAAAAGGATTATCCAGAGAAGCAAATAGTATTCTTGCATTTTCTGCAGATATTATTCCAAACTAGTGGTCCCGGCAAACTTCGTCTTGCCATCAAGTAGGCTGTTGTTAAACGTCGTGCCTATCCCCCATGCAAAATTACAGATTAGTTTTCTCCCATTTTCCCGGTTACTTCGAAGACTTTCCTAATATTTTCCTTCACACGTACACGTCGGAGCCCTTAAGCAATTCAACTGTGAAAGATTCATGAAAATCCGTTGGCCTGTTCTTGAGCCATTTCGTGACATACAAACACCATTCCATTTTTATTTATATAGATAGATAGATAGATAGATAGATAGATAGATAGATAGAAGATATGATTGTCTCCAGAAATTAGTTTAAGGATTGCTTCGTTCCTTGGCAAATCAGAATTTCTACACTGATTTGTTGTCTAAATTTATTCCATTGCTTTATAGATTATGTAGAAATTCTACTATCTTGAAATTGATTGAAAGATTGATTAGATTTCTCTGGAATTTTTTGAGCATTTTAGCGAAGTATGCTCTTCAACAGACAAGTAATCGCCTATCTGGATGCGTGAGAAATTTCTTGCAAGAAATGCTCAAGAAAAGCATTTTTTTTATCGCACTACGCAGTTGAAAAGAAATGTCAATTCAAATGGAGCTCACTGTAGGAAATTTCTTGACCATTTCTTGAGCAGAAATTTTTACTTTTCTCAAACGGAAAGCTAGGTTTATATGGAAATCTAATTGGGAAACTTCATAGCCCATTTTCTCAATGCATTTTTTTTACAGATGGGTCTGACTTACGATTCACGGCAGTAAAGTAGATTTTTTTCAGCGTTTTCCTAGACGTTAAAAACTTCTTTCTATATTCGGTGCTTTGACAATTTTTAAAGAGCCTTTTTAATGCCTTTTATTTTTAAAGCGTCTCTGGTTTGTATTTTTGTGATTACAGTTATTTATTGTGAAAAGAATTCGCTCCGGAATTTCTGAAGAGGAATTTGATGAGTGATCTGCAAGCCAATGCGCAAATATTACTCGCTTACTAACCAAAATGTCTACCGAACGTAGCCTATAGCGTTAATTTTCCTGAATATCGCGTAGAACTTGTGGGAGGTATAAGGAGAAAGTGTGCCACTTATGACCATAGAGGTTCCCTATTTAACCTTATGTAAAAATCGAAAACTTGTACATTTTTTTTCTGAATGTTTTAACATCCAGATACATTTGGTATATTAAAGCTTAAACATACGAAACAATTCAAAATATGAAAACATTGATATCATCACGTATGGCGAAATAGAAACCACTATAGACATAACTGGAACACATAATAAATTCTCCCATATGGGTCTGGTGTAGTGGTTAGTCCTTCGCAAAGGAAGTAAACCCGTTGGTCTCAAGATGAACTAGCCCAGCGTCCAACAATCTCGTTATAAAAGTTAGAAAAAATACCGTTTTTCAATACACGCTCAAAATATGCCAAAGATTTACGAGATTTTGGCTCATTGGTTTGGGTCAAGACATAATTTAGCTGGAAAGAAAAATTTACCGAGGAAATCTCCCACGTTATAAAGTAAAGTCGTTTTTGAAAGTTTTGTATTTTCAATGCATGTTTGAAAATTTACATGATCAGGAACACGTCACCACCAAGCGTCCAGACAGAAAGAACAAAGCGTAAAGTAACGCTTATAAACAACAAAAAAAGAATAATATAATGGTTTGAAGCAACGTTGTGAACATAAATTCGAACAAAACTAAACTCAACAAAAGAAGAAGTCTACTAAAGACGATTACCAACAAATGATGAAATTACAACCTAACGCAGGAAGGAGGAAATCGTAAACCATGTACCCTACCCAACCAAACAATTCAGAGGAGAGTGAAGCTTCCAACTCAAAATCCTTCCAAAGGTTCATATACAATAGGAGATTTAGCAAGGGCTGTTTCCAAACAGTTTGTACAGTAGTGTGCATCTGACCCTACAGTTTAACCTCTAACACCGAAGAAATAACACAGGAGATTGGGGTTAAGTCACCTCTATATACTACAACTAAGATCTGACTATGAGTTAGTATTCACAAACCTATCTAAAGCTAAGAACAATTCAACTGGCGTTCCTTTTAGATGAGACTATTAACTTTTGCTTTTATTATTTACTCGAAAACTCAAACAATCTTTCAGATTTTAGGAGACAAAATTACTAACAAAACGCTTTAGAATATGAAAGACTCACAAAACGATGGGACAAATTTTGGAAACCATCAATCTATTCTATGCGGTCAAAAAACGAAGGACAAAAAGTCACAAACACTCACTCGTAAATCCGTACTAAATCACAAACACACGCATACAAACGAACAGAATTAAGATTAATTAAAACAGAAAAACGACAAACCAATATCATCGGTTGCGAAACTAAACAAAAAATCAAAAACAAAAATATAGCGTAGGGAATTGTGTGAAACAATATGGAGCAGAACAAAACTAAACATGAAACACAAAACTAGGGACTGAAAAACGAAATAAAATAACCCGGCGTAAAAGTGGCGGCGAGTTATGTCAGATGGGAGGGGCTCTAAACAAACTAACAAACAAAATCAAACAAAACTTGGAGAACGAAGGTAGTCTCCAATCGAGAAGAACATATTTGTTGTAGTAGACAGGAAGTCGAAAGTAGATTCAAAATTGGAAAAAATGGGGATTGGAAAAAACGAACTCACTACTAACAACAGCCACGGGGTTAGTGGGGCTTACTTACCCTGCTGCTCGACATCATCTACGGGGACCTGTTGACTCACTGCTGCCGGCTGCTGTTGGGCAGCCGCTGGGAATGCGTACTCGGCCGGACTGGGTGGCGGGGTGGCCAGATCGCCGTCCTTCTTCTCGGAAGCAATGCCCAAGATTGCACTTTCCCTGCGGATTTGCTGGATTGCTTCGGTGTTGTCCGGCGAGGACGCTGCCGACGAAGACGTCGATGGCTCCTTGCTCGTTTTTTCGTCGGTTTCGTGCTCTTGCTTCTCCTCCGCTGGTTCGTGGGTTGAATCTGAGGTTGAAGAGATTGATATTACAGCATATGAAGCGATTGATATGAACGAATAGTTTAAGTATGATAGTTAAGGTGATTATACAACGAAGCCAAACTTTGAATTTTCAAGTTAACATATCTAGAGAACCTGATATCCGTGAGCGTTGACAATTAGATCAATTGGTTGAATGCTGGTGATAATCAATCGATCAAATTTTCAGCTCAGAGCGCTCTTTGGTTCTCTAGAGTAGTGCTCTTGAAAATTCGATGTCTGGTTTCGTTTTATAATCATCTTAAGAGTGAAAGATATAAGCAAGTGATAGATAAAACTACAAAGTACGAGGAAAGAGACGGGCCTGGGATTGCACCCATGACCTTCTGCTTATGAAGTAGAAGCGAAAGTAATTAGACCACCAACATCGTCAAGAAAGATCGCTGATTGCGTTTTCATATCTGAAGGAGTTCTTGTATAACCGTTAAACAGTTGTTGAATACGCGCAGTGCTACTATAAAATTTCAAAATTTGAAATGATAATGGCCATTTTTAAAATCTCAAACCATGCTTCAACTTTTCCGGAAACCTTGGATTTGCATTCTGACATTTAGTCGTTGCCTTTTTCAAAAACATAATTGGATCTTCTACACCTCTATTACGGTCGCAAAAAAAAAAAGGTCGGAGTATAGCTACTTACCCTCCATCGCGTAACTTTGCACCCCGTTGATTTTCACCGGATCCACTTCGTCAATTCCGTTGGTCGAGCCGAGTTGTTGCTTCGCGAGCTTCTTCTCACGTTCGTCCGTCACCAGTTCCATGTTGGTAATCGATTTGCTCACTATGTCCGCCCGGTTTATTTTAATAAGCGCTTGCTCGAGGACGTTTCCGGTGGCATCCTTGCCGGCTTGACGCAACCACAAACGCAGCATTACCACTGCCTGCTGGGCTTCGTCGTTCTCGTACTCGGCCTTGATGAGATCTACGTCGCTCGGTGAAATCTGTAGTTCCTCTGCCAGCAGAGGCCAATCCGATCCCAGCAGATTGCAAATGTCGGTGATTTTGATGTCGGCCTTGTGAATCTCACTACCGGCGTCGCCGTTCTGGAACGTGAAGTTGAGCGTTTTGCTTCGGTTGGCAGCGTTGACAATTGCTTGCTGGTCATAGTTCAGAATTTCCGTGGAACTCTGATCGAATTCGGATCCTGTCTCCATCTCATCTCCACCGAGTCCGTACTTCTCTGGAGGCAATGTGAAGCTTAGGGTGCACAAGGGGGTAGGGGTTGGTTCACCCTTGGCCACTTTGGGTTCGTTCATGAACGAAATGCGACCAAGAAGTTCGTCCAGAGTGCTCTTGATCTTGACAGTGAACGTAAGCCGATTTTCCTTGAACGCGTTGAACTGTATTGAAAGCTGCTCGCCGGTCTTCATGACCGGAATGATATTGCCGGCGAATTCGAGATAAACCACACGACCTTCACAAACTTCCACATCACGAGACTTGGCGATCTCCGTAAAGTGCTCTTGATGCTCCAGGGTCTTATCTTCCTTATCATCGGTCATACAGAACACGCTCAACTTCGCTTCGTTTTGATCAACTCGCTTGGCGTAGACGACGAACTTGACCATGAATGGCACATGCGACATCTGCGAGTACAGGTCGGTGGCCATCTTGGTCGCCTCGTTGATGTTCCGACAGTCCATCAACCAGAAGCGAGCCGAAACCGTCGTTGTGAACGAAACACAATCGTTAACGAAGGTCAACGGAGTCGACCCAGTCACATCTTCCCAGACGGCTTTGTTCTGTCCACCGGTGATAGAGCAGAGTAATCTCAAGGTCGGCGCATTGCCCGAGTACTGGTTGATCATTCCTGAGTTGTACGCCTTCGGGGCAGGCATACTCAAAGTAATCGCTTTGTGGAACTTGCGCCGTCTGGGTTCAACCGTTACCACCGGAGATACCGCAACGCTTCGACCCAACAGATTCGCTGTGGTGTTCATATCGATTGGTTGAGCCTGAAGGCCGACGCGGATCTTCTTGGTCAGAGCGTTCTGTGGGAAGATTGCCTGAACCAGAGGAACAGCTGTGGCCGAAACGGTGCCACCTTCTGGTCCAATGGCGTGTACCTCCTGCCTGATTCGAGACACGATCGCAAAATAGTGTGGGAAATCGTTCGTCAGAATACGAGTGATTCTGTTAGTGTGCAAGTCTTCCAATAGGTTCAAGGTATCTCCCTTGAATGTATCGTTCAGCACGTCGTGAATGGCTTCTTCACTGTCGTACAGGGTGTGCTCTCGCCAGGTCTCTCCATTGTCAGACCGCAGAATAATGATTTCACGTTCTTTCTCGCGCAGCGAGGCAAAGTGAGGAACTTCAATAATTACCGGGCTGAAATTTTTGGAAACCAATCAAACAAATGTCCCCACGGCGTAGTTGAAATTTCAATGACTTACCCCAAAAACTTGGCACCGACCGGGGCCAATTCCAGAATCCGGCTGACCAGAGCTTCACCCTCCATCAGTGGTGGAGCGTTGGTGATTCGTTGTGGTTTCACATACCGACAGGTAATCCTGGTCGGTTGGGCAGCTGATCGGGGAGGAACGATGACACGGACGCCACTGTGCCGGCACCCACGCATAGCTCCACCGCGGGCATCAACCAGGAAGGATACCAAGAATCTGCAATCACAATTACGGTGGAAGAGAACAAATCGAAGATAACGAGAAGATAGTATATTAGTGTCTAGTGCTTTGAGAGAACAATGAATATGGTAGGAAAAAAATATGTGTTACGATACGAGATGGATGAGCGCACTACGAAAAAGAGAGCAAGGTATGTATACGAATGATTAAACTAATAAGCGACGTTTAGGAAACATGATGATTTACAGACGGAGACAGATAGCGTACAGAAGAACCATAACCACAACAACATACAAAAGTATTACTAACTACTGGATATTTAAAAATGATATGATTAATTACTTAATCAAGCTTTCATTTGAGTAATAATCATTTTGATTGCAACTCATTGTAGAAATCCTTATGCTTGAGATGAGTCGAAGCAACGCCATGAATTTTAAAGAGTTCAAATCTGGAGAACCAAAGATCTGATGACTTACACACTTACACTCTAGATCTATGCTCTTCAAAATTCAATGCGTGGCTTCGTTATATATTGATCTCAAGGATCAGTTTAACCAATGTGAAAATACTTTAAAAAGCATCCGAAAATTCCCTCAAAAATTACTCTTTGAATTGCTTTTAAGATCGATGCGGCCGATTCTCCAGAAATTATAACAAAAATTTCTAGTCTATCAAACATTTTCATTCGGAATTGTCACAACGGTCGCTCTACGTACTAAATTCATTCAGCAATATTTTGCTGAATTTTGCTGAGCTGAAGTGTACAGCAAAACGTTGCTGATGATTAGCAATATTGCAAGTGTGAAACAGTCCTATCTTTTCAAATCACTTGCGAATTAAGTTGATATTTTGATTACGGGGAAATTGGTTAGAAAATGGCCCGGATCCAAAATATATAGAGGTGAAAAATATATAGGTTACCCTAACTCCTTTCTGCATTTCGACAGAATATTTGCAACAGCTACTGCAAAAAGTACAAGGATTCTTTAGAAAATCCGAACAGGACAGATTTTTATCGTGACACCTCAAAAATTAATTCAGATGTTTGCTTAAATGTTTTTTTTTAATATTAGTCGAGCACTCAACACTGAAGAAGTCGCAGACGAAAGAGGCATATTTGTCAAGATACGCATAGAGATAGAGTTTAAAGATATTTGCTCGCCTTACTAATGATTTTTAGTATTTTCTTTTGCAAAAGTGTAGTGAAGTGTTAAAGTTCAATTAGTGTTTTTTCTTAACGTTCAACGTTACCATCGTCATCATCGAAACTTCAAAAGCAATTCTTCTTTTCAAAACTGATTTTTTTTTCGATGAAAATGTGTTCACTGTGTTTCGGTTGGAGAATAGAATACAGTGAACACATTTTCCTGTGAATTTTCTTGATTTTGAATGAAAAAACTGCATGTTTTCCGTTGTTTATCGATGGATTAGACTGTGCGCGAGTATGTTAAACTAATAATTTCTTTGACTTATTCTCCAATCAAATAAAAACGCCGGACGTCCAACATACATACTTTGAGGGCCCGAACTGTATTGGGGTGTCCAAAATAGTAAAAAACTGTGCTTTTTTAGTAAACTACTTTCAACGCATTTTGGATGAAATTGACTTTTCTGTACATTTTGGTATGTTCATTGACTTGGTTACGCTGAGTAATTGATTAATTGGTACATAAACCAAAATCACTACCTTAGAGGGTCCAAAATACGATCGTTATCCTACTGCAGGATTTAGAGGGATTTACTTCTTTCATGAATTTCAGGATTACGTCACGTAGTTGTTCAAGAAATCCTTCATGAATTATGGTGATTCTCCTGGAGGAAATATTGAAGCAATTCTTGGAGAAACTTCTGAGAAAATCCATTTGTTAACACACAAGCCATAATTTCATCCCATTTATCCGCCTGCAGGACCACGAACTGTTATGATTCACGAACTGTTACACTCTCCGAATATGGTTCGATCGGTTTATTCGGATCAAAATCCAAACACTGCCAATACGCCTAAACGCCACGTAGCCTACAATATCTAAAGATTCATTGAAGGATACCTTGAGAGAACTCTTGCAAGAACCGTTGGAGTCTTCTGGACTCTTGAAGCTTAACTTATTCTCTAGGGTAATTGTTGGATGAATATTTGGAAAAATCACTGAAGTAAGCACTGTATAACAACCTATAGGAACCTTCGGAAGAATTCGCAATAGAATCTCCAAAAAATAATCTATGAAGTGATTTCTGGGGGAACTTCTAGAGGAATCCTTGAACAAAGATATCTAGAAACCATGGATGAATTTTAAATGAATTTCCGTAGGAATATGTTAAAAAATTCCTCTTGGAATCCATGCAGTAATTACTGAAAGAATTGCTACAGCGAGTCCTGTAAAAATCAGTATAGGTATCTAGGAAACACTGGAGGTTTTAGGATTTAGAATCACTTTTGGAGAAAACATTGAAGGAATATTGAATAAAAATTGAAAAAAACCTGCATGAAATTCAAGGAATCACTTGGAATCTCTAGAAAGAACTGCAGAAGTTACATTGGATGAAATGTCCAAAGGATCCGTGGAAAAACATGTAGAAATATCTTGTGGAATCTCTATAAAATTTACATTTATAAGGTTTAATCACCGCATGACTTTATTATTATGACAATTTATTGGCTTTTTTCGGTGAATACAATACCTATACTCAGAGTGAAAGGGAGTAACGAAAGTAATGAAATGACAAAATGGATAGAATCGCAAGCGAGCGACGAGAGAAATGAATAGAAGTTGAAAATTTGTTTTAACAGAGGGCCACTTAGTTTTCAAATTTATAAGAACATTTCCCAGAATTTCCATTGATTAAAAAAATTGCAAAGAAGTTCTCAAAGAAGGTAAAACTCCAGCTTTAGAAGTTTTTTCAGGAATTTTTCAGGAACCCAACTTAAGAATATTATCTCTGTTACAAAACGGGGTGTCTACTCATTTACGGGAATGCAATTCCCTGATATGTCCAGTTTTTCCAGGTTTTGAAAATAATTCCAGATTCAAGAAATTTATCTAAATATATAAATTGTTGACAAATTTTTCAAATTAGATGATTAAATATTTATTTTCAGAGATAGGAGTTCAGCTTTGATACACTTAAACAAAAGAAAGTCTAACGATAAAGTTTCTTTCACTTCCACAAAAATTATTTCTGTTCGTTCAAAATGTTTAAAAAAATTGATGATTTTGTTTTAATTTCCATGTAAACCAAAAATGCTAGTTAAATGATCTAATCAAATAATCTGAAACTGCCTTTAACCATCTAAGTCCGTGATCTAAGTCAGATATGAAAAAAAATAGTTTATTCGAGCTTAAGAAAAAAATAGACTTTCAGATATCAGCGACGAACCAGAAAAATCTCTCGTTTGTATTTTTTTTTATCAATGATATCTTAGGGAAGTCAAAACTGGTAGTGGCTGACTGTTTTGGGACCACCCCCCTATTTTAGTATGACAATTTTCAAATTTTTGTGTAAGTCGTAACACTTGAGCTGACCCTCACCACATTTTCAAGCGTTACGTAATTTGCGGAAAGCAAACAAACAAAAAGAAACGTAGCAGGAAATAACGACATGAGAGTTTGATTCCTGATTTGAAGAGATATTGCCAAAAGTATAACTGCTCGTTTCGTTGTTATATTTTTCACATAATCTTCCGAAGATCTTACCAGGAATTCGAGTTGCGATTTGTCACAAAAATCTCTAAGTAAGTTTTCCAAGAATTTCGTTTTAGATACATTCATGTATTTGATCTGGAAGTTTTATAAGGATCAGGAATCCCTCCCTCAAGGAAGCTCTAAGTTTTCCAGAATATTATCTATCGATTTCCATATAACTTTCTCCAATATGACCAATTAGAACATGTTTAAGAATTCAAAGTTCCTTCAGGAATTCCTTCAATTTTTTAAAGAATTCAAAGGAATTTTTTATTTTTTTTTGTCAAAATTTCTGAAAAATCCGCGAGGAATTTCTGATAAAACTCGTGGGAGTTCGAAGTATACCCAGTGAACGCAAACTCGTATATGATAGTGCATAAGAGTTCAAAAGTGGAGGCGATATACGTACATGCACCATTGCACTATGGTCCAGGAATCAGTTTTACGCGGAAAGATGCATTTTGAGCTTTAGAATGAAACATTAGACAAAAACGGTCTTCTACAAAGTTGTTTGTATTAGTTGAGCCCTTTGTTTGGTTTTATTGAAAATTAGGGTGGACCACATTTTCATAGAAATTGTGTAACTAACTTTCTTATTTGTAGAAATTATATTATACATGCTTCGGCAAAGTTGTAGACCATTCAATTTCAAGCAACTTTGCCAAAAAAAGTTTTTTTGTATCTCTTAAATTGACCGATATAGAGCTTTTTTCATACGGTGACATAGGGTGGTCCGAACAAAACTGGTTTTCTGGCTCTAGAGTTTTCAATTCAAATTTCTCATCAAAGTAGTCTAAGAAACACTTTTAGAACTTTGAAAAATGCGTAATTTGGTGAGTGAAGAAACTCGCTATCTCTTTCCGTTTAGGAGTTGTTGTTGTTTTTCTCTCAAAAACATGCCTACTTTGATTGTGAATATCTCTGATTGGGGCAAACATAAAAAATATCTTTTGACGGCATTCAAAAGACAAAATAAAATTGTATATTATATCAAAAAATTACAGATGTGTTATTTTTGTAACTCTAATAAAACGTCTTGAAAGTCAAATATTTTTTATCACAAAAACATTAATAACTTTTGAACTAAAATAGATATCATCAATATTTTTACATGAAAATTTGCGTTTTGTTAAGTTCTAAAAGTCGTTCATAGACGACTTTGATGAGAAAATAATATTAAAAAAACTAGAGTTGATAAACTTATTTTTGTTGGACCACCCTGCGATGATTAGGAAAAAATGCTCTAGATTGGTCAAATTTTGAGCTACAGAAAAACTTTTTTTGGTAAAGTTGATCAAAATTTCAAGTTCTACCACTTTGCCTAAGAGCATATATCAGTATTTTTGCAAATGAAAAAGTTGATTATATGATATGTGTGATATTGTGGACCACCCTAGTTTAAATGACACAGTATGTTAGCTTACATTTTTAGAAACAATTCTGTAGAAGATCATTTTTGTCTAAAATTTCATTTTCATGCTCAAAATGCAAAATAATAAAGAAATACATACTATGAAAATCTTCAAAATAGTTTTAGAGCCCTATCTTTCTTATTTCGGATTTCTCGTCAAAGCGGTCTAAGAACGACTTCAAGAACTGAACAAAACGCAAATTTTCATGCAAAAATATTGATGATATCTATTTTTGTTCAAAAGTTATTAAAGTTTTTCTGTTTAAAATCCTTTGTTTTTCAAGGCATTTTATTAGAATTACAAAAATAACACATCTGTAATTTTTTGATATAATATACAATTTTATTTTGTCTTTTGAATGCCGTCAAAAGATATTTTTTATGTTTGCCCCAATTAGAGATATTCACAATCAAAGTAGGCATGTTTTTGAGAGAAAAGCAACAATAACTCCCAAACGGAAGGAGATAGCGAGTTTCTTCACTCACCAAATTACGCATTTTTCAAAGCTCTAAAAGTGTTTCTTGGACTACTTTGATGAGAAATTTGAATTGAAAACTCTAGAGCCAGAAAACAAGTTTTGTTCGGACCACCCTATGTCACCGTATAAAAAAAGCTCTAAATCGGTCAATTTAAGAGATACAAAAAAACTTTTTTTG
Source organism: Aedes aegypti (assembly GCF_002204515.2). Lineage (NCBI taxonomy): Eukaryota > Metazoa > Arthropoda > Insecta > Diptera > Culicidae > Aedes > Aedes aegypti. Next base: position 351,189,509 of record NC_035108.1, read on the forward strand.
GCAAATTTGCTTGAAATTGAATGGTCTACAACTTTGCTTAAGCATGTATAATATAATTTCTATAAATAAGAAAGTTAGTTACACAATTTCTATGAAAATGTGGTCCACCCTAATTTTCAATAACACCAAACAAAGGGCTTAACTAATACAAACAACTTTGTAGAAGACCGTTTTTGTCTAATGTTTCATTCTAAAGCTCAAAATGCATCTTTCCGCGTAAAACTGATTCCTGGACCACTGTGCATTGCACACTGGTCCAGGGAGCTAATTTAGGCGGACATGAGGTTTTCGTCAAGATTTATTGATTTTAGAGCCATAGTTTATTCTGAGAATATGTTCAGAATTTTCAGTACTACAAAATGTACGGAACAAAAATTTTTTTACGGTGATCGCAATAGTGACGTATACGCCAACTTTTTTATTTTAACGAATCGAAAGTTGGTATGTTCAGCAAAGTTGTAGCAAATGATCATAGAAACAACTTTGCCGAACAAACTTTTTCTCGGTTTTGCTTCAGAGCTGAGATAATTAAGTATTTTTAATAAAAAATCGTTTTTTGCTCTTAAGTGTTTTATCTTTTGGTTTTATTGGCCTACTATGTTCTACAAGGTTTTTATACTTATCATTTGCCACAACTTTGCTGAACATACCAAAGTTGTATTTCTTATGGTTTTCATGTTATTTGAGTTTTTCATCTTAAAATTAGCTATTTTGTATGCCTTGTATCTCAACTATGAGCACCTCAAAAAAATATATCTTTCCACCAAATGATGTTGCAGTCTTTCAAGTACTTGTAAGCAAAATTTGGAGAAGATGATATTTTTCTATCTCGTTTAAAATCGATTTTACTAATAGACGATATGAGATAAATCCATATTTATTGAATATTAATACATGCTCAACTCACAAAAGTCATGGCTACCTAAGCATATCAAACCAAAGGTAACACGTGTATTTATATAGAAATATAAAGTACATTGTTTTTCAGTTGTTTTCGATTAACTTGGAAGCTTCTGCAAGAAATTCATCGTCTTTTCCTTTACCAGTATTTAATCTATTCCTAAGCAAGATCACCGGGTTGGAAGTCAACATAAGCCGTATAAAATACATATAGAAAATTTACAGTCCGATTGAATTCTGTGGCATGATTTTCCCAGAATCTTCTGATGGATTCCACGTTTCATGTTTTTCTTTGGTAATGCGGCATGCCGGACAACACCACTTCCGTGCAATAGTTGTAGACGTATCAGTAAGTGTAACAGCATTCTAAAGGATCGCCACGAAAAGCCCTCAAAGGAAGGTTAGGGCTGAGATTGTACGAACCTCTTCCAGCTGGTAGGAACTCAAATGGCCGTAACACGGCATGCCGTGGGAAGTAGATATTGTGTATTTCTTTCACTACTGGACTGCGAAGTGCTGCCTCATAAGTCCGAAAGTGTGAATAAAAGTGAGGGATTGCATTGAATCCTGTTGGTGTCTTCAGAGCACTTATTCTTCGATTTACGAAGAATAAGTCCCCCGAAAACACTTACCAGATTTGATTCAATTGCGCACTTTTGTTAGCGTTTCCGTACTTGTAATACTTCTTTTCGCGGATCTCAATCATTTCAAAAGTAGTCAACTTTAATCGGAAGATTAACGAGGAGGCATTTGAACAGTTTTTGTCAGAAACGTACTGTTAGTATCGCCAGTTCTACAATTGGTAGAGAGTACGTACGGTGCAAAAACTACTTTCGCATGTAGTAATGTTGTCCGGCATGCCGCCGAAGAAGCATAAAAAATGCGGAATAAATCCATCAGGAGATTCTGGGAAAATCATGCCACAGAATTCTATCGGACTGTAAATTTTGTATATGTACTTTATACGGCTTATGTTGACCTCCAACCTGGTGATTTTGCTTAGGAATAGATTAAATACTGGTAGAGGAAAAGACGATGAATTTCTTGTAGAAGCTTCCAAGTTAATCGAAAACAACTGAAAAATGATGTACTTTATATTTATATATAAATACACGTGTATCCTTTGGTTTGAAATGCTTAGGTAGCCATGACTTTTGTGAGTTGAGCATGTATGAATATTAAATAAATATGGATTTATCTCATAACGTCTATTAGTAAAATCGATTTTAAACGAGATAGAAAAATATCATCTTCTCCAAATTTTGCTCACAGGTACTTGAAAGACTGCAAAATCATTTGGTGGAAAGATATATTTTTTTGAGGTGCTCATAGTTGAGATACAAGGCATACAAAATAGCTAATTTTAAGATGAAAAACTCAAATAACATGAAAACCATAAGAAATACAACTTTGGTATGTTCAGCAAAGTTGTAGCAAATGATAAGTATGAAAACTTTGTAGATCATAGTAGGCCAATAAAACGAAAAAATAAAACACTTAAGAGCAAAAAACGATTTTTTATTAAAAATACTTAATTATCTCAGCTCTGAAGCAAAACCGAGAAAAAGTTTGTTCAGCAAAGTTGTTTCTATGATCATTTGCTACAACTTTGCTGAACATACCAACTTTCGATTCGTTAAAATAACAAAGTTGGCGTATACGTCACGCTTGCGATCACCGTAAAAAAATTTTTGTTCCGTACATTTTGTAGTACTGAAAATTCTGAACATATTCTCAGAATAAACTATGGCTCTAAAATCAATAAATCTTGACGAAAACCTCATGTCCGCCTAAATTAGCTTCCTGGACCAGTGTGCATTGGGCTGATGCACCATTAGGCTGTACGTATATTGCCTCCACATTTGTACTCTTATATTACACTGTGTGTTAACTGGGTATCTTGTTGAACTTCTACGACGATCTCAGGAAGATCTCCTGGATTATTGATAAAATAAATTTCTAAATAAAAACATTCAAAGTAATGTCCTACAAGACTTTTTGAAGAAATTCAGACAAAAAAATAACTGTATTAATTGCTGATGTGGAACCTAGAATGAAGTGGTGAAGAATCCATCCAGACATGAAAATATTATTTAAAAAATTGTTCAAGAAATGATTGAACTACAGGAATAATATTTTGATGAAATGCTGGAGAAATGACGAGATAAATTTCTGGAGTAATTCTATGAGGAATACCAGGGCGAATTTGTTGAGGAATTCTTAGAAAAGTTCATCAAATAATGCCTGAAGGAATTTTTAAAGCAATTTCTGAGAGTGATCGATACTTTTTTAATATGATGCTTTTTAATAAATGAAAAACTCGGCGTAGGAATTATTAATAATATCTTGGAAAAAAGTCAAACCATTTTTTTCAAAAACTCTAAAATTAACCTTGGTAGAAAAGCTTCTATAGGATCTGTGGGAAATGCTGGGATAATCGCTAGAATTTTTTCATGAATTCTGAAATCCCTCCAAGCAACCCTTGGTACAAGGCGAGTTCCTTAAAATATTCCATAAAGAATCTCTGGAGAAATCACTCGAACTCATGAAGCATTCCTCAGGATCTGATAAAAATATCATTAAGATCTTGTAGAATAATCTCTGAACATTTCTCTGGAGCCTCTAGAAATTTACACCAGGATTCACTGCAATCAGATTAAGACAAAAAAATGCCTTAGAGATTATTTTGATCAAAATAAAGACTTTAGAGATGTTACATAATTTAATATATCTATACTTTTTAGCGGACCAAGACGCATTTAAATGACCAAGACTCTAAAACGACACCTGCTTATCTGCTAAATGTCCTTCAATTCGTGTCTATTGTAATTTTTGTTTTTTTTTAAGTTTATTATTTTTGTAGCACAGGCGAAGAATTTTTTCTATAAACAAAAATATTAAAAACTAAAGTAGCATCTTGATAGCGGCGCAGTCGATTTTTTTTACTGAAACAATTTTGTGTAACAAAATGAACTTTTTCTTCTATGTATTACTCATGATTGTAGCCGAAATTCCAAGACAGCTCCAGGTTTTTTTTCTGGTTTGAATAAAATTCCCTGCTAATTCCAGGTTATACTATTTTTTTCTCCAGGTAGTAGACACCCTGAAAGAGTGTGCTGTTCTAGTCAGACTAGAATTTAATTAATCACATACATTGAAGTTATAAATTTGGATTCTATGGATCAGATTACGATTTCGATCGGGGAATCATGTTATCTTGATCCATGAATTTTGCCACTTGATTTCAATGATGCTTCTGAATGACACTTAGAATTTCGCGCCCCTCTCAAGCATCAGATGTTGTGGACCAAAAGAAACTAAGCCTAATATTGGATAAGTCATATGACGTTTAGGCAAATGGATATATAAGAATTGAAATTATGAAAAATGAACTGTTTACTTTAGGTAACACAAGAAATCAATTTAACAATTCAGTACACCAACGCGACGGTCGGTGTCGGTGAGAAAACTTCGCTTTTCATACACAGCATCTGGCGGTGATCAACCGCGCGACTACAAGAAGGTTAAAAAGTCTAAATGGTCTTCTTAAGGTAAACATGAATCAAAAAATCGAAATTTGAACCACACTTCAAATTTAGAGAATCCGAAACCACCAGCGAGTGACCAATCGATCGAGTTTTCAGTTTATGTTAAACGGCTGTATGTTTGGTTCTCCAGATTAGTGGTGTTCAAGATTCCAAGTGTTGATTTTATTATCAATTGGTCATGAAAACCTATTATAGAGCCAATTAAAACTAAAAATGTTACTTGGGAGTTCGAAGAATTTTCAAAAATGTGTGATGTCCCGAGCAGAAGAAAATTGCTGTTGAATACCAAGCTAGGGTATTCAAACTCTCCGCAACTCGGTACTCTATAACTCGATGGATTTTTCGGTCCCTTCAAATTTCCATACACCGTCTCCATAAGTCGATATGTCTATAACTCGATATCTCCACTAGTCGATGGCACGTGAGAGGTAAATTTCTCTCCATAACTCGATATCTATATAACACTTCAGCCGTCGCGCTGTTGTATTTTGTACAACACTGTTGAAAAAACCTCGCTTTTCGTGCACAACAGCAGCGAGGTGGTTGTGACAGTGGCAAACCGCGCGACGACTGGAAGGTTAAAAGACTTGTTTGTAATTCTGGTTTTGAAGTGAATAAATACTTGTAAGTTACAGGCACAGCAAGTTACAGTACAGAAAATTGAAAAACATGAGAGTAAGAATATTGCTTGTCAGTTAAAATCACATGAATTTTTGAGCATTTTGAAAAAAGTTTTCAAAATACTATCACCAATGGTTTCTAGCAGAAGGAATCATAAGAGTATTGAAAATACCCTTTTGTCTCAAATTTCAACCTGTAGTGATTTTAAAAAATAAAACTAATATTTTCAATACTTTTTGATATGGAGGAATTGTTCCATATTTGATTATCTTGGGAAAAATTTCGAATATTTGTTTGAAAAATAATAATAATTGATAATTCTATAAGTCGACGGTTCCTTGGTCCCTAAGCTAAACAACTAGTATGGCTCGTATGCTCTTAATAAAAACTCTAACAAAATACTTTCATTTCAAAGACCAAATTGTTAATCGATCAGTCACACTTTAATCAAAGCCTAAGGTCATGCAAATCAAAAGTACAAAACTCAAACGAAACAATGTCATCTGCTCTGATGGTAAGTTCAAATCTATCATTATCACTCGGCGTTAGAGGAAGGTATTCCGTCAACTATTTCGGCTGTTGGTTAGTTCTGTGAGGGACACAAGCTCGGCGAAGCTCACACAGGGCAAGGAGCAATCACTACGCAATTAGCAATTAGGGTAGCAAAACTAGTAATAAAGGTTCCAGAATTTCCTGAACCCGCGTTTCGGTGACAATATACCTTTCCCTACACAGTGGAACAAAGTTTTTCTTTTCGCAATACGACGCCTTTAGACCACCAAGCGACAACGATGGGTTACTCCGGCCGGAATTTGTCGATGACCACGGTGTTCTGATTGGTGGGTGGTCGTTTGTTGTCAGTTTTGAAGAACGCCAATGTGAGATGTGGAGGAGGTACGCCCCCATGAACAGTAAAAGGGATATTGTCGATCAATGCATAGGTGGGGGGAGGAAATTGTATGAGGGGACAGTTATTTCGCGCAATCACAAAATTTGGTTTATTGGGCAACGGAAATTCAGAAGGAATATAGAAATATGTTATAGTTTTCCAAATCATGGATGTATTAGTAGCACGCAAAGTTGGATATAGTTGGGAAATGAAAAGGTAGCGGCAGCCAAAACAGACAACCAAAAACAAGAGGAAAGTCGGTTCGAGATATATTTAAAGCGCACGCCACATATTTCATTCGGTATTTCATTCACAAAATTAGCGTGGTGTTTGGTGTGATTAAGTGAGTGTGCGCGCGCGATCAAAAGGTTGGTGCGAAGGAATGCGAATAGGGAACATAAGTTGTAAGATGGCATTTTTGTGTTGTTGGCATAGGATTTGGACCATAGAAGGGAAGAAAAAGAAACAAAATAAAAAGGGAAAGAAGAAAACAAGAATTAATGTGATTCATTCAAATCTCACACAATCAATAGTAATTAGTTTTATAGTTTCAAAACACTACTTCACTGCGGAAGCTCAAGCTGCTGGAGTTAGCTCGTTTGATCTGTTGATTAAAAATTATGGGTTTGAGATGTGTAGTGCAAACTTTATTGCAATGTAAGCATGTTTCGACTAATGATGTTTGTCTTATGACGAGGACACACTGTCCCCATCGCTCCCATAATGTAACTGAATTTGATGCATTGGATTGGATTTGGATTGGATTTGGATTGGATTTGGATTGGATTGGATTTGGATTGGATTTGGATTGGATTTGGATTTGGATTGGATTTGGATTGGATTTGGATTGGATTTGGATTGGATTTGGATTGGATTTGGATTGGATTTGGATTGGATTTGGATTGGATTTGGATTGGATTTGGATTGGATTTGGATTGGATTTGGATTGGATTTGGATTGGATTTGGATTGGATTTGGATTGGATTTGGATTGGATTTGGATTGGATTTGGATTGGATTTGGATTGGATTTGGATTGGATTTGGATTGGATTTGGATTGGATTTGGATTGGATTTGGATTGGATTTGGATTGGATTTGGATTGGATTTGGGTTGGATTTGGATTGGATTTGGATTGGATTTGGATTGGATTTGGATTGGATTTGGATTGGATTTGGATTGGATTTGGATTGGATTTGGATTGGATTTGGATTGGATTTGGATTGGATTTGGATTGGATTTGGATTGGATTTGGATTGGATTTGGATTGGATTTGGATTGGATTTGGATTGGATTTGGATTGGATTTGGATTGGATTTGGATTGGATTTAAATTTGATTGAATTTGGATTTGGATTGGATTTGGAGTTGATTAAATTTATTTTCGATTTAAATTCGAATCGCAATCTAAATGTATTGAATATTTTGTTATTTACGAATCAAGACCATTTTGATGAACTTAATTCGTCATACTGAGAAGTTTACTCTCAAAATTGTATATCACATCAGTAAATAAATCTGAAAATGATCTGTTTTTGTACCGAAGTATAAATAAACGCACTCTGGTTGAAGTTTTGCCGACACTGATTTATAAATCGCACATCTGGTTATCAAATTTGGCATTCGTGCAAATACCGAACGATGGTTCCAGACAAATGATGCACAAACAGTAGCGCGCAAATAAGGACTCAAAGCGCCACCGTGTGGAAATGATAGGAAAAATTAAATCAATGAAAATCAACAGCAGCAATAACATTTGAAGGAACCAAAAGACACCGAAAAGGCCAATACACAAACTACGTAGCAGACAGAAATTGCGGAGATGAAGGTTTACGAGCTATGCAAGGAAGGAATTTCAGAGATCATAAGATGAGTGTAAGTATGAATAATGGAAGAAATTGGGGTTACCGGATCAGGAGTGTCCTGCTGTATATTAGGGAATGTGAGATGAGAGAAAAGAAGAAAAAAGAAACAGACCAGAAAGATGAAGAACATGACCTCTGTACACGTAAATATGGACTGAACAGAATGACTGACGGCGGAACAGTTTTACCTCGAATAGTGCGTTTTTGCGGTATGCTTGGTTTTGCAGTATACTCTTTGATAAAGTTACAAAAATCGAACCCTTCTTCTTTCCCCTCTACACATCCTGAAAAGCAATTTTGTGCTGATTTTTGCAAATTTTCTTAAACGTATTGCAGAGCTTCTTTATGTGTCGGCAGCACCACTTAACAATTTGCAAAAAAATATATCCCAAGCGTAGGTTTTAGCGTGTGTTAAAATTACAAGCCTGATGTTTCTGATTTTCTGCAACTTCGCTTAAGTGTGTTACGACAGTTGGAGTCTCTAGCGTTTAGCTGAATCTATGTATCGAAGTAAGCTCAAATACCGTAAATTCGGGTGAAATTGATCAGTAGGGTGAAATTGATCACTGTGTCACTCGATATTTCTTCCTAATGGAGCACAAATATCAATGTAATCTGTAGTGAATGAACGTTGTTTGTCGTAAGTATGTCCAAAGTGTGTGTTGTGAAGTTTTTTGCGTTTAAAAATGTTCATTTCTATTAAAATAATGTAAAATTTCAAAATCTTGAACGGTGCAGTGATGACAAACATCAATAAACTTCTATTTCTAGACAAGGATTTGGACATGGTATAATCCTGAAAGTTTGTGAGGATACTAAAGATATATCCCCAAACTAGATTTAATAATCAAAACTCGTACCAATTCGTTGATTTGGTTGAAATATTTGAATTTCTGGTATATATCAGGAAATTCCTTAGGAAATTGCATACATTTAGGCGTTTTCTGCGTTATTCTTGAAATTTAAACATTCATTATTTCTATAAATATTGTATTGTTAAGAATTTGGTAATCATATTCGGATTCAGGGAGCTCAAATTTATTATGTAAAGTTGTTTTGAAAACTAACAATAATGGCATTGATAAGTGAACAATTTCACCCCGAAATGAGATCTCCCGATTTTTTTATTTTAACACTAAAATTACATTTGTTAGAAAATTTCGATAGTTGAGTCAATGAGGCTAACCTTCATACTTGTTTTCCTGTATTCAGTTGTTTGGCATTGTCAACATTATAGAAATCCGGCAAGAAAACCGTGAAAAGTGATCAATTTCACCCGAAATTACGGTAGCGGTTTTTCGCATAAATTACTTGAAATTTTACGAACATCCTTGTACAATTATTGCCATTTTTTCTATTTTTTATGGTGTATTCAGATCGGATAAGACATGTTTGGTTAAATAAAATTAAATACTATCTGTTGGGGGGTCATTACCTCTTGTTTCAATGAAAAAACCTCTCGACAGCAGTGTTTATAGTACAGTTTGAAAGCTAAAATCTTTCGAAATATATTTATTGCACTCAAAATACAAATAAAATCACTTACACTCTAGTTTCTACTACAATTACCCTTGAGGAACAAACCCACCACCTTTCCTTATTCTATTTCAATTTGAACTAATCCAATTCAATGCATTTTCATATAGCTATATGCAAACACCTCAGTGTTTCCAGTTTCACCATAAATCCATCGCAACATTCTTCCACCCGTGAAACTGAAAATAAACTGAATTTGTGTGATCAGTTTGATTTGATTTGGAAGCCTTTGGGTGTAGGTTTTCACCTTCCTATACGACAGCTGAACAATGCATACGCTCTGCTAGGCCCACCAGGATCAAAAACCGTTGTTTCTCTAGAATGCCGATCACACTCTTTCGAGAATTGTATTTGTATTTCAGGCAACAGATACAATTCACCACGATCACGTTTAGAGTTTGCGATGCGATTCCATTCACTCAATACTTTCACATCTAGGTATGTGCTTCTGCTTTTATGCGAATATTTTCACCAGGATATATACTCTCGTGTTAGAATAATCATCTGAATGTTTATAGGCTCTCTTGCGGATCCAACAGAATAGCTACGCAACATCATGAAGGTTACCTGATACCATCATATAAGGATCCTTTTCTACACTATTCTGCGGTCTAGTGTCAAACTTCGCACCGTATGGGCGGCATTAATGCGGAAACGCTGCGTCGATCCTCGGGCTGATACGAAGATCTCTACCTTTTGCGAATCCTTCTCCACTCGGGACACGCCGGCTGCGTCACACCTCTGGCTTGCAACACGATGGCCAACGACTTCTCCAGCAACCTGTATGATAACCTTTTGTCAAGGAAAGCAATCGTGTCTACGGCCAGCTTCTCGTTGTAGACAGTGATCGGCATCATCTAGAAAATCACCGACTGGCGTGTTAACCATTTGGTTGATGTGCAGCTGCGCATTGTGGCGTTTGTTGCACTGGTTCACGTTGCACCGGAAGTTCAGTTTGCATCGTGCGCTGCCGTGTTCGTTGAGGCACTGATAGCAAAGTTTCCACTTCCGTACCGCTTTACATCTTTCCGACAGACGCATCTCTTGAACGTGTCGCAGTTCCGATTTCGATTATTGCAGCGGCCGCAAATCCTGCATGGCTTCTCTTCTTGCGTTATGGGACTAGGTGGATTGCTCCGCTGTCTTCGACGTTGTGCATGTGTAGAAATGCAGGCTTGCTCATTCCTTACCTTCTTCTTCCAAAACGCTTGATCCGATGCAACGGGTGCAGACTCGCTGTACGGAGTGATCTCTTTTTTTATTCCTTAATTTATTTGGTAGGCACACCGTGCACATGGCCGCTACTGAGCCGAGTATCGTAGTATTCTGCAGCCACACTGCTACAGAATCTATTTTTAATCTATTTCTTATTGCTATTTCGCTCTCAAGAACACATCTACCGTGCAGGTAGTTGGTCCGATCCATGTCCATATTCGCTTACAAAGCGAAAGTGTAACCTCGAGGCTACGGGACCCCCCTTACCGAGTGATCTCGCTGGCATCCTTGACGATTTGCGAGAGAACGTTGGACAATGTCCGGAGTGTAACGACTTAGGCTTTCCTCCGGTACTCTACCCATTCCAGTTGCGTACTGGCAGGCAGTTTTTCCGTCAACTCCTGGATGAGCATCGGGTTGTCAGTCCCGTTGCCTCCAAATCGTCGGTAAGCAGCTGGACGACGACACCGTACTGAATAAATGTCGCCAATTTATCCGCTTTTGGCGTAGAAGCCTTTCGCACGGTTAAAAGCAATAAATTATCTTCCTCCTGCGTCGAGCTTTATCCTCTGAGCCCGATTCTTCGGACTTCTCTTCCTCGGATGATTCGTTGGCTGGATACAAACCTCGAGCCTTTTCTTCGACGAACTGCTTCTTCTTCTGCAACTATTGATGCTCTAGCAAATTTCGCTTGTCGCTCACAGCAGGTAGTGAGGTTAAATCCCGCAGTATAGGCGGCGCAACGCCGGACGCTATCGGTGTGGAGAACTTGCTGAAGGCTCCACGGTAATCCTCTAGGTTTGCCTCCATCGGATCGGCTGTTTTTTTCGTTATGATTTGCTCGACTTTCATTTTTCAGGCTTCATCCGGCTTTTCCTTCCCCGACTTTGCTTGCTTGGACTTCCAAACTTCATGTTTTTCTCCATTTCCAGCTCCGAACGCTCCTCTTTCCAGTTCTGCTACCTCTTTCCTTGCGAGTCGACCTTCATTTTCTCCAGTTTCGCTTGCATCTGCTTCAGCATCTCTTCTCTTTGGGTGGGCTTCTTCTTCTGCCTCCTTCAGTTCCATTTGCTCCTGCTTGTACGCCAACTCCATATCGCGCTTCTCCATTTCTGCCTGCTGAGTGCTGACGCATCGGAAATTTCCGATGCTCCAGTCTCTTCTTGTGAAGAATTTTCTGCAATTCGATGGCCTGTTTTTCCTTCTCCATCTCTTGCTCTCTGGTTCATCTTTGTTCTCCGACTGGCATAGATACTCTTCGCAAGACCACGAAACGTCCCTCACATCGGCCGGAACACCAGCACATCCGAATTGGTACCACCGCTGACAATGGTCACCAACCACCATTTCACTTTCATCCTCATTCAAGACGGCATCCCGCGCATTCCAGGATCTTGGCTCGGTTTCGACATTATAAAATTTTCAAGATCCTAAGAATATGAGGAATAAAAGCTCCGCTATAATGTTCTTTGAGCATATTCACATAACTTAAATTCATATAATTGTTTGTTAGGTCGATCTTTCGTTTTTGGACTATTAGGTATGTTTTCAACTAATTTCCAATCAAGTCCTTATTGAAACACCTAAAAAAGTTTAAAATCACCTGCAAACAAGAACAGCTGTTGTAATCAGTCTGAACTTTCTGGGAAGTGTTGCATTCAAAACGAATGGATTTTAACTATTCATTGCATACTAGCATCACTTATTTAAAACTTTTCACTGTCGTCTGTGAAGCTATGAAAAGTGTTGCTTTTTTATAGTACCGTCAAACGGGATAATTTGACGGTACTATAAAAAAAAAGTTGCTGACATGCTGCTCTACATTTTCATGCAATCGCATCAAAGCTGCCATGGAATGCAATGGTATTCATTAGAATCAAATTAGTGAAATTAGTGAAAATCCAAAAGTTCTCTGAAATGCATCGATTTTGAAACAAGTCCATAATGGACCGATGCAAGAGTTCACTAATTTGACGTTTGAGCGGTGCCGAATTCACTTGTTGCCATGGTCACGTAAATAACACGGCACCGTTCAAACGTCAGATAGTGAACTCGTGCATCGGTCCATGGACCGATGCACGAGTTCACCATTTGACTTTTTAGCGGTGCCGTGTTATTTACGTGACCATAGCAACGAGTGAATTCGGCACCGCTCAAACGTCAAATTAGTGAACTCGTGCATCGGTCCATTATGGACTTGTTTCAAAATCGATGCATTTCAGAGAACTTTTGGATGCATATTGAACTCAGCTTTTCATCTAATTTCATGGATCAGCTGGGAATATACTGTGTTAAAAAGTAGCATGCAAACCAATGATTACGCCAGTAGATTTCAACAGACCTAGCAGATGAGGATAACTTTGAGAAGTTTTAGAACTTCTGCCAAGTGGGCCTTGACAAATTTTGTCATGTTTGGACATTTTCGTTTCATCTTCGTAAAAAATCACGGTATTCAGGGTTATGGAGTAGAATCCATTTCACTGCACTCCAGGAAAAAAAATCCCTTAAAATGCGGAAAGTATCACTAAAACAAATCCTATAGTAGTCTCTAATGAAACTTTTGTAGAAATTCCTGATGAACTCGTACGAAGATCCTTGAAAAACTCCTGAGAATGTATTGCAGGTTTTTCTTAATTAATTAAGATAATTATTTAAATTATCTTAATTAATTAAGATAATTATATTAATAACAAATTGAATCACTGGATGAAACCCCGCAGGTTTTTCTGGGAGTATTTTTTGTCGAGAACGTGGAGGAAATATAGGTAAAAATTATTGGAATAATTGATGTAGTATCGGCTGGCTGGCGTAAAACCTGAAATGAAGTTTTGAGGAATCCATTGAGATTTAACTTGAAAAGCTACTCAACTATTGCTTGAAAGAACTGCAGAAGTAATTCGTGGATGAAATGTTGGAGAAAATTCTAGACAAATTTCTGGAAGAACTTAATAATGAATCACTGGACTAATTTATTGGGAAATTCATGGAAGAGTTTTCTTTTAGATTTCCAGGAACAATCCCTGTAAAAGCTTTGATTCAATTCTAAAAATTAGCCATAGATTAATTCACGAACTAATTCATATGAAAATGGCTGGAGAAATAATAAAAAAAAAACATTCAGCGTAGGAACGCCTTGAGAAATCCTTGTAGCGGTTCCTGGAAAAAACCTTTAGCGAATTTCTTCAAAACTTAGGAATAAAGCTTTGGAAAACCTTCTGTATGAATCTTTGGAAGATCTGCCAGAGTCCAGAAAATCCTGAACTATCATTTTGGAAAGTTTTCAGAGTGATCCCTGTGGAGATTTCTTGTTAGATATTTTGATTCAGAATTCACTACTAGGAGAAGAGAAATGGTTACTTAAAAGACAACTTTGGATGAAAAAGAAACTTTTTTTTCTGTATTACAAAGGGTCACTGTACCCCTAGTAGCCAGACCCGTATAGTCCCACTAGTGGGTTTTTAAGGCCGTTTTGGTATAAATCGTTGCAAAGGGGGCCGTCTATTAATTACGTAAAGGAATATGCGGGGAGGGGTTTTGAGATTTTTCATGCGTCACACAAATTATTTTTAACTTTTATACAAAAAATCGTACTATAGGGGGACGGGGCTGAAAAACAGCAAAAATTGAACAGTCCCAAAATATTTGTTGGCATGAAGTTCAGGATCTATTTACGAAAGTACCACTGATACACAGCTCAATGTTGTTCAAAAATATGATTGAAATAAATTGTTTTTACTAAAATTTAAGCTCCTTTGCACCTATAGTAGGCATATTGTTGTAGGCATATTGTTCCTATAGTAGCACTACTAAGAGGAACTATTTTTAATTAAACAAAATAAAGGACAAAATAGGATCTTATTTACATCAATCGAATACTTTTGATCCATTCTTTGAAGAAAAAATATAAATCGAATACTTTTGATCCATTCTTAGGAAAAAATACGATTTCAATTTGTTTTTGCCTACGCTTTAAAGCTAGTGTTACTATAGGAACAGAAATTAGAAATAGTGCTACTATAGGCACATGTTTTCCTATAGTGGCACAAGCGATATAAAAATAAATCGTAAACATAATTAGCTCAATTCTTCGATTTTATACGAATATTTGTTCTTAGCTGTGCGGCTATTGGTACACCGGTGCTCAAACTATGAATGAATGAATCGCCAATTTGCGTGATTACTATCCAATGGGCACTTTATTTCAGCGGTGACTATGCTTGGATGACCTAGAACTTCTGTTATGTTCAATAAATACATTACTCAGTTCATTCTTCTGACCATTTCCAATCATACACTGTGTTTATGATAATCCATTAGAATACAAATTATATTTTTTGGAGATTTGAAGGATCATAGTGAAAACTTCTTCGACAATTCTTTGTATTTACGACTTTTTCTCAACCAACTTCACATTATCCTGCTCTTTAATCAGTCCTTATTGTCTGATGTTAATACTTAGACTATATTAATCTTCATCCCACCAACATCCCTTTCACACGCTGAAAATACACTTAAATGTTCATAACTGTTTTTGTTTCTCAATGGTTTTATTGAAATTTTCCCGTAAAACTCTTATAGGTTATGGTCCAAAAAACTTGGGAATATTGTCCAAGTGGCTGTGGAGTTATTCCGGATTGTTTTGGGGTACTAAAATTGGCTAAATCATCCACTCAACTGATATTTAAGACCCTGATGAGCTTGATGGTTGGTGTCTTCGACAAAGTTATAGACCAAGGACTATCTAGCAATTAACAAACTAATTGGGAATTTATCCACTAATAACGCTAATAACGAATTTCCTTCAATTTGAAGGCCAGTATCTTCGGAAAAGTTGTTCAGCAGATCAAGGCGTATCTGGCAGTCAAATTGTCAAAACAAATGTAATTGGAAATTTATCCGCTAGATGGCGCTAGTGACAAATTTTCTTCAGTATTCTGTACCTCAAGATCCTGATTCTGCAAAGTTGTTCAGCAGATCAAGAACTCTTTTGCATTTGGAATTTATACGCTAAATAGCGCTAACAATAAATTTTCTACAATTTTCTATATCACCAGATTCTGATAAGCTAGAAGATTATTGGTGTATTTGCTAAATTTGTTCAGCAGATCAAGGACTATCTGAATGGAGATTTATCCGCTAGGTGGCGCTAGTAACAAATTTTATTCGATCTTCTGTATTTCAAGATCCTGAAAAGCTACGAACAAGTTGTTCATCAGATCAAGGATTATTCGGCAGTGACAAATCTAATTGAAAATTCAACCGTTAATAATACATTTTCTCCAACTTTCTATGTATCAAGATCCTGATCAGCAAGAAGGTAGGTGCTTTTGACAAATTTGTTCAACAGATCAAGGGCTATCTGACAGTAAAACATCCGGTTGGGAATTCATTTGCTAGATGGTGCTAGTAACAAATTTTCTTCAATCTGCTATATCTTAAGAACTTGATGATGGTGGTGAAAAATCTGAATAGGTATTAATCTGCTAGGGTAGAAGCACCGGTTTTGGGCATACGCCAGTTGTAGCCATAGTGGATTATACACCGTTTTACATAGCCAATCAGCATGAAACCTTTTGTGTTCAGTAGATCACATTCACATGATAGAACTACATTCATTTACTCGTCCAAAATGATTCAAAACATAAGAAAAACAATTCATTTTCCTTATAATTTTAACTCCTATACACCTAATTTAGCCAGGGCACTCCTTATTTGGCCACTCTCATGAGAAATCAATGCGATTGGCCAATTTGGGAACCGAAGTTAAATCTCTGGCCGAAACTGGTTCCGTTGGCCTATATTAACCAACGGGATTTTCAAAGCGAAAAACTGGTTTTAGATCAGTTTTGATATTTTACACACATAATATGGATTGAAAGCTTGCATTTGACATATTTGTAGCATAAATACGGCTTTCCATTTAATTTTTATTGACATTTACTCTTAGGCTGGCCAAAACCGGTGCTTTTACCCTAGTAACAATATTTTTTTGACCCTTTTCCGCCCATGGTGTCTGTAGAGTACCAAAACTTTCAACCTTTGTAGCTTTAAAAATAATGAACAAAATAAAACTGTTTTCACGCTACATCATAATTACACATTTCCTCTTTCACTTCAATGTCTTACTTTAGGGATGCCTACAAATTTAACATGTTTTTTACGAAACATATGTATGAAGGAATGGGTTTTACTGGTCGAAAAATATTTCATGATTTCAAAGCCTGATATAACAAAGATAATTATTCCTCAAAGTAGCAATAAAAATATTTCCAATAGATTTACCCTTTATTTGAACTAACATATGTTCAGAAATGCAAAATTTAGTTTCGCAATCATTGGATTTGATGGATGGTGCACACTGGGCGCACGGCACACAAAAAAGCGAAATATCGAAATTTCATCATTGTTACCATTTAACATGAAATTGTTGTTATCAGCTCATTTTGCAACATTTTACTGCAAAATCCACAAGAAATGAGGCAAATCTTTACGAAAGTTGTGCAGAAAGTGATTTTATCGGATTTTCTGAAGTAGATTCTCTGATGCTTTGAGTGGATGATTTGACGAAGCTACTGAAATCGCGAAAATCGTTAAGCATGCTTTGAAATCGGTTAGATCCAGAAGTAAGCTCAAAATTAGAATCGTATCGTAAGAGGAATATATAGAGCTATATTAGGCGGCATCCATAAATTACGTAACGCTCTAGGGGGAGTTGGCTCAAGCGTTATGGCTCATACAAAAAATTGAAATTGTTCGTACAAAAAGCGTTACGGACGGGGGGAGGGGTCCAAAAATTGCCAATTTTGGCGTTACGTAATAAATGGATGCTGCCTTCCAGATTCCGATATCGTGCACTTTATCGTTGTCCCGAAGGAGGTGAGCAATGATGAAGATGAAGTAATTCAGCTGACAGTACTTCTACTGTCGGAAAACATCGATGTATTGGATTGAACTTATGTAACTAGTTAGGTAAAGGAAAAGATAAGAAGCGACAATTACAAAAGCGTTTGAAGCTCATCTGAAAAAATACGATGATGTCATAAAGTACTCCAAGTTACTGGTGGTGCATCAGCGCACCACCTCATATATGGTTTTAAGTTACCTTGAACACTAATCCATATTATCAGTCAGTCATGGGCGGGATAGGGTTAACTTTATTTATATCGAGAAATTTGATATCGTCTGGCTTTGAAAAATCTGTTGTGAACTCATCCGCTGGAAGCTGTTTGCTATCCTATGATCCTGATAAGTTTCTAATATGTTATGTTTACAGTAGAGCAGAAGAATTTAAATTGTTTCATTTTTATGGTGAAGGCTTCAAATTTCTTGAATGTGAAAACTATAAAAAAAAAACATTTGAAAGGATTGATGTTTTTCTTCATTATACACAACCGGTTCTAAAAACACTTATTTGAAAATATGTTTCGTTTTTGTGAAATAATGTATGTCGTTTATGTGAAATAGTTCATTTGGCGTACAAAATACTCCATATTAGTTTTACCGATAATTGTGCATACATAGAAATACTATACGAGTGTCGAATCTTTTGATACAGGAAACCCTTCGCGTTTCGCATATTCATGGAACTAACTTTTCACGCAATTGCAGTATATAAATGTTGTCAATATCAAGTAAAGGCACATCGACTAAAGGAAGCTTTTAATGACGTTAATCTTGAACAATTTTTCAATAAGTTTTGTCATTAATGACATTATATGTTTACTTTTATGACATACATCTACTCAGATTGTTCTAACTTTGAACATTACTGTTCAAGTTAAGCATCTAAAACGTCGTCTAAAATACTTACATTCAAATTATACACAACAATTTCTTTTTTCGGAACAGTAGATTTTATGCTTATTAAACTGTGTTTATATTGTTCAAAGATTACCAAACAACTTGGAATACACAATTTGAATCAAGTGGATTACTATTAGAAAGATTTTTGACGTATAAAAAGAACTGCCTAAAAGACCGACATTCTTGCTTATGAGCATTTTGAGATATGAATTTTCTTCAAAAATTCGGCAGCACCACTAAACAAACAAAACTACTAAACAAATGAAAATGATTGAACGCACAATATGTCGAAACCTATTTATAGAACTGTTTTTGCATGATACTAATCATGCATCATCAATTCAACAAGTCACTAAAGAAAAGTCGACATTTCTAATGTCAAACCATTAAAAAATCTTTTATAAGTTCGAAAAATAAACAAAAATTAGGCATGTTGCATTTAAATACTATGCAACAGCTATCGACTATTCAGTGTTTGCTAAACAGATAAAAATACGTAGCATCCTTTTTGCTGTCTCGATAATAAAACCTTCATATTTAACCCTCTAATACCCAAATTTTTATTTTTGATTTAAGTATTATTTTTCGTTATCTAAAATCGTACTTAACACGTTTTGGGCAATTATTTATTTTTATTCGCAAATTTTTAAATTTTGGTTTTTGATTTTTATAATTTTTATTTTTGAACATCCCTAGCTTTTCTCATTTTTTCTTGAAGCCTTTTCTAGTTGTTGATTTTTGGCAAAAATAAAAATTTAAATTTTTACGGCACTTTTAAAAACATTATTTTTTTTATTTTTTTCGGAGCGTATTTTATTTTTCGTGTAACTAACGGAAAACAGGTTTGAAATTATATCAATACCACCAGGTTCTTCTTTTGTGATAGGTTGATCATAGAAAAATATAAAAGGTACGATTTTTTATATTACACGTAAAATGAACCCCAGGCATTTGTAGGTTATATAAGAATGCAATTTTTCAAACAATTTCTAAAAATACAAAAAAATTTCAAAAGTCATGAGTCAAAGTATAAGCCAAAAATAAAAAAAACAAAAAAATATACAAAATTCCAAAGTGTACCCCGTCTAAAGGCGGGGTTGGGTATTAGAGGGTTAACTCATTTGAAACAGAGGCATGAGACGAACCCACCAATTCGCACGCAAAATTTGCTCAAAATTTAAGCAATATTTATGAAAATCTATCATTGCATTTCACATGCTATCTGTAATGCAATGACAGATTTTTATGATGATATCTTTAAATTTGAACGAAAAAACTGGTTTTTCATTTTTGAAGATTGCTGATGATTGAATGATGGATTCTTGAGCCTTAACACTGGATACATGACCATTTTGTACGAAAAAAACTGGAATGTAGCAAGACGCACTATTCGAGGCATTACTGTTAATGACGGTGCACTAAGGGGGTTGGTTGATATGCGAGATGAAAAGCATCCGTGGAAATGAGCGATTCGATTTTTGTTTTGAACGCTGAATGAACGTTGCTGCCGCAGAGGTGCAAAACGTGATGTGTAGAAATGTGTACGTAAAGAACTAGGGACCACTTACCCGACGTGGATCGGCTTGCGGGTGATGTTGACATTGTCGGTCACGGTAATGTCCAGCGGGTTGGGAGTGCTCTCCCTGGGTGTCATCGATGGGTACTTTTCGGCATTGGAAATGATCTTCTCAAGGTACTTCTCATCCTTCATCGGATCGATGCTCATATTGGTGATGTTGGTGTCGTCGAACGGTTTGTTCTCGTCGCTCGTCATGTAGTTGTACTGCTGCTGATCAGACATGATCGGATCTTCGCCTGGGTGGTGTGGGTCGAACACAACATTGTGGGAGGAAAAACCGAGAAATGAGAAAGCAAAAAATAAAACAAGAAAAGAGACACAGTGAGTAAGTGAACATTTCCTTTCGGCGCGATTGATGAGCGAGAGTAAAAGAAAAATAAAATCGGCGAACAAACACACAGAACATGTACCTCGTAGTATACAGAGAGAATGAAAATCAATTACTTAACTAGCATTCCACTTAAAGACTTACTTTCCGTTGATCTAGGTTGTTATTCTACACTGAATGCACGAAACTGTGTGAGCTCCTTTCGGGGCACACCGAGTTCGCACAAGGGTTAGACACAGTTTTTAGCAATCAACAACTACTCAATGAAGCTGTATCTACACACACTACTTGCTACCACTAACTAAATGAAGAAAGATTAATGGGTTTTGATCGTCCGAAAAAAGAAAACTGCACTTTGACGATCGCGTTCGGGTGAGTCTACTACTGATGTGATCTCGTACAGTCGTAGACAGCCCCCCGTTCCGTATCTACTACCACGCTGCGTACTCGGGGCTAACCAGTTAGTAGTAGACACTGTGTTTTTGGAGATTCAGGTCCGCGACTGACTGGCGGCGACCGACGGCACTACAAGTGAGTCAAATCTGAGAGATACAGAGAGAGAGCGCCGCCGGAGGATGACACAGAGATGCGTGCAAGGTTTCCCGAGCAGGAACGAGTAACTTGCAGCATACCATGTGTTGGTATCATAGCATAATTAGATATTTTTCAGTAGTCCATGAATTGTACAGCTAGCTGTATACCTAATTATTGAGCACTGCTTAATGAATTGAACTACTTTTGAAAAATTTCATTTTTATATAAAAATCATAATGTATTATTTAAATATTGCAATACCTGATCTAATTATCAGTTCAGTGTGTCTAGAATTTGCATAAGATTTTATTTGAGGTTTTCACCTTTTATGCAGGGTTCTTTCATAACACTGATTCAGATTATCTGGTACGGATTACCCTAGCTTAGCATTCTACAGCAATTTTCATTTGCTCGGGTTGTACCGCCGCAAATAGTTCAAGCTCTCCGCTCACTCGGTGCGAAAATTCGTACAACTAACTTCAACTAAGCGCTCTGTTGTAGGTATAGCTAGTATACTACTAAGCGTTGTCGTGGATTGCGCACTGTGTAGCATCACTAGCTATAGGCACTAAAACAGTACAGTACCACTACATGCAGGAGGGGAACATCCGCTTCCCAGAGGGCTAGGCGACAAATTGCTCTGGAAAAAATATGCTACTCGAGATCCTGAATTTTACGAAAATATCATGTTGATTATAATTTTGTTAATAGTTTTGAATCATACTTAATTAAACTTCTTTTATTCTGGCAAGTAATTTGACTAACTTGAGACACTGTGTGCGACATCTGTGATGGCTGAGATGCATTAGCGTAGCTGGAATTTTTCTGGAGGGGATATAAAAACCCATCATGTCTGGTTTTCTATGTATTATTCATCGTAATAATCATACAGTGGCCCAATTTTATATTCGTACAGGATACTTTTTTTTTTATTTCTTTATTAAAGAGACTTTCGGCCCAAGGCCGGTTCGTCTCTCGGTACAGGATACTGTTTCCACATCAAGTTAGTAAAAAACTTTTATATGAAGTATTGAGCTACAAATACTTTATCCACATTGAAGGTAACAGGTGTCATCTATTGTTTGCCAATCACAAAATGTTTCCATTTACATTAATCTTTGGATTAATAGAAAAGTATTGAATTGATGTCTAAAAATCAACCAATTCCATATTCGTACACCTACCAAAATTCATACGCACAACGTTCAAAACTAAATTTAGAAGCTCTATTTGATTACTGAAATGCTTTATTATGATGTTCAGATGTAGTGAAATACATTTGGACAATTTATTAGTGGACATATATGAAATTAAGGTAAAGTTATGAGAAATGCCAGTTTTCCAATGATTTTTGCTATTAAATCCTATAATTCGAACAATAACGTTTATTTTTGTCATTGGATCCAATCTATAGATTATACTCGTAAGCTCTGATAGAAATTTAGTTGAAATATATATAGTTTACAGAAATCATAAACAGTTTTTATCCCTTTTGAGTTCAGAAAATTGTTGTGCCATAAGTTCAAAACTCTTCTAAAATGATATTTTTAATCAATGTAAACCAAATTTTTATTCTAAACAACAGGTAAATGTTAATTTTGAATTTGTCTGTAAAAACAATTTGAGCTACGAACTTCGTTTTACAATAAAGTACCCTAATCTACGCTTTACATACCTCCACATAATTGATGTCATCGTAATATTCAATTATCTTTGAAATAATATTCAAATTATATTCATATTTTGCAATTTTTTGATTTCATAAGAAAATTGCAAAACAACTTGAATGAGCATTGATATACTATTTAATAGAATATATCCTGTTGTTTTCATCATTTTAAAAAAAACGTTTGTGTTGCGGTTATGGCAATAATATTTTTTCTTTAAATCTCTATAATCATGTTTGGTAGTAAAATGTAAATTAATAATGATAGTTACGCAATGTTTTGATAGGAACATTAACTATGGATTATGTATATACATTTGGGAGCCAAACATAAAGAAATTGACTAAAATTTTTGGTTTTGGATTTGTTATAAATGTTATACTACCTAAGATTCAAAAGTATAAGCTGTCGATATCCACTCCTAGCTACTCTAAAACTGATTATAATTTTTTGAAACTTGTGCAATATTCGCAGTTCTCATTCTTAAGGAAGTGATGTTGAAAAAAATGCAATTTATTGTTCGACTTACCGAATATTTTAGCAAAAAACATGGGAAAACTGGTATTTTTCTTAAATTTACTTAAGTTTCAAATATGTCCGCTTTTAAATTTTCCAAATGTATTCTACTGCATCTGAACAACACAACGAAGAGCTTAAGTAATCATCAAGTCCATTAAAAATTAGTTTTGAATGCAGTATATTTCTTTTTTGTTAGGTGTACGAATATGGAATTGGGTCAATTATAGACACAATCTCAATACTTTTCCATTATTCCAAAGATTTAAGCAAATGAATACAGTTTGTCATTGCCAAACAATAGATGACACCTATAACCTTCATTATTGATAAAGTATATCGAAGTCCAATGAGATTGAGTCACTGTATAATATTTAAAATTGAAATACTCCGTGATTATAATATAGTATATAACATTTTCAATTGGTTTAACACATAAATTTTAAAAAGTTGATTATTTTATAGTTCAGTGAGGCAATGTCACTAAATCCTTAAGTTTTTTTTTCTGGAGATTTATCGAGGATTTCCTTAGGAGGCTTATATGAGAAAAATTCTCAAGAAGCTTCTCCGATGCTGATTCTCGGAATTCCTTCATAGATTTCTCTAGGAATTAGTCCAGAATTAGGTGCTTATTTCTATTCCTCCTGAAAATGGTCAAGCATTACTAAATAACTTCTTCACCGATTTCTTCCGCAGTTGTCCAGATATCACGTGGTATTTTTTTTATCAATTTTCAGATTTCCCTACCTTTGTGAATTTTGTCAATACAATTTTTTGTATGGACAGTGCTCTTTTGCAAGACCCTCCCCTTCCTCTATAGATGACCACGTGGTTCATGGACGGCCGTTCTGATTGTCATTCAACTTTTTCATCAGATGTTCCGGGTAAGAATACCTGCCATAATATATTTTTCCTGTAATTTCATGAGCCATTCCGACGCCAATCCGAGCAAAATATTTTCCGCAGGAAACCTCCATATTGCATGCAGAACAAACTACAAACATTTCTCCAGGGTTTCCTCCAATAATTGCAGTAGCATAGCTAGGGGGGATGCGGTGGGTGTAGTCCACAACCGATCCCGAGCTCCTATGGGCCCCTAAATCACAGTGCGGATTTCTCATAGCATTGAAAGTTCGACATAGCTTGTAGGAAACTGAAAATTTGTAAGATCCCAAGGAGACTTGTATCAGCGATGTACATGGGTCCCATGATTATCTTCTATTTTTAATACTAGGTTTAGAGTGCACCGAGCAATTGTAGCTTGTGACTCCCCACATCTTATTTACTTCATGAATTTTGACTTCCCATCGAATCTACTCATGTTTGTAGGCCTCCAAAAATCTGAAACATTGGTGAGTTTTGAGCTCGTACACATTTTCTTATGATACGGTTAACTCTGGTTGAACAGAATTTCAGTTTTACATGTACTACCATAGAAATATTTTGATCTTAAACTACAAAGGACTGCTCAAATTATTCAATATTTTAATGGTAGAAAGGCTATGATTATTTGAATCCCCTGGTGTAAATAACTCAATTTAGAATATGATGGCGTTTGGTGCGGTTTAACAGAACCCCGACCATATTTTAATGAAATTCATTTGCAATTGTCCACTATCCGGGCATTTATTTATTTCGTTTCAACCCGTTTAGTCGTACCGTCAAGCTACCATTCACCGTGCATTTAAGAAAAATCTGCACTTCAAAAAATTATATAACTTTTCCAAATAATTTAAAGCGAACTAGAATACCACTACGAAGCGTGCAATTATACCATAATTTAGGGAAAAATCTAAAATTATTGATGCATAACAATAATTTACTCAAAAAATATGTTTACAAATGTCATGTTAAGATCGCCTCGTCCCGTTCTATATCACCATTTACCGTGCGTATAGTTTTCGTCATGATTTTATTTCGTATCTTGATGAAACATACCATTAAATTCAAATCTTATTTTATAATAGAAGCCATAGAAAGTAGAACAAATGGCTGAATTATTATTTATTCATTAAAATCGTTATAGGAGGTTTGACTTTATTGTCCAAACCATTTCACATTCGCTCAAAAACTAAATATGGAGTAGTTAAATCACGACAAAATAATAAATTCAATATTACCCAATAATTACAAGCAGAGCTGTTAAATGTCACGAATTTCACGTGACTTTGACATTTGAATATTGCTAATATCATCGATCCCCGTGGAAAAAGTCATCGGAAAAGCATTTTTCCGGTGACGTTTTCCAGACTACTATCGGTTGGCATTATGTGCTAATGTTATATTTCGCATAGGAGAGTACTATGAGCATTCTAATTTTTCCAAAATTTTGACATTTAACAGCACTGATTACAAGCCCTTTACACTACTGCACGGTAATGGGAACTATAATTATTGGAAAGGGTCCATTTACCGTGCACTTGTGTTTCGACTGAAACACAATAAAAATCTAATTTGCATAAAATGGTTCATATGATGCAATACTACATCTCAATATAAGTATCAATAGCGAAAACTAATTGAAATTATGGAAAATTTGATTCTCTAACGGTAAAATGAAAAATGTGAATTTTTGGCGTTTCTACTAAGAGTTTTAAAAATCCCATCATCAACAGAATTAACATGATTTTGAGTAAATAAACTAGGTTTTCCAAAAAACTTTGTGACAAGAGCTACTTCAGTCCATCTGTTTTATCTTATTTTGCAGACAAAAGAACAATTTGTGTAAATTGTATGAATTTGTATAAGTGCACGGTGAATTGAGATCGCACGGTGACTGGTGACTTAACGGTACAATGTAAGTCGCATCTATCCTATTAGTTTGTGACAAATACGATATTTCTATAGGAATTCGTTCGGAGATTTCTTCTCATGCAAGATTGTTCAAAAAATTCAGCAGAACTAGAAGGCTTCTCGTTTTTTTATAATTTAGGTCAATAAAAATATTTTTGAGATGAGATCTTCAATATCTACAAGCTGTATCATTATGTCTAAATCGAATTTATATTTGTTAACCCTCTAATACCCAAATTTTTATTTTCGATTTAAGTATTATTTTTCGTTATCTAAAATCGTTCTAAACACGTTTTGGGCATTTATTTATTTTTATTCGAAAATTTTTAAATTTTGGTTTTTGATTTTTATAATTTTTATTTTTGAACATCCCTAGCTTTTTTCATTTTTTCTTGAAGCCTTTTCTAGTTGTTAATTTTTGGCAATAATAGAAACTTAAATTGTTACGGTATTTTTAAACATATTAAATTTTTAATTTTTTTTCGGAGCGTATTTTATTTTCCGTGCAACTAACGGAAAACCAGGTTTGAAATGATTTTAATACCACCAGGCTCTTCGTTTGTGATAGGTTAATCGTAGAAAAATATAAAAGGTACGATTTTTTATATTACACGTTAAATGAAGCCCAGGCATTTGTAGGTTATATAAGAATTCAATTTTTCAAACAATTTCTAAAAATACAAAAAAGTTTCAAAAGTCATAAAAAACTTTTCTTATATGCGTGTTATGAGTCAAGGTATAAGCCAAAAATAAAATCATTTTGATTTGCGAGCTACGAAAAAATACACAAAATTCCAAAGTGTACCCCGTCTAAAGGCGGGGTTGGGTATTAGAGGGTTAATATCCATAACATCGCAAAATGAAGTAGATTTCATCAGTTATAGAGTTAGGGGGCCTTCCTTAGCCGAGTGGTTAGAGTCCGCGGCTACAAAGCAAAGCCATGCTGAAGGTGTCTGGGTTCGATTCCCGGTCGGTCCAGGATCTTTTCGTAATGGAAATTTTCTTGACTTGACTGGGCATAGAGTATCATCGTACCTGCCACACGATATACGAATGCGAAAATGGCAACTTTGGCAAAGAAAGCTCTCAGTTAATAACTGTGGAAGTGCTCATAATAACACTAAGCTGAGAAGCAGGCTCTGTCTTAGTGAGGACGTTAATGCCAAGAAGAAGAAGAAGAAGGAGAGTTAGGATTTGCATGAACCACATGCTCTACCATAATTTCTAGTCTTTCTACAAATAAACCGTACAACCATTGCTTTCCATAGTGGTCTGTAATACAACAAGAAGTTTTCTACTGTGATTGTAAAACATATTATGGTATGAAAAAGCATTCAATAATTTAAGAGTCTTTTTCTCAACTTGCGTACACTAAATAATTATTCAACCTTGGTCCACCAGTACACCAAATTGAGTCTGAGGGCGAGAGTGAAAGATGACAATAAGAAGGCGTGGAACTCAGAGTGAAGTGAAACTAATATTAGCCTTTATCCCGCCAACATACTTTTCACATGCTGGAAAATGCACTAAAGTGTACATAACTTATTTGTTTATGAATGGATTTTTTCGAAATTTTCTGAATTTCAGAAACGTATTGCCTTGGGGTACCAAAATTGGTCAAATCATCCATTCAATAAATATCTCAAGATCCTGATGAACTGGACAGTAGCATATAGATTTAGCTAGGCGGCGCAAGTAACAATTTTCCTTCAATAGATTCAATTCAATTCCTATATCTAAAGATCCTGATAAACTAGAAGGTTGGTGTCTTCGACAAAGTTGCTCAGCAGATCAATGGCTATTTGCCAATAACAAACCTGGTTAAGAATTCATCCGCTAGGTGGCGCTAGTAACAAATTTTTCTCAATCTTATATATGATAAGACTCTGATGAGCTATAAGGTTGGTGTCTTCGGCAGATAAAGGGCTATTAAGCAGTGATAATTGGGAATTTATCAACTAGATGGAAACAAATTTTCTTCTATCTTCTATATCTTAAAACCCTGATGAGCTAGAAGGCTGATGATCTGCTGAGCAACTTTGTAGAAGACACCGAGCTTCTAGCTCATCAGGGCCTTAAGATATAGATGCTGTAAGGAAATTTGTTACTAGCCCTACCTAGCGAATAAATTCCTTATTAGGTTCGTTACTGCTAGATAGACCTTGATCTGCAACTTTGTCAAAGAAACCAACCTTCCAGCTCATCAGGGTCTTGAGACATCCGTTGAAGGGATGATTTGGTACCCCAAGACAATCAGGAATAACTTCAAAACCACTCCAACTAAGTTTTCTGGACCATAAAAAGTTTTTCGGGAAGTACTGAAAATTTCTTTCAATTTTTTTTGCTGGATGAAGGTTAAAGAGTGAAGTAGATGCTTTCTTCAGGGAAGATCTCAGAAGGATGCATTGACAAATTTATGTTAAGACTCTTGTTGAAACCAAAGATATATCATTGACAAATTGAAACACATCCAACAAATGTATAAAAATTTTAATACCAAAAACGTTGCTCAAACAAACACTTCTTTAGTAATCTGCCAAGTAGGTTGAGAAATGCCGGCCAAGGATGTTAGAATAAAATCAACCAGAAATCTAAAAATACCTACTGGCAAGATTTTTTTTTACTTGTTAGATTTTTTTAATTTGTTGTACTAAGAAATCCACCAAAAATCTCAGTTATAATCTTTTAAAAAAATTGAGATGCCAGCCAAGGATGTAAGAATAAAATTGACCAGAAATATAAAAAAGAATCTACTAATATACCCTTCTTAGTATGATGCCCAATTTTACTGAAAAATTAACAAATATATTGCCTAGAATATCAGAAGGATTCCCACAGAGATCTCATGAAGGATTTGTCAAGGTATCTATCAGAAATTTCACCAAGAACCTTAGCCAGAATTTCAAAAATGCTCCAAGTATAATTAAGTAATCTGTCAAATTGTTCAATAGTAAGAAACTACGAAAGATCTTAGGATCCCACTAAAAACTTTCAAAAACTTTGTAAGCAATCTGTCAAAGAGCTTTGCAGGAAACTGAAACAAAATCTGCTACAGGATTTTGATAAACATTTCACCAGAAATTATTCTGCTAGAGGTTCACCAAAGATTAGTTATGCTGGATATTATTAAACTGAAACTCATGGCCGTAACTTGGAACAGGAGCAGTATATTCCTGAAATGTGTACGGATTATTAAATCCATCCAACACTTTAGACTTCAATTCGTTAAACAAGATTGTTATTCATTAGTAAGATACATAACAATAGTTATTGTTGTATAGGTACTTATACGTGAGCGTTTTTTTTTTTTGTCATTTTCCTAATCAAAATTATGAGAACAATACAACAGAGGATTGGGGGGTTAGGTCCCCCTGTTCCTACACCAATGACCAAGATGGTCACAGATGATGGCGTTTTCGGAAAATAAAACAAACGAATAACATTTCGTGAGCGTGAATCGCCGTCTCTTTGATCTGCTGAATGGTGCTACTGTATGTGCGAAGGAAGTGAGGCTGGGGAAGTTGTGACGCGAGATCGGTCCCAACAGACCACGCACGGTAGCGAGCGGTGTGTTTTGAATCTGAACCACCTCGACCGTCTTAATCGCGATCCGATAGGGATCTACCGTGAACAACGTGTACCGTTTGTTTATCTTGACATGAAACTCCGTCCGAGGCATGTCATTCACGTGTTTCAAGGAGTTCCTCGAGACACGTAGATGAATTTTGGTGATAAGGAATCGTTTTTGATCAATCCCTCTCAAGAGTTGGACAAAAAAAAAGTTGAAGAAATGCAAACATCTTCTACACGACTACGATCATCGAAACCGAGCGTGAGTGAGTACGTGCCGAGAGTCGTGAAAGTGAACGCAATGTAGATCACAGTATCTAAACAGTCGCATATAGAGTAATGTGGGGAAAAGTTTGTTTTGAAGATTTTTAGCTTAAATTCAAAACCAATGTTATAATGGATTAGAACTATTCACGTAAAAGACTTTCATTCCAAATAGTATAGAAAAAGATTGAGATTTGGAAAAGGGGCAACAATTGTAGCCAATATGTAAAAATCCATTTATTTTTAAAAGTTATAGCTTTTCTAGATACATTATTTTTAACTTTATTTAAGAGGTTTCATCTCTCTAGAGCCAGAGTTGGGAAAAGTTCTGAAATTCACACTACAGTAGGCAAGCGTAGCAAATCACAATCAGCGGAGCCAGTGAAACTCACGCGTATCGCTGCTGTAGGCAAAATACCTTGAAAATAGCGAAACACCCGTTGCTAAGGGCAACCCAAAACTACTGTAGAAAAATGTTCTATTTCCCGCTGCATTTCCCGCATTTACAGCCGTCAATGACACTACTGAATTAGAAAATCCATGTACCCAATATAGGCTACTCGATGAGAATCACAATTTTGAACTACTGTATAAGAAGAGCCACGTGATTTTCGCAAAAACTGAAGCCTACTACTATTACACTGCGGAACACGTTTTTGTCTCCAGCACCAAAATACCGCTATTCACTTAATTAAGGGTTGCTGAATCCATTGCCGTTTTCAGAAATATCATAGCACGTCCAGTTTTTGAGATATTGACTGTTGAAAATGCAAAAAATGACTATTTCAGCCAACTTGCATGCAAGTTTCCCAGCTTGTAAGGTAATATATTGGCTTAATTTGCCACTGAATTCAAACTTTATGTGTATAACAATACTTATCATCAAAGTTCGTATTATTTTCGATACGGAAAAGTTATTTTTTGATGGTTTAGAGAATTGTTGTATTTTGCCATATAGAAGAAACGAAGAATTTTGTATGGAGACTGCAAGCATGTTGAAAACATCGGTTTAATCGAAATTTAATCGCGCAATTTCAATCAAATTATGTCTGAAATGAAAGTTCAAGTTCTATTTTGCATGTTTGGTGGATTAGATTACAAAAAAGTATGATAAATTGTACTTTAAATTTCATGTAAACATTAAAAAAAGCAGTGTTTTGTACAACTTTGGCGACCTGTAGCTAAAAATTGTGACGTGCTGGAACATTTCTTAGAACGGCATCAGATTCAGCAGCCCCAAATCTACTAGAGACACATAATTTGGTTCTTGAGACACGCAAACATGTCATTTTTGTTACGCTGTGTTACCATTCCCAGCTCTGGTCTAGAGCTATTCCTGAAGGGTCGAAATTTTGCCCCACCTTACTCTACGGTGGAAAAGGGGCGAATGTTCCGTTGGTCAGCAGAACAGATCTGGCTCAGCACGAGTGCATTTCGGATTTTAAACTCCCCCGCATTTGCCGGGAGCAGCAGCAGCAGCAGCAGCAGGTTGCTCGAATGTCAGTGAAACTGAACGACGAAGCGCGAGTGTATGATTGACAGAAAGTAGCTCGACTCGCTTTTCCTAATGTGTCGTCTGCTAAAACCAGCAGGAAGTAGTTGAATCCGAAACACGTGACGGGTGGACAGGACATACCGTGAAGAGTCAGACGATCTTGCCGCTGCGTGTCTTCACGATTTCAATCTAGGACTAATTCGAACTGCATGCTTCGCCAGGCCAGGTGATGCAGCGAAATCCGAAGCGTAAATACCCCTTGCATTATATTTGTTTGCTTATGGACAGGTTTCTCAGTTTTTGTAAATGAGTTATGTTTGATAAATAAACAAGCAAAACAGTTCAATTTTTGAAATTTCTATTTTTGCTACAGCGAAAACATTTTTTTTATTCCCATGGCAAGTACCTTGTAGATACTGAGAGAGCACGTTGGAACAATCTAAAGATTTCTATAATAACTTCTCAGTCATGCGTCACAACTCCAAAGGTTTATCATCTCCAATAGGATCAGAAAGGAGAGAGCTAAATTGAGATAAATTTCTCCGATGAATTGCTTTGATGGTTCAAGAGAGAGAGAGAGAAAGAGAGAGTTTTCGCGGGATTTATTTATCTCCAATTTCGTTGTTCACTAGGTTTTCTCAAATGGTGAGCTTGTTCCATGTTGATATTATAAACTAGTAGGCTCAGCAAACATTGTCTTGCCATAAAGTAGGTTGATGAAAAACGCCAATAAACGTTCCTTACAAAATTAGAGATCAGTTCACTCTCATTTTCCCGGCTATCCCGGTAAATATCCTGAACTTTTCATACACATAAACATGTCTGAACTCTTTAGGAACATAACTATGGAAAAAGTTTCAAAATCCAATCGACCGTTCTCAATCCAACTCGTGACATTTCAGTTGAAA
The DNA here is from genome assembly GCF_002204515.2 of Aedes aegypti. Taxonomy (NCBI): domain Eukaryota; kingdom Metazoa; phylum Arthropoda; class Insecta; order Diptera; family Culicidae; genus Aedes; species Aedes aegypti. Next base: position 351,221,536 of record NC_035108.1, read on the forward strand.
TAAATTAAGCTATTTACCATATGTTCAATATACAAACAAGCTCCTGTGGGTATAAATATAAAGGATATTCATATATTTCAATATGAATGATAATACAAGTTGATCTAATGCATAATCCTAAAGACAGGACAGACTTTTTTTCAGAGACTTGGTCCTTATTTTAATGCAAGTTTCTAAAAAATCTATTTTTTAATGGGAGGTCTCTTTAGTCCCTATTTTAACCAAAATGGTCTTTAAAATCTCTTTTTTTTCCTAATTCTGCTTGCATTGAATCCTGATGCAAAATTGCACAGGCTCCAGAGATACGAAGTTCCCCGAAGAAAAGCTTGAAGAATTATCAAAGTGATTTTAATTAGAATTTTTTCAGGGTCTCCTACAGGGATCTTTCTTTGGAAGAATTACACCAGAATTTGATCCAGGAAATACTTGAGAACTCCTATTACTTCCAGTAACTTCCTCAGGTATGATTTGGATTTTCTTTTCCAAAATTTTTTTAGACTTTTCACCAGATAGTTTTTAACTAATCCTGTAACTGAATTTTGCAGATGTTAGTCTAGGAGATCTTCCTATAATTTCTACAGAATTTCTCCCGAGGAAATCCTTAAAGATTTATTTTAGAGTTTTAGAAAAAATAGAAGCTGAGTAGTGTTTCAAAAAACCCTGCAAGAAATCCTCCTGTTCATGGTAATTCTTTCAAGAATTCATCTACAATTCCACCCAATAATCTAAAATTCACCAAAAAGTTCTTCGAAAAATTTTTTTTCTGGAAATTCTCCATCATGTCATCGAATTCTGCAGTTTCTTCCGAACTTTTTTCAAAAAGCTTCTCACAATACAATCCAATGTTTTCTGAGAAATTCCTTTAGAAAATCCAGCGGAATGCTATCCGCAGATCGGATTGATTATTTTTTTTATTATTTTAGAAAATTATCTAGGAAATCTTCTAAATCTTCCTCAAGAGTCCAGGCGCTATGTCAGCGAGTATTGTTCATCAAGAGTGACTTTAAAACTTCCACTAGTTTCATATGAAATTACTTCAGGATTTTTTGTACAAGTGCCTCACTGATTTATTTTTCAGAAAACTTTCCTTTGCATTTCCCTGGAGATATTCTTAGAAAAAAAATTAACACTTAGGGTCGGTGTTCCCTTAGTGGAAAGTCCCCTATAGTCGCACTAGTGGCCTTTTACGGCCGTTTTGCTATGAATCTTCTCAAAACATTTTTTGACTTGAAGTTCAGGAGCTATTTATCTAAGTACCATTGATACATAGCTTAATTTTGTTCAAAAAAAGATCGAAATAATTAGTTTTGCTTAAAATTTGAGTTCCCTTGCGCCTATAGTAAACCTATTGTTCCTATAGTAGCACTACTGAGAGAGAAAGCTTTTGATCCACACTTTGTAGGAAAAATATAAAAGTTTTGTAAAAATACGGTTTTGATAAGTATTTTGCCCACGCCGTGGTGCTAGTGCTACTATAGGAACAGAAATTAGAAATAGTGCTACTATAGGCACATGTATTCCTATAGTGGCACACGCGATAATAAATACAAACATTCAAGTTTTCGTAGTTTTCATATTTTTCCCACAAAACCAAGATGAAAAACTTTCAGATGATGTAAAAATAATGAAGCTAGCGTGATTTTTCGATTTCATACGAATTTTTGTTCTTAGCTATGCGGCTATTGGTACATCGACCCTACTTGAGAAAAACTCAAAGAGTAACAGGAATATTTTTTGCAAAAACAGCAGTTTCTGAAGGTATCTTTAGAGAAATCTCTAGTTGAAATCTTATATAAATTCTCAAAGATAGTTTTATAGGAAATCCCTCAAAATTCTTGGCGGCATTTCTAGAGAAATGGTTGATTGAATTTTAGAAGATGTTTTGATTGTACACCTTGGAGGATGTCCCAGGGAATTCGATGGATGAATCACTGGAAAACATCTTAGAGAAGTTAGGACTATTTTGTAAAATTTCACAAAGAATTTTTGGAGGAATACTTATGATTCCGAAAACAATCTTTGGAGAAATTCCATTTCTGTGATTCTTTTTGGGTAAAATCAGATTGAATTCGTGAGGCATCCGATACAAAGTTTTTGGAGAAACCCCCTCGGAAAATTCGCTATACTGCTTTTATGAATTTCCGGAGTAATATCTAAATAGATTTCAGAAGAAATTCCTAGAGAAAATCATGAAAAAAAAACATTCAGTAATACAATAATCCCAAAAAGGTCTTAGATCTTGAAATGTGTTATGTAGAATAAAACTCTTATCACCTGGTTCCTATCAGGTTTCGTTTTGCTTTCTTGGTTCCTGTTTTGTCTTTTTCGGCCTCTTTAGGTCTGTTTTTTCAGGCAAGAAGTCTCTAATTTCCTATTTTTAAGGCATTTATTCGCTACCAGCCCTGTAAATACGAAAGGCTTTCTTAGGCTTGTAGTAACGACTGGCTTGAAAATAATGGGGTTAAAAGTAAAAGGGTTTCAGTGAAAAAAAAAACTATTTTTGAGAAAATCTACTTTGAAGTTTTTTCAGCAATGTTATATTCTATGCAAATTGTATGAGAGTAAAAAAAACGAGCCATTCTTCTAAGAATTATGTTATTTCTTCTGTTGAGGGGAAAAATCAAACAGAATGGAAACAGAGGGATCAACTGAAAACCGACTAAAATGTCACTTACACCCTTACTTACAGCCTCTCATTTGTAGTAACTTCAAATACGCAGTCTGATTCCATAGGGTTAAAATTTGTCTTAGCTTCACTGTGCACAAAATATTTGACAACGTTTGTCCTACCCATGGGTTCAAGTGTAAACGTACCTCTGATTTTCACATCTGACTAACCTAAATTACCTCAGGGATATCAAAAATCTTTGTTTGCGAATGGCACAGGCCTCTCCGCCAAAGGACGAAGCCTGCGTGTCATCTGAAGGAGATTGCAAAAGAGTTCGGATATGTTTTCTTCATAATTGCAAAAATGGAAGATTTCTTCTAATGCGTCCAAAACTCAACTAATAATATTCCCACATAAATTAAAAGCTCTTTATTTGAAACCTCCAAGTAGACATGTTGTTACGATGAGAGGGATTCCAATAAATTGGTCAGATGAAGTTAAGTATCTAGGGCTCATGCTAGATAAACATAAACTTTAAAAAATCACATTGCAGACATTCAAGTCAAATGTAACAAATATGTACAATGTCTTTATATCCTTATTGATAGAAAATCAAAACTTTGTCTTAAGAACAAGCTTTTGATCTTCAACCAAATTTTCAGGCCGGCCATGTTGTATGCTGCTCCAATATGGACTAGCTGTTGTAATAAAAAGACGAAAGTTCTGCAGAGGATTCAAAATATTTTTTAAAAATTATTCTGAAGCTTCCTCCCTGGTATAGTACCAATGAGTTACATAGAATATCCAATGTTGAAACATTGGAACAAATGTCAAATGAAAATATTATTAATTCAGGTAAAAACCGTTGCAATCTATTATTGCCTCGTTAAATGCGTTATATAATTACTTTAAGTTAATTGAAAGCGTTTTTCTCTTATATGCAGCTGAAATCAACTCACCTGTAACAATTCTGAACTACTACGGCAAATGAAATGTAAAATGTTGTTAACAAAATGTTAATGGAAGCCTAATTTAGTTTTACCAAATTTGGATGATAGTGTTGTCTAATAACACAGAACACCTAGATATAAGAAATGAATGTAATGCTTGGAAGGATAGGGTCGATGTACTAATAATCGCATAGCTAAGAACAAATATTCATATTAAATTGAAAAATAACGCTAGCGTAATTATTTTTACATCATCTGAAAGCTTTTTATCTTGGTTTTGTGGGAAAAATATGAAAACTCATATTTTTGTATTTATTATCGCTTGTGCACACTATAGGAATACACGTTCCTATAGTAGCACTAGCATCACGGCGTTGGCTAAATACTAATCAAAACCATATTTTTACAAAGCTTTTATATTTTTCCTATAAAGTGTGGATCAAAAGCTTTCGTTTGATGTAAAAAAAGTTCTTAACTCATTGATTATGTCGTATAATAAAAAATAGTTTCTCTGAGTAGTGCTAGTATAGGAACAATAGGTTTACTATAAGCGCAAGGGAGCTCAAAGTTTAAGCAAAACTAATTATTTCGATTATTTTTTTTTTAACAAAATAAAGCTGTGTATCAATGGTACTTGGATAAATAGCTTCTGACCTTCATGTCAAAACATATTTTTAAAAGAATTATAGCAAAACGGCCGTAAAAAGCCACTAGTGCGACTATAGGGGACTGTCCACTAAGGGAACACTGACCCTACTAATAAAGAAATTAATAGAAAGCAGAAAATCGGTGATAAGCAAGCATCTCTGAATAAATTCCAATATTTGTGTGACCCTACCATAGTTTAACTCGAAAATGTAAAGCAAACTGAATCGGCTAATAATGACTTGCAAATGCGTCTAAATTCAATGAATATGAAGTCTTTATCAGCTGTTTGCATTCAGTCACTATCTGGTTCCTCAAACAAGCAAGCCATAACAGCGACGAAGACGACGATGTAACTAATTAGAAGGCAATTTGCTCGTCCGTTGCGTTGTCATTCCTCCAGCAGTTCTACCTGAATTGAGCAAATTGTACAATCATGAAAGATGACACACTCTAATTGCCGATGGGACACAAAAGCATTCAAGTTCCATAATAACCGTAGTCAGTCGGATGGTATACTGAATGATTTTATTTTCTATTTGAAAAACATTCTCAAAAGCCAGAACGAGTCATAGCCCGACCAATTGTCACACCGATATGACATGTGCAAGTTTATATATGAGTGTATATATATAAGTTTATGAAGAGCATTCCTAATGTTGGACGTGCATGCCATGTACCCAAAGCCGGCAAATATCTTCTCGCTAATTTGATGACGTTTTTTAATCACATTGTCGGAGTAAATCATGTCCAATTAGTGGAGTTGCACTGTAAAACCACACCATGTCAAATGCGAAAATTACATATGCGCGCGCAGTTTCCGCACAGCGGCTGTAGAATAGATCAGTGGTGTTCAAATGACGGCCCTCAAAACCCATAAATGCGACTCGTCTAGCGGAATTTGGAGCAAGTGTGTCATCTTAAGCGATTTGCTCTCTAACTTTGTCCAAAGCTTATCAAATCCACCGATGGGCCCTCATTTTGTCAGTTTCAATTAATTATTCGATAATAAGCATATAATTATTTTGTTAGGTAACATAACAAACCTAATAGGATAAGATTATAATTATCATATTATAGGAATATCTCATTTTGTTATTGTTTGAAACAGGTTGATAGTAAATTGGGGCCTTCCTTAGCCGAGTTGTTAGAGTCCGTGGCTTTAGCCATGCTAAATGTTTCTGGGTTCGATTTCAGATCGGTCCAGGATCTTTTCGTAATGGAAATTTTCTTGACATCCTTGGACACAGATACCATCAAGTGGTCTTCTACTAAATTGCAAAAAACGTTGTACGCAACTCGTTGCAGAACTCGATTTTTGCAACACTCGTCGTAAAAATTAAATGTACGACTGTTAACTAATTACTATTTTGCGGCCATTATCCGCCTTGAGCACCACTGGAATAGATCACAGTGGCTTGCAATCTCCATGTGTGCGAATGACACTCATAAAATTGTTAGAACTGAGCAAGAGGTACCCACAGTTCGACTATTTCATTGCAAAAATTTAGTGCTGTGATCGTGACAGGTCTTCTGATAGATTTGTTAATGAGTTTTGTCACCGTAGAGAGCCGGGAAATATTCACGTTATCCAAAATGCACCGACAGAATGTGTGCAAAAAGCCCAAGAAAGTCGAATTGTGAGCTGCCGCCGCCGGCCGGTTCGATGATGCCGCAGGAATTTGAAAGATAATTTGAAAAATGCATTTCCTCCGCCATGGAGCTATAAATAAAGTGCCATTTAGTCTAACGGCCGTAGACTTTGCCACTGCTGCTTGCCGTCGTTCAACAGTTCGGCATCTTTCTTCTGGTGTTTGGCGCCCTTTTTCAGATGTGCATGACCGGCGTTTTACTATTGATGCAGATGAATAATTGTATGATTGTGCTCATAGGCCTTTTGGTACCAATCAGAAAAGTAGATATTGCTATTTTGATGTATTTGTTGCAAACACTAAATGTATTCAAATTTGTATTTATTTTCGAATTTTCTGAGCAGCTATTGTTCAACAAGATCTGTACTATGAACGTATGTAATAAGGTACCGTGGGGTAAGTGGATACAGAAAAATCAATTGTCAACTTCATTGTTATGTACAGCTAACGTTAATAATGTAATTCAAACTTTTTCCTGTGGATGACAAATAAGGGACTAATGTACTGCAAATCGTCAATTATTTTGATTTTTCTGATTGTTATGTATTGAGTATGAAGGACTTGAAAATTTACGCCAAATGATCCACTTGCCCCACCATGGTGGGGTAAGTGGATCACCAATAAAAAAAAGTCTATTCTCAAAACAAATGAGGTGTAATTATGTATAGTAAGAATGATATTACTCTCGTTCTTGTTATTAGTGTTAATTATATTACATTTTGATGCTTTTGAAATTAAAAAGTATCTTTATTTTATCAAAATGTTATGAAAAATATTCAAACATTAATTCACACTAAAAGAAATATTGTAATTAGAATAATTTGGAGAAAATCCATCTGTTTTATTTTCATAAGGTATACAGAAGTATTGTAAGATTATTCCTAATGATGTTTTCGAAAAACACTCGTAGTTTAAAAATATTAGTTACATTTACTTTTGTTTAACAAACCGAAATATTTTGATTCCATTCATGAATATCTATCTAGAACGATTTATATCGTCAAATAAGGTACGATAATATGCTTTAAATTGGAAAATTTGTTTATTTTGCTCTTTCACAATTCAGCTCAGATAATCCACGAAAAGTTTTGTTTGAATTTTGCAATATTTATTCTTTTATATTTTTCATACCAGAAAGAAAGATTCAAAATACTTTCAGGTGGATTAATTCAAATTTTCTATGGAACTTTGACAAATTTAAGCTAAGAATGAAAAAAGTTGAAGGAAAACAACATTTGAGGATAATCAAACTAATTCAAATTCGCATTAGCAGTCTGGTAATATGCGATAACAATGCTTGATCCACTTACCCCATCCCAATAAAAAGTAGGGGGAAGTGTACCATGTCCAATATATCAGTATTTATTTTTAAAAATCACATAATTTTCATTGTGATTCACTCAATTAGAACTGAAATGCTCACCATGTGTTGAAAAAACTAATAGTATTCGATTTTGGACAGTGATGCAATGGATTTTTGAATGATAGAAAACAATTTTGAAATTATTTGATTTTTGCAGCTAATAAGTTTGTTTGTGTTAGTGTACGTGTATTACCAGTTTTGCAATAGTGTTAGTGTGGACGTAAGAATATAACCTAAAACGAAGCAATGGTGCAAAAACATTCAACATATTCAAGTATTTATGCTAAATATGGACAAATGATCCACTTACCCCACTGCTACACTTCCCCCACTGTACCTTACTATATAAATAAACCATAAACTCTTTTTTTTCAAAGACTTTCTGGATGCCAGAAGTAGCATTCTATTATGAATCTACAGTATCGGACATATAAAATGCACCAAAGCCGATTTTCCATACAAAATGGCCAACTTCAGAGAGCTATATCTCCGCCGTTTCTCAACCGATTATTTTCATTTTTTCTGTGACGAACTACAAATTTCCTCAATTTTCGAAAACTATTGAAAAAGTTGTGTGAAAATTATTGGTATAAAAGTTACAGATAGGTTGAATTTTGACATAAAAAATGTACCAAGATACAAAATGATGTAGCAGAAAAACTACGCGTCGTAGCATCTTGATATCTTCAGTGCATTTGTTCATTGTGTGATAAGGATCAAATGCGCTGAAGACACCGAAAGGATACGACGCATAGTTTGTCTGATACATTACATTTCGTCTTGGTGCATTTTTTATGTCAAAATTCAACCTATCTGTAACTTTTAAATCAATAATTTTCACACAACCTTTTCAATAGTTATCAAAAATTGAGGTAATTTGTAGTTCGTCACAGAAAAAATGAGAAAAATCGGTTAAAAAACGGCGGAGATATAGCTCTCTGAAGTTGACCATTTTGTATGGGAAAACGGCTTTGATGCATTTTATATGTCCGATACTGTAATCCCTCGAAAAAGACTCTAGTAGACTTTCACGTTAATTCAGAAAACATGTTTGAAAAAACGATTGTGTAACATAATTTTACAGATAGTTAAAACAATTATGAAATTTGAAGTTTATTTTCATCCACATGTTTGAAGCATTCTAATGAACGCTTGTTTCAACTGTTAATTCTGTATTTTGCTATTAAATTTGCTCCAAATTTACACTACCATCTAAAATTTGATCAATTTCGAGTAAAATTTAACTGAAAATTCAGTGCAAAATTAGATGAGAGAAGTTTATTAATCTAATATCGACTGTGTTTATGCTTATGAAAAATCGTTGCTGGCTTGCATTCATATACCCACAGGCTCATGAATTTATTTTCTTGGCTCCAAAGCTTTCTTGAGCCAAGAAAATTTAAAAACTTTTTTTCTGGGTTTAATTCAATATCCAAACTGTTTATCATTTACAACATTAGTAACACAGCGTAACAAAAATGACATGTTTGCATGTCTCAAGGATCAAATTATGTGTCTCGAATAGATTTGGGGTCGCTGAATCTGATGCCATTTTCAGAAATGTTCCAGCACGTCCCAATTTTTAGCTACAGGTCGCCAAAGTTGTATAAAACACTGGTTTTATTGATGTTTACATAAAACTTAAAGTATAATTAATCAAACTTTTTTGTGATCTAATCCACTAAGCATGCTATTTTGCACTTAAACTTTCATTTTGGACTAAATTTGATTGAAATTGCGCGATTAGTTTTGGATTAAACCGATTTTTTTGACATGCTTTCTGTCTACATACAAAATTCGTCGTTTCTCTTATATGGGAAAATACAATAATTTTTAAAACCATCAAAAAATAACTTTTCTGCATCGAAAGTATTATAAACTTTATCGATAAGTATTGTTATACACATAAAGTTTGAATTCTGTGGCTAATTAAGCAAATAAATTGCCTTACAAGCTGGCAAACTTGCATGCAAGTTGGCTAAAATAGTCATTTTTTGCATTTTCAACAGACAATATCTCAAAAACTAGACGTGCTATGATATTTTTGAAAACGGCAATGGATTCAGCAACTCTTAATTGAGTGAATAGCGGTATTTTGGTGCTTGAGACAAAAACGTGTTCCGCAGTGTAATGTTTCACCTTCTGTGATCTTTTTTTGAACGTGTTGCCAGCTTTCAAAAATATACTGTTAGATAACGCGGTCCACTCATATTTCGCTGGAAATTTGCAATCTTGTACCGTTCTGTCTCAAATACCCGAACAGATTCATATTCCAAAGATCGATTTTGTTGAGATGTTTCACTTAAATCAAATTTCGTCGTTATTTTACGTTTGGGAACTACTGATTAAACTTTTCGATAAAGTTTAACTCAATTTAAATTGACTTTTGGATAGTTTAAAATTATTGTTCTACAGAATTTTCGTGCTTTCTCAGGAGAATTCTGCAGCAGGGCTTGGGAAAATGGTGAACACACACTCTTTGTGTGGTTCGTTGAGTACCTACTGAATGGGGCGAGCTTCTATTGGAAAATATGGGAAAATTGTTGGAACGGGACCGACTTTTGAAACCCAAGATGGCGACTTCCGGTTTGCAAAAATTCCTTCAAACCCATGCAATATGGGTATTTTCGGAATGGGGCCGACGAGTAGATGACGAAAATCGATGTCCGAAGTTGTTTTGGAATCCAAGATGGCGACTTCCGGTTTGTGAAATGGCGTCGGACATCGATTTCCGTCATCTACTCGTCGGCCCCCTTCCAAAAATACCCATATTGCATGGGTTTGAAGGAATTTTCGAAAACCGGAAGTCGCCATTTTGGATTCCAAAACGACGTCGGACATCGATTTCCGTCATCTATTCTTCAGTCTCGTTTAAAAAATACTCATGTTATAAGGTAAAAAGAGCCAAATTGTGTACACTTTGAGTATGTTTTGCCACACTCCGTCAGCATCACTCTTTGCGTAATCGCTTACACTCTCTTCCCTACTGTGCTCCCTCATTGTGTTCGTGTTGTTACACTTTGCGCGCGTCTGTCTCCTCTTTGTGCAGCGGTTAAATTCTGCTCTTTGCGCGCTTTGTGCGAGTTGATGCCAGTTGATAGAGATGTGGCACATTACTAAGAAAGGCAGTGATTGGTTTTACAACTATGATCTTTGTTCTTTTTTGTTCTATTCGACAGTTAAAGTTACCCTAGACACAAAACGAACATATTACTGTAAGTAATTATTATTAATTTAACACTTAAACAATAAAATAATTACAGTTTCCCCTGGCGAAGACGCCATACCTACGTCAAAAAGACAGGTTATATAATATAACTCGTATATTCACAAAAAAGACTGCGTTGCCGATATTTCATTGAACATAAAAAATACAGTCAAACAAGTATACACGCTATAACAATCGAGCAGTTTTGCCATCTAAAGCCAGCAATCGAAAACTTGCACGCTTAGTCGAAGTCACAGAAAATTGAGTACGATTCGCACTAAATCAAGCTCTTCTGGACATGCATATCATGTGTGTGATTTAAAAATATTCTGAAAAACTGCGCCTTGGCTGATTTCACAAAGTATATGACACATAAAGAAGATTCGCAATTCTAAGCAACAAAAGAAGCATAAATCTGTACAAAATCATTTTTTAGGATGTTTTAAAATTCCACACACATGGTGTACTGGTCCAGAAGAGCCCAATTCCTGTGAGTAACTTTATTTTAGAGAGTGAATGGCCATTTTGGAAAGTTTTGCACCATTCTTTCTTTTTGCCGAAGATCTTTTGACATCTTGTCGCAATTTCTGAAAATTTTATTATAAAACTGTGTACGACTTCCTATACCGACCATTAAAAGAGACCGGCTTGTATGCAGCTCACAGAAAGAACAATAGGTCTAAGTATAAAAACAAAGAAAACACAAAAGGTCTAAATTATGTTTGAAAGAAGGAACAGTTTTCCAACGAATCAAGAATATAATTTTTGTCTTTCACCAGATAATTTCAAATAACATTTATTAGCACAGTAATGAACACCTGCGAACAGAACAAACAATAAAAGTGCTGCATTCATGATCAGGAGTGCGTGATTTGACGAACTTAATATGCCCATGAGTACAACATTGAAATCTGATTCTAAATGATGATTGCAATTCATATAACAATTTTCAAAAGAAGTATGTACAATGCCATTAATGAACGATGTAAGCGACAAAATCGTGTGTAAGAAATGGAATTTAGTCACAGAATTTCGTCTCGGTGCACAATCAGGAGCCAATCCGCAATGAAATCAAATCCGAACCGATTGGAAAGAAGATGTAAAAGGAACCAAACACGAGCAAACCGGAAGAAGGAGCGATATGATGTTGTGGGTGGGTGGAATGCTGCGCGAACTGATCATATCCGACCACTCTCCCACTAGCTACTCGCTAGAACGATGATCACTTACGTGTGTAGCGCATCTGCGATTGATAGTACTTGATAACACCACTACTGCTGCACGACTGTTGGGTCTGGCTCAGGAGATTGGCGGTTTCGGTGGTCGTCGGCAGGTTGGTGTCGTCTGTTCCGCCTGGTGTCGTGTAGGTGGCGTTAGTTAGAGTTAGAAGCGTGGGAGGGGGTGAGGTTCGTGGTACCAGGTAAGAATTATCGATAGAAGTAAGGTTCCCAGTCGTCGTCAGTATGGTGTGCGGTTTTTGGTTTCGAAGTTGCAATCGAACACCGGTTGCAGTGATCACGTTACAGGCGCAGTCGATGTCGGTCAAATTCCGATTTGAGGGCCACACGTGGAAGCCACGAAGTGAGGGGCGGCGGTGTGCAGTTCCGTCCAAAGTCCGAGACAATTGATAGTTTACGATTGGTGTGGATGGATATTTACAAACCCCGTTGTTTGGGTAGCCGTAAAAGCGTGTGATAACCGAAGTAACAGAAGTGGTAACATCACATCAGACAACGGAAAGCAGGAAAAGACATAGGAGAAGAAAAGACACGTACACGTGTGAAGAGGGGGCGCGCGAGAAAGGAAGAAAAAGAACGTGTGTTAATTGCGGTATGCGGAGAGGGTTTTCGGTTTTGAATGGACAGGGAAACGTTGATTCAATTAAGTCATACATTATCTGCTGGTATGGTTTACTACGGACACTCTATTAGTGTTGTGGTTTGTTAATACTGTTGCTGCTATTATGTTTGGTGCGGTGCAGCTGGTACTAGTTGTTGCTTTTCGATTTTGGTGGAGTATCTTTATACGCCTACGATCATCCATAGATTGGTGATAGATTTATGACTAGAATCAGGAAGTGAACAGATTTTGGAAATGCAACCTGTTAATTGCATTTAAATATGTTCCACGCATTAAGCGGCAGTTGAATCTTTTGGAATTTGCCTCGCAAATATTTGAATTGAAAACCTAAATTTTGAAAATGAATCAATCGGATAACTTTTATCATATCAACTGTTTTTATTTTCTCAATGATTCGCCAATATAATGGTTTACAGTGCTTCTATACATCCTGGCATCGAATCAAGGTGAAGATGAATCGAAGCCAAAACAACAAATTTGGAAGAGCACAAATCTGAAGAACCAGATAATCGTTCGCTGAAAATTTGATCAATTGATCACCACCAGCAAGTGACCAATCGATCAAATTTTCAGCGTGAACGGATGTTTGGTTCTAAAGATTTGTGCTTTTGAAATTTAAAGGTTTGGCTTCGATTCATCTTCACCTATGCAAAGATCTACAGTATTTAGAAAAGCACAATCAGGTCTGGATTAAACGCCGTACTAAGAATGACAAAAATGTGTCAAATCCTAGAATATCGAGAGAAAATTGAAAACAAAATAATAAAAATAACTTCAATTTCTATAATATAATTTTTTCATTAAATTGCATGCAATTACAGCTTTTACATCAAGCATAGTGAACGTAATAACCAAAACTAAACAAATTTGGCATTTAGCTGATTTGGGATAACCTTGATCACCCATGTACATTGGTCCCTAAGCCAAATTTGGAAAAATATATATGGTATCTTCGGGAAAGTTCAACATATTTTTCAGACATTTTTTCAGTGATTTGGAATTATAGTGATACTTATGTTTTAATAGATCAGAACCTTTTGTCTGAAGCATTTAGACCAGTTCAATGTTTTAGAACAACTAATTTCGAGTGACTTTGCCGAAGAATCCAAACTTCTGGTTCGCGAGGTTTGATTTTTTGATTCTATACCCAGACAACCAAAATGTATGTATAACGAAATCACCTGGAGGCTTTGTATGTGCAAAATTTCGCTCATAAGATGTCGCGAAAAGGCCTTCTACGTACAAAAGTGGAGGCGATATGCGTGCATATATTATGTTATGAATAATAACATACAATGCGATCGTATAAATATTCTACCGAACTAACCTGTGATCTCATGCGACTTAACTTATGATAACAAATATTTATTTGACAGCTGCTACGGATTGATTCGACTTAATTTGTACGAGTGTACGGGACGAAACAAAATGTACAAATGAACTCAGAAAAGAAGTGTTTTATGCGGGGAAACTCATCGATCTGACGAGTTTATCCACGGTATTTTGCGGGTTTGATGTAATTAGTATGAATAAACGAGTTGTAACGTGAACTTTCTTGCGATTTCTGGTTGTCTGGGTAACCTCATAACCATTCCCCAGAAACCCATTCCCCAGAATTCCGTTCCCCAGAACGAACCATTCCCCAGAATCTCATTCCCCAGAATGTAACATTCCACAGAATTTCATTCCCCAGAAAGCTATATGAATATTCATTTTTTTTTCTTTTTTGATTTTTGTTTTGCGTGAGTCACGTATGTGACAAAACGAATATGTAGGTAGCGGGTTAGGGGCATAATGAGCACACAAGGCGAAATGGACACCCCCTTATACTCTGGGAATATGCATATTTCAGCAAAATTTTATAGACTGTACGACATCTGTATTGTACATGACGGTATAAAAGTTTATGCTTTGCTTCATTTGATCTCTGAAATTCTGCTATATTTTTTCTCAGCTTCAAATTAGTTCATAAGCAAAGTGGTGTAAGAATTTAATTTTAGAGCAAAGTAACTAACCTAGAGAAGTTTCTTCTTACTTATGTGATAGGGAGGAAGCACTTTTACATATCAGTACGTTTTGACACCCATTTATAATTAGGTTTTCACTAAATTTCACGAATGTGTTCATTTTACCCCGATACCTTTTTATCAGTCGTGTTTAGGACCCAATTTTATATCTCGTTTTTTTCTGACATTTGATAAAATTTTTCCTCATCATGAATGAATGCAGCACTTCATACTAATTAAGAACTTGGAAACCAGTCGAGATGTTTCATTGCCATTCTATGGTTTTAAAATAAGCATTTGCCTAATGTGTCCATTATGCCCCTAATACCCCTATTCATGATTATTTCGCATATTATAATGATACACCCTTCTTTCAGTAAATTCCCATATAGTGACGAACATTTCTTTCAGTCTTATCTTATTAATGCTATAGGCAAAATAAATCGATGGAGCGCCCATAAAGCAAAAGGTCATTTGGCATATAATAATTTGGTTTAAAGCCATTTGGCATAGTTATATGAAACACTGAATGGCCGGCATTATGCTCATTAGGGATCCAGCCATACTAATGCTCCTTCTCTTCAAAAAGGATGTTCTTCATGTAATGCCAAATGGTCATTGGCCAAATGACCATCATACCAAATGGTCCTTGATCATTCAATCAATTATGCCAAATGCCCTTTGCCATATGATATCCCTTTCATTATTTTTCGAAATTTACGTAATGTAACTAATTAAATCGGAACGTCTTCATTCCATTCGGGGTAACCCCAAAAGGTAAGCTATGATGCATCTTTTAAATAAATGATGAAAAGCTGGATACATCACTATATTTGTATATTGCATTGTATATTATTCATCACATAATATATGCACGCATATCGCATCCACTTTTGTACGTAGAAGGCCTTTTCGCGTCATCTTATGAGTGAAATTTTGCACATACAAAGCCTCCAGGTGATTTCGTTTTACGTACATTTTGGTTGTCTGGGCAGTCTTAGTAAGTGCCAAAAAAAGTGAAAGTGACAGTTCATTTGCAAATATGCGTAAAGTGTTCATAATTAACACCAATGCTAATCTTCTCATGCTCTTGTAAACAACTTTGTATGGAGTTTGAAAAAAATATGTTTAACTAGATTATTTCAAAACTTTGAAGTAAGTATATTAATTTTCTGGGGAATGGTACATTTTGGGGAATGGAATTCTGGGGAACGGTTTTCGGGGGAATGCTTTTCTGGGGAATGTTATAGAATCGTTAACATCATGTGTCAGCCACAAACAAAAAGTCAGCTTCATCTCATTAAAAAACGGTTGAGATATCGCGGTGAAAGGGATATGGTTGGCAGTTTCATAAAGGAGACCTGACCGTAGTGCTTCAGTACACTGGATTCAAATTAAATGTAATAATCTATATTTTCTATTATGGCACGATCATAACTAGACTGGACGCCATATAGAATGACATATAAGTAACAGAACTGAAAGGATACCGAGTAAAAATGAATACTGTAAAAAGGCCGCAATTATTTCAAATTAATAATTGAATCGAAACGCTACTATACAGGGCATTAAAAGAACGCAATGCATCAATGTTGTAAAAATATATATAAAGGCCTGTGGATAATTCTATAAAAAAAACAGATTCTATAAAAAAAATGTTCTGAAGCTCTGATATCTTGAAAGCAGTCTACCAAATATTTTTCCAGAAGTTAGCAGAGAGATTTCTTTAAGGATAAGTAGACCGTCATTCGTTTTGGCAGTCATGATGACTTTGCAGCCCCAATTTCAAAGTAATAAAACTCAGTCATCATAGTTAATATTTATTCTAAAAAGTATCATTATATGCACTGGTATGCAAAATCTTTGCAGAAACTTTTTCAGCTATGTCTGAGTAAAACCAAGTGATTTTTTATTAATTTGAAGTCGTAAGTAATCATCATCAAAGTTCAATGACGGCCTACTTCGCCTTAAGGGGACACGGGAGACCGTGTTATTTTCCCTATCTTTTGTCTCACTCTAACAATTATCATCAAAACTTTGCCAAAGCAAATCTCGAGTTTTAGTGAACCGATGAAGCTGAAAATTTAATCGATTGTGCACCACATATATAGAATATAGTGATAAATTTTTCACATCCATATATGGAGTGGTAGTTGAGATCTGCTTCTTCAAATGGATAGGATGATTATAATGACGTCCCGTGCGGCCTTAAAAGATCCCATCAAAATCCAATCGAAACCTCACAGGTCAAGATCTTTGGAAACTGCCACTAACTCATCATATTCCTACGAATTCGTTGGAAGTTCTTCGGAAATCGCCTCAAAATGATATTAAGGGGAAGGCGGGGCAGTATGGTCATACGGGGCATTATGTACCACTTTTCATTTGAGCTTAAAAAACGATTTACCGATAACATTAGACCTCATAAAGTAGTCTTCAACTAGCCACTACCGTGCAAAAATCGTATTTTATACTTCATATATTCATAAAAATCTGAAATGTTTATGCTACAACGACAATTAGATTTTGGATGTAAAAATAAGCTTTGCATAAAGTTTTGTCTCTAGTTTCCAATTTTTTCACAGCATTTCATGCTTCCACTATCTGCAGCCATGATGTGCACGAAATTGTATAGATTATAAAATAAATTTTAAACAAACAACTGTCAAACCGTACCTACTAGCTATCGGAACGCTCTTAAATTTTCAACAATTATCGATTGTTTAGTCAATCACTCTCGCGTTACGTTGTGAAAGTGGCATCCAGAAAACTGGACAATGCCGGGGCAAATGAAGGTGGATCGTCCGGTTCTTCCTACGTGATGATTCGCCGTAATTACAAAGTACCCGCGCGCGACATAACCTCGGACACTCAAGGTGCAAAACGGCAAAAAACGGATACCTCACACCGTCACCCGGAATGCTTCTCCCAACCAGTAGCAAACGTTCCAATTTCAAACGAGTTCAGCCTGTTAGATGGAACCACCGACATGGAATCGCAGGAGCTGCCAACAAATTCGGGAAACAGTTCTCAATCACAAGGAAAAAGGAGACGATTTCCTCCTATTTCTATTGTCAACAAGGGCACCAAGGAAGTTCGCGAACTACTCAACATCGGCAATATTCCCCAGCATGTGTATCACATGAAGGCGATTAAGTCCGTCGTTCAACTATCCATCAGTGGTAACCAAGAGGGCCAAATCCACCATCCGAAAATCATCTCAACACTAAAGGAATCTAGCGTCGAATTTTTCACCTACACTGCAGCAGAAAACCAACCAGTGAAGATAATTTTGTCCGGCCTTCCGGATTACACCACTCAGCAGCTGAAGGAAGAACTCGAAGCAAACAACGTGTATGCCAAAGATATCAAAACCTTCTGGCAAAAGAAAATTGGTCCCGAAGTTAGTACGCTTTATCTGCTGTACTTCGAGAAAGGCAAGGTCAGGCTGTCGGAGCTACAAAGGGTGAAAACACTATTTAGTATCGTTGTCAAGTGGAGATACTTCACTCGAAAAACTTCCGATGCAGTGCAATGTTTCCGATGTCAACGTTTCGGACACGGAATGCAAAACTGTCATGTCTCTCCACTCTGTGTCAAGTGTGGGGAAAAACATCTCTCAGCCTCATGCTCGCTTCCTGTAAAAGCAGATTTAAGCAAGGTAGATCCAGCTGCCACTCGTTCGAAAATACGTTGCGCAAATTGCAGTGGCAACCACACCGCTAACTATCTCGGTTGTGTCGCCAGAAAAAACTATCTTCAACGCCGTGAAGCAACGAAGAACAATCAGCATCAGCGCAAACCCAGCAAACAAGCTTTCGTACCTACGTCTGCGAACTGGCCATCGCTGAATGGAGAGTCGACCAGTGAACCAACAAGATTGCTCCATCAAAATCCTCGACCATTCCGTTCCTACTCGGAAGTGCTAACAAGCTCCGAAAATGAAGCGTCAGCAGCACACACCAACGATCTCTTCACTCTCACTGAGTTCATGTGCTTAGCTAGAGACTTGTTCGCTCGTCTAAAAGGATGTCGCAACAAAGAACAGCAATTTATGGCTCTTTCGGAGCTGATGGTCAAGTATGTGTATCATGTCTAATTTACAAACCTTACGAGTGGTCAACTGGAACAGCAGGTCTGTAGCAAACAAGAAAATAGAGTTCTTCGATTTCCTCGATCGGTTCCATATCGATGTTGGTATTGTCACCGAGACCTGGCTACGCCCTACGTCGTCGTTTTTCCACCCAAGGTACAACTGCATTAGACTCGATCGACGCTCCAGCGAAAACGAGCGAGGGGGAGGTGTACTAATCGCCGTCCGGCGAGATATCAAGTTTGTCGCGCTGAATATAACCACAAAATCTGTGGAATGTACCGGCATCTCCATACCTACGGAAAACGGAATCAACGTTCGCTTCATTGCGGCCTATTTTGCGGGAGTAAGAACATCGACCGATTGGAACCAATACCGCATCGACTTGAGGAACATGATGAGGAGTAACGAGCCGTTGTTTGTGGTTGGTGATTTGAATGCAAGACACCGGAAATGGAATTGCATAAAGGCTAACAAAGCAGGAAACATTCTTCAAAGCGTGGTAGCGCAGTGCAACTTTTATATACATTATCCAGACACGTTCACTTTTCACCCTACCGGTCGAGGCAGACCATCAACTCTAGATCTTGTCGTGTCCAATAATATGGTTAACATGACCAAACCAATAGCTCACAACGAGTTGTCATCTGACCATCTGCCAGTCACATTCGATATTCACCTCAACACCGAGCCAACTGAATCCGTGAACTCAATACGGTGCTACAAACGTGCTGACTGGTCAAAGTTTCAACGCGTAGTTAATTCGAAGTTGGACCTGCTAGACCCGTCCTATGCTGCTCTAAATAGCGTAGCTGACATCGACCGAGCGATAGATCAGCTTACACAAACACTGTTGGAAGCTGAGAACGTTGCAGTTCCCCTAGTTAACATCCGCGCTTATGACACACCGACTGTTCCTGAGAGCACTCGATTGCTTATCGCACTACGAAACCGCCGGCGTCGCCAGTGGATGCGGACAAGAGATCCCATCTACAAGCAAATTGTGCATTCGCTGAACTCTAGAATCGCTGAGGAATGTAACCAGGTTCGATTCCGCAAATTCAGAGAAACTCTCCAAACGATGGAACATGGAAGCAATCAACTGTGGAAAATAACTAAAGCATTGCGGAACAACTGTAAGTACAGCCCGCCACTCCGTGATAATTCAACAATTGTTGCATCTCCAGCACTGAAGGCTAAAGTGCTTGCTGATAGTTTCTCCAAATTCCATTCGAACTCAATGGAAAGTGATCCGCAAACCACAGAAGACGTCAATCGAACTCTGGAATTCCTAGACCAAGCTGATCCTGCTCCCGACAATTCCTGGCTTGTTCGTCCAAAGGACGTACAAAGGCAAATTCGCAACCTAAAAAACAAGAAAGCTCCAGGTCAAGATCAGATAAGGAATGTTATGCTGAAAAATCTTCCTCGGAAAGGCATTGTCCTATTGGCTAGACTGTTCTCGGCATGCCTGAAATTATGTTACTTCCCATCTCGTTGGAAGCACGCCGTTATTATTGCCATCCCGAAGCCTAACAAAGATGCGACACTTCCCTCAAACTATCGTCCGATCAGTCTCCTTTCCTGTCTCAGCAAACTTCTGGAACGATTTATTCTGATTCGCATCGAGGCACATTTAGATGTCTCTAGGATTATACCAAACGAGCAATTTGGATTTAAAAAAGGGCACTCTACGTGTCATCAATTGGTGCGACTAGTTAAGCAGGTTCGATTTGGTTTCACTCAAGGTAAATCATCTGGAATGATACTCCTTGACGTGGAAAAAGCATACGACTCTGTGTGGCAGGCAGCTATCCTCCACAAAATGAATCGAGGCAATTTCCCTATCGCTACTACCAAAATAGTACGTTCGTTTCTCAAAGACCGATCGTTTCATGTTGCTGTCGATGGCGAGGTTTCTGAAAGGAAACAAATACCCTACGGCGTGCCTCAAGGAGCAGTACTTAGTCCGATTCTATATAACATATTCACAGCGGATATGGTTATGATAGCGGATGTCCAGTATTATCTGGTTGCCGACGACACAGGCTTTGTGGCATCTCATCGGGACGCTTCAGTAGTGGTGGAAAAACTGCAACAAGCTCAACAGTCACTGGAAGCGTACCAGCGGCAGTGGAAAATTAAAGCCAATGCTACCAAAACTCAGGCCATATTTTTCTCGAGGAAACGCAGTCCTCGAAACCTTCCGCAACGCGAAATCAGAGCCAATGGACAGTCTACTCCCTGGTCAGAAGTTGTTCAGTACCTCGGTGCTTCGCTGGACCGAAAATTGACCTTTGCTCAACATGTCTCCAACAGTCTAAAAAAGTGTGACAAGCTAACAAAAGCCTTGTATTCACTGGTCAACCGACGATCTGCCCTCGATGTTCGTACTAAGCTACTTCTGTACAAAACTGTGTTTCGACCAACTTTAACCTACGCTTTCCAAGCATGGCACACCTGTTCCCAATCTCATCGCACAAAGATTCAACGGAAACAGAATCGAGTTCTCAAAATGATGATGAACTTGGACTATTTGCACCCCACTGATGATCTGCATGAGCAAGCTGGTATCGAACTAATCGACGATTGGTTCCAACGGCTTCTTCCCAAATTCCTCATCGGTTGCAGTACCTCGGAAAACCCCTTGCTAGAAGAACTAGTAGAGTAGAGCTGTGATATTGTTTTTTTTTACTATTAGATTCATCCTTTTTTTTTTCCTCTAACTGTCACTCACCTATTGCAATTACGAAGGTTTTTTCTTTCTAAATTTTCCTTCCTAAAGATTGACTACCATTAAGGAATTTAAATGTCAGTATATTTTGCTTAGTTCTACGTCACTGCTGTTAGGTCAACCCATCTCAGTCAAAAACTAAATGTAACATGAATTGTAAACTGTCTAAGATCTCAATAAAACTATAAGTAAGTAAGTATATTACAAATAAAATAAATTTTCAATAAAACAGAACTTTTATAAAACATGTAGGAACGGGGCAATATGGTCACAGCCAGTCAAAGCTTAATTTAATGACGACAAAATTTAAAAATTTTTGTTTCGAAAAATGAAAAAAAAAACAATGAGGTTTTCTGACTGAATTTCGATTTGGACTGCTCTTGGTAACAATATGCATTAGGTTGAAAAGGTCCTTAATGCAAAGTTTCAGAAAAACCCCTATGCCAAAGTGAATCATGAAACTGCCCAAGTAGTTACCCTGTGTCCCGCGACGTAAAATAAATGTAATTTCCGTAGAATATTGTGTTGATTTCTACCTTTCGTGTTTGTCATTTTATTATTTAATGACATGATAAAAATGACAAGTCACCGTCGTTCAAAAACTTCACTCGATATAACCTTGTCACTCGAATTCACTCAAAGTTACTGGGAGTCAACGAGTGATTTTGGAAATTCGTATGATTACGCTGATCGATAGTGATGACATTCTGAAATTCTCCAACTCGTTTTTTGGACTTTTTAAAAAGTAAGTTTACACCCTCCCCCAGAACCAAATCCTGGTAGCGCTACTGATGCTGATTTATGTAAGGTAACGCGAGGCTCTTCAAATGAACGTTATTCTGAAATTAACTTTTATGTGAAATTGAAGAGAAAATACAGAAAAATCGTACTGTTAATCGGTTAAGCAAAACGAATACAAAACTAAAGAATATTAGTATGACACTTCATACTTCATTACCCGTAACGCGGGTAGATCACCTTTTCGTGATGCGTTACGGGGTAAGATCTACCAATTTGAACCCTAGTCTCATCTTGTTTGTCGGGCTAGGGTAATATGTTCTGGTAATTCAAGGATTCGCGGTACTAAGTCCTTGTTACTGGCAACAGTTTCTTAAAATTAATCTATTTTAACTAGCAGATGGTTAAAGACTCGAAGTTGGTCAGTCCCGAGACTACACTTGAAGCCAGGATAACAATCATGAGTACTAACTAACTCAACAAGGACTGTAAGTACTGGTAATTCAAGGACTCACGTGCATTCTGATTACTAAACAAATTTTCTAGCTTGAATCGGTTTTGCTGCTAGCATAAAGCCCCTTTTTTTCTAGTATTTTTCTGGGACTAAACTAAAAGCGAAACAAGGATGTGACTAGAGTTCCGTTGCATGGTCAAATATCAGTAGTACCGATTTGGTTCCTCAGAAATTTAATCGATTATGTTTCGCTGAGATGTAAATTTCTATAAAGGGTGTAAATAGCGGCACCTTTTCATCATAGTCGATTTTTATCAATATCTGAGGAATCAAAACAAGAACTGTACAGAAATCGATACTTCATTACCTATCAATGGAAATGGAGTAATGCGACATGCACTATACACTAAGGATACGGGTAATGCCACAATAGATCTAAATACTGGTCGCAGTGGCGCATCCGAACATAGAAAAAAAAATGACACTTCATGTAAAAGCTGTTTTCATTTGAATCGAAAACATATGAGGCTTTTTATACGAATATAAAAAATTGATACGATTTTAGCGTTTTCGAAACGCTTACAAACAATCTGTTCTACGATCACAATTTGATGTAGTTTCGAATAGTTGGTCACTTATCTTTGACCGCCTAGTTATCATAGAACTTGAATATGGTCTCAAATCTCTTAGCGAAAAGCATTTTCACCAACTGGGACCATTTTTGTAATCTAAGTCAGAATTTCCATATAACGTTAAACACCCTAGAGGTATGCAATGTCCTATAAATGTTACGTAATTCATTCAATTTTGTTTGATTTATTCTGCTTTATCAAGGTTACCCCAAAACAGAAAACCGACTTTCGATTAAGGTACCGTGGGGCAAGTGGGTAATGGATTTCGCATAGTTGGGATTCTTCAAATCCTAGAGACTTTAAATTAAAACAAATGAGGTCGTGTATATTTTTTAGCTTGACTCCCACCAAATATAAGCAGTATGCTGAAATTTATTTTTATTACAAATTTAGGAAAAAGTTTTTGAAAAACGTCTCCTTACTTTTCACTTGCCCTAAAAATGAGGCAAGTGAAAAGTTTATCGTTTTGAACAATAAATTCAAAAACTAACATTTATATTCACGATTTCTATTACCTTTAACATTTGTTAAGGCGTCCTAATGAACAATAACATGAGTAACATGTAAGCAAGGAAAATTTTATTCTTGTTACTCGAATTTTCTTTTTTTTAGTTATGTTTGTTGAAATGATTCGACAACATTATAACTGCAACATTTCCAATGATAGTTCTTATATCATGGGACAGCAATTACATTTCTGGTCTGTAGAATTTACACCGCTCGTTATTTGTCAAGAAAATCGGATATGACGTCGGATAACTCTTAGGGAGAAATCAAACGGAATACTTCAATAAAGTATTTAGATTTTTTTTTATGTGGATACGCCTATATACCTTTTTTTCTATTTTAAACTAGCTTTACATAGACATTCCACGAGATTTACGTGCGTTCTCTTATATTGGAAGTTTTCAATCAACGTCTTCCTTTTAATCGGCTGTCCAAAGTAAACATATTAATATCGTAATATTTGGCAACCTTTTTTAGAGAAGTTCCATGATAATAGCTTTTAACACTTGGAGTATAGTGTTTCTTGAATTATCAGCACGTTCTGTTGTGCTATGATAATTGCGAACCTTGTATCCTTGTAGTTACCTAAGGAGAAAACACAAATTCAATCTCTAATAAGAAACTTTTCACTTGCCCCACGTGATTGGAAAATTGACGGTGTTTCAATTTAGTTATTTTTAGTTCTATGTCGAATTAATTCTGAACCTTTTTTATTGCAGTTTAAAACTGCCAGAGGGGACAACTAAGAAGTTGTACAGAAAATAGTTTTCCGCAACTTTTTTCCGCTGAAAATATTAAAATAAGATTGCACACCGCCAACTTGTTACGGAGTTATATTTAACAGGTTAACAATCTTTCGCT
This sequence comes from Aedes aegypti, assembly GCF_002204515.2. Lineage (NCBI taxonomy): Eukaryota > Metazoa > Arthropoda > Insecta > Diptera > Culicidae > Aedes > Aedes aegypti. The sequence continues at coordinate 351,245,847 of NC_035108.1, forward strand.
CTATTATGCAATAATGGTTGAAAATCTCAGGAATCTCTTACCAATCGTAATGTTCTGAATGGCCTCGAAGGTTTACACATGAGTTTAAAACGTTAATTCACATATTTAGTAAAATATGCAAATTATTTTCACTTACCCCATTTACCCACTTGCCCCGCGGTACCTTATATAAAAAATTATATATCCATTCAAAATAAATCTTTTGGCAATCCATCAACTGCAATCGATAGCTAGCATGCCAGTACTTGTTTTACAAATATAAACTATAATTCTTTGAAACAGCATTGATTACCACTTGGCAGGCTATGTGTTATTATGAGTAAAGCCAAATAAATCTAAAGAAAAAAAGAAACAGCATGCATAAATATTAAAGTTTTCTTCGAAAAAAAAACTATCAAAGTTACCTCGTTTTACGGTACACTGAATTACGTAGCAATAAATAGGAAGTTTCAAATTACGGAAAAGGCTTCCTTTTGAAATTTAGAATATAAAAACAACCATAAAATATAAAAACAAAGGCTGATTCATTTTGGCTTTGAAAACAATAGATAAAAATATGCGAAAAAAATGATTACGTTTTCATTCATATTCAAGAGTACCTACTTCAATACCTTTGAGAAGGAACACTTGAGAATCGATACTTTGTGTAATAGATATTCCACTCGAATAGTACCTACCATCGGCACCGCACCAAAAACTACAGTCGCAGGATATAATAAGCCATTCGCGATAGATACCTTCCTACACAACCAAAAACGCTACAAAACATTGACGAGACGAGCAGTATAAAAAACACATCCCACACATTACGAAAGCGCAACAATAGTCGTTCAACTCTCAACAGGTCCGAATTATTGACCAGTCAGTAAAATTAACCAAACAACTGACTCACCTTCATCTTCCGAGTCCGACATGAACGTTTCGTGGATGGTTTCCGGAGCGACAATCTTGAACTTCTCGTCCACCGTTTGCGTGACGCTGGTTTCCGTTACGACCTTCAGCGTCTCCACGACGGTAATGTATCCCAACTTATCGGCGATCGACAACGCAGTCTGTCCATTGTTGGACACCGCCTCCGGATTGGCTTTGTTCTTCAACAGCAAGTTGATTATCAGGGTGTGGCCCTGCTGTGCCGCTTGATGCAACGGCGTGTGACCAATATTGGTCTTCATTTCGATGTTGGCATCGTTCTCCAGCAGGAACTTGACGATGTTGATCTGACCGAAGTGAGCACCCACGTGCAATGGCGTGAAGCCGGTTTTCGTTGCCGGTTCAACATTGGCACCGTGATCCAGAAGAACCTTGGCGATCTCAGTGTGATCTTCCTGGGCGCACAAGTGCAGCGGTGTCAGCCCATTCTTGGCGGCATGGTTCGGGTTGGCGCCGTTATCCAGGAGTAGTTTAGACATATCCCGGTGACCTTCCTGGGCACTGAGATGCAGCGGGGCGAAACCTGTCTTGCTTTCCGCATTGGCGTCCGCCTTGTACTCCAGAAGAGTATTTGCAATATCCATTTGGTTCTTCTTCGAAGCGATGTGCAACGGGGTGTGGCCGTTTTTGGCCGGCGAGTAGGGCGAAGCACCTTTCTCCAGCAGCAGAAGCGCTACCTTCTGGTGATCGTAGTGACTAGCAACGTGCAGCGGGGTGACGCCGTTCTTGCCCTGGACGTCTACTTGTGCACCGCGGTCAAGTAGCAACTGTGCGCACTCCAGGTTGCCGTATTTGGCCGCCAGGTGAAGCGGGGTGAAGCCCTTCTTGGTGACAGCTTCCATGTTGGCTTTGTTGTCCAGCAGGACTGCCGCCACGTCGTCCTGGCCCTCTTTGGCAGCGATGTGCAGCGGGGTGTAGTTGTCCTTGGTGGTGGCGTCGATTTTGGCACCGTGCTGGAGCAGTAGCATCACGATGTCGACGTTGCCGATTCTGAAAGGGGAAGAAGGTGAGAATGTTAGAAGAGTGATTGCTGGTGATCTTCTATGGGTAACAATGATACTTGCTACGCCAGAATGCAGTTCAATAAGGGAAAGATACAGGATTGACTTTCCTAAAAGGATTCAGGATTTTTCAAGAATACTAATAGTTCTACAAGGGTTCAACCAGGAATATTTCTATGGTGAGCCTCAGTGATTTCTACTGGGTTAAATTCAAAAATTTCTCTCAAGTTTCTTCTAGAATGATGTCAAGGAAGTCCTAAATGAAACTCTCAACAAATTCCAACGGTAAACCTCCCATGGGTTTTCTTAGAATTTCCAACAAAATTGTTGTTTGATACTTCTTCAAGTATTCAAGCAGTAATTCCTCTGGATATATATTCTGAAACTATTCCAGGAATGTTTTAAGCACGATTCGTTTATTTCCTGGTTCCTTCCTGGGATTTCTCTAAATAATTTATATCTAATCCATGAGGATTTCATACAGAATTTTCGATCATGATACTTTTAAGATGAACAGGAACTTTTTCTATAGATACCTCGAGACAATATTTCAGAGATTCCTACAAGAATGCCTGATAAAAAAATAATCAGGAATTTTATTGAGAAACTGTCAAGGAAAAGGTTAAGAAATTATTGAAGGAAAACAATTGTGGAGATGTTGCTATAGTTAATCTTTGGGTAACCGCTGTAAACTCTTACAGAAATACCTCATGATCTTATACGGACGGAAGATGTGACTTTTGGACCCTTGTACAAGTCTTGAAGGATTCTATAGATCAATTGCTGGAATAATCGTTAAAAAAAAAAAAACGAGAAAAAATCCCAGATGATACATATCCTGCATGATTATCTGGAGGAATCTCTAGAAAACCTCGAGAATCACGAGAAAAATTCAAATAGGAGTGATCGTAAACACTACTGGAATAACATCTGTAACATTTTCTGCTGGAAACCCTAAAATAAAATTCACTTGAAATATGTTTGTGTTGGACTGCTCGACTCTTAGATTAAATGCTACAAGTGAACTCTATAGAGGCTCTCGGTTAGAAATTTCGATAGGAACCTCTTAAGGAGCAATTCCTGGAAAATTTATGGAATGGAATGAAGCTTTATAAGTTTTGCTAGAAGAATTCCTGTGGGAATCTTTGTAAAAACTTTTGGAGAAACAACGAAAGTAACCGGTGGAAGAAATATCGGGAAAAACTCTGAAGGAAATTCATGGAAGAATTAACTCTTGTGTCAAGTGCGGAATTTAAAGCAGTCCATAATATGAATCAAAACGGTACATCCAGATTTTTTCAAGTTCCCATTCAGCTTCTGCAGGCTAGTTAGGAAAAGATTTTCTTGGTATCTTTCCTTAAATAGTTTTATAGTAATTCATTCAAAAGTTTTTATTTTTCTAGAAACAGATTCAGATGTTATCTCTATATCTCCTAGTTAAGAAGCATTTCTGCGAAAAAACTGGTTTTGAATAAATTACAATTCGAAAGCAACTATTAGTTCAATCATGGTTCCTCTCAATCGACTTCGATTATCCAATTGGATAAATATCTTGAGGAATAATTGGAAAAATCTTTGGAAATATTATAGACAGAATCAGTTTCGTATTATGTAAGGAAAACTAAGAAAACCTCGGATTTTTATTGAATACTTTTTTGGATGAGGTTTTTTGAACATTTTTTAAATAAATTCCTGAATTAATGCGTAAATGAACATGCCAGAATAGTTTTTGAAGGAATTCTGATTTTTTATCTACATTATCAAAAAACTAAAGTTCAAAACGATTTAATCTCAAAGCTAATGGACTAATGATTACCGTCAAAACGAACGAAGCGACTGTGAAAGTTTGCGTGCAACGTATGCAGAGATTTTACATACATTCAAGACGAAAACCAAAACAAACCACAAAGACAGACAGATATCCAATAACTAGACTAATACAACAAATAACAGATTCTACGACAATTCCCGGAAAACCATTTTCCGGAATGCCACTTCCCGGAATTCCACTTCCCGGAATGCATCAAAAATACACGCAGCGAACTGGACTATCGAAATTCATACATTTTTCCTCATGAAAGATGAAACAAAACGGCAATAAGTTTGAAAACGAAAAGAAAAGGTTGACAGTTTTACCCTTGATAAAGGCCAGATACAAAGTGCCGAAACGTCGGACAAAACGAAACTTTCCATTTAGATTTCCCTAGACCGCAAAAGCCATAAAATCTCAGTTGCGCGTTATTCTCTACGAATATTACGCTCAGGCAAATGAACTATCGAAATACCGTAATGCGGGGTAACATTGATCAGCGGGAGCAACATTGATCGCTATGACCCGTCTCGTAAAAAGTTCGAATCATTATTTATTGATATTTCAAAGCTGTTTCTTACAATAGTTAGCTAATAAAAATTAAGATTTGTGCGTAAATTAAATTTAGTTAATGCCTAAATTTGTCAGCTTTTTGAATCAATGATTCTTATCATTATAGATGACACTACCGAAGATTCATGTCTCACATGAGTTCTGCGAACGATATGAGCAAGGAAAATTTGGTTATTACTAAAAATGGCATCGCCGTAAACGATTCCGTAGTCAAATCTTTCGTAAGTTTATTCAGTTAAGCTACATTAACGAACTGCCTTCCAATAGGCGTATTCCATAGTTCGAAGTGTTTTTCTTTTTGAAATAACTCAAAAGTAAATTACTTGTAAGAGTTTGGTCTTCATATTCGGCTTCAGGGGCCATGGTTTAAGTAAGCAACGACATTTTTTATATTACCGCACATTGTTTACATGGGTGATCAATGTTACCCAATATCAGCTAAATCAAAAAATCGCTTTGAACATTTATTTAAACACACTCAAACCTTTTGAAAACCAAAATACAGTATATAGTCATGAGCGGTGGGAGCCAGTATACTTGTTTTTAAAACATAAAACTGCCGGAATAAAATCTGAGGTACATTCAATTTGCATAATCTGTTGGTTTGGACATAGCGTGGAGCGATTCTCGGAAAAGTTTCTGACGAAACCCCTAGTGGAATTTCTGGACAAATCGCTGTAGGGATTACGTTAGAGATTATGTTGGAGGAATTACTGTTACAATCCTTAGACGAATCTTCGAAGGAATCTCTGGAAGCGTGGCTTGTGGAACCATTGGAGATATTTCGGGAAGAACTCTTAACGGAATCTCTGGAGGTCTTCCTGAAGGAATTCCTGGAGCTATATTTGAACTGGTTTAAAAACATTAATAATGGACAGGGGTTCGAATCCCGTCGGTCGAAGATCTTTTCAAGTTAGGAAATTTCTCGACTTCCCAGAGCATAAAATATCTTCGTACCTGCCACACGATATACACATGCAGAAATGTTCAATCGGCAAATATATCTCTCAGGAAATAACTGTAAAAGTTATCATAGGAACACTAAGCTATGAAGGTAGCTCTGTCCCGGTTGAAACGTAACGCCGGGAACAATAAGAAGACTCTTACATCATAAGTGAATATTTGGGATTCGATCCTAGATCCTCGGCGTGAGAGGCGTGTGTTCTAACCCCTACACCAGGTCCGTCCCCGACCCCCTAATTTTCATGCCAGTCGTTACCACAAGATTAGCAAAGCGTTATGTCTTCACAGGGCTAGTAGTGACTAAGTGCCTTAAAAATAAGAAATAAGGGACCTATTTCAAGGAAAAACAGACCAAAAAGAAACCTGAAAAAAGACGACAATAAACCAAACAGAAACCAACAGAACAAAACGAAACCTAATAGAAGTCAGGGAATAAGAGTTTTATTCTTCATAGCATCAAGGCAGACATTTCTCTAAGATCTAAGATATTTTTTTGGAAATTTCTCGTGATGTTATGACAAGTACACTAGATTTTTTTTTTTCAGAAATTTGCTCAAATCGTCAGATGTCATTTAGTTTTAGTTCTAGGAATTTATCCCCATTTCTTTTTCGAGAGAATTTATTCAACTATAACTCAAGAGTTCAGTCAATATTTTCCCAAGGAAAACCACAGAAATAAATTTCTCCAATGATTATTCTAGAAATTATCGGAAATCCTCCAAAAAATCTGTGAATTTTTTTCAAGAATGTTCTTATTCCTCCAAGATTTTATCCAGTGACTCATCCATCGATCCTGGGACATCCTCTGAGATTTCTGGACAACACATTTTCTAAAGTTCAATTAATAACTTTTTCAGAAATTTCAAGGAATGTTCTTTAGAATTGTCTTTTAAGGTTTATATAAGATTTTAACTAGAGATTTCTTAAAGATACCTTCAGCAATTGCTCCACTGATTGTTTCTGGTATTTCTACAGAAATTCCTCCTTCTTTGTAAGTTTTGAAAGTCTTTTTCTTCAGGATTTCTCCCAGGAATGTCTCTAATTTTTCAGAAACATCAATCCGGAATAAATAAATCCAAAAGTAACCTCTAATAAAACATGTGTAAGCTTTTAAGTTTCCCTTTAATAAACAAAGATCTCTGAAAGAAATCCTGGTCTCTTGAGTAGGTTTAAGAAGATTTCCTAGATAATTTGCTAAGATAATAAAAAAAAATCAATCGAATCTCGGATTAGTATTCCGCAGGATTTTCTGAAGAAATTTTTTGAAAAACTTTGGACAGAATTTCTGTAGAAGTTTGTGTAGGAATGATAGGAGGAATTACTGAAAAATTGTAGTATGAACTGGTTAATATACTTTTGAAGATTTCATGGTAATGTTTTGAGAAACTTTTCAAGATATGTTTGTTGAAACTGCAGGAGTTGAAAATGCTGGAAAAAATCCTAGAAAAAAATAGATTTGTTCGAAGAATTCCTGAGGAATTTTGGATTTCTGGGAGGAAACGTAGATGAATTCTTCAAGATATCGACATGAACAGGCAGTTCTTGCAGGGACTCTTGAAAAAAATCTAAAGCTATTTTTTCAATCACTCTGGAATAAACCTTTGTGATTTTTTTCGGAAGAAATTCTGTGGAAATTTCTGGAAGAACTCCTAGAGTAACAACTGCCGAATTCTATTGAAAGATTAGTGGAAAAACATCTGGAGGAAATTCTAGGACAGTTTTAGGAAAAAAAAAATACCTGAAGAAATTACTGGAGGTGGTAGCTATGGAGTTTTCAAGGATTTCCTAGAGCAAGATCTAATGAAATTTACGCATCTTTTGAAAAAAAAAATACTGGAAGAATTTCTGGGAGAATTGGTAGATAAATCTCTAGAATAATTTCTGGAGAGATCCCTGTAGTATTCTAAATCAAATAACTATGATAATTTCTGAAGCTTTTCGTCGGCGATTGTAAGACAACATTCTTGAACAACCTGTTGAACCCGTTATAGTCTCTGAATTTTGCATCAGGATTCAACGCAAGCTCTATTTTGGATAAAATAGATACTTTAGAGACCTTCTATTAAAAATAGAGATTTTTAAATAACCAGCATGTTAAATCGGGGACGAGAACGGTTTTCCCGGGAAACTGACTAGACTGATCAAAGCAACGATGGATAGTGTACAGTGCTGTGTGAAGATATCGGGTGCTTTATCGGACCCGTTTGAAACACGCAAAGGACTTCGACAAGGCGATGGTCTTTCCTGCCTCCTGTTCAATATTGCGCTAGAAGGTGTTATGAAACGGACGGGCTTCAACATGCGGGGCACGATCTTCAATAAATCCAGCCAGTTCATTTGTTTCGCTGACGACGTGGACATTGTCGGAAGAACATTCCAGGTGGTTGCTGAACAGTATACCAGGCTGAAACGTGAAGCGGTGGATTGAAGGTAAATACGTCGAAGACGAAATATCTGCTGGCTGGAGGAACCTAGCGCGATAGAGCTCGCAGGCAGACGCGTGACGATCGACGGGGATGAGTTCGAGGTGGTGGACGAATTCGTCTACCTCGGATCATTGATAACGTCGGATAACAACTGCAGCAGAGAAATTCGAAGACGTATCATCGGAAGTCGTGCTTACTATGGACTCCACAAGACCTTGCGGTCTGGTAAACTTCACTTCCGTACTAAGTGTACCATGTACAAGACGCTAATAAGACCGGTAGTCCTCTACGGGCATGAGACGTGGACAATGCTCGAAGAGGACCTGCAAGCGCTAGGAGTTTTTGAACGACGTGTGCTTAGGACGATCTTCGGCGGAGTATGTGAGAACGGCGTATGGAGGAGAAGAATGAACCACGAGCTTGCGCAACTCTACGGTGAACCCAGTATCACGAAAGTCGCCAAAGCTGGAAGGGTACGATGGGCGGGACACGTTGTGAGAATGCCGGACAACAATCCCGCAAAAATGTTGTTCAACTCAAATCCGGCCGGTACAAGACGAAGGGGAGCGCAACGAGCTAGGTGGTTTGACCAAGTGGAGCAGGATCATGGAAGTGTGGGGCGATCGAGGAATTGGAGGTTAGCAGCCATGAACCGAGTTAGTTGGCGTAACATTGTGGCGCAGGTCATGTCTTGAAGGACGTAGAGCCAGCAAAAAAAATGTTAAATCGGGGCCCAGATAGCCGTAGCGGTAAACGCGCAGGTATTCAGCAAGACCAAGCTGAGGGTCGTGGGTTCGAATCCCACAGGTCGAGGTTTTTTTTGGGGTTGAACATTTTCTCGACCTCCCAGGGCATAGAGTATCCTCGCACCTGCCACACGATATACGCATGCAAAAATGGTCATTGGCATAGTAAGCTCTCAGTTAATAACTGTGGAATAGGCCGTCCCTTATTTTTCGAAAATGCGAAATGTTATAAGTTCGTCATTGTAAAGTGCTCGTTTTGGTAAGAAAAAAATCAGGTAAAAATTTGAAGTCCGTACGTGGACGCTAAGTGGTCCCCCAACGACCCTGAAGGTATTAGGCGTAGATGAACCCGTGCGCAAAATCGAGCTTGCTGCTCTAGTACACGCAGCATGAGTATGAAAAGCCACCAGTAACAAATTGTCCTGCGCGCGTTGATAATCAGCATAGAAATTTGTTTTCTTTGGGATGATTCAAATATTACGTAACGCAAAATTTTCCAATATTTAGACCCCCTCCCTTCCCTACGTAACAGCTTTTGCATGAAATTTTTTTTTTGTATGAACCGTAACACTACGGAAGACTCCCTCCCTCCCCATGTTGAGTTTCGTAATATTTGTACAATACCTTTGTAGTTATGAATTTTTAGTCAGCGTTCAGTGTTATGAAGATATTCACAGTATAACATATTATTTTACTTGAAATTCTATGCTGATTATGAATTTGTTACGAGTGGCTTTTCATACTCATGATGCGTGTACTAGAGCAGCGAGCTCGATTTGGCGCACGGGGGTCATCTACACCTAATACCTTTAGGGTCGTTGGGGGACCACTTAGAGTCCACGTACGGACTTCATATTTTTACCTGATTTTTTTCTTACCAAAACGAGCACTTTACAATGACGAACTTATAACATTTCGAATTTTCGAAAAATAAGGGACAGCCTACTGTGGAGGTGCTCATAAGAACACTAAGCTGAGAAGCAGGCTCTGTCCCAGTGGGGACGTAACGCCAGAAAGAAGAAGAAGAAGTTAAATCATTTTTATTAAACGAATTTGACAAAAATAGACCAAACTGCTAACATCTATTTCTAGACAACAAACGGATGAATCGTGAGTAGAACAATCCTTTGACTGTCCTACCCAGGTGTTTTTGTGCGTAGTACATGTCCTACTTGTCCTAGAAATAGCTTGAAGACGTTGGAACTTCTGGAGGACTTTTTATAGGGTTTTCTGAAAAATTAATTTAATATTTTCCTTCGTAAACCTCATTTTGAAACTCTGTATGCTTTCTTGGAAGAGTTTCTGGAGTATTGATTGACTGAAGAATTTGGTGGAAGAACTACCGGAGGTAACTCTGGAGTAAATCCTTCGAAGAATTTATTTATAAAATCCTGGGAAATTCCTATGCGCATTTTCTAAACGATCTCTTTCGAAACTACTGGAGTGTTGTACTGCTGAAGGATTTTCAGGATGAAATTCTGGAAGAATTCTTTTGAGTAGAAAACGGGAAGAACTTATGAACGGGAAGAGCTTATGAATCAATCCATGAGAGAATTGCTGAAGGATCATTTAAGAGGTCTTTGAATGTATTTCTAAAGGAACCACTGGAAGAGTTCCTGAAACTTGTAATCTTCCTGAAACCTCGAGTAATTTGTGAAGGTTTTTTGAAGATTAAACCCAAAAACCAATCCAAACCTTGCTCTTACCTCGAGGCAACGTGCAGCGGCGTCTGATCCTCCCGTGCCTGCGCATTCACATACGCCCCATTCCGCAGCAGAATCCGTATGATGTCGGCTTGCTTGGCCCGGGCGGCCAAATGCAGTGGGGTTTCCCCGCGCACCGTCGGTATATCGGGACTAGCGTCGTGCTGCAGCAGGTAGATCACAATGTTCATGCAGCCCATAAAACTGGCCACATGCAGCGGCGTCAGGCCACTCTCCGTGGTAGCACTGATGGTAGCACCGTGTTTCAGCAGCAATTCCACGACCTTGATGCGATTCTTTTTGCACGCAATGTGCAACGGTGTGAAGCCGTTGAGGGCTCGGGCATTCGGGTCGGCGTTCCGATCCAGTAGCAGTTTGGCCACTTTGACGTGGCCACAGTGAGCGGCCACGTGTAGCGCCGTTAGGTAATCTATGGTGATGTCGTCTACCGGAGATTTGTGGACCAGAAGAATTTTGGCGGCACTCACGTGCTCGCCTTGTGCTGCCATGTGCAACGGAGCGAGGCCGTTCTTGGTCTTGGCAATGATGTCGGCATTGTGCTCCAGTAGCAGATCGATGACCTGATCGTGTCCGGATCGGGCTGCACAATGCAACGGTGTGAGGCCATCCCGAGTTACGGCGTCGATCCGGGCCGAGTTCTTGATCAGCATCGACACCATATTCAGCTTGCCCCACTTGCAGGCCACGTGCAGGGGGGTGATGTTGTGCTTGGCGGTGAAATTAACATCGGCACCCTTCTCGATCAACAGCTGGGCGACATTGACATTCCCATAGTGGGCGGCTATGTGCAGTGGCGTGAAACCGCTCTTGGACGACACGTCGGGATTGTGTTCATTCTACAAGAAAGGAGATAAATTGCAATTATCGTCAACCAGTCACATCATGCGCTATAAATTAATTTAAGCTTGCACTCCCTCCCCGGTACCCAGAGGGGCATTATCGCGTGATGCACAGTGTGTTTTCGCTGATTTCATGGTCGAAATATAAAAGCTGTTTGAGGAATCTACGATGAAACTTCTGGAGAATATTTCCGTAAGAGTCTCTGAAGGTTTCATTCGAGCCTCCAGAATTTTGTATTTTTATTCACTGCAAGGAGCACAGCAGTGGCTTCAAAGACTATTTTGGCTACATAAGAGGTTTTCAACCTTCCACCAACTACAGAGACTTGCATTTAAATAGTAATAAACTCGAGTAAAAAGAGACCTACTACAAGACATTTTTAGTTATGAACAAACTTTGTTGTTAAAATCGACAGTTTAGGAGCTATTCTATTTCGACCACGAAAAAATCAGCGAAAAAAAATCACTGTGCAATTGCTGGAATGTCCAGCGCAAACACAAATCATGGGTGTGCCTATTCGTCCGCTTCGTAGCCTTACCTCGAGCAAAAGAGTCGCCGCTTTGACGTCGTCCTTCTTGGCCGCTATGTGGAGAGCCGGTAACCGCACCTTTCCCCGGGTGTCACTCTCGAGTAAAACCGCCACGACTTTATCGTGACCTTGCTGCATCGCTACGGCCAGAGGTGTGAATCCGTCCTGCAACAAGAACAATCGACACATTCAATAAATTATGCATTCATCATCTCCGTTTCGAACAACGAGAGCCTACTTACCTCCGTAGCCAGGGCCGGATTCGCTCCCTTTGCCAGCAGCAGGTTAACGCATTCGTCGTGGTTCTCCTGGGCGGCCATGTAGAGGGGCGTGAAGCCGTTTTGGGATTGCACATTGACGGAGGCGTTGTACTGGAGCAGCAGCTGGATGATTTCTTTCTGACCGGCCAACGAGGCTATGTGAAGCGCCGTGTTGCCCTTTTTGGTTGCGTTGTCTACGTTGGCTCCGCGTTTCAGCAGCTCCTGGACTATTTCGAAGTGGCCATCCTTGGCGGCGAGGTGCAGGGCGTTTAGACCGTTCTGAAGGTTATAAAGCAAATCAGTTGGCAAGTTCGAAATACAGCTGTTTTATCCGATACTTTTGTGCCGCGAAATAAAATACAGTTTTGTCTGGAATAAATTTAAAGAAGGATTTTGACGAATCCAGAGAAGGATTCTGACAAATTCGGAGAAGGATTTTGCTCTCTTCATTCGCCTGATTCCTGTTTCAGGATTCGTTTGAATCCTTTCTAAGGACTCCTATATATCCTGTCTAAATAATTCTCTAAACCCGGTCTCAGGAATCATTTGAATACTTTCTCAGTATTCGTCTGATTCTGTCTCAGGAGGATTCGACTGAATGCTGTCACAGGATTCGTCTGAATCCTGTCTCAGGATTCGTTTGAATCCTGTCTCAGGATTCGTTTGAAGCCTGTCTCAGGATTCCTTTGAATCCTGTCTCAGGATTCGTTTGAATCCTGTCTCAGGATTCGTCTGAATGTGTCTCAGGATTCGACAGAATCCTGTCTCAGGATTCGACTGATTCCTGTCTCAGGAGGATTCGACTGAATGCTGTCTCAAGATTCGACTGAATGCTGTCTCAAGATTCGACTGAATCCTGTCTCAGGATTTGTCTGAATCCTGTCTCAGGATTTGTCTGAATCCTGTATTACGATTCGTTTTAATCCTGTCTCAGGATTCGATTGAATTTGTCCCAGGATTTGACTGAACCCTTCTCAAGATTCGACTGAATCCCGTCTCAGGATTTGTTTGAATCCTGTCTCAGGATTCTTCTGAATTTGTCTCAGGATTCGACTGAATCCTGTCTCAGGATTCGACTCAATTCTATCTCAGAATTCGACTGAATCCTGTCTCAGGATTGATTGAATCCTGTCTCAGGATTCGTCTGAATCTTGTCTCAGGATTCGTCTGAATTCTGTTTCAGGATTCGTCTGAATCCTGTCTCAGGATTCGTCTGAATGCTGTCTCAGGATTGGTCTGAATCCTGTCTCAGGATTGGTCTGAATCCTGTCTCAGGATTTGTCTGAATCCTGTATTACGATTCGTTTTAATCCTGTCTCAGGATTCGTCTGAATCCTGTCTCAGGATTCGTCTGAATCCAGTCTCAGGATTCGTCTGAATCCAGTCTCAGGATTCGTCTGAATCCTGTCTCAGGATTCGTCTGAATCCTGTCTCAGGATTCGTCTGAATCCTGTCTCAGGATTCGTCTGAATCCTGTCTCAGGATTCGTCTGAATCCTGTCTCAGGATTCGTCTGAATCCTGTCTCAGGATTCGTCTGAATCCTGTCTCAGGATTCGTCTGAATCCTGTCTCAGGATTCGTCTGAATCCTGTCTCAGGATTCGTCTGAATCCTGTCTCAGGATTCGTCTGAATCCTGTCTCAGGATTCGTCTGAATCCTGTCTCAGGATTCGTCTGAATCCTGTCTCAGGATTCGTCTGAATCCTGTCTCAGGATTCGTCTGAATCCTGTCTCAGGATTCGTCTGAATCCTGTCTCAGGATTCGACTCAATTCTATCTCAAAATTCAACTGAATCCTGTGCCAGGATTCGACTCAATTCTATCCCAAAATTCGACTGAATCCTGTCTCAGGATTCGACTCAATTCTGTCTCAGGATTCGTCTGAATCCTGTCTCAGGATTGGTTTGAATCCTGTCTCAGGATTCGACTCAATTCTATCTCAAAATTCAACTGAATCCTGTGCCAGGATTCGACTCAATTCTATCCCAAAATTCAACTGAATCCTGTCTCAGGATTCGTCTGAATCCTGTCTCAGGATTCGTCTGAATCCTGTCTCAGGATTTGTCTGAATCCTGTATTACGATTCGTTTTAATCCTGTCTGAGGATTCGATTGAATTTGTCCCAGGATTTGACTGAACCCTTCTCAAGATTCGACTGAATCCCGTCTCAGGATTTGTTTGAATCCTGTCTCAGGATTCTTCTGAATTTGTCTCAGGATTCGACTGAATCCTGTCTCAGGATTCGACTCAATTCTATCTCAGAATTCGACTGAATCCTGTCTCAGGATTGATTGAATCCTGTCTCAGGATTCGTCTGAATCTTGTCTCAGGATTCGTCTGAATTCTGTTTCAGGATTCGTCTGAATCCTGTCTCAGGATTCGTCTGAATGCTGTCTCAGGATTGGTCTGAATCCTGTCTCAGGATTGGTCTGAATCCTGTCTCAGGATTGGTTTGAATCCTGTCTCAGGATTGGTCTGAATCCTGTCTCAGGATTCGTCTGAATCCTGTCTCAGGATTCGTCTGAATCCTGTCTCAGGATTCGTCTGAATCCTGTCTCAGGATTCGTCTGAATCCTGTCTCAGGATTCGTCTGAATCCTGTCTCAGGATTCGTCTGAATCCTGTCTCAGGATTCGTCTGAATCCTGTCTCAGGATTCGTCTGAATCCTGTCTCAGGATTCGTCTGAATCCTGTCTCAGGATTCGTCTGAATCCTGTCTCAGGATTCGTCTGAATCCTGTCTCAGGATTCGTCTGAATCCTGTCTCAGGATTCGTTTGAATCCTGTCTCAGGATTCGTTTGAATCCTGACTCAGGATTTGTTTGAATCCTGTCTCAGGATTCGTTTGAATCCTGTCTCAGGATTCGTTTGAATCCTGTCTCAGGATTCGTTTGAATTCTGTCTCAGGATTCGTTTGAATCCTGTCTCAGGATTCGTTTGAATCCTGTCTCAGGATTCGTTTGAATCCTGTCTCAGGATTCGTTTGAATCCTGTCTCAGGATTCGTTTGAATCCTGTCTCAGGATTCGTTTGAATCCTGTCTCAAGATTCGTCTGAATCCTGTCTCAGGATTGGTCTGAATCCTTTCTCAGGATTTGTCTGAATCCTGTCTCAGGATTCGTCTGAATCCTTTCTCAGGATTCGACTGAATTCTGTCTCAGGATTCATGTGAATCCTGTCTCAGGATTCGTCTGAATCCTGTCTCAAGATTCGTCTGAATCCTGTCTCAGGGTTCGTCTGACTCCTGTCTCAGGATTCGTCTGAATCCTGTCTCAGGATTCGTTTGAATCCTGTCTCAGGATTCGTTTGAATCCTGACTCAGGATTTGTTTGAATCCTGTCTCAGGATTCGTTTGAATCCTGTCTCAGGATTCGTTTGAATCCTGTCTCAGGATTCGTTTGAATCCTGTCTCAGGATTCGTTTGAATCCTGTCTCAGGATTCGTTTGAATCCTGTCTCAGGATTCGTTTGAATCCTGTCTCAAGATTCGTCTGAATCCTGTCTCAGGATTCGTCTGAATCCTTTCTCAGGATTTGTCTGAATCCTGTCTCAGGATTCGTCTGAATCCTTTCTCAGGATTCGACTGAATTCTGTCTCAGGATTCATGTGAATCCTGTCTCAGGATTCGTCTGAATCCTGTCTCAAGATTCGTCTGAATCCTGTCTCAGGGTTCGTCTGAATCCTGTCTCAGGATTCGTCTGAATCCTGTCTCAGGATTCGTCTGAATCCTGTCTCAGGATTCGTCTGAATCCTGTCTCAGGATTCGTCTGAATCCTGTCTCAGGATTCGTCTGAATCCTGTCTCAGGATTCGTCTGAATCCTGTCTCAGGATTCGTCTGAATCCTGTCTCAGGATTCGTTTGAATCCTGTCTCAGGATTCGTTTGAATCCTGTCTCAGGATTCGTTTGAATCCTGTCTCAGGATTCGTTTGAATCCTGTCTCAGGATTCGTTTGAATCCTGTCTCAGGATTTGTCTGGATCCTGGACTCGATAACGGAGATATAAAGTCAAAACGATCACCATGTTTCATGAAACAATTACCAGGTAGGATAATCCACATCTGTTGGACTCTTATTCAAGACTTACCGCATTGCATGTGTTTATGTCTGTGACCTGTCCGGTCTCGAGGTACTCTATCAGTTTCTGTAGATCTCCGGCCCGGGCTGCCCTGAGGAAAGCTGTGTTTGTGTCGTTCTGGAGGGAAGAAAAAAAAAAGAGAAAGGAAAGACGCTCAGTTAAGTGCCACGAGAAGAACGAGAAACGTAAATCGAAGGGCATTCGAAAGCGATTGTCCAATTAAGCATGCTCCTGGCGAGTGTAGTTCAAGGAGGTGGGAGGTCGATTTTAACGATAACATCGCGCACTAGGTAATATGATCTGCTTAATTATGTGGTCGGTACAGGGATTTAACGAAACATATCGGATTAAAGCCGGAATGAGAAGTCAGTTCAAGGTTTTCTTAAGATGTTGTAATTACTCTTCGAGCTTTTATTGATTCATAAACGAGTAAATTCAAGGATGTTCAACTTAATGGTATCTCATATCACAATTTACAGCAATCCACTTTACCTACATACATTCTGTTACATTTATTGCTGAGGCACGCTCGCTTATTAATTTCGATTCCATAAATCACCATTTGGTATCATAAATTTCAGTTTTACTGCCTCGAGCATGTTTGCAAGATACGAGAATGCACTCGTTTTTTCCTCTTTTCCAAGGCAACAAACGCCATCCAGCCAATGCAACGGAGGAAATGAGGAGAATAAGACTAAAGAATTTGAATAGACTGATGGAGCAACCGAACAGCATGCAGACTTGACCCCTCTCTCAGTTTATTTAAAGGGCCTGCACTCCGTCGATGATGAGGATGATGCAATGTGCTTTCTGGACCAGCAGCAGCTTCCCGAGTAGAAGGGTGCGTCAAATGTTAATCAAATTAATTTCAATAAATGTTTAAAATGCTTCTCTCATTTATTCAAACCATTCGAGTCGACACGTTTTCATTGACATTCAACTTTACCTCCAGCATTCACAACACAAACTATCAAACGAACATACGAAAGAAAAATGTCAAATGAATGCAGCTGACCACGACGGCGTCGCCAGAAAACGGTACGGTTGTGTTTATTTCTATTTTTTCGTAATCCGAGCTACTTTCATTGTATGTGTGTCATATTTGACAAGCAAGATTCAATTATTCTTGGTGTTTATAATCAGATATTTCCGAAATCTATGCAAACTTTATGATTCATGAAAATGTCATCGTGTCACACGACATTCCTTCCACAGTTTTTTAAGATTCTGCGTGTGGGAGATGACGGTAGCGGATGAGTTCGAATCAGGCTTTTTGAAGACTCACATTGGAATAATAACTAAGTCTTTAAAAAGACACCTGCTACCAACCCCACTTACTTGGGATGTTTGAGAGAAAGCTGCAATATACACTATTCTACGACTGTCGTTTTGCATTGTTATAAAAAAAAATTACGTCTGACTTCTCATGCAATGTACAACAAAATTAATCATTCTTCAAGTACTTCCTCCCGTTCGGGACAGATCAGCCAGCGTCCAACAGCAACATAACCCATTTTCTTCCCTTTGGAATGATTCCAAGTAGGGCTGCAACAGACAACATTAACTTATTTAGTTTTCTCTCACTTTCAGCCTCTGGATCAGGAGTTTGAAAACCGAACCGGACTGACAGGCCAGGCATCGGACGGAGAGGCCAAGAGGTCAAACTCGTTAAAAAATAAGATTAAACTGCGGTACCAGTTGGCGGCACCATGCTTGCGTAACAACTCCACAACCAGCAAAAGAATGTGATCCCATGTGGAGTTCTTGGTTCGGGTGCATCTTTCGAGCCATGGATGATGATATAATTGTTTAATCAAATGCCGTTTGTAGAACCAGTTTTATCTCGTATCTGGGTCTTACTTTTTGGTTTCTGCCATGGCTGCAGCAAATTGTTGCTATTTACTCGATTCCAAAGGCGGCAAGTCTTATCGATCGAATCGTGGTATCTTGCGAATTCACATGTTTGTTTTGCCACTTGCTCGAAGCGACTGTGCAAGCGATATCGGCGGTTTGTTAAAGCAAATACAGGGTGCGAATGACATTGTAACTTCAATAAGATAACTTCATCAAGGATGGAACTGAAAACGATTGCTCTATGGGAAGAGAAATGTATTGGAAAATCACGCATACATTTTGAAAAAAAAACATACACCTCTGATTTTTACATATTTTATGTTAGGAGGAAAATAATTATCATCGTTTTACAAATTTTTAAGTTTTTTTGCTCAAAATTGACGCGATGTTCAAGAAAATCTATCATTGCATTCCACTTGCTACCTGGATTACAATGATAGATCTTTATGAAAATTTCTTTAAAATTTGAACGAAAAAACTGGTTTTTAGTTTTTGATGATTGCTGATGATGGAATGATGAATTTTTGAGCCTTAAACTAACTCAACTTTGCAATGATGCAAAAACTTTGAAAATCAGTTGATGCGAACACCATGAAATAGATTTTTTTTTCTGATTGAGTCCGATATGGTGGTCAAAAAATGATAATATTTATCCCATTTCTATATTTCTATTCCTGGGGCTTACTTAGCCTACTTGTAAGTCCACAGTAAAACCATGCTGACTGTGTCTGTGTTCGATTCCCTGTCGGTCGGTCTGTCAATTCTTTCGTAATGGAAATTTTTACTTTTACATTTACTTCCCCGGGCTTGCCAAATGGTTTACGAATGCGAAAATCACAAAAAATAGTGTTAGCCATTTGAAATAGAGTAAATGGTCAAATGTTATTTCGGCCTAACGACCCTTCCGGCAGGATCTGCTCCAAAAGTGGGACGAAAATGAGACCAAGCCAATAAAAGAACGTAGAGAAAACAAGAAAACAAAAATAATCTAAACAAGAAACAGAACCAGCTTGCATAAGATTTTTTTTTAAATCTGACCATACAGTTTTCTATATAGGTATATATATATATATATATATATATATATATATATATATATATATATATATATATATATATATATATATATATATATATATATATATATATATATATATATATATATATTTTTTTTTTTTTATTGGGAATTATAGGTATTACTGCTCGTATGCATTTTTTCAAGATTTATCTCAGTTATGTCATTAATTCAAAGAATACATTTATTGATTTAAACGAAACGAAACGAAAAGAATTCCAATTAGGTCAATATACCTTAAAAATACAACCTTTTTAGGAATATCTCCAGAAATTACCATAATTTTTTCCAGTTTTTTTTAAATAATCACTAATTTATTGAGCATGGGCATGAGCATTGATGACCGTACAATTCGTAGTTGCTAAGGACTGTTCATTTTATAAAGTGGACACTTTGGACATGCAATATCTTTTTAATTTATCAATGAAATCGAAATCGGTTTTCTGTACATCGTTCGACTAATATTGTACAATGCTGTGGTAGGGTCGATGTACCAATAGCCGCATAGCTAAGAACAAATATTCGTATAAAATCGAAAAATAACGCTAGTGTCATCATTTTTACATCATCTGAAAGCTTTTTATCTTGGTTTTGTGGGAAAAATATGAAAACTGCGAAACCTCCTGTTTTTTTCATTTATTATCGCCTGTGCCACTATAGGAATACATGTGCCTATAGTAGCACTATTTCTAATTTCTGTTCCTATAGTAGCACTAGCATCACGGCGTTGGCAAAATACTAATCATAACCATATTTTTACATAGCTTTTATATTTTTCCTTGAAAGTGTGGATCAAAAGCTTTCGTTTGATGTAAAATAAGTACTTAATTCTTTAATTATTTCGTATAATAAAAAATAGTTTCTCTCAGTAGTGCTACTATAGGAACAATAGGTTAACTATAGGCGCAAGGGAGCTCAAATTTTAAGCAAAACTAATTATTTCGATCATTTTTTGAACAAAATCAAGCTGTGTATCAATGGTACTTAGATAAATAGCTCCTGACCTTCATGTCAAAAAATATTTTGAAAAGATTCATAACAAAACGGCCGTAAAAAGCCACTAGTGCGACTATAGGGGACCGTCCACTAAGGGAACACTGACCCTAATAAAAAAGTTACCAAAATAATATGATTTCACACTAATAAGGCACAACGTTTAGAACGGTCGATTTTTGGAGGTTATCAAAATCAAGGATTATTAAAAATCGGCAGGAAAATTCGACAATTTATATTTTTTATTTTCAAAAAATGGTTGTACTTAGAAAGCATCATCAATTAGAAGCTTGCTAAAAAATATCAAGTTATTTTTGGAGAAGCAATTTTGCAGATATCATAAAATCATTTTTTATCAATTTTTTTAAAGAAAAATATCTTAAATTTAAATGGAACTGATATGAGTAGAATTTTAAGGTTTAAAGTACGTCCAGACGGAAGTAATAATATAGTATTTTTAATAAAAATAACTTACGCCTTCATAGAGTTGCTGATTTAGTCCCCACGTCATATTTTAAGCACAATAGAAAAACAAATAATTTATTTTCAGAAGACCACTCAAAGCACAATGACAATCATCAAGATTGGGAACACTGCTTGAATTAAATCAAATTTATTTTGCATGTATTATTTTCAGAATGTGTTATTCTGAGACTACCTATCAAAATATTTTGAGAAAAACGCTTACAGTTTGCTCTAGATCGATAAACATGCGTATATAATTTTAAAAGTATGGGATTTTTCAATAAAACGACCATAAAGAGTAAATTTGGTACCCAAGAATGCAGTTAAAACTCAAGATTTTGCTTTTTTTATACATATATAGTTTCTTTAGTCATCTAAACCAGTTTTGAACACGCTTATTACTTTACTTTTTTGCTGGTAGTAAAAAGATGGTGTATCAGCAAATTTGACCATAAGGAATAGATCACTAAAGCTTCAGGAACTGATGGAATATTATTGATGTTTTTAAAAGCTCTACCTTAAGTTGAATAGTGAAAGATACCAACATACAATTTGTTCATTAAATTTAGGATTTTTTTCATGCGAAAAATAATGCTTAAACTTGACGAACAGGTTTTCTTAGGAGTTTTTGCAAAAACTATTTAGTTCTTCAACCGAAAGCATTTTGTAAGTTTCGGTATTTTCATAACATTGTAGAATAGTAGTTGAACGATACACAGAAAACCGTTTACGATTTCATCAATAAATAAAAAAGATATAGCATAAACAAGGTGTCCACTTTATAAAATGAACAGTCCTTACTCCGTGATTGACCAGAACAGTCGAAACTGCACAATGAATCAACAAATAATGGTGCTTGGGAGTAGTTTACCATCTTCAATGTACAATTTCGAGAATTACAAATACATATTATAAAGCCAATAACGGCGCTGGCCACGTCCTTACTGTCATCGGGGAAGGGAAGGAATGTTAATGCGGCATGCTTTGTTACTAAAGGCCGAGTATATATCTGCTCTCTGCTCTGCTCATGACAACGAGAAGCTTACCCATATGCATAGTCTTCTATCATTCTATTTTATGCAGAAAAAATGGTCAATAAGTTTAGTGGCGAACAACCAAAAGTATTTGTAGCGTTTTGTAAGTGATTCGATTCATGGAACATGAAACTAAATAATCTTTTATCAGTTTATGTAAAAAATAACGTCAACACTTCTTATTTAAGTTTTTTTTTATTACAAACAAAAGTAACTTTGCAATAAGAAGCACTTTAGTACGGCGCATATTGTGGTCAAATATGAACTCTGTAGCTTTCAAAAAACCCCACTGCCGAAGTAAATCAAAACTGCTTGTACGTATATAGCCTTCATTTTTGTACTCTTATGCGATGTTATACAAGAGTTTGTGTTTACTGGGCAGCAAGATGAGCGAAAACAAGAAAAAACTTCTGCGGAGAAAAAACGCGTGAAAAATAAAACTTCTTCGGCGACGCAAAAACGAACCGTCCTGTTTGGGTTTCGCGAAGCACTTTCACAAATTTATTGGAAATAAATTGAAATTCATACAGTGATTTTTCAAGGAATTTTGCTAGTATTGCCGTTTAGGGCATTTTCATGGGCTCAAGCAATAATTTTCTCAGAGATGCCTCCACTGATTTGTTAGGATTGTCACCAGAATTTCCATTCAGCTTGTCCAAGATTTCAACCAAGAATATCTCAAAGGATATCTTTAGAAACTACTCCAGAGATTCCAGGAAAAGAATATCCGGAAATTACTGCTAAATCAAGTAACGCCTAATCAAATGATCAAAAATTGAATTGAAAAAAATAAATAAATGAAACTCTGGATAAAACCCAGCGAGATTTCCCGGAGACATTCCTTGAAAAACATTGAACAAACTCACTGAAGATACTTTTGTTGAAATGGTCTGAATAATTGCTGTAGTATTTCCTGGTGTGTAACCTGAAATGCAATTATAAAGAATATTTGCAAATTTTGATTGAAAAAATACTCGAGTCTTGTTTCGAAAAACGGTAGGAGTAATCGTGGACGAAATGTTGGGGAAATTATTAGACAAATATCTGGAGGAATTTAATGTTGAATCACTGGTAGAGTTAATTGGAAAGTTCCTTAAAAAGTTTTCAATAGATTTCCAGGTATAATCCCAGGAATAATTTTAACCCGTATTTGAATTCACAGTTGAGCTAATATTAACAACCATGAAGAATAACTTAAACGAAAAACCTTAAACGATTTTCTTTAAAATAATCAGGAATGAACCCTTAGGGATTTTTTTAAGAACTCCTGTAGGAATTTTTGGAAGAGAGTTAGAGTATCAACTGTAAAATGTATGAAAATTGAAACTGATTGGAAAATCTTTGAAGGAAATCCTGAAATAGATTTTTTTAGAATATTCAGAGTAATCCTGTGAAAGTTCAGAATTCAAAACACTGCGAGCAAAATGAAAATTGTGACTTGAGAGACCACTTTGGTTAAAAAAGATTTCAGAGACCTTCCATTAAAAAGTGACCAAGTTTCTAAAAAGAGACACGCTATCACCACAAATTTTACTGAAGAATTGTTGCTTTACCCGATTTTAGGGCACTCCACTTTAAACTTTTTCATAATTTTCCGAGCAGAGAAAAACAAAACAAAATTCTCCATTTTTTTTCACTTCTAAAAATTCAGCCAACAATTCCGATATTCGTCGTACACAATTGCAGAAAAATCTTTTCAGAAATTCCGACTCGACTGTATAAGCTGATAACGTCAGAAATAATCCCAAGGATTGTTTTAACACATTTATTTGGAATCACACATACATACATGTATTGCATAAACAAACTGTTAAAAACGAAATCTAACGCTCCTATCGTTAGTTGGTCATAGGCATCTAAAACAAAATTTATATACACTATAAATGCTTTTAAAGCCTGGTATCTTTTAGTTCTATTACGTCCACGGCAAGGATTTGATTTAAAAAAATAACGTTGATTCCGCTGAAATTATAATATTGCCAACTACATTTCGCTGAAATTATATCAATCGCTAACTACATTTCTGCATTCAAAATCCAACTAACCTCAAGTTTGCAAAACATGGTTTTAATATACTCAATTGTACAGAAGTTCGTGAGGTGCTGAATAATTTTGTAAATATTTTAAATTTCGATTCATATATACTAACAAGTCTTTGCTCAACAAACTGCAAAAAATATTTGTCAAAAATTCATAAAATAATTATGAAGGACTATAATAAGTATAAGAAATAATATAAAAACAATCAATAAATCTTTTTGTGTCGGTTTTATGGTGTTATATACAGTTTAAGATAAGTCGGTAAGTTTCTTAAAAAGTTACATTTCAATCCTGCTTTAATGTACTGCTTTTCATAATGAGCAATTCTCTCTAAAACCAGGCCGCCATCGGTGAAAATGAGGTGAAACACTCATTCTACTACTTAAAATCAAGATGGCGTCAATATCCAAGCAGGCCACCAATTTTTTTTCGCTTAAATGAATGCTGTTATTCTTCACTCAGCTCGAAAAAAACACCAACTATTGAAAACTTTCTTTGTTGTACAAAAAAATATGTTTTCATTGATTGCACTCGCCATGTACGTCAAAATCGTAGAACATGATTTAGTAAATCGTTCATTTCATAGGGTAAATATCATTTCTCACCTAGTTTTTGTGCATTGCCTATCTTACTCAGTTTTTTCTTAGCTTAGCCTCAGAATTCTAAACGAGCGATGCGCTGGTCAAAAAACGGATTGTTTAACAAAATTCAAAAAATGTTTAACAAAATGGGGGCTAAATTCAAAATGGCCACCAAAATTGTTTTAGTCTTAGATGAAAGCTATATCCTTTCTCTATACGATGCCACTAAGTTTGCTTTGTTCCAAGGGAAATATGAGACATATCACGTGAAGAAATACCTAAGATTTTTTCAAAAAACGGGCCTTTCCGCAAACTGTAAACTGTTTAGCTAGCTGGCGTACGAGGGGTCTGCTGCTATTGCTGAGTGCGCCTAGCATTCATCGAATGGGAGATGTCGTTGCGGTGAGCCCGAACAACCAGTTTGAGAAAACCAAAAGGATCACCCTTTAGTTTTAGCATATACTAGCGATCAGGGACATAAAACTGGAATTTTAACGATGGGTGCCGATGACGGCCTGGTTTCAGCGAGAATTGCTCTTATACGAAAAGAAACTCGATTGGCTGGACCATCACAGAACACTTTTATGCCGACACTTACAGTGGCAAACCATTCAAAGTTTGTTGAATGAAGTAAAACTTTTGCAAATCTACACTCATAGTTTCGAATTATTCATAGTATTTCTTGAATTACAAAAACAAAGATAATGGGAAAGGGGTGTTTTGAAAAAAAAAAAACATGTGTGAAACATAAATAGTTTTTTTTATTCGTTCTTCTGTTCAAAATAACCTTTTCAAAAAGTTTACTGATGGAGGAAAGCAAACTGATTGGACGATAGCTAGAAGCTTCTGCAAGATTTTAGTCTGGCTTTAAAATTGGTACAACTTTAGCATTTTTCCATTTGTCAGGAAAATATGCTAATCGAAAACATTTATTAAATATATCAACTAAGAATGATAAGCTACTTTCTGGAAGTTTCTTGATGAGGATGTAGAAAATTCCATCATGGCCAGGAGCTTTCATATTTTTGATTTTTTAAATGATAGTTCTCACTTCTTCAAAATCAGTCTCCCAGGAATTTTCGAAAATGTTCTCTTGATTGAGAATATTTTCGAAGTCCTAAGTACCTTGATTTTCAATTGGACTTGTAAGTCCTAAATTAGAATTGTGCGCGCTTTCAAACTGCATAGCAAGTTTTTGAGCTTTTTCGCAATTGGTTAGTAGTAATTTGTTTTCCTCTTTCAATGCCGGTATTGGCTTCTGAGGTTTTTACAAAATTTAAGATAAATTCCAAAAAGGCTTAGGTCCAGAGTCCAATTGAGAAATTTTATTTTCAAAATTTTTGTTTCTTAATTGTGAAAAACGTTTTTTGATTTCTTTCTGCAGATCCTGCCATATAATTTTCATAGCAGGATCGCGAGTGCGCAAACATAAATAGTTTATAAATAAGTATTCATGCCGACACTCATAGTAAAGAACCATTCATAGTTTGTTGAAAAATCATATCTACGTCTAACCACTAAGCGATTAAATGTAAAGTCATACAAATTTAACAAATCTATATAAATAAAAATGGAATGGTGTTTGTATGCCACGAAATGGCTTGAGAACCGGCTACCGGATTTTGAAAATTCTTCCAAAGTTATGTTCCTAAAGTGTTCTGACGTGTTTGTGTATTTAGAAAGCACAGGATATTGAACGGGAAAGTCGAAAAAATGGGAATGAAAGGAACTGTCATTTTGTACGGGATGTTTCATGCCATTTTCAGCAGCCTACTTGATGACAAGACAAAGTTTACCGGGACCACTAGTTTGAAATAAAAGCATGAAACGAGCTCACCAATTGATCCTTCATCCTTGACAAAGCAGCCCCAATTCACTTTCAGTTTAACTAAACGCAACAATCCGGGGGCGCTATGAAGAAACTCATTCTTGCTCGGGCTTTTCAAACCGCACTGCCATGCAAACGGGAAAACCGAGAAAAAAAAACCAAAACCGGCTACGCAACGAAAAAACTCATGGTTGGTCGGGCTTTTCAAACCGCACTCACAAGAGCAGAAAATTTGGTGCTCGAAAAAAGCAATCTAGAATATCTAAAAATAAGCAAAATATTTCCCTACAAATATTTCGAGGATCTTGTTATAAGATAATCAAGTAATCTGGTCAAAAGTGTGTCAGGGTTCTGCAAGAGATTCAGCATTCAAGGCTAGGCGGGAACTTATGACTTTCTGTTTAGCGATAGTCCTAGGCATCTTAAACTGTTGAATCTATCGCCAGAAATCCACCAAGAATCAAACAAGATATTGATTACAGATTGCAGATAATCAGGCCAGACTTTTGACAAGTTCTCGAATGAAATTCCAATTAGGATTTCATACAACTATCAAATATTTCTATCAAGAATCTGTCAACGATTTCCTTAGAAATACGCAATGCATCTAATTAGTATCTCTCCAGGAATCCGTAGATGATCGCGTCAAAATCCCCAATTTAAGTTTTAGTTTAAATTGTGTGAATCCGATGGATCCCGACGTTCGAAGACTCCAAGTGCTAGCAAATCCTCCTCGAGCATCATCCACGTTTCATGCTCGTAGAGGACTACCGGTCTAATGAGCGTTTTGTACATGGTACATTTGGTACGAGTGTGGATCTTTTTGACCGCAGCTTCTTGTGGAGCCCATAGTAGGCCCGACTTCCACTGCTGATGCGCCTCCGTAATTCACGGCTAACGTTATTGTCAGCCGTCAGCAAGGATCCAAAGTGAACGAACTCGTCGACCACCTCGAACGTATCCCTGTCTATCGTAACACTGCTACCTAGGCGAGCCCTGTCGCGCTCGGCCCACCAGCTAACATGTACTTTGTCTTGGCCGCATTCACCACTAGTCCAACTTTTGCTGCCTCGAGTTTCAGGCGGGTCTGCCACCTTTTCCAATGTTCGGCCGACAATGTCCATATCATCCGCGAAGCAAACAGAT
Organism: Aedes aegypti; assembly: GCF_002204515.2. Taxonomy (NCBI): domain Eukaryota; kingdom Metazoa; phylum Arthropoda; class Insecta; order Diptera; family Culicidae; genus Aedes; species Aedes aegypti. The sequence continues at coordinate 351,272,737 of NC_035108.1, forward strand.
TAACTGGATCTCTAAAAATCGTACCTCGGCTGTTAAGCCCGGCCCTCCGTATAACACCTTCTAGCGCAATATTGAACAACAGGCACGAGAGTCCATCACCTTGTCGTAGTCCCCGGCGGGATCCAAACGAACTGGAGTGTTCGCCTGAAACCTTCACACAATTTTGCACACCTTCCATCATCGCTCTTATCAGCCTCGTGAGCTTCCCGGGAAAGCTGTTCTCATTCATAATTTTCCATAGCTCTACGCGGTCGATACTGTCGTGTGCCGCCCTGAAATCGATGAAAAGGCGATGCGTTGGGACCTGGTATTCACGACATTTTGGAGGATTTGCCGTACAGTGAAGATCTGGTCCGTTATCGATCGGCCGTCAACGAAGCCGGCATGATAACTTCCTACGAACTCGCTTACTACAGGTGACAGACGACGGAAGATGATCTGGGATAATACATTGTAGGCCGCATTTAGAATGGTGATAGCTCGAAAATTCTCACAATCTATATTGTCGCTTTTCTTGTAGATGGGGCATATTAACTCTTCCTTCCACTCCTCCGGTAGCTGTCTTGTTTCCCAGATTGTGCCTATCAGCCGGTGCAGACAAATGACCAGCCTCTCCGGGCCCATCTTTATGAGTCCAGCTTCGATACCATCCTTACTAGCAGCTTTATTGTTCTTGCGCTGGTGAATGGCATCCTCAACCTCCCTCAAAGTGGGGGCTGGTTGGTTTCCAGCGCCCGCAGTACTGGCGAAGGCATTTCCTCCTTTGTCCCGACCCTCATTGCCTGTGCTCTCAGCGCCATTCAGGTGTTCGTCTAAGTGCTGCTTCCATCTTTCAATCACCTCACGTTCGTCCGTCAAAATGCTCCCATCCTTATCCCTGCACATCTCGGCTCGCGGCACGAAGCCGGTGCGGGATGCGTTGAGCTTCTGATAGAACTAGCGTGTTCCATCTCCTCCAGGCGGCGTTTTTTCTCCCGAAAGAGGGGGTCTGCTGTTGCCGCCTACAGTATATGAATCATATATCGATAGTCTTGATGTTAAAATTTCTTTGCAAACAAAACTTGATATTGACAAAGCTCTTGAAACTTTAACAAATTCCATTTTTGAAGCCGGGGGCATTGCAATACCAAAATGTGGAATTTAATTCGAACCCGTGATTATAAACGATGATTTTAAATTATTGATTCGTCTTAAAAACGTGAGAAGGCAATTTTAAGGCACTGTGTTTCTGATTATTTGAATGTGTATGACGCTCCCATTTTTTTCAAACAGAATCTTAAGTCCTACATTTACAGTTGTGTTCAGAATAATAGTAGTGAAAGCCGATTTTCATACAAAATGCTCAACTTTGGCATGCTGTAACTTTGTTTCCATATGAGCAATCGGCATGAAATTTTGGCAGTGAACTACAAATATGCTCAATTTCATTATCACGAAATTTGAAAAATTTCACACTACCGGCTAAAAAGTTAAGTACCAGGTGAAATCGCTCAAAATAATAGTAGTTTTAATAATTTAAATATCTGCTGTATTTTGAGTTTTAGAATTTTTCTTTATACATCGTTTCAACCATTTCCACCCAAGCTTTTAATGTATAGACAATACAATTTTTTACTAAATTGTTGCTGAACAAAAATTTACAAAAGAAAAACTACTATTATTTTGAGCGATTTCACCTGGTGCTTAACTTTTTAGCCGGTAGTGTGAAAATTTTCAAATTTTGTGATAATGAAATTGAGCATATTTGTAGTTCACTGCCAAAATTTCATGCCGATTGATCATATGGAAACAAAGTTACAGCATGCCAAAGTTGAGCATTTTGTATGAAAATCGGCTTTCACTACTATTATTCTGAACACAACTGTAGATTGTGATTTATACATCACATCGTATTTAGTCATCAATACTTATTTTTCCACACCAACCGACGCACATCCGGCCTGGGAAGAGAAACCAGAAGACCAATCTTAAATTTAAACATCGCTTCATCTGGCAAATTTAATAACGAAATTTATCTCCAAAACCCGAACACTTTTGGCGCTTCCAGCCAATTCAGCTCGGCTCTGACGTATATTTGTGCATCTGATGTGATGTTTACATTAGCGATTCGGTCGTGTTCATGCGGAACAAGATGCTCGCACGCGGGGTTTTCCCTTCTACTGGATGGTGTCCGAATCCACTTGAGGTGAGAAAAAAATCTAACCCATAATTTTATTAATCCGAACATGATTTGATCATATTATCTTCTATTTCGGGGGGAAAGAAGAATTTTAATTGATTCAAGAGTCTTCGCCTTCGGGGATCGTCTGTTTCGTGGGATCGTTCAAGAAGCGAGTCATTTTGTTTATAATATATTCCACCAATCGCTCTTGAATTGCACTAAATCGAATGCAGTGAAGTGATCAAGCGAAATAAAATGTCTTATTCGGGTCCATCACGAATGCATTTTCAAGATTGTTGCTCAACATTAGTGTTCTAATTTGTGGTGTCGTCTACATGTTATTTGAACTCAACGTCAACAAATATCGGCGCAATGTTTTCGGAACCATAAATAATGTGACTCAAGTGTCGGAAACTAAATTGAACCCTTTCGTGCCGGCGTTGACCGTGAGAAACGATATTTTTTTCTGAATAAATTGCTTGCTTCTGAATAAAGTGATTGATTAACAAATTTTCCAACACAATAAGCATTTTATTTATTTCTAATTGAAATTATAAAGTAGACCTATATAAATATAATATTTCTTAAAGATAGTTTACTCAAAACGAAAGGGTTAAGGATGCATCACCACCCGGTGTATTTTCCCACAGCTTGACACAGCTTGTTTGAACACTTCAGAACCGACAGCAAACTTACCGGTTGAGAATTTGCAAAGTGCAAATCGACCAACCCTAGGTGCCTGGGTGTGAACCGCGTTGTTTGTTACTGCAGCTGTTTTTTATGTCAAACTGTCGTTTGAATGCCGCTAGGAAATGTGACGAAGCGGGCGCGGTGACAGGTGTTATAAGCAAATATATGAATGTCATCCGTTCTGAACTGATGAGCGGAACAACCGTTGTGTGAGGAAAGTGTTGCAATACATACAGAGTTGTTATTAACGGTGCTATGCAGTTTGGATGGGATATGGCTGAGGTTATACAGTGTCCGTTCGATTTTGGCAACACATTCAAAAATTTAATGTTGCCAAAATCGAATGGTTTTTCACGGTGCATTTAACTAACACAGTCTATTGTGAATTGAATTGCAAAGTCATCCTACAATCTTAGTTTTGATTAAATTGTAGAAACTGTAGATAATATTTGATCATTAACTAACTGAAAAGTTTTAGTAGAATTGAAGACACTAGATTTTGAGCTTTTTTTATACTCTTGCAAATAAAGTTATACAAAATCGGACTCTTATGGAGACCCTTCCTTAGCCGAGTGGTTAGAGTCCGCGTCTACAAAGCAAAGCCATGCTGAAGGGTTGGATTTTCGTAATAGAAATTTCCTTGACTTCCCTGGACATTGAGTATCATCGTACCTGCCACATGATATATGAATGCGAAAATGGCAACTAAAGCGGTCAGTTAATAACTGTGGAAGTGTTCATACGAACACTAAGCTGAGAAGCAGGCTCTGTCCCAGTGAGGACGTTAACACCAAGAAGAAGAACTCACGAAAAATATCCCTTGTGGTTCTGCCACGAATTTTTCAGGTATTCAACCATATGCTTTTAGAAGATTCTTCTGGGAATTACCACGGGGATTTCTTCATGAATCATTTCCGTACCTTTTCAGTGCTTCCTCTCAGAACACCTTTGCCATTTTCCACTGGATTCCTCCTGGGATTTCCGTATTCCGTATTCCGTATTCAGTATTGTACAGTTTTTCCTATAGCTTATTTAGAATTTCTGTTCTTAACAGAAAATTTCTTGAAAATCTCTATCAAATTGATTTGAAATCTCTCGCCAGAAATTCTTTTAAATATTTCTCCAGGAAGTTTCTCTACGAACTCAATTCATATGAATTTAAAATTTGAAACATCATCGAGTTGTTCATTGATAATTTGATTGGGATTTTCTTCTACAAGAAATGATCTTGAAGGATTCTTTTGCTTGAGTTAATGATCTTCAAGGATTCTTTTCACTAATTCTTCAGATATCCCACCTACAGTTTTCCAATTTTGCTTTTGAAGTTCTTCCTATTCAAACTGCTTCAACATTTTTTTAGAAAATCTCTCGGCAATTCTTCAAGGGTTTACGATAGAGTGTCCATCACGGGCATCCCGAGACAACAAAATATCGGGATTTCCCGTTTCCCAGGATATAAACTCTGACGTCCCAAGAATCCCGGGATTCCAGAAAATCTCGTAAAATTTGATTCATTTTAACAACATTTAATGATTATTTTCATAGGCTTAAGCTTATTTTGATGGAATATAAAAGCAACATAAAGGAAAAAGAATTTATAGTTTTTTTTTATGAAAAGACCAAAATTATCAAATAATAGGGCTTAGCCAAACTGGTTGTTTTAATTCCAGGGTGGCCACCGAATTTTGATTTTGAAATTCCCGCTTTTTTCCCGGTTTTCCCGATATATTTTACTTAATTTTCCCGGTTTTCCCGATATATTTTACTTAATTTTCCCGGTTTTTAATACATTCTTTCCAGCGACTTTAATAGACTTTTTCTATATCGTTTCTATGAAATGCACTGCAACATTTGTTTAACGGTTTTAAATTTTTTTAGTTATTTTTTTCATAGTAATTTGATTGTTTATTAATAGTTTTACTATTGTAACAATAAGTTAACTATTAGATTGCTCTAATCTATATGGAATCTTATCCTGAAAGCTATGACATGGTATTGTATTCATCTGAATCGATTTGTCTCGCGTTCGTCAAAAATCATTGAAGCCCTGGAGCTATCTATCATGGGTAAGAGATGGTTAATTGATCCTTCTCTTGACACGACAGGGGTGTAATTTGAATGCTATTTGACCCATATTTACCAACAGCCCTTTAAGCCAAACTTAGAATTTTCAACTTCAAGTTTTAAGATCTAGAGAACCTTGCAACCGTTTGTGTTGAAAATTTGATGGATTGGTTGCATTCTGGTGATGATAAAACGATCAAAATTTCAGCTCAGAGCTCTGTTGAGAAAAAAATAGACTCGTGCTCTTGAAATTTCAAGGTTTGGCTTTGGTATACAATCACCTTAAGCGCATCTTAATGCTGAATTTCAGATAATATGGCCGAGAAAAGGCCCAGGTGTCTGAGTAAATCATCAAGATGCCCAAGTAGTTCTTCTTCTTCTTTCTGGCGTTACGTCCCAACTGGGACAAAGCCTGCTTCTCAGATTAGTGTTCTAATGAGCACTTCAACAGTTATTAACTGAGAGCTTTCTTTGCCGATTGACCATTTTTGCATGTGTATATCGTGTGGCAGGTACGAAGATACTCTATGCCCTGGGAATCGAGAAAATTTCCTTTACGAAAAGATCCTCGACCAGCGGGATTCGAACCCACGACCCTCAGCATGGTCATGCTGAATAGCTGCGCGTTTACCGCTACGGCTATCTGGGCCCCCAAGTAGTTCTTTAACGTAATTTAAATTATTTCAATTCTTAAACCTTTGAATTTTCTTCTCTAGAGCAAATAAGTTCAAGGTATGGATGAAACAAATCCACACATGTAGAAGCACTTACATAGGGCTCACTCACAATTTTAATAACACCGAAAATTATCATTTTTTACATCCATCCACCCTCTCCAGGGTGTCCATTCAAAATCATTTTTTCAATTCCCGGATTTTTCCCGGGTGCCTAAAACTTTCAAACCGGGTTACATCATGATCCTTCGGCATGACATTTTCCAGAACTTTGTTAGTAAAGTGTATACCAGCACTTACGTATTTTATTTAACTTAAAAATTGTTGAACAGCTACCGTAAAACTAAACATTAAACTAAACTTAACTAACATGAAGAAGAGAACACATCTGTCGAAAATACAAGTCACTTTAAGTCATTTATGATTTTTTTAAATGATATTTTTAAAATACTTTGGGTTTCAAACAATATTGATTTGAATTTCGAAAGAGTTTTGGACAAACAGATATGGAAGATTTATTGGAAAGTCTAAAAGATCAACACTAAAGATCTTAATAGCAAACTTCAAAAATTGTCAGAATTAAAAATGACTTTCAGACCAGTAGGCGAATTCCGGCACGTATTTTCTTCGAAGAAAAGAAAATTTTCCTGATGGTGAGTAATGAAAGAAAATTTCTTCTCTTCAAAGTCGTTGTTCGCCAGAATTCACAGGCAGGTCTTCGATATTTTAGATAGATCAATTCAAATGTTTGCTAAAAACAATTACTTAAAATTTGTGGATCTGGTGAAAAGAAAAAAAATAGCATGGTATAATAATCTTCCACTAGGTATTTATTTTCTGTTAGGTAAAAATCTAAATATTAACCATAGTCCTACATAAGAGCAAAGTTTAAACGCCTTAGAACTCATTGCCCAAGGGTACCTAAAGTATCTCACCATGAATTCATTAGAGATCTCCTAAGAGAAAATGGCTGTCAGAATTCGCTGCAAATATGTAGTTATCTGTTCAAAGACTCTTCAGGATCTTATAAGGCTTTTGTCATAGATCAAGTATTAGTCAGGCTAGTAATCCACACAAATTCTAACTAAGAATGAGTATATCCAAGAATCCGCCAAACAGGAACTCTTGAAAAATCTTAACTTATTTTAACATAGGCTTTCAGTAGGGAAACATCAAGTTCCCCCAAGAAAATGTACCAACAATTGTTTTCGATTAGCTTCCCGGTGACCACTTGGAATCTGCTAAGAATTTAAATAAAAATCAGCCAAGGATCTGTTATAAAATCTACATGATCTCACTAAGAACTACCGCACTGATCTCACTAAGAATTCGCCATAAATCTCAAGGATTTCACCAAAAACATTGTAGGGAATAAAAAATGCCCTCCTAGAATTTTTCAAGGATCTCAATGACGTTTCATATTGAATCTCCTTTGAATCGACTCTCTGTTTAGCTATCAGAAATTTTTAATTCATCGAACAAGAAACCAGTATAAATTGCAAAAATCTCTCTGAGAAACCGACAAATTTAGTTTATTAAAAAAAAAAAGAAATCGCTAACCATCTCTCTAGCATCTCTCCAAAAAATAGTTATATGTAATGCGAAGTTTGAGCTTCAGGTAGTCGTGTATATTGTGGCAAATCAATTGATATTCTTATATTGGGAATACATATTTTTCCCGGTGTGTTCTACAATTTCCCGGATATTTCCCGTATTTTTCCCGGTCAATTGGAATTCCCGGGTTTTTCCCGCTTTTCCCGGATTTCCCGGATGGATGGACACCCTGCCTCTCGTAATGCTTTTTGTATGGATATTCAAAACATTTTATATGAGCTGTAACAGCTTGATCGTTATTAAAATCGTACATGCACCCTTATCAAAAACTTTGTCGACTAGATAACAAGTGACATATTAAAAACTTTTATAAATAAAGGCTTGTTTACAAGATTAGTTGTGGTATCCAGCAATTACAGAAGAGTGCTAACCATTCTGCAATAAGTAATTAAACTTTGATTCAAAACGTCGAGTAAAAAATAGAGAAAAGTTCAAAAAATATTAACACTGACAGTGTGAGGACAAAAATTCAAAAAAATATTTTGAAACATTGCTTAGAAAAGAGTGAAACAGTTTTAAGAAATCTGATGTAGCATAGTAGAAATTAAATAATTATTGTTTGAAATTATTTTGAAATTGCAGATGCCATGAGAATGTCATTAAGCATAACTACTTTCTATAATTTATTTTGGAGGTAATTTTGTAGATTACAGCTTGCATATGTTCGTTCAAAACGATTTTCCCGGTGATCTTCTCAAATTCGACAAAAATACTGTATTATTAAAAATCTGAAAAATACCGGGATCCCGGGATTTACCGGGACAAGCTTAAAATTTTATCCCGAATCCCGGGACAAGCGAAATGGTCGGGAAATGGACACTCTAGTTTCCGACCAATGCACTATGGTCCAGGAATCAGTTTTACGCGGAAAGATGCATTTTGAGCTTTAGAATGAAACATTAGACAAAAACGGTCTTCTACAAAGTTGTTTGTATTAGTTAAGCCCTTTGTTTGGTTTTATTGAAAATTAGGGTGGACCACATTCTCATAGAAATTGTGTAACTAACTTTCTTATTTGTAGAAATTATATTATACATGCTTCAGCAAAGTTATAGACCATTCAATTTCAAGCAACTTTGCCAAAAAAAAGTTTTTTTTGTATCTCTTAAATTGACCGATTTAGAGCTTTTTTTTCCTGCGGTGACATAGGGTGGTCCGAACAAAACTGGTTTTCTGGCTCTAGAGTTTTCAATTCAAATTTCTCATCAAAGCAGTCTATAAAACACTTTTAGAGCTTTTAAAAATGCGTATTTTGGTGAGTGAAGAAACTCGCTATCTCCTTCCGTTTAGGAGTTATTGCTGTTTTTCTCTCTAAAACATGCCTACTTTGATTGTGAATATCTCTGATTGGGGCAAACATAAAAAATATCTTATGACGGCGTTCAAAAGACAAAATAAAATTGTATATTATATCAAAAAATTACAGATGTGTTATTTTTGTAACTCTAATAAAACCTCTTGAAAGTCAAATATTTTTTATCACAAAAACTTTAATAACTAAAGAACCAAAATAGATATCAACAATATTTTTGCATGAAAATTTGCGTTTTGTTAAGTTCTAAAAGTCGTTCATAGACGATGATTAGGAAAAAATGCTCTAGATTGGTCAAATTTTGAGCGACAGAAAAACTTTTTTGGCAAAGTTGATCAAAATTTCAAGTTCTACCGCTTTGTCTAAGAGTATATACCAGAATTTTTGCAAATGAAAAAGTTGATTATATTATTTATGTGGTATTGTAGAAGATCATTTTTGTCTAAAATTTCATTTTCTTGCTCAAAATGCAAAATAATAAAGAAATACATACTATGAAAATCTTCAAAATAGTTTTAGAGCCCTATCTTTTTTATTTCAGATTTCTCGTCAAAGCGGTCTATGAACGACTTTTAGAACAATAAAAATATTAGTAGTAGAACGCTAGTGGCGTTGTTGTCACAAAACTGATTTCTATTATTATTACCTTAAATTATGGATTTCCATTGTTTGTTCTACACCATGTCGTTGTTTTGGTTTTGAAAATTAATCTGACACTTTGAGGCCCGGTACTCACGCTGTCAGTTCGTGGCAAACTAGATGTTGGTAACGCGAACAGCAGCGACAGCAGCATTCTTAGGTTAATGCTTCTACTTTTAGAACTTAACAAAACGCAAATTTTCATGCAAAAAGATTGTTCATATCTATTTTAGTTCAAAAGTTATTAAAGTTTTTCTGCTTAAAATCCTCTGTTTTTCAAGGCATTTTATTAGAGTTACAAAAATAACACATCTGTATTTTTTTGATATAATATACAATTTTATTTTGTCTTTTGAACGCCGTCAAAAGATATTTTTTATGTTTGCCCCAATCAGAGATATTCACAATCAAAGTAGGCATGTTTTTGTGAGAAAACAACAATAACTTCTAAACGGAAGGAGATAGCGAGTTTCTTCACTCACCAAATTACGCATTTTTAAAAGCTCTAAAGCTCATAGACTACTTTGATGAGAAATTTGAATTGAAAACTCTAGAGCCATAAAACCAGTTTTGTTCGGACCACTCAATGTCACCGCAGGAAAAAAGCTCTAAATCGGTCAATTGAAGAGATGCAAAAAAACTTTTTTTTTTGCAAAGTTGCTTGAAATTAAATGGTCTATAACTTTGCTGAAGCATGTGTAATATAATTTCTACAAATAAGAAAGTTAGTTACACAATTTCTATGAAAATGTGGTCCACCCTAATTTTCAATAAAACCAAATTAAGGGCTTAACTGTAGAAGACCGTTTTTGTCTAATGTTTCATTCTAAAGCTCAAAATGCATCTTTCCGCGTAAAACTGATTCCTGGACCACTGTGAAATGGATTACAACCCTTGAAATTGTAGCACAATTATATCAAGATTTGTTACAAATAACAAATTTTGTTTTATTTTTGTTAGAATCACTATTAATTGATGGAGGAAATTACAACACGATTAAAACTAAATCAGTTATAATAATAAAGGCTGTTTCAAATTTGTTTCAAATAATAACATAATTATAAAACAATTTGTTGAAACACATTGAGAGAAATTGCTTAAATTATGCTTATAATAATTTTATAATTCAGTTATCAAAAGTAACAAAACAAGTTATATTTTTGTTTGATTTGAAACATAATGAGAAACATTTTTGTTTAAATTATAACATATTTTATTTCGATTATGTTAGATACAGAGTAATTTGGGTTATAATTTTTGTTATTTTAACCAGCCAAAATTATAACATGTTTTGTTACAAAAACGCGCTAACTGAGTAACAAAACCTGTTACAACTCTGTTGAATCCACTGGTCGGGTTTCTTGAAAAATTCGCAGCAAAAATTATACAGAACTTCTCCCAGGTGTTTTTCTAAGGATTCCTGCTAATATTCCACATGATTTTTACTAACAATTGAAAAGGATTCATTTGCGGTTTCCCAAGCTATTTCTCAGGGCAGTTCTCCGTAAATTAACATGCACTTTTATCACAGAAAACTCTCTAAGTGTTTCTTTAGTTTCTCTAAAAAATCATTTTGTTGCTTAGGAATTTCTTCAAAATTGTATTCCTTAGAAAATTTACAGAAATAGCGTATTCGTTCAACTGTTCTTTCAATTTTTTTTCCGGAAAAATACTCAAAAAAATCCCAGAAAATACCTTACAGAATTATACTGCCCATAAAAGCATAACTGTCCCATATGGATCTTCGAAACAACACCTTTTTTCAGTGCAACAATCATGTTTCAATATATACTTTATAATGCTTACAAAAATTGACACACTTTGTTTGAAAATGTTGTGGAAATATATGGGGTGGGTGCAGTCTCTATATAAATGTCTCTATATAAACTTTCAAGTCAAATAAGGGCTGTTCATTTTATAAAGTGGACACCTGGTGCATGCTGTATCTTTTTAATTTAACAATGAAATTTCAATCGGTTAGCAACTGAAAAACGTGTATTTTGTTCGAGTTTATATTTTTTGCTGATCAACATCAGCGAAAGGAGTTATCTGTGTGGTGGTGCTAAATGATTATGGCTTGTAAAAATGTAGTAGAAAATTATGAACATTTGTATGAGAAGACAAACTTTAAACATTGAGCGCTTATTTTTAATGCCTACCTTTTCCATATGGGACAGTTATGCCTTTATGGGCAGTATATTTTGTTTTCCCTAGGATGTCGTCATCGTAATTTCCAGAGGTTTTTTTTTCTTTAAACAGCGCTACCAATTCTACTGTTTCAATAGAATTACTTAAAGATTTAGCAATTCATTCTTGAACTTCTTTAAACAAATCTACAGAAATTGATTCAGGGTATTGAAATTACTTCACAATATTTTCAGTATTCTTCCATAAATAACATCAAGTCTATCACCTGTCCATTTTTAGTTCACAAACTACTGCAGGAATACCTCAATATGTTTTAATGATTTTTTTTTTTACAAAACACTCTATATCCGATTAGTATCAGATTTGTGGAGTAACTTACACAAAAACAGTTTTGGGAGAACTCACCGTAGATTTTCTGGAAGTTTTTGAACTCCAAAGTTTCATGATATAAATGGTTAACAGATTAACTATTTCTAATTAGAGAGGTAGAACTGTAGAAGTTAAACGTTAAACGAAGTTAAATTTAAAGCTTGGACGAATTTTTAACATTACTTTGAAAATTAGTTGAGGAATTCCTTATGGACTTTCAGAAATAATGTATAGGAGTTCTACAATTTTCAAAACTCCTAGAATTTAACTTTCTTTAAGATTCTCTAAAGGTTTACCTTTTGAAGTATGAACAGATTTTTGTACAAAGACTCTCAAGAAAACGTCATGCGAAGGAACTAAAAAACAACCAAATGTTTAAGCAGGTAAAAACAACAGTAGAACCACAGAACAACGATAGATGAATGATTACTTATAATCTATCTCTTGAGATGAATGGTTACAGGATAACCTCTCTAATGAATTTACAAAACAACAAATCAAAAAATTTCATCAGATTATTTTATAGAAATTATCCTTGTAATCTTGCAGAATTACTTCCACTGACTTTTGGATTTCCCTGAACTCAGCCAGAAAGCCTCTACAAAGCACACCCTTGAATATGAATTCTGCCAATAATTTATAAAACTATTTCTACAGAAAAGTTTCAAGGGAGATCCTTACAGAGATATTTTAAACCCAATTTTCGTAGTTATGTCTTGTGTTATTAGGGAATTTGAAGCTGACACATTTTGCGATGTATTTGGGAAATATTTAAGTAGGAATGTTGATGAACTTCGAGAAAAAATAAAATGATTGAAAACTATTTAAAGGGATTCACAAAGGATTTTTTTTTGTAAAACTTTCAGCGAAATATGTCGATATAAGATTTGACAGAGACAATTATGTTTTGGAGGAATTGAAAAAAAAACTTTGAATTTTTGAAAGGTTTAGTATTTTTTTAGCCTAACCTGAGAGCATATTCCGAAATAAATTTGCAGGTAAAATGTAGACATAGAAGGAGTGGTTATCCTCAAGGAGGAATATACGTTGAACAAATTTCACAATATTATTTGACTGATTTCCAAGAGATTTGTAGCAAAATTTCTGAAGCTACCCAATAGTCAATAGTCCTTGCGGAATTTGTAAATCCTAAAAATTTTAAAGGAATATTGAAGGAAGGTTTCAAAAAAATTCTACACATCTGTTTCAAATAAGTCAAACTATTGGCATCATATGAAGAAGCAACGAGTTTTAGACCAATCAGTCTGATCTCGTATCTTCTGAAATGTCTGGAACGCATTATCGATCATCACATCCGTGATGTTTATTTGAAAATGCCTCTTCATGTGAATCAACAATCTGGAAAGTCCACAGTGGCTCTTTTACACAAAGTCTCGATATCGTAAGCATTCGCTCAGAAGCAATCCTGCTTGGGTGTCTTCTGGGACATTGGAGGTGCCTTTGATAACGTGCCTTCCGATGCCATATTGGAAGCTGCACGAAGCCATGGGCTTCCTACACTGATTACCAATTGGATTTACCAAATGCTCAAAAACCAACATCTCTTCTCGATATTGCGTCAAGCTGCGATTCGGAAATTGAGAGTTTGCGGATGCTCCAAAGAAGGAGTCTGATTAACACTTTTGTGGAATCTCGTAGCAGATACGCCATAGAAGCAACTCAATAATAGCGGTTTTCCAACTTATGGACAAACCTTAATCCAATCATCATTAGGTTTGCAAAGCAAATCATTTGAATATTCTTTCTCAATACCTCATCTATATGCAAATATGGTTGTGCCTCCCCATCGCGTGCTCAAGGAGGTAATCGTAATTCCTCAAATCCACCAAAATACATCTCCACTCACTCTTCCTTGGAAGTAAATAATGTATAACTTTCGTTACGCAACACTTATCGGAGAAAAGTTTGTTTATGTTTTGATTCGGTGACCCATTTCGACCGGTAACCTATCAATTCAGGTTGTGCGCATATCCAGTAGCGACACAGTATCGAAGTCCGGTTTGCAATCTGCTTAATGTCGAATTGTTTACTTCACGAACGATTGGAAATACTCTCGCAAGAAACGAACCTCAGAAAATTGTTTCTTGTGGTGCGCAATTGCACTCTCTCTGAGGACCTATGAATATGTATCAGACAATTGAAATTCTTGCAGCTTCGTACGCTGGAAGCACCTTCGCATCATACATACGGTGCTTACGAGGTTGGAAGAAAATATAATTGATTACTGGCTCGAAGGTATTCTGCTCTTACTCTTACTACGTCGCATTCAGTGTGCTTTCCAGCTTTTTCCTTAAGTCTTGCAAGGGTCTATAATTTCCTTCAATTGCCCCAGCAGCTCGTTCGATGCTACACAATTAATCGTTATAAATATCTTCATTATCAACAGCCCACCTGGCAATTATGTGATTCCATTACAGGGAAATCAATCATCACCATCACCGGGTGGTGGGTATACCAACATATCGAGCGTTACGCCATGGTTACCTTCGGAAAGGAAATTCTATTTATGGGGCCATCCGTGCGACTAAACTAGTGTTATTTGCTCCCGCAAGCACTAATTAATTACGGGGCATTTAAGAGCCAATATCTCTCTCCGTAGTAGTGCTGACAATGCGATCTGGTAAGCTGTGGTGATGAACGAACGGTAGGTAACTGATAATACAATGGATCTTTGGGAAATCATTTATGTAGAACTCCTTGGCTGAAGCAGTCTAAGTTGGTGTATCTTATTTGAAACCTGGATCCAAGCTTAAAAGAGATCCTAACTTTTTTGTTTATCGAAATGATCGCCTGGATGGATCATGTGGTGGAGTTGCTGTCGTCATTCATAGGAATATAAAAATTCAACTTTTTTCGTCATTTCAAACCAAAGTTTTTGAAATTTTGGGTATTTCTGTTGAAACGATGTTTGGTAAATCTTCTTTCATAGCTGCCTATTTGCTTTTTCAATACACTGTGCAGCAAGTAAATTCGCTTCAAACTGACATACCGAAATTGACTAGCAATAAGTCATTTTTTTGTCATTGGTGACTTCAATAGCAAACATGACTCGTGAAACAATTCGCAAAGCAATTCAAACAGAGTTTTATTTGAGAATTCCAAGTCTAAAAATTTTCTGGTGCTCCTCAAGGCAGCATTTTGGGACCAATATTATACAATATTTTCACATCTGACTTTCCTGAGTTACATCAGATATGCCAAAAATCTTTGCTTGCAATTGTCACAGGCCTCTCCGTCAAAGGACGAAGCTCGCGTGTCATCTAAAGTAGATTGCAAAAAAATTTGGATATTTATTCCTCATACTTGCAAAAATGGAAAATTTCTCCTAATGCTTCCGAACACTCAACTTATAATATTTCCACATAATCCAAAAGCTCTTTATTTGAAATCTTCAAATAGACATGTTGGCACGGTGAAAGGGGTTCCAATAAATTGGTCAGAAGAAGTTAATGTATCTAGGGCTCATGTTAGATAAAAGTTTAACTTTCAAAAATCATATTGAGGGCATTCAAGCCAAATGTAACAATTATATGAAATGTCTGTATAAACTTATTACAAAAAATCACTTTGTTTTAAGAAAAAGCTTTTGATCTCCAAACAAGATTTCAGGCCAGTCATGTTGTATGCTGTACCAAAATTGAATAGCTGTTGTAATACCAGGAAGAAAGCTCTGCAGAAGATTCAAAATGAAAATTTTAAAATGAATCTGAAGATTCCTGGTACAGTACTAATGAGTTACATAGAATATCCAATGTTGAAACATTGGAACAGATGTCGAATAAAATAATTAATTATTGTAGACAAATGTAAATGGACAAATGCAATCTTCTATAGGCACGATGAATGCGTTATATATTTAGGTTAAGTTAGGTTGAGTTAATTGGAAGCATTTTTCTCCTATAAGCAGGTAAAAACAACTACTACGGCAAATGAAATGTAATATTAGCAACAAAATGTTAATAAAATCTGATTTTAGTTTAACCAAATTAGGATGATAGTGTTGTCTAACACATAACACCTAGATATAAGAAATGAATGTATATGTTGAAAATGATACCTACTAATGAAAGAGTTAGAAAAATAAATTAATACAGAATATCTTAATAAAAAAATAAATGTAATGCTGAGAATGATACAAATAAAAAAGGGTTTTGACCCCCACCATAGTATTTAAAAATTCGAATTACGTAATTTTTGTTGTCAAACTAACGAAAAAACGTAAACATTGCAACCCCATCGCTCTTTTTTGCCATAATGTGGTTGTTATGCAACGCAAATGGTAACAACTCTCCATTCACTGCCCCATATGGAGGAAAGCGTGCCACAGTAGGGTACCCACCCATCATCGTCGAAAAGCGCAGAAGCCATAACAAGGGGGAAGCAAATAAAATCCACCACTCTGTTACCTGTTTATGGCCAATGCGTAGGGTAGAAGCACCGATTCTGGCCATTGTATCAATTGTGGATAATTAGATTGTATACCGTTTTTCAACGGCCAAAAAATCATGTAAATATGAAGTTTAGTAGTATAGTTAGTAGTTTTTTCAATTCAAAGAAACTTTATTTTTCCTCATAGTTTTAACTCCAATACACCAAATTTGGCCAGGGTATTTCTAATTTGGATTTTCTCATAATAAATCAATGTTATTGGATCAATTGGGTCCTAAATTTTAAAATAAAATCTTGTTTTTATTTAACAACACGAAAGAACATGTTACTTCAACTATTTTAGCAATTTTTCCTGCTCAAATAACGGTTATATCATGCATAAACTTTAATTTAAAAATTGGGTCCATAAATGAACCTTGACACTTGTGATCATGCTTGACGTTCGCCTAGTCGAAAAAAACACCACAGGGGTTTTAGTTTTAACACTGGGGTTGTTCCTATCTGACATTTTGGAAGCGACACGGAAAACAAAATATACCCAAAATTTGAGTTTAAGCCAAGGGCTGTGACAAAATCTAAAAAAAGCACAAAAAATGTTTTCTGGACTTAAACCAACGGAAAACATTAGTAAACATGTGTTTTTGGCCTAAGCTTAAGCGTTTGGCACTAAAATCGGGACAGGGCTTTAGGACCCTATTTACGAATCGAGGATAAGAGTGTGACCGAATCTGGCTATGGATATCTATATCGACCATCGCGGTTTGAGAAAATAAGATTTATGCACAGTTTCGAAATTTTCATACGTACTCAATTTCATCTGTTTGAAAAATATTTTCTCTCAGGCTGATTAAAAACCGGAGCCTATACCCTATATCCAATCTATCCATGTTGATATGCTGACGTTCGAGGAGGGATCAATTGAACGAACAGCCGGTAGACGCTACGCAGCCGGACAAATTGATATACGGACGGTCAGTCAAACAGACAGACAGATGGACATCGGAGTTTACGAGGGGACCTTCCGCAATAAAAACGAAATGGAATATGTGCCGGTGGATGGATATTTATTAGGATTACTAGAGCAGCCTTATAACAAATTCAATGTCAACAGGAAAGGGGGAACTTCACCAATGTTCACACCTTGGTCAATTCGAACCCAGAAAAATCCCAATTCTGCCGTGACTTTACTTGGGTGTGCTAGACCTGCTTTGTGACCACGTCTCAACCGGTGAACTCTTGAGCATTCCCGGGATTTAATTACGGTATTGACATCGCCGCCGTGAAGCACGGACTAACTGTCAAGTTAAAGGGAGTGAAATGCATGTCGCGTGCGAAAATGTGTTGAATTCGAAAGTTTATTGCGTGATGAGTTGCCCTTAACCGGATTAGTGGAGATTGCGTGCAGCCTGGGGTACACCGTTTTATAGGGCGACGATGGCCACTAGTTATTGGTGGTGGACATTGGTGGAGGAAACGCAGTTAATCACAGGATGTGTACATCCTTGTTTTAAAACAAGAACAACTTTTCTTCATGAAAGGCCAAGACATGTACTTATAGTTATTGACTTTCTAGTAAGGTCGAACTAAAAATTGAGAATGAATCATAAGAGTTAATTCTCACTTACTCCTTATTTAAGAGACCATTGATTTATACAGAATATCGAGTAAGGAAGTAAATCACAGAAATTTTTATTTTCTCTTCCTCATTGGCACTAGCAATCCTACTGGACTTTTCTTTTTTGGCTTCTCAGTTTAATATTAAGTGAGCACTTAATATATGCGAGCTTTCCTAGCCTAAGTTTCCATTTTTGGATTCGTGTATTGTGTGACAGTAACGTGTGATAACACTATATGAGCCTGACAAGAACCTTAAATGTATTGGAAATGGTCTTTTTCAGTTACTGCAAGGCATCACAAACGGTCTGCTCTACACCTATACCGTGTATATTTCTTCTGATGTTTTGATCCAAATTTCCTTCCTGGATTCTACCAGAAATTGCTTTACGGATTACTCCAGATCCTGCAGGGGTTACTCAGAAGATTTCTCTGAAAATATCTACAAGGAATTTTCCATGAATTTCTACGAGGAGTTTTGATTTAATCTCAACTTACTCCAGATATTTTTCGAGGCATTCATCCGAGAGTTCGTTGGAATTTAGTGATGTTATTTACAGACAATGGATTTGAAATTTTCGTGATTTTTTCCAATAAATTTTTCAGGATTCTTATAGAAATTTTACCTAAGGTATTCTCTTAAACATTCTCCTAGAATACCTGCAGCGTTTCCTCAATATAGTTCGTCAGAAATTGTACCGATGGTCTGCAGTAGCGATGGTTTATCAGTAGCTGCCACTTTGCTGAATTATATTACGGGACTGAACCATTTTCCGATCATCATTGGATTAGTGCATTTACCTACAATTCCATTCCACTCTTGTAGACACAACTGAATGAAATAAACAAAACAACAAAATGACGTATTAATTTCTGTGAAATGCATAGAGCTGCTACGAAGTATTCGTCCGAGAAGCACAATCATGACAGTCAAAATATCACGTTCGTGAAGGTGGTGTTTCAGCAAGTAATGCATAGATGAATGAACATTTCTTGTCCGAAAAACTTCTTCTATCTTTCTGGCGTTACGTCGAAACTAGAAAAGAGTCTGCTCTTCAGATTTGTTATGAATTCTTATAAACAGTTCCACAGATATTAACTGAAAGCTTTCCTGGCCAATTGAACATGTTTGCATCTGTATATCATGTACTAAGTAGAAGAAGAATAATAAGATAGTCTACGGCAGTGGTCACCAAACTGCGGCCCTCAGCAAGGTTTTGTGCGGCCCGCGGAGTAATTTTGAATATTGGAGGAGTGCGGCCCGCATCTTGTGATTTCAGAAGTTGAAAAGTTATCTTCTGTAATAAGTAGTAAGCCATTCAAGAATTTTCTCTTTCTCATGCATTAATCAGTGGAATGGTTATCAAGAAACGAAGGGAAAATGATACAATTTCTTATTTCCGGAGTTTGTTTGATAACCCAAATTTTCTTCAAGTCTGATATCATCGTTTCTTCGAAACACCAAAGTTTTCAACGTTTTAGTAGCGCAGTTTTCGAAGTTCAAGTAAGAAAGCGATTTTTTCAAGTATTTTTATTTTAATTATAAAATAATGCTGAAGTAATAGTCGTTCTAGTAGTAGTAATAGTTGCTGCTGTAGCTGTTCTGTAGGTTTTTTTTCTATTCTATGGAGATTAATTGTTGACATTATTTTAATGTTACAATTATTGTAATAAAAAATGCTGATAAAATTAAAAGTTTCTCAAATCCATTCTCATCTTCAAAAAAATAATCTACCCGCTTTATCTCTTGAATCGGTATTGAATTGATAATGATCATGATGTTTTACTTTCGGAAATCCTATAATTTTTGACATTTATGTTTGCACGAAGGATGAACTCTTGAGAATCCAGGGACATCAGTCTTATTTGGAAAGACTATTGAAACCGCTAGTAACTGTCAGATACAATAGGCATGGATATTCCAGAAATCACCTGTCGTCCTATAAAACAAGATGTTACAGATGTTCAGATGGCTTCATATTAGTTTTCCTCTCTTGTATGATCCTTGTGTTGTCAGAAAACTGGTACACATTATTGAAAATTGAAAAGAAGAGAGAAAAAAGCTAAGTACAGAAGGTGCTGAAGCTACCGTACAATAATCATTGCTGGTAACGCTGTCTGGCGGACCAATCAGAGGCTGATTCATTTTGGCACGAAATTCAAATAAGTGTTGTCGAGTCTCGTTTCAGGTTGACCTCATTAGTTACCCATTCTAGCTGAGTTACAAATGTTGAAAAACTCGACTGAATGAGTCGTGCCAAGCGAATTTTTTTGGTCGACAGTAATTCTAATCGAGTCGTTTCGATCGGACTTACATATTTACATCTTGTGGCCCGTGACGTGTTTTAAGAGCAAAGTTGTGGCCCGCACAACCAGTTAGGCTGAGGACCACTGGTCTACGGCATGAGAAGTAAAGAAAACTTTGATTCTAAACCAGCGGGATTCTAACTCGCGACCTTCAGCATGGTCTTGATGAATAGTTAGCTGCGCGCTTACCGCTACGACAATTGAGTCTCAGAATAATCGTCATATTGGTGGGATACTACACTAACTTTTCCCGAACGTCAGTTCCCGAATGACCCTTTTCCCGAAAAATGAATGCAGTTCTAAAATGTATCAGAATAATCATCAGTGACATGGTGGCTCACTAGAAAGAACGATAAACAATCCAAAGAAGAAGATATTTGATCGTTCTCGACTAAACATTTATTGCCAAAGATGCCGAAGGCGGTGAAATTCGAAAAAAAAACTCAGTCAAATTATGAAGGGTGCAATTCAGATGACCTGTTTATTCACCACCCTGAAATTGATGAAGTTATGACAATTATGAGTGCCAAGCACATTTCGGTGAAACGGGTTAATCGGAAATGCGGAATATTCGGGGAACTAGCATTCGGGGAATTGACGTTTGGGGAAACTACATTCGGAGAGACGACATTCGGATAAAAGTAGCACGACCGCTAATGCTACATCGTAACCTGCAATTGATGCACTTATATCTGAGCGTTACTTATCGGGTACATGTGTAAGTTGAGACAAATAACTGAAAAGACGACGTTGTAAACGAAACCATCAGCTTGGTTAACAGATATGAACAAAGGGGGTCGTGCATTTGAGATATAATTTAGATAAGGACTTCCCGGAAAAATGAAAAAGATAATTTCATGAAACAAATCTATCCTGAATTAAACGGAACACACCTCATCAAATTAGATACAAAACAAAGTATTTTCAAAAATCTGAAAAATGGAGATCGAATACTACCTATAAGTCCAAAATGTCCAACGATAGGATAGAGGTTATTTGAAGTTGTCCACGGTAATTACCTGTAATGAGAAGAATAAAAGAATGGTTTATTTTTAAACAAAAGTTACTTAGAGGTAAGTAAATAAAACCATTGATTTTCGTAATATGTACAAAATTTCGATAAGAACACATTAAAAAGAGAACATTTCGATTCAACAAAAATTAGAGTTTGTTGAAAATTCTGTCTTCTACTTCCTGGCATTTCAGTGTTTGAGTAGCGAAAATTTCGGTTATGGGATCCTATCAACCGATATTTTTGGAACAGTTATGTTCCGTTTTTATTAATACGATCGGCAATTTTCAGTTGACAAAAACGGAATAACTTTCTAAGACAAAATATTTTATAAGACAAGACAAGATAATACACATTTTCATCAAATAAATGCACAGAATTGATGATTAGGGGTGATAAGAAGCACTTAGATTGTTCATTCGTATAGCTTCATTTGTTAATTAAAATGACAATAAGTGTAACATGGAATATTAAACGATATAACATATGTGTGCTTTGCACCATGAGATGGCTTATATTTGTAAAAGTCACGAACGCGGAAGTGAGTCAAGCTGACCTTTGTTATTTTACAACAAAAAAAGAACTTTTTCCTTTTCTTCTCTTCATCCTTCTTATTCTTCTACTACTATTATTACTTCTTCTTCTAATGCCATAGTTACACCCCAACTAGGAAAGAGCCTTCGTTATTGCACAATTATCAAATGAGAGCTATTTGGCGATTAAATGTTATGATTGATTTCAATATTTACGGTTTCTTGTGCTTTGAATTTCCAAAATCTAATCAATAAGGTTTTGTCAAATTTGTTGGGTAAGAAATTCTTTTGTTAATAGTTTCATGAATAAACGTATTGTAGTATGTATAAGACTTTTCATTTACCTTTTTGTCTGAGAGGTCGCTGCCTTTCTACGCAAATTTGTTCTGCTGTCCATAAGGTTTACATAGAACATGGGACGAGTAGGCGTAGAAGGGTAGTGCGTGTCTGCAAATTTGATATGAAATGTGCCTGGCTTGGGAACGTATCAACAGTTTCTCAAATTGTAAGCCATTTCAGCCTTTTTCTCTCTTCATCGATGTTGTTTCATCAATGTTAGCTTATTGTATGGAGATTTTGAAATTTTCAATAGATTGCTAAGTTTTGCAGGTTATCCCATACCTCTTGAAACATTAGATCCTGGATTAATAGTTGTTTGTCACTATAATCAGTGAAATGCTATCGACATTGAGAGATAAAGGATAGTGTCCAGAGTATGACGGGGTCGATAGTTTTATCATAAATAAGTGAAACTCGATTATGCACCCTGTCGTTCTCCAAGCATTCATGGCACGAAAGGTTCTTTAGTAAAAATTAGAGTGCTGTACTGTATTTGTTAAACTTGGTTAACGAATTTAGTACTAGAATAGATGCCCAGTTTGAGCTTCACTTGTATAAACAAAAGCAGAAGTCTGCAATTCTTTCAAGTAAGTATTCAACTAATCACAATTTCCAGCTGTCGTTGAGACGTGGCCAGAGCAACTGTCGACTGTTGAAGGATGCGTTATTTTGTCCAACTGCTCAAGCTAAGTTTGAAAACTCTAATTGATTGGCGGACAGGGAAGGGTCAACACTTATTGCATTGTATAGAATTCGACAATAAAGCTATTTGAATTTTGGGTGGATAAAAATGGAATATTTTGATAAAGAAATCGGAACGTGACAAAAACGGAACTTATCTGTACCTGTACCACAACCCTATTCTGTTATAGTCTCAAACACTTTGATTTTAAAAGCCAACATTTTGAAACAGTTTTTGATTTACCAATGTTTCGAACTGTTGGGACAATTATTGAATGTTCAAGTCGAATGTCAAGATATAAGCTTAAAAGGAAAATAACCATAAGGGGTCATTCAAAAATGACGTCTATCATTTGGGGGAGGGGGAAGGGGTTCTATGAAAGTGTGACAGTACATGTATTAGGTATTGGAAAAAGGGTGACAGAGGGGGGAGAGGGGTCTAGAAATCCCGAAAAACGATGGACGTCATGTTTGAATCGTCCCTAACCATGGGGTAAGACACTCATTAATATAGGTATTAATATCCGTTAATACGGATTAATATATATTATTTTTATGATATCATCGAGATAGCCGCGATTTTCCTAAAGACATCTGTCAGAAGTATCTTGAATTTAAGTCAATGTAGGGGGCTTATAAACAAGCGGCAGGGCATCGTGGATTGTATGTCTTGCGGATCTGACGGTATGCAGGAGACAAATTGCATCGGAATCAAGTTGCGAAATGGCCCAGAAATCGTAGATAGATGTGGGGAATTGATGACAATGAAGCTTCACCGAGTGTGCCAGTCTCTTTCTAGCCAGACAAACAGTGTGGTCTATGTTGCATTTCTCATATATTTTGGTCAATATAGAGAATGAAGGTGAGGATGTTCTAATCACTGAATTTATTAGTGGTAGTATGGGGAATATCCTGGTCTGCAGAGACGTGTCAGGTATAGATTCTGATATTTCTCCAACATATATTATAAATCAGGAACACCTTTCCTTTTTTTTTTTTTTTTGGCTAAAAGGTAATTCTGATCCATTCACTCATCATGATATCATGACCATATGGATCTGAGACAAACTGACAATAAACACAACTTGTTTTTTTCATAGAAATAATCAATTTGCCTTGGCAACTCCGGCAATAGGCAAACAACAAAACTCCATGCATACTTGATAATATTCTCAATATCAATATTAATATCATTAATAAGTATTAATATTTTAATACTGGATCTAGTGTCTTGCCCCATGTCCCTAACTGTTTACTAGTTTTCAAAACCAGTTTTTCTGCTCAAAATTAAAGCAATGTTCATGAAAACCTATCGTTGCATTGAATTTACTATATTTAATGCAATGATAGATTTTCATGTAAATTTTTAAAAATTTAAAAAAACTGGTTTTATTTTTGATTATTGCTGATGATTGAATTATGTAGTCTTGAGCCTTAATTTGTTTTGATTTATGATGATGATGATGATTGAAGATACTTGCATTCATCTTTTTGAATATGAACTGTACAACATGGCACTCGATGAGGATACGATAAGTAACTGACGTATACATAAACGGAATTAACGTCACTAGATCGCAGATGTTCTACGGTTTTGCGAACGATTATCTCTTTGGAATCGATCGCAAGAAAGTGGAGGTGGTGTACGTTCCACTGAAGAGGGAGATAGCGAGGATAGGCTTGACCATAAATTCGACCAACACGATGTACATGGTTGCAGGTAGAAATAGAGGGAGGCTAAAAGATGTGATGATGGGTGCTAAGGTATGTTTGTTGGGGTGTGTTTGAAGATTTGTAAGAATTGGTCTATCTTGGAACACGACTGACATTGGAAAGACTTCCCGAGAAATTTGAAGTGATGTTGGGGTTACGAATTGACACTTTTATGGAGTCCGTAATCAGCTTAAGTCCCGCAGACGCGCGAGTCGAGCACATGTTATCATGCTCATAAAATACGGAAGACTTCAGTTGGCTGGTCCCTTAGTGCGAATGCCGAAAGAAGAAATGGCGGAAATAATATTCAGCAGGAATCCTACGCGTTCGGGGAAACTGGGGATGTAATGCCCAAAACCGATTAGGATGTGAAGCTCCATCCTAATCGTTGAGAGCTATTCTAATAGTAAATTAATTAGGAGTAAGTCTAAAATTGTTGTCTGAAACTAAGCTCTAGATTTTAACAATATGCTGTGGAACAGATGACCAGAAGCGATTAACGCATATATCCATCTAGATTGAGCATTACATCGTTAAAGTTCTTCAAATAATGCCCATGATCAGGATGCTCTTCCGTTGAACATTGCATATTAATCGATTCAATCACACGCAATATAAAATCAATTCCTTGACCGTCGTCGCGAAATAATTACCATCAATTAAGCCTCGCCTCGCATGGCATCATTTCGCACCACCGTACATGCAAAACAGCACTGCCGCGCCATCATAATCGTAAAAGACAGCAATACATCATCTTGAATTACAGCCCGGCTCCAACGAATGACAACGCCAAATAAGTCCGATATCAGACTGCAGTTCAGTTTCTCGAAGGGCACTGCAAATAATGGCCATCGGAATTCCTTCTCTCGGGTGGTGCACAAAGGAAAGTAAGTGTTCAAGGTGACGGTTACGAATGTCTCCTCGTTAACATCCCATTTAATGACGAAAATT
Organism: Aedes aegypti; assembly: GCF_002204515.2. Classification (NCBI taxonomy): domain Eukaryota; kingdom Metazoa; phylum Arthropoda; class Insecta; order Diptera; family Culicidae; genus Aedes; species Aedes aegypti. The sequence continues at coordinate 351,297,968 of NC_035108.1, forward strand.
ACAGGCTATCCCGCTTGGAGATCTGGTGGCCGTAAAAGCGTAACTGTCGCAAATGGATTTCCAAACTAACACTTTTTTACATTTGGATCTTCTCAGCATTCGCATCACAATCTTACCAGCATTCTCATAAGAATCCTTTCAGATTTTTCATCTCAGGATTTTGATACGAAGCCGCACAGGATTCTCATAGGAATATTCTAAAGATTCTCATCAGAATCCTCTGAAGATTTTCATCAGAATCTTCTCGTGATTCTCATCAAAATTTTACTAGAATTCTCATTAGCTCTATTTTTCAAAGATTCTTATTAGGTTTGTTCCTGGAATCTCATCAGAATCTTCTCATGATTCTCAGCAGAATCGTCTCAGAATTCTATTCAGATCCTCTGAAGATTCTTCTCTCAGGATTTTCATCACAATTTTCCCAGAATTCTTATCAAAAGGTTTTAAAACTTCTAATCGAAATCTTTCAAGGATTCTCATTGAATTTGTTCCAAGATTCTCAGCAGAATCTTCCCAGAATTCAAAAATCATCAAAATCCACTGAAGATTTTCATTAAAACCCCCTGAAGATTCTAATCAGAATCTACTGGAGATTCTCATCAGAATTATTCCAGAATTGTCATGAGAAGATCATCTTTTCATCTGAATTTTTCAGCGATTTTCATTAGATTTGTTCCAGGATTCTCATCAGAATCTTGTCATGATTTTCATCAGTATCCTCTCAGAATTCTCATCAGTGTCCACTGAAAATTCTCATCAGAATCCTCTGAAGATTATCAACAATATTCTCTAAGGATTCTCTTAAAAAATTTCTCAGAATTCTCAACAGAAGCTTCTTATCCGAATCTTTCAGTAATACCTCCGAATATTTTGAGGAAACGCATCAAATTTGTTTCTGGATTCTCATCAGTATCCTCTCAGAATCCTCTGAAGATTCTCATCAGAATCGTCTGAAAACTCCCATCAGAATCCTCTGAAGATTCTCACCAGGATCCTCTCAGGATTCTCACCAAATTTCTTATTACAAACTGCACAGATCTCATCAAAAATCAAGTTCACTACAATCCAATTTCCAAGATTCTCCTTTTTATAGTATTAAAAAATGTTGACTTTCGAAACGACAATTGTAGGGTTCGAACATTTCAATAAACTGATTATTTATTTGTAGTGTTCAATGACAAATTTCGATGAAACATTTTAAATCGTTACTGACAGACGAATAACTCAGGAATTTCCTATATATGAAAATGCCTGCATTTTCCTTATGAGACAGTTATGCCTTTATGGGCAGTGCGATGCTGTGCGGCCTTCAATCTCCGCGCGGGCAAATGAAGTGACACTCAGCCATGTGAGACATTTGGGTTTATGCCAACAACCGCCGCCGCCGACGACGACGACGACGCCGCCAGTAATCGCTGTCGCTTTTTGTACTGTTGAGCACTTCTGATTGATTGGAAGATTAATGGATGACGGTGTTGTCTGGTAGGCTGGGGACAGATTTGGGTGAGAACGTTGACTTTCACACGCGGAAGAATACACCGGATGGGGACACAATTGTGGGCTTCTTTTGTTGAGCTTCTTCAAGGGGCTGTTGGGGTGGAATTATCATCTGATCTGATTACTTCAAGGCTGGTAGCGACTGGGTGTATTGAAAGTAGGAACTGTAGGCATCTCCTCCTTAAAAAAATAGATCAAACAGCTGCCAGGAGATTTGAGTTTGATTCCTCATAGAATCTGATCATTCATTGCTCTAAGAATATTTAAATATTAGATTTTTTGGGAATTTCTGAATAATCACAAATTGTGTCACGATCCAAGGGGGAGGACCTTCCAATGACTTTCTAGAGACTTTGAAATAGTGAGCATTGAAATAGTGACCAAGGTCTATAAAAAGAGCCTGGCTACCAGCCCTGCGATGATGGACGAAGGAATGATGCTTTCGACTTATACATTCGACCCAATTCAGTGCCAATTTACCACCATAACATGCCCCTGATGACATCACCTACTATTCTGCTAGGTGAACACATCAGCTGATATAATTCAGCGATCTCATCGTTAATTTGCGTGGGACGATGTCATTAGAATCACACAACTACACTTCCACCGTTCATCGAAGACTCCATACAAATGTGGGTTACAACAAGTAAACGACCATCATACGACTCAAATCGGTTGTCATTCGAATTCAACACCCATTCGTCGCCAAAAAAGAGTATGATAAATTGAAAATTGATTACATTGACAGGGGACGTCGAAATACCTCCGCTAAACACCCATTCCGTACAATGAAATGTCATTAGAATATGAATACACGACGCGCTCGTTTCGCGACGTCTGTCTTCATACAGATGGAAGTGCGTCGCGCTGTATTTTGGTATGGCGGCCAAATTAACGAGCATTTAAAGAAGGGGGACATTCTTTGTTTTATCGAGAAGTAGTATAAGAATAAGAAAAAAATGGTGCTAAACAATCCTTCCTTAGCCGATTGGTTAGAGTCCGCGGCTACAAAGTAATGCCATGCTGAAGGTGTCTGAGTTCGATTCCCGGTCGATCCAGGATCTTTAAGTAATGGAAATGTTCTTGAATTCCCTGGGCATAGAGTATCATCGTACCTGCCGCACGATATACGAATGCGAAAATGGCAACTTTGACAAAGAAAGCTCTCGATTAATAACTGTGGAAGAGATCATAATAACACTAAGCAGACCAGCAGGCTCTGTTCCAGTCAGGACGTAGTGCCAAAAACAAGATGAATTAAACAATCCAACAATTTCCAATAAATATTTTAAACTACGCACTAAAAAATAGAAAAAAAAACGCCAATGGAAAAATATAAGTAAGAAAAATCAATAAAATCCTAATAACAACTGTAATTTGAAGCGCGTTTTTTTTTCTTTGGAAAATTTTTAATATTGTAGGTAGTGCTACTTTCAATTTTTTTCTGATAAATATTTAATTCTTAAATGTTGTGCTTCGATTTTTTTGGTAATTTGTGGAAATTTGGTACTGGCATATTATACTCAATTATTGCTTATTTCGAATAATTTAATTTACAGTTTTTGGACGAGTTATTGGTTATCATTTTCCAGGATCATGATAATATTTTCCCCATTTCGGTATCGTCATCATCATCATCATCATCATCATTTCCATCATTAAAGTGACCATTTGTCGGTACTGTGTCGTGGTGACATCATCCTGCGCCAAACACATCCCCGAGACACCGCCGTTTGAAGCCAATGTAAACGGGTTACGATGACCGCAATTTTACGTTCGATAACTGACACCGTGGCGTCGATTTGTTCGGGGAACCAATTCGCATTTTTATCTATGCTCGTTATGGTTGTTTAATGTTTAGCTGCTGGGTTGGGAGCCTGGTCCGTGATAAATCTGTACACTATCAAACTATCAGAAGATTATCCAGTTATATCTACGACGGAAGTTTTTAAATATTTGCGAATTCGAAGACTTTCTACGGACCAATGGATAAAGTACTCATTGATAGAGACAATAAAATGCATCATTATTAACGAACGATTACCTTACCTATTCTGAATATCAATATAATAGAGTACGCCTTCCCACTATCGCATCGCTGGGCAATATTCGTAAAGGAATTCCTTAATTTAAAGCGACCATATATGTCCCGCGAAACGCGGGACGCCTTGTCAGATCTCGTTCCCAATCAAACATTTTTCGAATTGGATATGTATTCTACAAACATTTTAGTCCTAAAACATGATCGAAATTATTTTTTTAGTCAAACAAATAGATTTGACGCTGTAAAATCGATTTGAAAATTGCGCTGTCCCGCGAAACGCGGGACGTCTGGTCACTTTACCTTAATTAAACCCTGGAAAAATCACAAAAGCATTTCTTGGAGGACTTGGTAGGAATTCATGAATCAACAATTTTGGGTAAATTCACGAAGAATCTCCACGAGCCTGACCAGGACTGACCGCCCGCAGTTGCTACTCCTTTATTGCAAGAACAGCTGTGATTACACGGGGAACAAGCAGACGCTAATCGGGATCTGTAGCATCTTCAATGTGTAAGTACTGCTCTCATTATTATAACAAGCAATAGAGGCGCCGGCTGCGTCCGAATGCAGATCAACTCAACATGGGAAACAAATGTTGACGTGTAACTTGCTGTATGAAAACCGAGGAGTCCTCTGCACTTCCACAAGAAAACACTATAAGTTTGATATGGGAAAGGAAAGTTTTAGAACAAATTTTTTACAATTGCTAGAATTTAATCATCCAGGAATTTTCGTAGAATATCTTTTGCATATTTTTCCAGGATTTCTCTTGTGATCTAAGTAATCCTGCAGTAATCCTGTATACAATTTCATCGAAACGTTCCTCAAAAAAATATATTTTTTCTAACAAATCTCAAGTTAAGTTCAGGTTATTTTGCAAACATCTTCAATGAATCTTCTAGAATACCACTCGCAAAGAATATTTATAAATAAATTCTTTGGAGAGCTCTTGAGATAATCACAACACATGTTCGTAGTGCTATGCTATGTTAAAACAATTTTACTTATCGGTTAAGTACTTTTTTGATCTTGACAACAATTGGATACCGGTTCCAAAATGGCCAAAAGGGATCTGTACTATGCAGCTCAGTCATAGAATGCAATCATTTGAAAAATTTCGAAGTTTGTTGTGTATTTATTCGCTCAAGCCCAGGAACATCCGGAAACTGTAATCCACACCAAATTGTGACCATGATATCCGCCGTCATCGTTATAGAGCTAATAATTGTGAAAACTTTGCTGATTTCACATTGCAAACCCACTGTTTTTTTTTTAACTGGCCGTTTTGAAACACCCATTTTGAATCCGGAATCAGGTGGCCGATCCTAAAATTTTGAGCATCCTGCAAACTAGAAGGATATCCGCATCTTGAGTCAAAATTTGGTTCAAAAATATCGAAAAACAAAGTTACAGCCAAAAACATATTTTTTTAACTCTCGTTCATGAGGGTTGATAACGAAAGGGTTGAAAAATTTCTTCAAATGCTCATTCTTCAAAATAAAAAAAAATCAGAAATAAACCATTGATACTGATAATCTTCTAAGAACACCAACGGATCTCCTTAACATTTTTTTTTAGGAATTTCTCAAAAAATTTAATTGATAATTCCTTAAAATACTAATAACAATTTCCCAGGAATTCCTTTTGCTGAGATTTTTGTATTAATTCCCACATAAATGTATCCAAAGATTTCTACAGCAATTCCACTGGATGAATAACGAAAACGAAATATTTCAGAAGTTTTTTGCTTTGGGAATTACACCTCTAAGAATTTAGCCAAATGTTCGCTTTAAACGTGCCATTTAGTTATACATTTTGGCTATGTGCTCGGTGGTGCCAATCTCGGTAAAAAGCTTCGAAAAAATTCGATTTCAAGGAATAAATCAGTGTGTCAATTTTGAAGGGTGCAGAAGACATCACTTATTATGTATGATGAATTGTGTTTGAGTCTGTTCTTTTTAAATCACTCATAATGCCAAAAGATAATTATATCAAACGGTTATTATACCAGACGACCATTATGCCAAATGACCTTATGCCAAACGGCATTATACCAAACGACTTTATGCCAAACGGGGTACAATCCTTATCTCCTGTGAGAGAATGTAACCAAAAATTCTCGAATATTGTTTTGAATAGCTGTTGTAGCGCTCTATATGTCGTATAGCTCAACGAAACATTTCATCATTTTACTGACGAACTACCCAAAAATTCAGTAAAATGAAAACTGTCGCCACGCGAAATTAAAAAGCAAATTCCACCATGTTTTATTTTTTATCGATATAAAAAGAAAGCTCTCTGCAAAATTTCACTGAAAAATCTCTGTTTTTCGATTTCTGACATTTTTTTTTAGTTTACTGACATTTTCGGTAGTTCAAAAACCCAGTTATTTTTACCGAACAGATTGAGTGTGTATATGATAGTTCTCATGCCTTCAAGATATTAATTAATCATTCCCTAGAAATCTTTCGATAAATTTTTCGTTAATTCCAACATATATTATTTTAGGTAGTCGTACTGTGATTTTTTCAGTTGGTATATTTTGATTGATCTTGATATGTTTAAGAGATTTGGTAATTTCCCAGTAACATCTTCAATTTCTCTGAGGAAAACTACGAGACTTCCTCCAGGAATTTGTTCGGGATTTTTTTTTTCAGAATTTGGTCGGCAGCTATACCTTTGATATTTTTATTTTGACCTAACGTTTGAGCTCTAAAAGAGCCTGCTTCTTAGCTTAGTGTTCTATAAATATTTCGCGAAAAATTTTGGCGGAATTGCAGAAGATTTTTTCTGTGGATTCTGCATGAAATCCATCCATAAATATCTCTAAAACTTCGTACAATTCTTTTCTCAAAAATGAGTCTTTTTCATCACCATTTAAGCATTTCGTCAAATTTCAAAAACAATCTGAAACAAAAAATATCTTTCACATCGTCAACAGTTCAAATACAATGCACATTTTATACATTACTGACCAATTACAACAATTGGATTACAACAGAGTTGTGACAGATTTTGTTACTCAGTTATCACATTTTTTCTAGCAAAATGTGTTATAATCCAGGCTGGTTAGTAGTAAAAGTAACAAATATTATAACAGAATTTCTTCTAAACTACACAAAATTGAAGCAAATTGTGTTATAATTTAAACAAAAATATAATTCATGTTTCAAATCAAACAAAAATCTAGAAACAGTAGGGGTCTCTACAAGAAAAACAAATTTTTTTGATCAGCATACACAAAACCATTCTTATTGTATATTGCAATACCAAATTATCTCAGATTTATGAATAGTATGAAAACGAAGGTTTACGATTAGTCTGACTATCGTCGATAGTAGCATCTTGTCGCTAATACAAAAGTAATTGAATAATTGAAAAACTATCAGTCATTTTACCAACAATCCATATGCGCAATCCAAATATTGTCTCCTCAGTCAACTCGTCTTCCCTTTCCCGATACATAGAATTAGCACAATTTTAATTTTTAATATTTCTAAATTCAGCAAAGTCATATATTTGCGTGAGGAACATTATTAAGCTGGAAGTTATAATAAGGCAATTGGCCATAAGTAGAGTTACCGACACCTAACAATCACTTCGCCATAAAGGGTTTCCTTTAAACAAATTCTTCCTTCTGTTTCATTCCTAATTTTCGCATTAAAAAATCTTTCCCTCGTCCGTAAACTGCAAGACACAAAATTCAAAGAAAGATACCGAGTACTCTCCGAATTCTTCCATCAGATGAAGATCAGCAGTTCATTACGAAGAACGATGATATTTCAAAAGAATAATAAATAATAAAAACATGTTCGCATCGTTGAATAACTTGGTTAGTAGTTTTTCAAAGAATGATGAAATTTTCAAAGAATAATAAATTCATTAGAGATAAATATTTCAGGCAATGAACAAAAAAATTTCATCTTGAACTAAACTTCATTCGACCGAATCTATGACATTTGGTCGAAAGACATTTGGTCGAATGACATTTAGTCGAATGGACATTTGGTCGAAAAGGTTCAATTGCAACAGAAAGCATATGATATCTGGTTGAACCGACATTCCGACATAGTGCTCTAATCTAAATAGTATGGAAACAGTTTTACGTTTACTCTGACTTCCGTCGAGATTAGCATTTTGTCGCTAAAACAAGAATGATTGAATAATTGAAAAAGTATCAGCCATTTTATCAACAACCTATGTGCGATTTGCGAAATTTTGTTATTCAGTTTGATGGACGCTCTTCCAATATATAGATCAACCTTTAAAGTTTTTGAAGTTTCATGCTGCTTTTCCATTCAGACATGTTCTACGATTTGAATTAAGCTGATCTTAAATGAAAACAAGCCAACTTTTGACGCCTCAGTTAACTCGTCTTCCCTTACCCGATACATAGAATTGGCACAATTGTCATTTTTAATAATCGGAAGCATCTACTGCAAACTCTGTTATTTATCCGAGATCATATACATTATCAGCAAAGCCATATATTTGCTTGAGGTATGTTATTGAGCTTGAAGTCACAATAAGCCAATTGGCCATAAGTAGTTACCGACACCTAACATTCATCTCGTCATTATGGTTTTCCTTGAAGCAAATTATTCCTGTCGTTTCAATTCTGATTTCCGCATTCAAAAATCTCACCCACTTCCGTGAGCTGCAAGATCCGGATAGAAAGATAAAGAGCACTCTCTCCGAATGCTTCCATCAGATCAGACTAATCTTCATTACGAACGATGATATTTCAAAAGAATAATGAATAAAGAAAACATCATGTTCACATCGTTAAGTAGTAAAATAACTTGTCGTGCTGTTTTTCAAGGAATGATGATATTTTAAAAGAATGATAAATTCACTAGAGCTAAGTATTTCTGTCAATGTACAAAAAACTACTAAAAAGTTCATTTGTATAAACATTGAAATCCTAGATTTTGGCATAACTTCAAATTACAAATTAAAAATGTTATGAAATTTAGAAATAAAATGTCCTATTTCTTATAAAACAACAGTTGATGATTCCGATTATTCAAAAGAATACGTTATATAAAACTTAGAAAACAATAATAAATTTCACCAAATGATCTTTTAATAAACCAATTGAAAATAAGCATTCAACCAAATTTCCATTCAACTAAACATCATTCGACCAAAATTAATGTTCTTAAGCCATTCGACCAAATGTCATTTCGACCAAATGTCATTCGACCAAACGACATTCGACCAAATGTCATTCGACGAAATGTCCTAAAGCCCATTCGACCAAAATACAGGGTGGCCACCAAATATCCATTTTGAAATTCCCGCTTTTTTCCCGGTTTTCCCGATAAAATTTTCAAAATTTTTCCGGTTTTTAACAGGGGTGCTCAAACGTAAAAAATTGACATTTTAGTCGGCTTTGAGTTGAATATACTAAAAAAAAGCTTTTCAACTGAATGTTTAGATGATTTTTCCGTCCAATAGAAAAAAAAAGATATAATTCGTAGAAGGTTGGCTTGTTCTTTTTTTTTGGCTTCCATAAAATCTGCTCAAAAAACTAATTAGTCAATTTTCTCAAAACTAGGTTTTTATTACCTCTTTGCTTCTCAATTGTGCAATTAGAGCGGTTCCTATTCTTTTGATTCACTTTGACAGGGTTTGTTTTAAAAACTACCAAGCCCATATTTATCAACATTATAATGTGCATCAATTGCAATTCTTTTCATTTCTTTTTCTTCATAAAATTGAAGAGTTCCCTAAAGAAAATAAGTTCAAAGTACGTATGAAACGAAGCCACACATGTTGAAGTACTCGCCGTAACAGTCTCTCGAATAGAACACTCCTATTGAGAACCATGGTGAGCTACCTGAATGTCCGCGGAGATCTTCAGGCATGGCAAACAACATTGAATGCGTAGAAATTTATTGTAGAATAATTGTTTGCATTTCCATATCTCACTTGATTGATAGTGACAATTTGTGATATATAAGCAAATTTCGAAGTATAATACTTATCATATGTCTGTCATATGTCACAACCAATACAGATAAATCGGAGACTAATTTAGAGAAAAATTCAAACCCTGGTAAGAAAACAAATCATTTTTTTTTTCCAACAATGCTAGCCAATGAGAAAAGTGAAACATTTATAAGAAATATAGTGTTGCAAATAAATTTTCTACAATTTATTAAATCATTATTGTTTAAAAATTATGTTTCCAAAATTACAGTTACTTAATGTCAATATTATTAACCATTACAACTGTCAACAACTTATTTTCGGTGGTTTGTAGATTTAGAGTTTGAAGATGTTCGTTCAAAATGAATAATTTTCCCGGTGACAATCTCAAATTCCCGGTTATTCCCGTCTTTTTCCCGATGGATTCAAATTCCCGTCTTTTTCCCGTTTTTCCCGGTCCGGTGGCCACCCTGATATGTTTTAAAGCAATTCGACCAAATGTCCATTCGACCAAATGTCCTTTCGACAAAATGTACTTTCGACCAAATGTCATTCGATCAAACATCATTCGAACAAATGTCATTCGACGAAATGTCCTAAAGCCGTATAACATATTTTGCTATTTTCCATAACTGAATTATCACAAAAAATGTTATTTTCTTTGCTCTCACATTTTTTTAAAACAAATTGTTTCATAAATTTGTTTTAAATTGAAACTAATTTGAAACAACTTTTATTATTATAACTGATTTTGTTTTAATCGTGTTACATTTTCCTCCATCAACTCAAAGCGCTTCTAACGAAAATGAAACAAAATTAGTTATTTGTAACAAATCTTGATATAATCGTGATATAATTTTGTTGTAATCCACTGGTCGGGTTGTTTCAAATTATGATGAGAAGCACTTAATCTCACAGAACACAAAAAAGATAATTGCGCTCCGTATGTTCATCATCCTCCTAATCCTCCTATTTACTAGATTTTCCAAGGATAGCTCCGAAGTGTCCACTTTTCAATTATTATCGAAGTTGTATGTACCTCAGATAGCACACATTCTTGAAGGTATTTCGAAGTAGGAAATCATTATCGGATAAATGTTGGAGTAAATACAAAAGAATCACTGAAATAATTTCAGGAGTTTTGAAGATGTCCTGGAACATCCGAACCATTTCAAAGTGTATTTTCTAGCGAGGTGGATAATCTAGGTCCAAGATCTTAAAGACACAAAAAAAGTGTGATGTCTGTTGACATTCTATGGTAATACCATTTGAGGAATCGAATTATGATATCACTATTAAATTATTAATCACGCTGAAGGAATTGTTAAACCAACCTAAAGGTAGAATGTCGGGTTTGACCCAAGCTTCTAAATTACCAAGACGAAGTCCCCGAACAAAGAAAGCATCATCTGTCATTCAAGTTTTGAGTTTGAAACTTTGTCATTCATTGAACAAATAACCGAAAAATTCAAGCATTGATATTTTATCATAATTTGACGTGTCCTCCGGGTCAAATAGGAACCGCTTTTAAACCAACGGCTCTCTCTACTAATATGGTATGTAGTAAAAAAATGTCCATCATTTTACATTTGATCTATAATAACATTCATTTTATGTGTCACGTGACATGATTTCGTTCAATTTCATATTTGTCCACTTTCTTTGGGGCAACTAAAATCGGTTCGCAACTACAGTATGGCCCATAAAAAAATGCGAAAATTGTTTGAACGTAAATTTAGCATCCACAAGCGTTATTTTCATTTTTTTTTGCTAGTGAATGTAATTTCTGATTATTGTAGTATATTCTGACATACCTTCGCTATCCAGGACAATTGTTGTCATATTTTTCTTACTGTCCTAAATAATGTAATAAAGCAAAGAAGTTCAAAGGTTTTGTCCGCCAAATGCTAGAAACAGCGTCTGATTGTCGTATACTCTGGTGATAAACTTTCCACCTTAAAAAATCACACTTTATTGTTGAAAATTTTAGTTTGTTTGGTATCAGAGGATGGAGGAGTCCTTAGAGAACGTGTTTTTCATGATCACAATAATATATTTTGCTAGGGTCATAGTTTTGAGGGCATTTGCGTCTTATAGGTTTGATATGCCTTTATTTTTTGCTAAAGTTGAATAAAAAATAAATACGGAGGCCTATAACAGATTTTTGAGGATGAAATTTGTTCTTTTGGTTAGGGACAACTTATATCAATACTAGCTCATAGATTTTGAGCAAAACGGAGCCGCTTATCAAAGCTTGCCAAAATGAGACGGTTTTTCGAAAATATGTTTAAGTCTCCAATGACCCAGGTATGAACCAATTCTATTATTTGATATGGGCGTATGCTTGGGACAAGACCTGTGAAGAATCTCACGCCATCGTTGTTGTTTAAGAAGCTTTCAACACACAGATATTGAACTCGACGTCCGCATGATAAAATTTAAAGAGATGTTTCCAATTCCTCTCTTGTAAGGTGAAATTAACCGATAAAAATCATGTCCAAAGCAAAAAACTGAGTCTAAATAGATTGAACAATATAAGTAATGAATAATAATTATGTTCCATTCACATTTTCCATGTAAAAACTACTATAAAACATGAAATGACGATTTTCGCATTTTTTATGGGCCATACTGTATTATTGTTTGTCAGGGATGGGCGACTTACTCACGAACGTTCAAAAGAGTCAACTCTCACGATTCATAAGCACTACAATTTTCGAAAGAGAGTTTAAAAATTTACCAGGTATGAAATTGTTGGCCATATGGAGCCCAGATAGCCGTAGCGGTAAACGCGCAGCTATTCAGCAAGACCAAGCTGAGGGTCGTGGGTTCGAATCCCACCGGTCGAGGATCTTTTCGGGTTGGAAATTTTCTCGACTTCCCAGGGCATAGAGTATCTTCGTACATGCCACACGATATACACATGCAAAAATGGCCATTGGCATAGTAAACTCTCAGTTAATATCTGTGGAAGTGCTCATAAGAACAGTAAGCTGAGAAGCAGGCTCTGTCCGAAGAAGAAGAAAACTGTTGGCCCGGATTTTTCATAATCAAGTGCACTAAACATGTTGAAAAAATTAAGAACCTTCACATATAAAAAATGGCGAGTTGTGTTTTTTTCTTTTTCATATTTTATGATTGATTTTTTTTGATTAGTCCCTGAAACGATCCAAAGAGTCGACTCACTTTTGTCAGTAAGTCATATACAATTTGCTCTCAAAACTGGAATACTCGTAAATAAACATCTGTTCATCATTTTCATGTTAGGACTTCAAAGTATGTCGAATATATTGACAGGAAAAGATTTTCCATTTAACAGGTCCCACTGTTGACTATATGGTATATATGGTTGTTTCCGATTTCAACGGGCGAGAGCTTCGAGAGCCGAAACGAATGACAGCTCTACCAGGTAATGGGGAGAAGGTTTCCAACGACCGAACACATGACACACATTCACTTTAGCTAATGAATGGATGATTTATTTGTGGGGGGCATGTTGTCTCGCACTTCTATATAAATTATACACATACAATACCGGTGAACGACGGTGAGGTGCTCTCTAGCTGAGGATTTGCACATGGTTTCGTGTTTTCTGTTTACACAGAAAACCGATGTAATCCCGTAAATGCTAGGACGAGTAGCTCGGTAAAAAGTTATTCACTCATTCTACGGAATGTGCAGTTTACACGGGGGTCGGGGAAAAAGGGAACGCCCTGATAACACGATGTCAGCCTATTTGAATGAAGAGAGATGGATGGCCAGTAATCGTAAGTCACTCGAAATGTTGGCAGAGTTTTATTAGAGTAGAATGAAGAATATATAGCAGAAGGGTATGGACGGGTATGAGCGAAAAGTCCATTAAATTTTGTAGGAAAGCATATAACTCTTGACCTGAGAATATTACGCCTTCAAACAAGAGATGGCAGCTGTCCGAAGTCGTCCACGGCAATTACCTGTAACGAGAAGAAAATAACAAAAATTTAGCATTTTAAATAATATTATAGAAGTCATATCTAAAACAAATACTTAAGATAAAGGTTGATGTCTCTATACTACAGATTTGAACAACGATTTTTCACACGTCGACAACATACATAACCACAACTAGCAACGGAATCGGCTCTCTTTACATCCCGACAACTAGCATCCAACGAGAAAACCACTCATTTTTCTGTGACCTTATCTGAACCAGCAGCACGTTCGATGGAGCTTTTGCTTTTTGCCGACGTGGATCGTGGAGTAATGCTCGTTCCCATAAAGCCGATTCACAAGAATTACTATAAATATATCGAAACATACGTATAGTAGGGTGTTCCAAAATTTCACTCCATCAGCAATGTTCCAAATGGTTACTACAGATATTACAAACAAATATTTGTATGGGAGGAACTCTGAGAAATGACGTTTGGAGGGTGTCCCATTCATATTTTTGGAAAAAGTCTGAGGTTTTATGAACACAAACAAAAAAACAAAAATTTCTATCCTTGCGAAATTTTGCGATATGTTTTTGTGGCTCACCGAGTCAAAACAATCTAGAATAAATCATTCAATGTATTTTTCCAACGAACATTCTATAAACTGTTTTTTTTTATATTTGGAAAATACGTTTAATACATTCTAATTTACTACTTGTGAATGGCATTCTCAGTCTGGTAGTCGAAAAACGATGCTCATTACGTTCCCGACGTTTCGGCCGATAAGTTTTGGCCTTTTTCAAGTGGCGTAAGATTAAACGATAGATCTTACGCCCCTTGAACAAGGCCAAAAGCCATTGGACGAAACGCCGGGAACGTAAAAACATCGTTTTTCGACTGCCAGACTACCATAGAGTAGCATTCAAGATCAGTGTTGTTCAGACTCATTTCCCCGAAAATAACATTTTCCGAACTACGAAGCCACGAACTACTACAACCATGCTCTATCCTCCTAAGATAGAAAAGCAGATGGTTAAGCTTGAGTACTGCACACAAAATCGATCAATTTTGATCCCAGAGAGCCACAATTCAAGTTTCGGTGAAATGAAATGAGTGAGTGAGTGAGTGCGAATCATTTCACCGAAACTTGAATTGCGGCCCACCGAGATCGAAACTGTCGGATCTCATGTGCAACACTCAAGCCCAACCACCTCCCCCTCCATCTCAGGAATACAACGCCTAGTTATAACAGTTCATTGCTTCACAATTAGAATTTCGGGGAAATGAGTCTGGTCAACACTGTTCAAGATCCAGTCGAAATTGCCATTATGAAATTCTCATTTCAAACAATCAAAAGTATCTATCAAACTGAATTAATTTGGAACACCCTAATACGTAGGTATGTTCACGTACCCTTAACAATGCAATTTATAGCCGACGACAATCATCGCGCGATGGAAGATATGGCACGTTCTCGATTGTTGTTCGATTCACAATATATAGTTATAAAACTTTCTTCAGGCCTTGCCTCTACTCGGGAAGGCAAAAAGTCAAACCGACAAGTGTCGGCCAGTTTTCCAATTATTAAACCCATATCGTATCGTGTGCTGCTGCAGTGCGCGATCAGTCAGTGGGCTAAATAGAGCTTCATTGCATCGTCCGATCTATTCATGATTGAATCAACTTCGGTTCGGTATACTTGGAATGGAATATGATGTTATTGTTTACAGCTCAATGGACGGAGGGAAAAAGGGCGAACTGATGATATATCAATTTGCGACTGGATCTTGTCCGCCTCTGCACGCCACCGCTGGCACTAATCAATCTTCGCTGGTCCTTCGAGGGGTAGGGGAGAGTTTGGTGGAAATAACTGACCGACCAATCCGGAGAGAAGTCCCAGCTGGGTTTGGCCAAAGTGGCGTATAGTGGCGGTAAACAAGGTCAAACCCATTCCCCTTGGACGAGTTGGACAGAAAGCAGTGTGTCACTCAATCGAGCGTCATCGTGCAAACACTTGTTACTGTTCGTTTCGTAAATTGAGTCTGCCTTTTTCAGTACAGTTTTACGGCGGAAATTTTGTGCATATCATTCTGCGCCCCCACCGGCCGATGACGGGATTTGATTCAGCTGCTGTGAAAACGACGGATGACGGATGTTTTGAGTGCTGCTTCATTCAATTAAAGTTAACCTGATGTGAAGCGAGTGCAGAACTTTGGATAGTGAAGAAAGTTCATCGTTTTAAGTATCTCTTGAAACTATTTCATAAAACATAGAACTTAGAAGACGTAACGAGCTCAATGAGTTATTACACGATAATTATATGAAGCAGTTTATCCAGGAGACTAGGATAAATAAATATAAGCCAGGAAGGATAAATCAGGTTTGGATGGCAGCTGAATACTGTGCAGGTAGCATATTGATGAATGTAGCGTTTATTTAAGAGGATAATAACCATCATCGTTTTACGAATTTTCAAAACCAGTTTTTTTACTCAAAATTGAAGCAATGTTCAAGAAAATCTATCATTGCATTACACTTGTTATCTCTATTGCAATGATAAATTTTCATGCGGATTCATGGAAATTTGAACGAAAAAACTGGTTTTTAATTTTTGATGATTGCTGATGATTGAATGATGGATTCTTGAGCCTTAAACCTTATGGAATAGTAATTTTGAAGAGATCATCGTTTTATCCTATATCCGGGAGCCCTTACTTGAGCCTGAGGAAGTCAGGAACTGCTTAGAAAACATTTTTATTCTGAGCCATATTCTAAACCAAGCCGGTCTCCA
Source organism: Aedes aegypti (assembly GCF_002204515.2). Classification (NCBI taxonomy): domain Eukaryota; kingdom Metazoa; phylum Arthropoda; class Insecta; order Diptera; family Culicidae; genus Aedes; species Aedes aegypti. Next base: position 351,314,151 of record NC_035108.1, read on the forward strand.
AGCCTTTTAAAAAAATAATGTTTGTACTCCAATAATTACGACGCGACTATTCCATAGGTTTACAGATTCATCATGGAAAATCTTTTGGAATTCTAGAGCCTTTTCAGGAATACATACAAAGACTCGTCCAGAGATCCCTCCAGAAATTATTATAAAGATCACAAGCTATGCCAAATGAAATTTCTTCAAAATTTACTACAGAAAATCGATGATTTTTCCAACACAGGGATTACTCACTAATTTTTCCAGAAATTCTTATAGGATTTCTTAAAAAGCGTATTTCAGTTTTACTGATTTCTTCAATAATTACCATCTCAGAGTAATAACTAGATAAATTTTCCTACAGTAATACTACCGAGGAATCATACATAGGTTATTCTAGGTTTGAAAAAGATCGTGTAGAAAATTTTTCGAGAAACAAAACAAGAATTTCTTGAAAAGCCCTGTTAAGCAGTATTACTTTGTGTCATTTTTGTGCCACTCCTCCAGAAATTAACCCACAGATTATTACGGGAATTGTACCATAAATTCAACCAAGGATTTTTCCTCTAAATCTATTAGAAATACTTCCAGAAATTTTACCATAAATACAACCAGGGATTACTCGAGTATCTATCTAAAAGTTTTGAGCAATGCTTCCTGTAATTCCTTCAAGAGTTCCACTCAAGATTTTCCAGGGACTTTCTTTTAACAAATCCTGCTGGTAATAATGGGTTTGGTTGTCCAATAGTTATTTTATCAGATTTTCTGGATACTTATCCAAGACTTTCTCAAAAGCAGGTATTGAAAATGCTCAGCTCATGAGTAAAAATTAGTCTATTTTAGGCACACTTGATGATCAGCTAAGGGGTAGGCCGTAATTTGCCAAGCTCGTTGAGCCTTGAGAATCATTGATCAAACCCTTTGTGATCTGTGCAGATCAGCAACAGAAATCGACTGATCACGGCAGTTATTTGACCAAATTGAAGTGTATTGAGGAATAATGGTTTTCTCGAATAACAGTGCTCTAAAATTGTACAGGCGGATAACATGTTTTCGATTCAGAGTATGATTTTTTTGAGGGCTCATTATATCAGATTATTGTCTTGAATGCGGCGGACAAATTTGGTTCGTTCGAAAAAAAAACAATGTTGCTGGATGGTTTACCAGTGCCTAAAATTAATTTCATTTTTTTTTCTTGATCTAATGTTGCAATAGAGGACATGTGTTAAATTAGCGAATACTGCGGTCCATTTGGGTAAAGAAGTACTTGAGCACCTTCTTGGCCGAATTATTTGAAATTTTGCAATAGAAAGTACATCTATACGATGCATCTTGTGGCCAAACATTGTCGCCGGATTGAAGGAACTTTTGAATCACTTCGGCTGGGAGGTTTTTCGGAAGCTAATAAAAAACCTCCCAGCTGAAGTGAATCAAAAGTTCCCTCAATCCGGTTTCCTATGTTGTGCGTGTAAATTTGCATTGCGCAGTATGAGATGGGTAGCAATTGCATTGAAGGCACTGAGAAATATTGATTGATGATCGCTGCTTATTCTAATATTGGTAAGATTGTTTGCATGATGTCTGGGAAGTCTGGGAAAAAAACATGCTTGCCGCAGCACTTGGCTAATTGGCAGGCTGTGCTCTGCCGTTGTTGAGCTTGTTAATGCCACTTTCGTTTCCTTACTGATAAGTACCACGAGTCTTTATTATGAAATAGATGGAAATGGATTGTCCAAATATTGGATGGAAAAGTAAGAAAGATTTTTCCAAACGTTGAAGATTGAAGTTTTTAAAATTGATTTTCACAGCTACATTTGGTTTGATTTATTTACACCGTACAGTAGTCGTGATACTGATCCGCTTTGATGTTGGATTACTGTTGCTAAGTTGCCAAGCTCATTGTTTATTTCAACAGTGATCTCTCATGAACACTAACTAGATTCTGATTGAGTGACACAGTTCGCTCAAAGAATATGGTGGCTTTGATTGCTTGAAGTTCATGCTCATCAAGCTCGCTCACGTCTTCAATGACTGCTCAAAAGTCTAGAAGAAATCCGGAGATCTTTAAAAGACTTCCTCTTATAAGAATATATCATAGATTTTAACAGAGTCAGTAATATTTTTTAGGGTTTAGTTTAGAAATTTCCACCAGCTATTTTTTTTTTTTCAATAATTCCATCCAATTATTTCTGGACATTTTTCTTAGCATCTCTTTGGAGACATTTTTAAGGAAAACTTGAATGAATTCTTTGAGAACTTCTTTGGGAAATTTTTGGAAGAATCTGTTGAAGACTTCCTGAAGGAACTTGGGAAAAATCTCTTAAGGTTGTATTTAGATAAATTTCAAGTTGCAATATTAAAGAAACTCTGAATAAAAATAAGAGAAAATTTAAAAAAGAATCCCCGATGTAATCTCTAGAGTTTTTTTTTGAAATCTATATAAGAATCTTTGAAGAAATCCCTAGAGTAATTTCTGAGGGTATCTTTGGAAAAAAGGCTGGATAAAATCTTCAAGATATCTTGAACGAAAACCTGGGAGGAATTCTTTGTGAAATTTGCGAAGGAATCGCTCAATGAACTCCTGAAAAATCTTTGAATTTTTAATTGAAGGAAACGTTAAGCAAACGCCTGAATTTCACTCTCAGGAAATCTTCAAATACGTATAATAATATTTGGCATAACGTCACATGAAATCACCACAGAAATTTCGAGAAAGGCCTTCTGAAAGATGACTGGTTGGATACTCTGAGGAATATTTATTAATCCTATTTTAAAGGGCCTCCGGATTTAATCCCTCACCGGGCCCCGAAAGTCCTAGCTACGCCACTGGTATAAGTCAACAAGTTTTTATGAAATGTTGGGGTTTGCTTCACTATTTGTTGTGGTTTTATGATTGATGGAAAATATAATGTAAGGTCATTGTGAACAAAGTTATTTCAGAACATCGTTGGGTCAGGTACACTAAACATCACATAAACTTTCTCTTTGCACTGTTTCATTATATGGTTAAGAAATGCTCTCGTACAAAAAGAGGTTTCTCACGGAATTCTAATATGAATCCAACAGGATTCCCACAGGATTCTGCTAAATCCGACAGAATTTCCATTCAAATTTGCCCCGGATGCTCATAGAAACCACACGGAATTCTCAAAGAATTCTTCTTTTAATTCCCGCAGCATTTATGCGCAATTTCCGCACAATTCGTAATGGATTCGCTCAAAGTTTCCAAATAGTTCTCAAATGATTCTTACATGATTCCCAAAATAAGTCCACAGGATCCTCGCAGGAATTCGAATTGTTTGCCACATAACAGGATTCCCTCCGAAATCATACTGGTTCCTCTAAAAATTTCCAGATGATTTCCACCGAACATTCACAAGAAGTCCAGGATTCCCAATGTATTTTGAAACGATGTGATCCCAATTTCTGCAGTGTTTCTACAACATTTGCACTGTATACCAGCTTAACTCCAACAGGACTCCCACAATATTCTTACACTTAACTATTCCCACTGGAATGCCAGAATCCTCACTAGAACACCAGCAGCCATACGTGAATACCAGAATCTTCACTGGAATACCAGGATCCACACTGGATGCTGTAATCCCAGTATACACACTGGAATCAAAGGAAAATCAGAATACCCACTGGTTTGCCAATATACAAACTAAAATCCTAGGATCTACACTACTACCAAATCCAGGACCCACACTGGATTCCCAGGATCTCTACTGGAATCCCAGGAGTCACCTTGAAAACCAAAAATCTATGGCCCAATCCTGAAGTCCACACTGCAATCACAAGATCCACACTGAAATCCCAAGGTCCACACTGGAATCACAAGATGCTCACTAAAATCTCAGGTTTCACACTGGAATTCGAAGATCCACACTGTCACATTGTGGTCCACTATGAAATACAACATATTACACTGGAATCCCAATATAAGCATTAGAAGCCTACAATCCATAATGAAGAAATGCAATCCACACTAGAATCCTAGGATCCACACTGAAAACTTAAGATCTACACTGAAGCATCAGGAACCACATTGCAATCCCAGAATTCGTTCTCGATTCTCAGCATCCACACTGAAATCCCAGAATTCATAATGAATTCCCAGGATCCAAACTGGAATCCAAAGATCTACACAGGAATCCAATAACTCGCACTGGGATTCCAGGATCCACACTGGAATCCTAGAACTTACGGGAAAATCTCAATATTTACACTGGAATCCCAGGATCTACAATTTAGTACCAAAATCCACAGAGGAATTCCAGGATCCCACCTGAAATCTCATTATCCACACTCGAATCCAAGGATTCACACTAAAGTTCTAGAACCTACACAGTTCGAACGAAACGTGTAAATTTCTGAGACATATAATGCACATAATTGGAGCGTGGAATATCATGGATATTTACATGATATGTCATGTAAACTTCAATTATATGTCATGTAATTCAGCAGTGTTCTGTGTGATTACATGACATGTAACACATTTTTACATGATTTCAGACTTAAATTTACATGACCTCATGTTTACATCGCATAAATGAAGTTTACATGACGTGTAAACTTCATTATTTATAACTATATGCGAGCAAGTCGGTCGCTGTTGGTTTGTGAGCGTGTGAGCGTGGATCCTGCTTACTTACTTTTGCTGGCGCTACGTCCTTCAAGACATGACCTGCGCCACAATGTTACGCCAACTAACTCGGTCCATGGCTGCTAACCTCCAATTCCTCGATCGCCCCACACTTCCAAGATCCTGCTCCACTTGGTCAAACCACCTAGCTCGTTGCGCTCCCCTTCGTCTTGTACCGGCCGGATTTGAGTTGAACACCATTTTTGCGGGATTGTTGTCCGGCATTCTCACAACGTGTCCCGCCCATCGTACCCTTCCAGCTTTGGCGACTTTCGTGATACTGGGTTCACCGTAGAGTTGCGCAAGCTCGTGGTTCATTCTTCTCCTCCATACGCCGTTCTCACATACTCCGCCGAAGATCGTCCTAAGCACACGTCGTTCAAAAACTCCTAGCGCTTGCAGGTCCTCTTCAAGCATTGTCCACGTCTCATGCCCGTAGAGGACTACCGGTCTTATTAGCGTCTTGTACATGGTACACTTAGTACGGAAGTGAAGTTTACCAGACCGCAAGGTCTTGTGGAGTCCATAGTAAGCACGACTTCCGGCGATGATACGTCTTCGAATTTCTCTGCTGCAGTTGTTATCCGACGTTATCAATGATCCGAGATAGACGAATTCGTCCACCACCTCGAACTCATCCCCGTCGATCGTCACGCGTCTGCCTATGCGAGCTCTATCGCGCTCGGTTCCTCCAGCCAGCAGATATTTCGTCTTCGACGTATTTACCTTCAATCCAACCCGATCTGCTTCACGTTTCAGCCTGGTATACTGTTCAGCAACCACCTGGAACGTTCTTCCGACAATGTCCACGTCGTCAGCGAAACAAATGAACTGGCTGGATTTATTGAAGATCGTGCCCCGCATGTTGAAGCCCGCCCGTTTCATAACACCTTCTAGCGCAATATTGAACAGGAGGCAGGAAAGACCATCGCCTTGTCGAAGTCCTTTGCGTGTTTCAAACGGGTCCGATAAAGCACCCGATATCTTCACACAGCACTGTACACTATCCATCGTAGCTTTGATCAGTCTAGTCAGTTTCCCGGGAAAACCGTTCTCGTCCATAATCTTCCATAGCTCTTCGCGGTCGATGGTATCATAGGCCGCTTTGAAATCGATGAATAGGTGATGCGTAGGGACTTGATATTCGCGACACTTTTGAAGGATCTGCCGCAACATGAAGATTTGGTCTGTCGTCGATCGCCCGTCCACAAATCCGGCTTGATAACTTCCAACAAATCTGCTTGCCAGTGGCGATAGACGGCGGAAGATGATCTGGGAAAGCACTTTATAGGCTGCATTAAGAATGGTGATCGCTCGATAGTTCTCACATTCTAACTTGTCACCCTTTTTGTATATTGGGTATATTATTCCCTCCTTCCACTCCTCCGGTAGCTGTTCTGTATCCCAGATCCTGGCTATCAATCGGTGCAGACAAGTGGCCAACCTGTCCGGGCCCATTTTAATAAGTTCCGCTCCAATACCATCCTTTCCAGCTGCTTTGTTGTTCTTGAGCTGTTTGATAGCATCCTTAACTTCACCTATTGTGGGAGTTGGCACGTCTCCCTCATCCGCCGTACTGATGAAGCCATTCCTCCTGCTGTCTTGATCTTCCTCCTCTGCGCCGTTTAGGTGTTCATCGTAGTGCTGCTTCCACCTTTCAATCACCTCACGTTCGTCCGTCAAGATACCACCATCCTTATCCCGGCACATTTCGGCTCGCGGCACAAAGCCTTTACGGGATGCATTTAGTTTCTTGTAGAACTTACGTGTTTCTTGAGAACGATACAACTGCTCCATCTCTTCGCACTCCAACTCTTCCAGGCGGCGCTTTTTATCCCGGAATAGATGGGTTTGCTGTCTTCGCTTCTGTTTGTATCGTTCCACGTTTTGACGGGTGCCTTGCTGCAGCATCATCGCCCGCGCTGCATTCTTCTCGTCCAAAACCGTCTGACACTCCTCGTCGAACCAACCGTTCCGTCGATTTGCTTCCACGAACCCAATGGCACCTTCCGCTGCGTTGTTTATGGCTGCTTTGAGACTACTCCAGCAGTCCTCAAGAGGGGCTTCGGTGAGCTCTCCCTCTTCCGGCAACGCTGCCTCAAGGCTTTGCGCGTATTCAGTTGCGACTTCGGGTTGCTTGAGTCGCTCCAGATTGTACCGGGGCGGGCGTCGGTACCGAATGTTGTTCACAACGGAAAGTCGTTGGCGCACTTTAACCGTCACAAGGTAGTGGTCCGAATCGATGTTTACGCCGCGATAGGTTCTGACGTCGATAATGTCCGAGAAGTGCCTTCCATCAATCAAAACGTGGTCGATTTGCGATTCAGTCTGTTGGGGTGATCTCCAGGTGTACCGATACGGGAGGCTGTGCTGGAAGTAGGTACTACGTATGGCCATGTTTTTGGAGGCGGCGAAATCAATCAGTCTAAGGCCGTTTTCGTTCGTAAGCTGGTGAGCGCTGAACTTCCCTATAATCGGTCTAAATTCCTCCTCCTGGCCAACCTGAGCGTTGAGATCTCCGATAACGATTTTGACATCATGGCTTGGGCAGCCGTCGTATTCACGTTCCAGCTGCGCGTAGAAAGCGTCCTTATCGTCATCGTCACTTGCTAGGTGAGGGCTGTGCACGTTGATTATGCTGATATTGAAGAAACGGCCTTTGATCCTCAACTTGCACATTCTGTTGTCGATTGGCCACCACCCAATCACGCGCCTCTGCATTTCGCCCATCACGATAAAAGCTGTTCCCAGCTCATGTCTATTGCCGCAGCTCTGGTAGATGGTATAACCATCCCTATACGTATGTACCGTCGACCCTTTCCAGCAAACCTCCTGCAGCGCTACGATGTCGAACTTGCGGACCCTCAATAATTCGGAAAGAATGCGGGTACTTCCCAAGAAATTGAGAGACTTACAGTTCCATGATCCGAGTTTCCAATCGTTAGTCCGTTTTCGATGCCTGGGTCTATGCCGATTGTTCCGGTCCGAATTTACATTGTATGCTTCCTGTACTGATGATTTTTACGGCTGGCTTGTAAGGCCTGCACCAACCCCCTGTCTCGCCGGAGGATCATCGTGCACAGCACTGTTTAGAGTCCCACGCTGGCACTAGGACGATGATCAGCCGCTCCTAACATGGAGAACAGACGCTGTTTTGAGCCGCCCCTAACATGGAGAACAGACGCTCTGATAAGCTACACCCTCAGAAGAGAGGAGCCCCCCTTCCCTGTCAGCATACGACCAAGGTTCCACCAGGGTTGGTTACCCGATCTTCCCTACGGTTACTCGTATCCCAGGCGGCACCACGGGGAGGTAGGGATAGGAGTTACTGGACAAGAGGCTAAGGACCACAAATGGGGTCTATTTTATACCTGCAGGTACGCGAAGTACCAATGGTACGCATTGTCCAGTCATTTACCACCCGTGGATCCTGCTTAATATTGGTTAATTTTGCGTAAACGGCATGATGCTTTCCAACACTACTGTTATACCTACCTCCACACAGAAAACCTAGGATTCACACCTAAATAGCAGAAGCTACACTGGAATCTCAGGTTCTAAACTGGAATCCCAGCATCCATACTGGAATCCTAGGTACAATACTGAAATCCCCGGTTCCACACTAGAATACCAGGATTTAGAGTGGAATACGAAGATCCACATTGGAATCCCAGAATCCACTATAAGGATCCATACTGGAATTTCACCATTAACATAACAGTCTTACGATTAGTATTAGAATACCAGGATCCATACTGTAACACTAGGATTAACACTGGAATCCAATATCCTTACTGAAATCCCAGCATCAACACTGGAATCCAAGAATCCACATTGGATTATTAAGATCCATACTGGAATCCTAGGGTTTACACTCGAATATCAGTATCCAGACTACAATTGGTGGACTTTGTGGCCTTGCGGTTGGCGGCGTCAGCCGTTTAAGCGTATTGTGCCACGAAGCGATTCCCGCTCCAGTCGGTCGAAACTTTTTGTCAAACGAAAAAATTATCACTGGACCACTGGGTGTTCCTTATTGTCCGTTGCCTAATGTTTGTGATGGTTCAGTCTGTGCAGCCTTTGGCTGAAGACGGTTTCACATAGGAATGGCAGGTATTACACAAGAACAATCCATAGATCCACAAAGGAATCCTCAGATCTACACTGGACATCCAGACTCTACCATGAAATCTCAGATCGATACTTTAATCCCAAGATTTACATTGTTATCAAAGGATCCATACTGAAATACCAGAATTCAGGCTGAAATCGCAGAATCCACAATGTTATTCCAAGATCCACACTGAAATTCCACGATTAACACTTTAGTCCTAAGATTCTCTTTGTTACCAAATGATTCACGCTGAAGGACTAAAATCCAGGCAAAAATCTCAGGATCACTACTGGTAATCCCAACATGCAAACTAAAACCCCAGGATCTACATGAGGATCTCAGGATCCAAACTGAAAGACTAGGAATCCTAATACCTACACTGGAATCCAAGGATCCACACTGTAACACCAAGATCCACACTGCCACCATGATCCACATCACAGTCCCAGGATACACTCTGAAATACTATGATCTACACTATAATCCTAGATTTCACAATGGAATAAACACCCACTCTGAAATACCAGAATCCACATTGGAGTTCAGGGTCTAATTCCAAGATCTAACACTACGATCCCAGGCTTTTCACTGAAATTCTACGATTGTAATCAAAGGATCCACACTGAAATACTAGGAATCACACTGAAGTTCTAGGATCCACACTGGAGTTTCAGGATCCGCACTAGAATCCTAGAATCCACATTTGAATCCCAAGTTTCACATTGGAATTCGGCCATCTATATTACAATCCCAAAATCCACTCTGGTATCAAAGGATTTACACTGAAATATCGAGATCCACACTAAAATGCTACGATCCACACTGTAGTTCTAGGATCCATACAGGAATCAAAGCATCCCACTGAAATACCAGGATCCACATTGGAGACCCAAGATTCACACAGGATTTCTAGAATCCACACTGAAATCTCAGGGTCTACACTGAAATCCTGCAATGGGATTCACAGTGGAATCAAAGAACCCACACTAAAATACAATTATCCACATTGACATCCTAGGGTCCATACTAGAATCTCATGATTTACACTGAAAACCCAGGAGCCGCACTAAAATTACATGCTCCATCCTGAATCCACTTTGGGCTTCTATATTCGATTTGGAAAACAACGCTTATTGCAACATAAGACGAGCGTGGTAATGCCGACGAGAGCTGCTGACAAAATATCTTAAAAAAATATTTTATTCCATGCTCACATCTAATTAGACTGCCCTTGAGCTCTTTTAGAGCTTTGCCGAAGATACCATTTATCCTTTTTGCCTAAAAACTTAACTGTATTCATAAGAATAACTGATCTCGAAATAGATCACTGGGCGTTAATGGGTTAAAGGAACCATGGTTAAAATATACCTCCACTAAAGGAACAGTGTTCCTATTATTGGTGCAAAGATTTTAGCAGGAAAATTTTAATTAATCGGGATTTTTATACATTTGAATGATAGAAAGGATCAATTTTCAGCCACAGCCGGCTGTTTTTGTTTCCGTTAATTATTATTAGTACTTTTTTTGTTCAGAGATACTTTACCCAGAAGGGGCTTTTGTCTCAATTTTATTAAAAATACGCAATAGTTCTGCAATGGGATGACGAGCAGCTAAAATGACATTTATTTGTAGCTGTACAACAGCATAGAAGGCTCCTTTGAAATAATTGTGAAAACGCTCATAGATCAGTAAACTAAAAAACAGGCATCACTCTAACAAGGGAAGGTCACGATGGTGTGACACGGGGTTTTCAACCGGACTATTTTTGTTAGATTCTACATGTCGAAATATGAAAAACCCCAAAGCCTTTCGGGTGATGGACCAGTGGTGTAGCCAGGAGGGACTCTGAAAGGGGCAATTTTGTTCGTATATTATATTATTAAGTTAATTGGAAATTTGGCAAAAATATTTTTTTTAATATCTATTGTGATAGTAGAGAACAGAATTGATATGAATGTATGTTTAAAATGTATTTTCCATGCCATAGGCGCAATCAAGATGGGTTCAGTATTGGTATACTATTCTAATAAAACCAAATTTGTTTGAGTGCCCATATTCCATGTTAGTTACGCCAATGGCATGGAAAATACATTTTAAACATACATTAATGTCAATTCCGTTCTCTACCATCACAATAGATATTGAAAAAATATTTTTGTCAAATTTGCAATTTGCTTAATAATATAATATACGTACAAAATTGCCCCTTTCAGAGCCCCTCCTGGCTACACCACTGGTCCATCACCCGAAAGGCTTTGGGGTTTTACATATTTCGACATGTAGAATCTAACAAAAATAGTCCGGTTGATAACCTCGTGTAACACCATCGTGACCTTCCCTTGTAAGATAGCTAGATCGAATTCCAAACTGAACATGAACAGCAGTCCATCATTCACTTATCAAGTGAATTTTTCAATTACTTTCAAACAATCCCAGAAACAATCTTGTTATCTAAATCGATTGCCCAAGTCTTACATTCATCCATCCACGTGTCCACGTCCATCTCTAGCTACATCGACAACGCATAACAATGCTGGAAAACTTTGCGCGCTTTTCTCCCAAATGAAAACACATGCAGAAAGCAAAACATAAATCCGCTTTTTCCATCCATCATCAATCGGTGCCGCCATCACCAGTCGTATCACAAGTCAGGTGAAAGTGAACGAGCACAAGTTATGCAATTTTTATTTTATTGGATTTCCATCTATCCATCCGAGCACCATCACCCCCCACTCCTGATCCGGAAAAAACGGGGTAATTCGATCGATAGTGTGTGGCATGTTTCTTTGTTGTACGGGGCACAGTGGCACAAAGCTGGCCAAATTTAAAAATATGGAGTTCTATTCTACTGGTCTTGCTCTTCTGGACATAGAAAAAGCATTCGACAGTGTTTGGCATGAAGGCTTGATTGTAAAATTAAGAAACTTTAATTTTCCAACATACATTGTTAGAATAATTCAAAGTTATCTGTCAAATCGTATACTTCATGTTAATTATCAGAACTCCAGGTCTGAAAGACTTCCTGTAAAAGCTGGTGTTCCTCAAGGCAGCATTTTGGTAACATTATTATACAATATTTTCACATCTGACTTACCTGAGTTACCTCATGGATGTAAAAAATCCTTATTTACGAATGACACAGGCCTCTCCGCCAAAGGACGAAGTCTGCGTGTCATCTGTAGTCGATTGCAAAAAAGTATGGATATTTTTTCTTCATACTTGCAAAAATGGAAGATTTCTCCTAATGCTTCCAAAACTCAGCATATAATATTCCCACATAAACCAAAAGCTCTTTATTTGAAACCCTCAAGTAGACATGTTGTCACGATGAGAGGGGTTCCAATAAATTGGTCAGATGAAGTTAAGTATCTAGGGCTCATGCTAGATAAGAATTTAACTTTCAAAAATCACATTGAGGGCATTCAAGCCAATGTAACAAATATGTAAAATGTCTCTACCCCCTTATTAATAGAAAATCAAAACTTTGTCTTAAGAACAAGCTTTTGATATTCAAACAAATTTCCAGGCCAACCATGTTGTATGCTGTACCAATATGGACTAGCTGTTGTAATATCAGGAAGAAAGCTCTGAAAATGATTCTGAAGCTTCCTTCCTGGCATAGTACCAATGAGTTACATAGAACATCCAATGTTGAAACATTGGAACAAATGTCAAATAGAATCATTAATAATTTCAGGCAAAAATCGTTACAATATTCTATTGCCACGATTAATGCGTTATATATTTAGGTTAAGTTAGGTTAAGTAAACTGAAAACATGTTTTTTTTCTCTTATAAGCAGGTGAAATCAACTCACCTGTAAACAATCTAAACTGCTGCGGCAAATGAAATGTTGTTAACAAAATGTTAATAAAATCTTAAATTTGTTTTACCAAATTAGGATGATAGAGTTATCTAACACAGAACACCTAGATATAAGAAATGAATGTAATGTTTGGAATGATACTAATAAAGAAATAAAAAAAATATATGGAGCTTTTATAGCAACTAGTATTGAATAAATCAAATGAATGGTAAAGATATCTGCTAAACTTTACCCTTCTAAAATTTTCTAATTTCGGGGATGCTGTTCCTTTAAAATCGCTGTTTTTGTACTGAAAATCTCACTGGAATATCAATTTATCTTTCTGCAATAGTTTTCTTTAAATTATTTAAAAAAATCATGCTTTGTCGATGAATTAGCGGTCGTTTTGAGCAAGATGTGTACTTTTGCACAACTTTTATATGGAGTGCGTCCACCGTGCGTAGTAGAGGTCTGTTATTTTCCCGAGTTGATGACGACGACGACGACTCAGACCTGCTAATGTAGTTTTGCGCGTGCAAAGTTTATGTTGTTATTTTGTCGCTCTTTACCAGCTCGTCAGGGCGTGGTTGGTTGGATTCGCATTTCTTCTGAATCACCATTGCCAGGGGATGGACACCGTCGTCGTCGTCGTCGCCAAACTCACTCATCGTGTGGCGATTATCGATCTGTGTGATAGTCTGAGACTGAGCAAGTGTGGAGTGCTCTTGTAGAGCACACGAAAAGTAACTTGAGCTTTGGCGAGGACATTTTTTGTGATACCAAACTTTTAGCAGGGATGAGGATTATTTAAGTTAGTTTTGTATCAGGAAAGGTATTGCGTTTTGAAATCTCGTTAAGGCTTTGCAAAGGAACGAATGTTACTTTTTATTTGACTTTTTTTTTTCTCAAGGCACCTGAAGATATCAAAAATGGAATAAATAATTTACTTGGATTTTCCCCAGTCCAAGTAATCATTATAAAAAAGAGAACCCAATCTTGCATTCGCCGGAAAAAGCTTTCTCAAGAATATTATATAGTTCACTTCAACAAAAAATGATCTAAACAATGTTGAAGCTTTTACTTATGTTCGATGTCCGTTCGTCATGGGAACATTTCCAGAAACCTGGATGAAATTTTCAGAACCCCACTCAGTGTCGTCGGTGCCAAAAGTGGGGTCATGGAACAAAACATTGCCGCATGGAAGCTAAATGCATGATTTCTTCTTCTCATGCTAAGGATGTCTGTCCTGTGAAGGAAGATACCAAAAAGTTTGTATGTGCAAATTGCGGGGGCAATCATAAATTTAACTTTTCGGATTGCCCCTCGCGCAAACGAATCGTTGAGGCTCGTACCAGGCAGATGAATTCCAACGTTGTTCGTAGCCGAACTTCCTCGGGCAGAATCTCTAACAATTTACATCGTTAACTGAAGATCGTATGCTATATATTCATTTTAAGCTCATTTTCTTCCGTCTGGTAACCGGTTGCCGCGAACGGTCGTGTTTTGTTTTGCTTGCCACACTTTTTTCGTGCTCTAGTTTTTCGCGATTTTGCCGATGATTTGGCTGATGCTACGCCATCCGGATTGTAGTTCGGATGTTAATATTGAAAAAACCTCGATATCTAATAGTGAAAAGAAAAAAAAATCCAGCGCGTTTCGTGCGATCAAAGACTTTTTCAATGTGATGTTTTATGACCGGTTCTAATTGGCTTTGCTTATGAATTTCCACGTGATTTTGTTGTTGTTGTTGTGTTTGTATTTTGACTGACAAGCCACCAGATGTTTTCGACAATGAAAAAAAAACATTATTGTAATAATTGTGAAAAATACGTGAAAGAAGAAGTAAAAAATGTGGTCTAGAAATGACAAGTGGTATGTGCGTCACAAGGAGAAGAAAATGCATACCAAATTAGTTGCAGATTTGATGTGATGACAACGCCGCCTTGGATGAATTTTGGTGAGATTGTTCTGATCATATAATTATCTGTAATTGAACAGTAAATACGCGCCAGTTCCAAAGTAACCATCTTTGAAACAGGAAATATGTATGCATTATCATTATCCATTTGATAACGGTAATGTATACATGCGGGGCTTGTTGTTAGTGAAAGTGACTTCTGAATGGACGTGTCTCTCCAGCCATTCTGAAATGGGTCACCGGATCTGCAATAGAGCTATCACCTTCTAACTCCCGGACTGAAGCTTTTTGCAAAAATGCAGTACCAAAGCAGTTTTGCTGAAAACTTTTTTCCATAATACCACTGCCGGACAGTGGGGGTTAGATGGATCACACACACACACACATTTTCTTCCGTCTGGTAACCGTTCGAATCTTTGCAATTTGAAGGGAAATACTGGAGATAATTCCTCTGACAATGTTGTCGCAGGTAATTCCAGCTCCACACCTTCGAATGTTCTTCTTACGCGTACCTGTTTGATTTTCTTATTTTTTTTCAAATCAAATGGAACCACCCGTGCTTATGCTACCGCAAGTAACTTCTATTCCGCCTCTTCATCAACTAAAAATCCCAAAAGTAACATGTCTCCCTTTGATTTTGAATTTTGAACTGAACAATTGAATCAAATGATTGATGCAATGTTCAAAACAACCACTATGGCTAAAGGAGTCTAAGTTGTTGTTAAATTTACTAATAAAATTGTTATTGGATTACGGTTCTCTAACTGATCCAAATATTTTTTTAAATATTTTGAATTGGAATGGTCGGTCTTTGAATAGTAAAAAGGATGTGTTGTTTAATTTTCTAACAGCTAATAACATATGTAAAGCATTTTTTACTGAAACTGATTTAAAACCTGGATCCAAACTTAAAATAGATTCAAACTTTTTTGTTTATCGTAATGATCGACTGGATGGAGTATGCACTGGACAGCAAGTTAATTTGCTACAAACTGACTTGCGAAAATTGTCCCGCAATAAGTCATTTTTTTGTCATTGATGACTTTAGTGCCAAACATCGGTCATGGAATAATTCACAAAGTAATTCCAACGGCAGAATTTTATTTGATGAGTGCTCTTCAGGACATTTCTCAATTCAATACCCTGATAGCCCTACATGTTTTTCCTCTACTAGAAACCCATCTACGATTGATTTGGTCTTAACCGACTCTAGTCATCTTTGTAGCTAACTTATTACACATGCTGATTTTGATTCTGATCATGTCCCTGTTACATTTCAAATATCCCATGAAGCGATTCTCAATCCTATCAGCTCCACTTTCAATTATTTTCGAGCCGACTGGAATATATATGAAACATATATTGACTCTAATCTTGATGTTAACATTTCTTTACAAACAAAACTTGATATTGGCAATGCTCTTGAAACTTTAACAAATTCTATTGTTGAAGCAAGAAGCATTGCAATACCAAAATTTGAAGCAAAATAAGAATCCGTGTTTATAGATGATGATCTTACACTCTTGATCCGTCTTAAAAACGTGAGGAGAAGACTACTTCAACGCACTCGCGATCCTGCTATGAAAATTATTTGGCAGGATCTGCAAAAAGAAATAAAAAAACGTTTTTCACAATTAAGAAATTATCTAAAATTTTGAAAGAAAAAAAACTCAGTAGCAAATTCCGGCATTGAAAGAGAAAAACAAATTATTACTAACTAATTACGAAAAAGCTCAAAAACTTACTATGCAGTTTGAAAGCGCGCACAATTTAAATTTAGGACTTATTAGTTCAATTGAAAATTGAGTTACTCAGGATTTCGAAAGCATCCTCAATCAATAGAACGTTTTCGAAAATTCGTCGGAATTTCGAAGAAATGAGAACTATTATTGGAAAAATCAAAAATATGAAAGCCCGTAGCGATTTTGGATTGTTTTACTTGGATAATATGTTTAACAATTGTTTTTAGTTGGCATGTTTATCTGACAAATAGAAAAATGCCAGGGCAGCATGGGCGTAGCGATTGGAGGGCGAGCGACTTAGAAGCCGCTTTCATCAGTTAAAAAAATTATGAGACTTTTTCACAATTTGTGCAAATACACAATTTTAAGCTATGTAAATTAGCCACACTAATCTTTTGAATGTGACGAAAACCTTTAACCTTATATTACAGTGGGTACAGTGTAGTCCAACATGCGATTTAATGAAATTTCGCTACTTCGTTGAGGACTTTAAGGATTCCTCTAAAGAATTTGAGAATATTCAAGGTACAAACACTTTTAAGTATCACATCAGAGGTATTGATGGAAAAACTTCTACTATTTCCAATAATTTAAGCGAAGATGCCAAAGATTAGCCACGGAATTTTACAAAAATTGCACAAACCATTTGTCGAAGAATTCCAGTTTTTAATTTCTTTAGGAGTCATACTGCGAATTGATCTAGGAGTAATATCAGGGATACTGTCAGAGATACCACAAGCAATACCACGTGTATTTTTTTCAAGAAATAATGTAAGATTTTTTCAAGAATATTTCAAGAATAATCTTAATTTAAATACAGATTTTTCTTTGAAGCGTGTAATTACATTTTTTTCTTGAACTTTTTCTGGAATCGAAGAATCTCTTTCTCTGGAATTGATCTGAATTTTATTCTAGAAAAAAATTATAACATAAATTCCTATGGAAATTTCTGCACTAAGTCTCAAAAAAGATTCTTTCTTCTTTCACCGAAAATTAATCGATGGACCAATGGAGAATCAAGTTCGCTGCGTTTTAATCATAGACATCATCACAAAAAGATTCTTCAGAAAATAATGGAAAAATGTTGGTATAATTCTAAAGGAAATTATGACAAAATTCTGTGTATAAACCAGAAGTTTCCGAAAAAGCTTTCAATAAAAAAAATGATTGAAACAAAACAAAATAAATTAGAAAAAATACTTTAATCATCTGAAAAGATCCGAAACTATTCAGTATAATACCCTTTAGAAATTCAACATCATGAGGAGCATGTCAGAAAAAAATTCTGGAGATGTTCATACGGTGATACTTTCAAATTTTTCTATGGCAATCCTGGAAGAATAGCGCAATAATTCCCAAAGTTATTCAAGAAGAAACTCTTAAAAAATCCCGATTCTAATTGTTGGGAAATTCTTATCAGGAGAAATGCTTGAAGATATTCCTTTAAGGATTATAATAATAAAAATTTTGGATAAATTGCTGATAGATATTTTCTTTAGCATTTATTTCAAAACGCTCCAACAAATAGCTATCATGAGATAAAATACTTTAAGATGATTATTATCAGCTTAATTAAATTTGCGTTTTCTATGCAGAATTTTATTAAATTTGTGTTTTTATGCAGAAATTTTTCAATGCAGGAATCAGCGAAGGGATGTTAATTCACGAAGTTATTCAAGGCAGAATCTTTAGAAAATACAAGGAGCATTTTACGAAACTGTGATACAATTGATGGAAGTTATTTAAAAAAATTAAAAAAAAAATGTAAGTGTAAAACTCAATTTCTGTTGTAACTATTGGGACGAGTTCGGTAGGGAAAACTTAAAAAATATATAGTAAATAGTTTGTAAAGAAAATTCATTAGTGGAATTGCAAGACCAATATTGGAACGAATCCTTAAAAGAATAAAATAGACATAAATATCTAAAAAAAAAACATTAATGAATCAAAAGTGCCTGAAAAAGAACACATCTGCTTATCAAATTTTCGCAATAAGTGCTGTGTCATCATTACAGAAGCTATGGAAAAATTGGATAATTTTCGTTCGGAAGTCATATCTCGATTTGCTAAGAGACAAATTAGACATTGAACTCATAACTTTCATCAAGCAGTATCTATTAGGTCAACGTTCTTTGAGTTGTCTTAAAATGATGTTTGACTTTAAAAAGATACTACTGAACACACCAATCCAATATATGACATATTTGTTTGAATAGCGGTCAAATATATACCAATATTTCTAAATCATTCATCAATTTATGATATCTATAATTCCTGAAAGTACGGAAAAAATTGAAAATTTTGAAAATAAAAGACAGGTTAGTCCATCAAGGTCTTAAAAATGGTACTGTCCCGTTATATACGATACGTATAGCCAGCCTAGTAAAACTATAACGCAATTGTATATGTGAATGCTGAAAGCTTTGAAAAAATAAACAAATTTTCGGACAGCTAGGGGAAGGCAACGGCTCCTCCCTGCCCCCCTCTGGCTACGCCCATCCAAGGTAGTAGCAATTTAAAAATTTAAACAATCCTACAGAAGCTTCTTGCTATCGTCCAATGAGCATGCTTTCCTCCATCAGTAAACTTTTTGAAAAAGTCATTTTGAACAGAATGATGGTCCACATCAACGAAAATTCATTTTTTTCCAACGAACACTTGCCTTGATTTTCTAGACATAGAAAAAGCATTCGACAGTGTTTGGCATGAAGTTTTGATCGTAAACTTAAAAAAAAAACTTTAATTTTCCACATACATTGTTAGAATAATCCAAAGTTATTTGTCAAATCGTATACTTCAGATTAATTATCAGAGCTTCAAGTCTGTAAGACTTCCTGCAAGAGCTGGTGCTCCTCAATGCAGCACTTTGGGACCAATATTATACAATATATTCACATATGACACACTTAATTACCTCAGGGATGTCAAAAATCTTTGTTTGCGGATGACACAGGCCTCTCCGCAAAGGACGAAACCTGCGTGTTATTTGTAATAGATCACAAAAAGTTTGGATATTTTTTCTTCATACTAGCAAAAAAGGTAGATTTCTCCTAACGCTTCCAAATCTCAACTTACAATATTCCCACATAAACCAAAAACTCTTTCTTGGAAACCTTCAAGTAGACATGCTGGCACGATGAAAGAAGTTCCAATAAGTTGATCAGATGAATGTAAGTATTAAGGGCTAATGCTAGATAGAAATTTAACTTTCAAAATCACATTGAGAGCAATTGATCCAAATGTAGCAAATATGAAAAATGTTTGTATCTACTTATTAACAGAAAATCGAAACTTTGTCTAAAGAACAAGCTTTTGATCTTCAAACAAACTTTTATTGATATCATATTTTTCATAGATTAAACTATATAAAAGAAATTAATGTAATGTTTGGAAAGATACTAATGAAGGAATTAAAAAAAAACTTAATAGTTTAAGGCAAAAATCTTTGCGATCTTCTTTATTTAAGCTAAGGTTAGTTAAATTTTAGAGCTATTAGACGCATAAGGTATTATCGTTATTATCTACCAAACAATAAACATCTGTTTCCATGCAAGAGAATGGTTAGCTCGAGCCGCACGTAGATTGAATCAAATTTTTATACAAACATTTGCACACGCACAGCTCGGAGCAGATCTCGCACCGCAGAGGAGAAGTGCGAGACCGCGCGGTGAACGGCAACCGGTTCTTTTATATTATCTTGTATTTTTGCACACAAACCGATGACGGTATGATTACGTAAACATTTACCCTTGCTGCGGTGGTGTCATTTTGGCACGACATCCAGCGGTCAAGCCAAGCCAAACCGTCAACCGCTATTCGGCGCCACAGAGCAGCAGACCCGTCTCCCGTCGTCGTCAGTCCTTATTAGCAGATTGTGTACACTGATTAGCACCCGCTGGATAAATCTTATCACTTGCTCGACTGAAATACACCCATCAACTTCATCAGACATCAGGCTATTGTTTGTTGTCAGAAGTGATATGAATGCAGAAAAACGTTTGCCGGCACGGCGTCGTTCGATCGGATGACTTTGAAATTTTAGATACCGCCCGCCCGTTTGTACCATGCTTTTGTTTGTGTTTAGTAAGCAAGCAAAAATTTTCGTTTTGTTTCAAATATAACGAGAAAATTGTTCGTGCAACGGTGGAACGTTTATTCATTGATGGAATGATCTGAAAGACCAAGCATTGCGTGTCTATACGGTGGACCAACTTCTTTCAATCTTATCAACCGTTAAACAAATTGGAGATATGAAAAAGATAGACCGGCCATGCGCTGAAACTTGCTTATAAAGGCATAACAGACCCATGAACATTAGTTACTTCACCGAATAATGTAATTCCCTCTTTGAACAAGGCAAACTTTGAAATTGTTGTAATTTTAGCAGCGCTAAAATCAGAATGATTTTATTTTTAGGTAACAGATAGGACCATAAAATGTGGCCTGTGGGGTGACGACGGAATCAAGATCAATCATGTTCGGTTCGCTTTGTGTGAGTGTAAAAAGATATTCTTGTTCAGTCGAGGATGTATTGGCAATTGGTGAGCTCGTTTCATGCTTATGATAACACATTCTAATCCTGCCAACGTTACGTTTATGTAATTTTTTAAACAAACTATGGATGGTTCGTCACTACAAGTGTCGACATAAACCCTTAATCCTATTTATAATAGTTTAAATATACACATACCTTTCTATTTTGGTCATTACTAAAAAAACTTTTAATAGTTCGACATAAAGAATGTTCACGTTTTTTTTTAATATTCTATCAATATCTATCATCGCGAGATAAAACATCCAAACTACTTTTAGGTAAGAGTCGTATTTTTCCTCCTTATCCATGGATCGCATCACCGACCAAAGGAGACTCCCAGATCTGTTTCCTCCCTCACTAATCAACACCCTACCCGTGGTGATTGAAGAGATGCAGAGGTATTCTCGGTTTCTAGAAGCAACAATCACTACATACTAACATTCTTTCCCCAACTCAACTGACTGTAAGGACTTGGCCGGCGTCGTTATTGATCAATAATATCAGATCTGCTAAAATGTGCACTTCAAGAGTAAGCGGAAAATCCCGTCCTTTATTCATTTGGATCGAAGTTGCAATTCTTACCAGTTCCGAACAATCACGGAGTAGCAACCATGCTATGCTATGATTTGCTATGATTATCAGAACTCGGTAATCAGAAGATACTTTAAAAAAAAAGTAATAATAAAGCGGATGCTCAAAACTAAAAATTAAAAAACTTATAAATTCAAATAGCGAACGATGATATTGAGATCGAAAACAACATAGATATTTTCTCTAACAAAAAAAAACACCTATTGGACACTCATGTCTTTACGACTAGGACAATAAATCAGCGAAAAAGTTACTTTACGAGCACCACAACGGTTAAACGTGTTTTATTTCGGCCGCCGCGGTACCTCTGAATGAATGATTTTGTTTCTATGTAACGAGCTTGCGAACGACTGATGGAATGCAAGGGTACTTTTGAGTGAAGGAATGCCCATTCTTCCGAACGCTGACGTTTAGATACGGCAAGGCGTTGATCCATTTGGTCGATAAGCTTCATTGTTTAGGAAAGTATCATTGTTTCCGCGTATAATAATGGTGACTATTGTTAGGTGGTGGGTGGTATGAAAATATAACTCTTATCAATGATGCTGAAAAAACGCAGGGTTTCAGTCAAAGTACAACCAACGATAATTATTTTTTATTATTCGCCACAAGCATGGAATCGCAAAATCGAGAAGTGCAACACTCAATTTGAATATTGCAACACCCCCTAACAGTTTAGAATCACTACAACAGCAACTTGTGCTTACTGATGGTTCTAAACTTTGTAGGGTGTCGCAATACTCAAATCAAGTGTTGCAATACTCGATTTTGCGATTCCATACTTTTGGCGGGTAGTGTAGATATATTTCACTTTAGTTTCTGAAGGTTTTAAGCAGGTTCAAGATAATATGTTGCTTATATGGGATAATATTGATCATCTATGTAAGGAATGTTCAGTAAAACATTCAACTGTAACTTCAGTAGAATGTTCAGTAAAACATTTAACTAGTAACTTAAACTCTACCTAGAGTAACATTCATTAACACTGCACTTTATTTTAATCGCGATTGTTTTTCGATATTATCACGCCATTTTTGCACAAGTTCTCAAAACACTTTTATTTTTCAAATTTGTGTCGATCTTGATAATTATTAATCTAGTTTCTGTTAAATTCCTCGAGTATTACTTACAGAAATTCGTCGGAAAACTAAACGAAAAATGCCTACTAGGATTCCCCAATGATTTCACCAGGAATTCCTTCATAAATTATTCCGATTTTAGTTACTACTTCTGAGATGATTTCGGAATGTTTTCCTCTTCCAAGATTTCAAAAGGAATTAGATCAGGAATTCATCTAAGCATTTTCCAATTATATCAATCTATCTATATTAGGGGTCGGCTTATTTTTCAAAAGTTCTCAAAAACTGGAATTCGTGTGCTCTTATGAATTTAAATCACATTAAAAATGAAACTTCAAAGTTTGAGTTAAAAATATAAAGATTTATAGGTGGCGTAAGCATCTTGAAGGTGAATTTTCAAGTGATAAAAATGGCCCTCAGTGAAGTCACCATAAATTCGTTATTTTGTAACGAGATTTGAAACTTTTAGCAACATTATCTTCAAAATTATGAAAACTTTGTAGAATATCAAATTTGACTAAAATCAACACTTGTCCTAGTTAAAAAAAGTTTTCTTCAAATTTTTCCCCATTTTACTGAAAAAATCATATTTGTTCGCCCATTACTTCATAAATTTTCAATCAATTGGAAATCCTTTTACATTTTTTGTAGCAAATTTATTTGTTTTCAAACAGTTCATACAACACATTTCTCTTTGACTTATTATTTAACAAAAACTACTCAAAACAATTTCTTTGGATTATTTAACTTTTTCCGCCGAAAATTGCATTTTTCTATAAAACTCAAAATAAAGAATCTTGTTTTTTTTACGAGTTGAACAGTGCATATATTTTTTATCATGTGCGAAAATATTTTTGTTTCAAAATTATTTAAACATTGTTGTAAAGTCCTTTTCAAAGGTTTAACAAATGAGAAAAATCTGTTTCAGCTTTAGAGATAATGTTTAACTTGCAAAAATTTGGATAAAAATTACATCTTTTGTTCATGAATCATGTTCTAGTGCAGTTTTTGTTGAATAACTAGGTCAAAATATTTTTTAAGGACTGTTCATTTTATAAAGTGGACACCTTGTGCATGCTGTATCATTTCAATTTATTAATTCAATTTCAATCGGTCTTCTGTACATCGTTTGACTAGTATTGTACAATGTTTTGATAAAAAAAATATTCTTGAAAATAATACGAACACGAATATGGAACAACGTTTAGAACGGTTGATTTTTGAAGGTTATCAAAATCAATGATTGTTAGAAATTGGCTGGAAAATTTGACAATCTATATTTTTTATTTTCAAAAAAGGCTTGTTCATCGAAAGCAGTATCAAAACAGAAGCCTGATGGGAAAAATCAAGTTATTTTTGGAGCAACTATTTTACACATAAAATAACATAATTTCCCCGATATTTTTAGAGAAAAATATTTTAAATTTGAAGGGAATTGATATGAGTAATTTTTTGTTTGGTTTAAAGTACGTCCTGACGGAAGTGCTTATATAGCATTAATATGAAGAATAACTTACGCCTCCATAGAGTTACTTATTTAGTCCCCATGTAACGTGGGGACAATTGTTTAATTTTCAGAAGACCTTTCAAAGCACAATGTCAATCATCAAAATTGGCAACACTGCTGTAATAAAATTGATTTTATTTTCCACATATTATTTTCATAATATTCTGAGATCAACAATTGAAATATTCGAAGCAAATCGTTAACAATTTGCTGTACATCGATAAATATGCGATTTTAAAAGTATGAGACCATAGATAGTAAAATTTATACTTAAGACTGCAGTTTTAACTCACGATTTAGCTCTCAATTATACAAATATAATTTCTCTAGTAATCTAAACTAGTTTTGAACACGCCTTTTAATTTTCTCTTTTGCTGGGAG
Organism: Aedes aegypti; assembly: GCF_002204515.2. Taxonomy (NCBI): domain Eukaryota; kingdom Metazoa; phylum Arthropoda; class Insecta; order Diptera; family Culicidae; genus Aedes; species Aedes aegypti. The sequence goes on from NC_035108.1 coordinate 351,338,454, forward strand.
TGAAAGGATGGTGTATCAGCAAATTTAACCATAAATGGTTAAATCACTCAAGTTACCATATGTCAGAGAATGGTGGAATATAATTCATGTTTTTAAAGGTACACCTTTAGTAGAATAGTAAAGGATACAAACATAAAATTTGATCATAAGAGTGAGGATTTTTGTTTTGCGAAAAATAATGCTAAACTACGACGAACAGCTTTTCTTTGGAGTTTTTGGAAAAACTATTTAGCTCTTAAGTCTCTTAAGAGACGAAAAACGAGGGGAAATTAATCTGTAATTTTGTATGGGAAATTGCATGACATCCTCAACAGCCTACTTGATTGGCAAGTAAATTTTGCCACCGATTCCTCTAGGGATTCCCCAAGAAATGCATCCAGAGGTTCATCAAGGAATTTATTCAAGGATTCTAACAGGATCTTCCCAGAAATTCTTAATTTAACAGGAGGCTCTTGGAAATTTAAGGGTTCAACAATTCTTTCAGGAATCGCTCCAGGGGTTCATCCAGGTATTCCGTCAGGGATTCTTCCTGGAATGCCTGTAGGAATTAATCTAGTAATTCATCTCGAAATTCCTGCAAGAATTCTTTGAGGAACTCCTTCGCTGATTGTCTATAGAAACTTCTTAAAAAAATACTTTTGAATTTATTTGAAACGTTAGAAAATCCTCCAATCTCCTCCATTGATTTTTTCAGACTTTCTCTAAACGTTTCTTTAGATTTTTTCAAAAATTGCTCAATTATTCTTCAAGAAATTGTCCACCAATTTTCCAGCGATAGTATCAAGAATTCTTCCGCCAATTCTCGAAAACTTTTTCAAATCGATGGCTGTTTAAATAAGCTTTCGAGTACTCTTCTGACTTACAGCTGTTTGAATGAGCTTTCGAGAATTCCCCCGGGTATTTCTTTAGAAATTTTTCAAGCAATTCATCCAAAGATCCTAAAGGGATTACTTGAATAGTTTTGCAGAAGGAATTACGTTCAGGATTTCTTAGAGTTAAACCTCCAGTGATTTATCCAGTATTATTTCAGGGATTCACCAAACGCTCATTTTAGCCTGGAAGAGATGGGCGACTCACAACGAATCGGTCAAAGACATATAGCCAGAGAAATGTTATCATTCAAAAATTGTTATCTCTATGTAAAAAAAACATTTTCCATTTAAATATAATTGTATATTCGTTTAAATTCACTCTAATAAAATTTTATTTTTTTTTGCTGTGCAGGATATGGTAGAAGGATTGAACCAGAAATCTTTTTTTCACTTAGTTTTCATTAAGCAGATACCTTTCTTATTATTTTATATACATATTTCAAGCAGTTACTTGATTTTTTTTTCAGAGTGTACTCCCTAATTTTCTAAAACCTGGCTGGCATTCCTATCATCCAAGGAATTCTCAAGCAATTTCTGGGGCAGTTCCTCTATAAATTCACCCATAGATTGTTCTGCTCTTTTCTAAGACATCATTCAGAAATATCTTCAGGATTGGTATAGTGAAAATCACAAGACTTCATCTGAAAATATAATTTTTCGAGAGATTCTTCTAGAATTCATCGATAGAGGATGAACCTCCATACAATTTAATGGTGGAATTCTGAGAAAAAAAATTCAGAAATGTTCGTGGTGGAGTTATTGGTTGAATTCATTGGGATATCCCCGGAACAACTCATCACTATGTTTTGATCTTGATCAACAGGACAACATATTGGAGGGCCTCCTGAAAGAACTACTTGAGGAATTCATAAGAGATTTCAGACAGAAGAAGTATTTCGTCATGATTTAGAAGTCCCAATAAAGTCAATAAATTGTATTTGAAAAATTACAAAAATACGTAAAACAATATGAATGAAATGACTGCCAAACATAGTCCTCAAATCTAGTTTGAAGATCGATGACTCGGATGTGATATGCTCTCTTCAATAACTCAACCCAGTTCGCCACCTGCATCCAACAACCAAAACATATCCCATCAAATTCAAGTCTCTAATCAAAATGACCTTCCCGTCTCGTTTGCAACTGCCACATTCCATCGGTATCAACGTCCTAAAATTGACACAATCTAACTTTTACGACCCGTTGACAAGTGCAGTCCTAACACCGACCCACACCTTTTCCGGCAGTTATACTGCTAGCAATACCCAAGAAAGACACTCGAAATTGTGGCTTCCCCGGTGACAACCGCCTTCGGGAAACGACCGTAAAAAGTTTTGCACAAAACATCATTAATGTCAATTGCGATGATTCTATTGTCGCACCACCTCCGCTTCTTCTTCTACCCAAAGGAGTAGACAAATTTGACAACCAACAGTCCGGATTCATTTCGGGAACGACGACGTTGGTTGGTTGGGGTTGAATTCGATGCGCGTGGTTGCACTTCTGGATCGAGCCCGAAAAGATCGTGATATTTAAATTTCAAACTCAATGTCAAGCATAACCCGACCAGATGAAAGACACTAGATTAGATGTAAAAGGATTTGCTTCTCTTTGTTTATGTTTTATATCACCAGTTGTTATAAAACATGTACCGTTAATAGTTCGAAAAACAACAATTCTAACAAAATTTTCACCAAACAAAACAAGAATATGACAAATCTTAATATAATTATAATAACATTATTACAGGATATGTTTCAAGATTGTTAGAAAATGAAATTATTCCAAGTTATGTTTGTATTGGGATCCTAAATACAAAAAAAAAAATCACAAAAGTAACGTCTTTCGTATATAATATTTTGTTATAAATCTGTTAAGAACAAAGCCGTATTGATAACAAAATTTCTGTTTCTTTCAACGGCTGTTGTTAGAAATGTGTAATAATCATGTTATGTGAATCGGGAAGGAACCACCGTAATCAAAAGCCGCGAAGTTATCTACTGTACGATGCTGCTATAGGGCATCCGTCACACTCGGCAGAGCGGATACAGCGGAGAATCATTAAAACGAGAACTTTGGCGTATCGTTGTGCCGGTCGGTGTTGTCATATTGGGAGGGAAGTGCCATTTTAAGTGTTGAGGAAGGGTCTGGTGGTGCTCGGAACATATCTAGGTCGGCGAAGAGGGAAGGATTGTCGCAAATAGATACTCACTAACGGTTGTGGTGGCTCAAAAAGGAGTAAATGAGGTGGAGATAGTTTTGTAGAACAGACACTGAGTAATGAGTACAAATGTATTGTTCTATTCAAACGTGTACGTTTAATGATTTTTTAGTTTTAGGAGGATATTCCAGAATTTTATGTGATTAAATGGGACAATAGTTCTACAGACTACCAAAGCACCAGACATACATCTGAAATAGCCCAATATCAAGTTTCTCAACTAGATTCCACAGTGACTGCTGACCAAGACTAAAATGAAAAAAAAAATGAATATCTCAATAACCTGTCGTGATTTCGAAAACTTGCTTTTTATTATTGGATAGTTACGGTCGCCATGTAATGTTTTTTTCCTTCAAAACGTGAATTTAAATGTATAATTGACAAGGAGAGAACCTTTGAATTGTTTGCGGGATAATATGGTTGTTTAATAATTATCTAGATTGGATGAAATTCCTAACTCATTTTTAAATAAGAACTATCAGATCTATGTTTAACATGGAAAGACAAGTTGAAATTTTAAATATATGGAAGAAAAGGGTAAAAATAATGGACGTACCAGATGTAGCAGTTCAAATCACTGTTGAACAACTTTTCCGAACTTCGATATGAGATCTTGGCTAATATGTGGAAAGCGCAAAATAATCTTCGTTAACAGTAGCTTCTTTTGGCTTCTCTAGTCATATTTCAACCAATTATTGGAATTGTTAGAAGAATCCATATGAGAATTACTCCAACCATTTTCAGGATGTATACTCATTTACAGAAATGAAATTCCCTGATATTTCCAGGTTTCATGGACATCAGCACCGCACCCAGAAAATTTCTCTGGAGGGTGTTTTGTATTTTTGCATAGATGATATCTTGGGGAAATGAGGACTGGTAGTGATTGTCCATCTTGGATATAACAACATTAGTGATTTCTTAGCGAAAACATTTAATGGCGTACATATTTAAAAAACGAAACGTGTGTGTCCAGTACTAGAGGTCACCCTTTAAGATTTCTTTCACATATCACTCAAGATCTCTTCAGGAGTAATTATTGACGTAGTATTAACTGGTGTGGGACCTTGAATGTAATTGTGAAAAATCATAAAGCCTTAGAAATTTTATTTGAAATGAATTATTTGAGCATTGTTTGAACTGCAGTAATAATATTTTGATGAAATGCTGGAGAAATTCATATTTTGAAGCAATTCCTGAGAGTAATCGTAGACATTTTTTTAAAACAATCCTCTCGAAAATGCCTGACTTATAAAAAATAACGTAGGAATTTCTTGGAAAAATATCGAAACCATTTTTTTTTAATAATTTGGAATAATGCTTTGGGAAGGAACTCCTGTAGGATCTATGGGAAATCTCCTAAAAGTAAGAACTGGAGAAATCGACCAGTAAAAAAAACAGCTGGTGTAAGTTCTGAAGTTCCTGTAAGTATTCGAGAAGTAATCTTAGGGGAAATCACTAGAACTCTCGAAGTGACTTTGAAGACCATTATGATTTAAATAGATACTTTAGAGGCCGTACATCAAAAATATACTTTTCGAAGACTTGCATTAGCACAGTATTCAATACTGCAAAAAGTGACCTGCTTACCTAAGAAATGTTCTATTTTTCGTTCCGTTTGTAATTTTTGCAACAAAGTTTATTATATTTTTAGAATGGGAGAAAAAAAAAACATTTGTGTAAAAAAAAATTGGAATGTTCTCAACCAAGTTTCATATGCTCATGAACGACATCTAACTGGAAATGGGAACTGTGCTTGCCTTTACCAACTAGGAAATATTAAGTTTTACTTCATTGACTGAACATGTATTATGGTGAAAACTGATAAAAATTATGTTTTTTATTGAGAAAAAAATTATATCACAAAAAGAACATATTCTACCATATATTACTATTTCAAAATAATTTCCCAGTTCATCTTTGGTAAGTAGGCTTTGACCGGGTTGCCGGTATTGTTTCTGCGCTTGTCAATTTTTTTCCATTTTTCAGGTGGATTTCATTTCCAAGCAATTGGTTTCGAAGGTGGACATTTTACGATCTGGAACATCGAGGATTTGCATGAGACGAACTGTACTGACAAGTTTGGTGCTTGTGGAAAATAAAAGCTGTTTGGCTGTTTGGCCGTGTGCTGGTGGTGTGAATTCGAATTTGAAGGAAGAAACTCGAACAAGCTGATATCGCCAAGGATTTGATGAAATAGAAACGAACTTAAAAAATCAAGCTTCAACTAATCAAGTTTATTTTTGTGCTGGTGAAAATACTTGGTTGGCATCGACGATCTCAAGTCGTTGTATCAGATTGAAGTTCCTTAAGTATAATTTTATTTATTTTATTATTCTAATTATTATTACTCGTATACATTATCAATATTATTATTATATTTGTTTATTTTTTATAATTACCCCGTCAATTTTCCATTATGGAGACTGACGGGGATGGGACATCCGGTGAAAATAGTGAATTATCTTCTACCAAACGTTTTCGTATTAAAACTTATCCCTCCAGTTTTTTAGGTCCTTTTGTTGTTTATTTTCGCAAAAAGGAAAAACCTATAAATGTTCTTTTAATATCTTCGGAAATTTATAAATTGTATAAATCTGTCAAGGAAATTAAAAAAATTTCTCTTGACAAATTGAGGGTTATTTTCGGATCTCGTGATGACGCAAATTCATTACTAGAATCTAAACTATTTTGTAATTCATATCGAGTTTACGCACCTTGTGACTCGTGTGAAATTAACGGGATCATTTATGATGAAGATTTGGATTGTAATGATATTGTTAATTTCGGTTCTGGCAAATTTAAAAATAAAGCTATTCCACCTGTGAAAATTTTAGATTGCATGCGATTATCGAAATTAACATTTTCTGATAAAAAATCATCATACATGCATTCCAATTGCATAAAAATTACATTTGAAGGATCTGTTCTACCAGATTATGTAGATATAGACAATGTTATTTTTCAAGTAAGACTTTATTATCCGAAGATTATGCATTGCGATCGTTGCCTTCTTTTCGGTCATACATCGCAATTTTGTTCGAACAAATTAAAATGTTCTAAATGTGGTGAAGGTCATTCATCTGTTGATTGTAACAAATCTTCAGATATTTGTATTTATTGTGGTAAAAAACATAATTTCTTAAAAGAATGTTCTGTTTATATTGCACACCAAACACAATCGAATCATAAAATTAAAAATAGAAGCAAATTATCATACTCTGAAGTAACTAAAACAATTTCTGATTTACCCTCAACGAATATGTTCGCTCCTCTTTCACAGAATGTTGATAATGAGGTATCAAATGATGATCACGAACATTTTGTATATAAACCTCCCAATAAAAGAAAAAGAATTATAAAATCAATTATAAAAAATGATGATTTTACAAATCCTCAACCATCAACATCATTTGATACCAATTTTCCTCCTCTTAGTTCTCCTACTTCTCGAGTTATTCCTGGTTTTCAGAAAAATATGACTTATTCTGAAGAAAACTCTAATGAAAAAAATAACAATTCTAATTCTACTTTTCAAAAAACTGAAAATTCAGGTGAAGATAATTCTATTTTACATATTTTGGAAGAATTGATTGAGTTTCTAGGTTTAAATGAGTTTTGGAAAAAAATAATTAAGATAATTTTACCTTTTTTGGCCTCCATTTTTGAAAAATTGAATTCAATTGGACCCCTCATTTGCTCTTTATTTTCTTCGTAATGGCTTCATCCAAAAATTATAATTTAAACATTTTGCAGTGGAACTGTCGAAGCATAATTCCCAAAATTGATAGATTAAAAGTGTTAGTTGTTAATTGTGATGTAGATATATTTTGTTTAAATGAAACGTGGTTAGAGGAAACTAAATCGTTTCGAATTCCATCTTTCAACATTGTCCGGAAAGATCGCAACACTGCATATGGTGGTGTGCTTATTGGGATTCGAGAAAATATTGAGTTTAAATATTTGGATTTTACAATAGATTCAGAAATTGAATATGTTGCTGTTTCTATTAAACATAATGGTTTGGAATTTTCAATTATTTGCATATATATTCCTCCCCAAACTAAATTTTCATTATTGGAGCTTAAAACAATTTTAAATAATATTCCATCCCCTTTCTATATACTAGGCGATTTGAATGCTCATAACTTGGCTTGGGGTAGCCATAAAACTGATGGTAGGGGTTCACTTATAATGGATGTAATTGATGACTTAAATTTAAATATTCTTAATGATGGTTCTTTCACCAGGATTGTTGTACCTCCTGGTCGCCATTCTTGTATTGATTTATCTATTTGTTCCAATTGTTTATCCATGAATTCTTCTTGGGAAACTGTTGAAGATGCAAATGGAAGTGACCATCTTCCTATATTGATTAGTATTTATAATCCTAATTTCAATCAAAATAATCTAGAACATTGTGTTCCTGATTTGACAAAAAATGTAGATTGGGTTAAATTTTCTGATTTAGTTTCCCTTGCATTACTCAGTTTTGATAATTCACTTTCCATAATTGAAAGTTATGATAATTTTTCAAAATTATTAGTTAAATGTTTAAAAAAATCACAAACCAAAAAAATAATGCAATCTACTTCTAAGAAAAAACACTCTTCATTTTGGTGGGATGAGGATTGCACCATTGCTTTGAAAAATAAATCTAATGCCTTTAAATTATTCAGGCGTTCAGGATCTAGGGAGCATTATATTTTGTATTGCAAAACAGAAGCTCAATTTACCCGAGTTACAAAATTTAAGAAAAGGAACTATTGGAGAAATTTCATTGAAAATCTTGATTCTGATACATCTTTATCAAAATTGTGGACTGTTGCTCGTAACATGAGAAATTATAATGTTTCTAATATACCAGTTTTGGAATACTCGGAAGATTGGATTGATCAATTTGCTTCTAAAATATGTCCTGATTTTACACCATTAGATATAAAATATAAAAATTCTTCATCATATAATTATTTCCCTAATCTTTGTACTGAATTTTCTATTGAAGAAATGGATCTGGCATTATCAATTACGAAAAACACTGCACCTGGTATTGATAATATAAAATTTATAGTGTTGAAAAATTTACCAATTGATGGGAAGTTACATTTACTTTCAATATATAATAATTTTTTATTTCAAAATATTTTTCCAATGGAATGGCGTTTTGTAAAAGTTGTAAGTATTTTAAAACCTGGTAAAAATCCTTCTCTAGTTGAAAGTAGAAGACCAATTAGTTTATTATCCTGTCTTCGAAAATTAATGGAAAGGATGATTTTAAATCGGCTTGAATTATGGGCTGAAAAAAACAACATTTTTTCTTCGTCTCAATTTGGTTTTAGAAAAGGTCGAGGTACACGTGATTGTGTAGCTCTTTTAACTTCACATATTGAGCTATCATTTAACATGAAACAAGATGTAGTTTCCACATTTCTTGATGTTTCTGGTGCATATGATTCTGTTCTGATAGATTTGCTCTATAATAAAATGATCGATTGTAAACTTCCCTTAATTATTGCAAATTTTTTGTGCAATTTATTTTCTTTTAAAATTATGCATTTTTTTCATAATGGTGCAACAAAAATGATTCGTTACAGTTATTTTGGTCTTCCACAGGGGTCTTGTTTAAGTCCATTTTTATATAATTTATTCACTAGAGATATTGTTTCTATTATTCCTAATGGATGTTATTTCATTCAATTTGCTGATGATAAGGTTATTTCCATCAGTGGTAAGAATAGAGAAGTTATTCGTCATTTTATGCAAAGTTGTTTAGACAACATTGATACATGGGCGCATAATAATGGTTTTACTTTTTCAGTGCAAAAAACTAAATTTATTATTTTTTCTCGAAAGCACTCTCCAATTGATATTGACTTGTATTTAAATAATCACCATATTGATCAAGTTTTTGAATATAAATATTTAGGAATATGGTTTGATCCTAAATTAACATGGAATAATCATATTCAATATATTCAAACCGTTTGTTCCAAGAGGATTAATTTTCTTCGAACGATCACTGGTACTTGGTGGGGAGCTCATCCCAGTGATTTAATTACACTTTATAAAACAACTATTCGTTCTGTAATGGAGTATGGTTGTTTTTCTTTTGGTAGTGCTGTTCAATCGCATTTTTCTAAACTGGAAAAAATTCAATTTCGTTGTTTAAGAATTTGTTTGAAATTAATGAATTCAACCCATACTAAATCTGTTGAAGTTTTAGCTGGTATTACTCCTCTCCGAATTCGTTTCGATGAATTAAATTGTAAGTTTTTATTTCAATGTTTTTCAAACAATCATCCAATAATAAATATATTGAAATCTTTGTATGAAATTAATCCTTCCAGTAAAATATTGAGCTCATTTATTTATTGTTCTGCTCATAATGTCATGTTAGATACATCTCCTGGTTTTCATGAATACAGCATGAATGTTCACTCTTTTCGACCTCATATTGATTTTACCTTACATGAAGAATTGAAAAATATTCATCCAAATGCTCGTGCTTCTTTTGCTAATTTATTATTTCAGCGTAAATTTATTGGAGTTGAACCCAAACAAATTTATTTTACAGATGGATCTTTGATAAATAATGTAGCAGGTTTTGGAGTATTTAACTTTCACATAGCACATTTTTTCAAATTAGAAACTCCTTGTTCCATTTACATAGCTGAGTTAACAGCTCTTCATTTTGCTTGCTGCTTGATCAAAAATTGTGCCCCAAACATTTATATGGTGTGCTCTGATAGTTTTAGCAGTCTTCATGCTTTGAATACTATCAATTTTAATTTCAAAACAAGTAATATTATTTTATCTATTAAAGAAATATTAAATGATTTGTTTTGCAGAGGATTTATCATAAAATTTGTTTGGGTTCCAGCACATTGTAATATTTACGGTAATGAACAAGCTGATTCTTTAGCAAAATTAGGTGTTTCTCGTGGAATAATTTATAATCGTGTAATTTATCCATCCGAATACTTTTCTAAATTGAAACAACATTCTATGGACAATTGGCAAAATACTTGGAACGCTAGTGATAAAGGGCGTTATTGTTATTCTATTTGTCCAAAGGTAAAGTGTTTGCCTTGGTTTGATCAATTATCACTTGGACGTTATTTTATTTGTTTCTATTCTAGACTTATGTCTAATCATTATATATGCAACAGTCATTTATATCGCATAAATATCAAAGATTCAAATCTTTGTGAATGCGGTGAGTCATATGAAGATATAGATCATATTGTCTTTAATTGCACTCGTTTTAGTTTGCCAAGAAAGGCTATTTTCGAAAAAATTACAAAATTGGGTCACAATATACCAAATTCTATCCGAGATATTCTGGCGTGTAAAAATTTGAATATTTTAAAAATTTTATATGGGTATTTTAATGAGATTTCTTATTTTAGTTGATACGTTTTTTATATATTTTCAGATAGTGGACCTTCCGTATAATTTGTTTTTCTTTGGAGATTTTACCTGTTTCAGTTCCAGTCACTTGGATACAAAAGGACCCTCATGATGATTACGACGGCTCCGATATGGATCAATTCCGGATGAGCCTTTAGTTCTTAAGTTTTCTTTTTGTAATGATTTCAGAAAAGATAAAGAGGTTTTGTGCCTTTTTGAGAAAGATTCCAAAGTGAAATCACTCAAAGGGGTTTTTCCCTCTTTCAAAATTGAAGTTAAAAATAAATAAATAAATAAATAAATAATTTCCCAGTAGCCGAAATTGCCAGAAAATTCCAGTTTTTTTTTTTGTCAGGGTGAATAAAATACCCTGATTATTCCAGATGTTCAAGGTTTTCCAGGTAGTAGTCACCCTGATTTTAGAGGAATTATCGAAATTATTCCTGAAATTATTTTAGAATCTCTGATGAAACCTAGAACATTCTTGGAGGAATCTATAAGAAAATTCTTTTGAAAAGCTTTAAAAATCTTTAGCAAAATTGAAGAAAAAAACTGGCAGGATACAAGAAAACATCTTTAGATAGTTAATCAAAATAATTCCCAAATGAATTCAAAGAAATTTTTTTGGAAGAATTTCTGCAGGAACACATGAATTAGTCCCTGAAAATATCTCTGGAAGAAGCTTTAAATCTCAAGGAAAAGAGATGAAACAAAAAATCGCTTACATAATCACGAAAATTAGAGGATAGGAGAAATCCCTGGAATGACTTCACACGTTGAAAAAGTTTCTTGGAAAATTTCTCAAGCAATCAGGCTCAATTCTCGAAGAAATACACGGACAGTGAATTACAACAAAACTGTATCTCATTTAACACTTGTTATATATAACCAATTGAATTTAATTTTTGTTAGAAGCAAACTGGAATCAACACTTCTTAAAAAAATCGACCTTGTTTGGCTGTTCTTTTTCCCCTTCAACATTTGGTTTTTCGATCCTCCAGCATATATTCGTTGAGTTTTCGTATACATGAACACCTTATTGTCCTTTATTGATGTCTTTTCAACAGATCTTTTGAAAATCTGTAGCTTTCTAAGCCGATCTTGTAGCTCTGCCTGTTCTACAGACCCATAAAATGATATTTATAACATCTTTAAACAAATGTTTTACGAGCCGGGCCCGTCACCTCCAATCACTCAATATTGATGGATGCAAAATTTCCACCCGTTTATTGATTCGCATCTGTACTTTAATGCACTGCTTCCACCCGATAAAATCTCACACCCCGAACAAACGATTACTCATCTCCTACTATGTGTAAGGTACTGTTACGGCACGACGATGATGAGCGAGCAGCAGCAGTAGCACGCTTGGACACGGGTTCAGTTAGGCACCCGGCCCCCGCACAGTAGGAACAATCTCAAATTAGACGGTCAATAACTCTTCAGGATTCAGGATTTTTTTATTATCATCCCGAGTGATACTAATAAAATAATTTTCAAGTAAGATCAAATAGGACACCCGAGCAAAACCAAATTATGGAAAAATATTTGAGAAGCTTTAAGAGACGAAATTGAAGATTAATTTCTTCCGAGATCCTCAACAACTGCAGTAGTAGTTGACATCGTTGACGTTTCAATTGACATCAGTGACACATCTCCTGGGTAAACCATCCAAAGGTATCTGAGAAAATTACGGTGGGTCTATCGTATAACTTTGTATGGTGGACTATGAATCTACTATGGATCAAATGAAGATACATTTGATTATAATCCACCTGATGGGTATGATTCTTAATCAAGTGATCGTTAACTGAAAAATGAGCATTGTTCGATACTCTACCAGAGGAATACCGGAAACAACCGTTACCGTAACGGACATTACCGTTCATCTACCTGGTACGAGCCTCAACGACTCGCCTACGCGAAGGGCAATCCCAAAAATTAGATTTATGAAGTCCCCCGCAATTTGCGCATGCAAACTTTGTAGACAACAGGACAGACGTGAGAAAAACCACCGCAAATCATGCATTTAGCATCCATGCGGCAATGTTTTGTTCCATGACCCCACTTTTGGTACCGACGGCACTGAGTGGGGTTCTGGTAATTTCCTCCAGGTTTCTGGAAATGTTCCCACTTCATACGGACATCGAACATACGTCTTGCTTTTTCTAAAGCTTTAATATTATTTAGATCACTTTTATTAAAGTGAACTAAATAATATTATCGAGAAAGCCCTTTGGGGCGATCCATTAATTACGTAAGACAATTTTCGGGGTTTTTCAACCCCCCTCCCCCCATGGTAAGATTTTTTGTATGAAAACTAAAAATAAATTGTATGGCACGTAAGAAATCTCAAACCCCCCCTCCCCCCATAAACCCTTACATAATTAATGGACAGCCCCTTTCCGAACAATGCCAGATTGGGTTCTCTTTTTCATAATGGTTACTTGGACTGGGGAAAATCTAAGTAAATCATTTATTCCATTTTTGATCTCTTATGATTCTCTTGAGAGACGATTCAAGACAACTTTGAACGTTCAGTTTTGTCGTCATAAGTAAAACAATTGTGTTTCTTCTCTTCAAGATGTTTGAGAAGAAGTTCGTGATCTTTAAGAGCTTCCGAAAATACGCTGCAGTCTCCTTTCTTTGCGATTTGGGAGGATATCTTGATTCCCCTAATGGAGTTCAAGACCTCCTGCCTAAATTCACCGAATCCGAAACTGACCACGATAGGCACTCTTTGCTTCCTCACTTGAATCAAAGAGCCTGGGGTAGAGACTGCTTCGATTTTGTGTTTGGAAAATTTGTCTAGAGCATCGAACAGATTGCTCATTTCGATGCAATTATTCATTTCACCCTTGGAAGAAAGCGCGCATTCCAGAGAAACGTCCTTTCTTCCATTTTTGTCACGTTTAGTGACAGTTTTAAATCCCACTTATTTGAAAGGAAGTTGTCAATTCAGAGATTCACCCTTCCTTTTGTTTGTAGTTACAACCATGTTTAGTGAATAACCGAAAGAAGACGTGACCTTCTAAGAGTTTTTTTTTCCAAGACGGTGTCCAAGAAGGATTACCACCGCTAGCTTTCGCCAACGGGTCCAACAAAAAATCGAAGGCACGGATCCAAACAAGGATCGTAAAGGGATCAATAGTAGAAAAAAAAAATAGAACTGCAAAGTACTGTTTTAGTAGCACTGAGAAGTACTGTTTTATTGCTTTAGGTAAAAACTTCCAAGAGCAGAGAGAATTCGTGTACGCACAGCATGAAGGTACGATGCGCACTGGGTTTTGACCACTTGATTTAAGATTTTTCCCACTGTTCCTCGGTAGGTAGGGCATAGGGGTCTGAATGAATTACGCGCGAATGAAATGGTTTTTACGCTCACTCATCCGCGCTGCTGCCCAACCGCCCACTACAAAGTCGTAGTCGTCGTTACGAGAGAGTGAAGCGATTGCGATCCGATGCGGGTAATGTCGGCTACAAATGTGCATACATAAATAACTCGAGTCGAGACGGGTGCGTATTATTATGCACACACACAGGAAGTACACACAGAACCTCAAAGTGCTTTTTCTCTACAGAAAATCCATTACGAAATCCCGGCAGCCTGCATTGACCGCCAAATGGTTTAGGAAACCAACCAGCAGCAGCAGTGGCAGAAGAAGCGCGCGCAGCGACTATTTATTATGCGATTCAAGCTTTTGGATCGAGCCGCCCGCGGTGAGGATTGGTTGGTGGCAGTACCGTTAGGATCATGGACGTAGCCAGGATTTCCATAAGAAAGGGGGAGGACAAGCAATCTCAAAAGATCTTTTAAGAGTTTTACATAAAAAACATTCATTACACGAATTGACCGGCTTTTTTTACCTTGTCAGTCAGACACGGTGGTAGGCCATTTGCCATAAAGCCGTTTGGCATAATGAGTCGAGGATTCCTTAAGATGACATTCGTGTTTACGTTTCTATTGACTTATTTTGGCTTATTTTGGAGTCAATTGATACAAAATGACACTTTATTCAACAATCATATGCTCTTGAATAAACTAAAGCATATTAGGAAAATTATTGCCAATAGTATTTTATTATTTATTATATATTTATACTTATTCTCGCAGTGTATTTTTTCCAATCTATCAGCGAAAGTCCCACTCTGGCTACGCTTTTGGATAATTCCATCTATAAAATCGAGATTCGGTCAACATACGAAAGAAACCTAGAGCCAAAGGCAGGTCTTAGGCATGGTGCTATATGTTCCGTTCCGTTCGGTGAGCTATGCTATGCTTCCTCTCCGTAAAATTTTCTTCGGGTGACTTCCTGCTTGGGCTTTCTTTGTTGCAAAGCGAATAATCGACCGTTTCTCGTTAATCGATTAGTTTAGGTGTGTTGTCACTTTGTCGCATACTTTCCAAGTGACCTATATCCTGTTGTCTGTTGCCGGAGGTATTGATTGAACCAGTTTTGCGCGACAACTTGTCACCGGTCGTCGAAGCAGCAGCAGCAACACTGCCCATAAAGACATGATTGTCACATATGCAAAAAGAAGGTATTGAGAAAATAACGCTTGAACGTTTGAAGATTTCCTTCGCATACAAATTATCCATTGTTTTGCAGTTGCTATTTGAGGTTTAAAGTTCATATACTTATAGACTGTTATGCCTTTATTTTTAAATTTAGGCTAAGCTAGAGAGAGTGATGAAAGTGTGATAATTTGTATATGCGTAGTAAAGTATAAATAAAAACATGAATGTTGCGATCAAAAAAGGTGTTAATCCCAAAATCCATATGGGACAGTTATGCTTTTATGGACAGAACAGTTGAACGTTTCCAATTCACTTCACCGATATTGGCAACCGCACATTGTATCGGGTTTACATTTTTTGAGCATGGAACAAGTTCTTGCGGGGCAGGCGCCTGTCCTCAGGGCCATGGTGACAAACCAACCAAGTTATCGGGGTTTGACCAGATATGGGCATCACATACAACGGGACGGTCAACGACTTGCGCGATCATAATTAACGTGAACGTGTCAAGCCAAAAGCTCCGCCGCATTATAATGTTGGCTTGTGCGGTTTGTGTCTATCGAAATTGAGTTGCAGACTGTTCGAAACATATTTGAACGCACATTGACTCGATGTTCGGTGTTTTTTCTTCTTCTTGACATTGCGTCCTTACTGAGACAGAGCCTGCTTCTCAGCTTAGTGTTCAACGAGCACTTTCACAGTTGTTAACTGAGAGCTTTCTTTGCCAAAGTTGCCATTTTCGCATTCGTATATCGTGTGGCAGGTACGATGATACTCAATGCCCAAGGAAATCAATGAAATTTCCATTATGAGAAGATCCTGAACCGAAGTAGAATCGAACCCAGACACCTTCTACATGGCTTTGCTTTGTAGCCGCGGACTCTAATCACTCGGCTATGGGAGGATAATTTATTATCACCTTTAATTACTACGTTGTGCTGCGATATTTCTCGATTGAACAACTTTCTCTACGTGCGCAAAAATAGTTTTGTTGGATATGTGCTGGGCTTCAAATGTCAGCAAAACGAGTGACAGATATTCGCTCACAGCAAATAAAATCTTAATTTGCTCGGACGGAATCACCCGTAACGCACTAAATAAATTCATGTAATTGGTAGGCTCTTGTGATTAAACAGTAAACCAATCACCCTGAAAATATTTTGGAATATTACGACATATGACGTAACATTATTTGGAATGATTGTAGAATTATGCAGAGTCTCGCGTTTTAGTGCATATTGCTACTAAACATGGCGGTTTCACCTATTGTCGTTTGTTTGCAGTGAGGAAAATAACCAAATTTGCGAAAAATTCGCGAGGTTGAGAATATGAGCAAACAAAACTATGATTGTAAAGCTATATTGTTTCATAACTAAGTTCAGTAGTTCAAACTAAAACTTACACAACATTTCAAATACTCAAAGGTAGTAATTATTATTATTATCTTTATTAAGGCGATTTTTGACCCTATGGATGGTTCATCATTCCGGGAAATGTCCTACAACCGGTTCGATTGTACGACATTTCCCAGAAACCCATTCCCCAGAATGACGTTCCCCAGAACGCCATTCCCCAGAATGGGACATTCCCCAGAATAGGACATTCCCTAGAAAACCATTCCTCAGAATGGGACATTCCCCAGAAAAAAATTATAGGAAATTTTTGGGCTGTTAAAATCCAGGTAAATGGTAAATAGTGAACACAAATAACTGGAAAATTTAGGGAAAATCAAATTTTAGCTTTCATAGCTCACATTTTTGTTTTTTTTTTTAACGACAAAACTTCCTGTTTGTTGCAGTCTTTTATTAACTAAATGAGAATCTTTAAATTAATAAATCAAGAAATTCCAGTTCATTACAGCGCCAACTATGGTCGGAAATGTTATTAGAACCGTTTGGACAATTTTCATGTAGGGGAAGAGGTGGTAAAATGAACATCTTAAGGAAATCATCTTGTTTCTGATATAAAAACGAGGAATTTGTGTAGTTCTATCGCACAACATTAAAAATAGGGATCTAATCTATAGCAGCGACATGAATTCAGATTAAAATAGTTAAATTTTGACATATATTCATCGCTATCAAAAAGCGATGCAAATGTTCATTTTACCTGCACTATGTGGGTAAAATGAACACCACGCAAAAAAATTGAGCAAAACAAATATTTCTGAAACTTTTCATCGCCCCACCGAGAATGCATTCATTAATGATTGTAACCCATTCAAAAAGAATTCTAAAGGTTTCAGATTTGACCTCATATCAAAACGATATTCATTTCACTGAAAAACCTCAAGTCTTCCGAGCTAAAAGTTACATCAGTTATAATTTTCAAACGTGGTTTTCTAAAATCTTAGTTTTCGTTGATATTTTTACTTCAATTGACCTACGTATCAACCCGAACACTCAGATTTATGCTCTAGATCGTCCATGCGTGATAAAAATTCATCGAAATTTGGTTTTACTCGGTAAAAGGCACGGTGTTCATTTTATCACCCCTGTTCATTTTACCACCACTTCCCCTATTTAGATGACTTTCTCCTTACAAACTGCAAGCTCGTAAAAACCCCACCTTAGAGTTGATGGATGCTGCTCCACATCCATCATCTAATTGATTAAAGTAGTTTGCTGTAAAAAGGAATTATCAAAGACAAAGGAAATTTTCTAGTGTATTTATATTTCATTATTCTTCATAATTACGAACACAATTAACCTAGGAAGAACAGCCAATGTTCAAAAGAAGGGAGAATATGCTATGGAAGCAAAAAAAAAACAAATTCCATCAATTTATTTCGTGAATATAAAGAATATTACAGTAATACAAGTCACCTTAAATACAATTAGAAAGAACAGCCAATTTCAAAAGAAGGCAGAATAACTATGAATACAAAACAAATAATTTTTCGAATAGCTTGGGTAAAGTTTGATCATAAAACATAGTATAACATACATATTTAAGAGCAGTTTATCTTAAACAGTTTTGCTACTTTTCTAAGAATGTCGGTTCCCCGAACGCCAGTTCACCAAATACTCCGTTTTCCCGAATAGCCCAATTCCCCGAAAAGTTTTTAGCTCTCATAATAGCCATAACTTTTTGTGCTTCAAGGTGATGAACGAACCGGTCATCTGATATGCACCCTTCTTTACTGGATTGGTGATTCTTGAGTTTAACCGATCTTGGCATTTTTGGCAATGATCTTATAATCTCCTCCTTTTGATTGCTTATAAATCTTGCGTGTTCAGAACCCAGTCCCTAGTCTATTCTTGTACCTGTTTACACTGCATCGCTTTTCGAGGCAACAGGTCATTCGGGGAAATGGCTTTCGGTGAAACGGGTCATTCTGAGACCTGGAATTCATGGAAAAGTAACGCAATCATGTTAAACAGCTTTTAAACAGCATTTTCTCTTTAAGATTTTGGTCGGGTCTGGCCATGAATTGTAACGGTTACGCGTCACGAGGTCAGAATGTCATAACAACTTAATCCACTTATGCGCCAAGTGAGCAAACCAAGTCTACCCACATGTGGATCAGCAAGATCTCCCAGCGAGACTCCTCAAGGCGAGTCGTGTTCCTTAATTAGACTAATCCCGAACCAATCGTAAGGCAATTGCCGTTCAATTTCACCCAAAAAACAAGGATCAACCGAAAGAACAAAATTATAACTTCAAGTCCCGACAACGATCAAATTTTCTTATTTCTTACGTTATATTTCAGGCCTTAAGGGAATTTAAAAACTTCTTATCCATGGATATTAAAACGTATAGAGCAATAATCTTAAAACTACTATTGGTGTATATAGGTTTCTTTGCGAATGAGTATTTAACTTAATCAGCTAGATCTGACCTGTTTGAGCAGCATGCCGGTTGATTCCAACGATGTCACAGCAGGGGGGGATACATACGGTATGTCGCGCAACACTACAGTTCACTCGGTGGCGGCTGCTTCACGGCTCTTCGTCGCAACGTGTTGCGAGTGGTGTGCGGCACCCCCGGTAGAACCCGATCTCAGTGGTGAGCACCTATACCCTCGGCAGAATGGTGCGACGGCCAAACTACTTCGGCGGCGTATTGACTGATGGCCGAACTGCACGGCGGCTCGACGATCGGAACTACGCAGGTGATTGTCTTCGATTGCGTTTAAGCGATCCCGATGCTGTCAGTTCAAATGCTGATGGTTTCACGCTTTGCACCGATGGAGGGAGCTTCCATGAACGAGGACTCCTCTTGATATTCCCTTCGAGACCGCGGAGCACGATGCGAATTTGGCGACCGATCGTCTCCTAAGGGCGTGGATACCCTTGGGCCCTGGGATGCGCGAGGGTCGAATGCTGGCTCGACGACGAGGGCAGGCCTACAAGCCGCCGGGCTTCGGATTCGTCCCTAGAAACAACGACGGCGTGTCGCTATTTCCTGCACCCTACACCGACACCTTCACTTGAAGGATAATGATGTCCTGGTCCTCGAGGGAATTCTGCACCTGCACTACAGAATTGTGTGCAGTTTTTTTTCAGTTTTTGTAACTTCAGGAGTTTTACTTTGTACTCAAAAACTTTTCATTAGGGCCAATCAATTTAGCTTCACTTTTATCCACCTTAACTTCTCCTATTTAACTTTCTGATCGTCTTATGATACCACTTAGATTTCAACTTTTCATCTAAAGAACGTCTGACTCTTTCAACGACCGAACTGAGAAGCTTGATCGTAGTTTTTATTTTTCAATTGTGCCCCGACGCTAAGCCGTTTTTTTGTTCTGTAAGTCTATTGTATTTTAGAAAAACAACTCTTCAGTTGGCAGTCCAACTGATGAGCCTGATGATCATCGTTCTTAGGTGATGAAATAATCACAACAAAGTTACCAATCGAGTGGTTTAAAATTGTGGTTCAATCTCCCACTACTAGCGGCGCTCATGTTGTACAAAAGTTATCGTTTAACCCTTGCTGGTCCCATGCGTCAACTTAGGTTTTAAATTTTATTTTATTTTTTTTTTTGGCGTGAATGAATAGCGTTATGAAATGATAACCAAGTGTTCTTCTTGTAACACTGTTACATTTCCCCCTATCTCAACTAAAAAATATATTTGAAAAATGTATTTTTGATATTTGTATTAAATTTTGACCGGAACCAAAAAAAAAACAAAATCTTTGTCTTACCTTATTTGTTTATGACTCTCAACTTATTGTATTGAGTTGAAATATGTGCGAAAGTGAAATGTTTGATTACTTAGATTTTACTTTATATATTATTAGATTTTTAAGATTACTATGTACAATGAAGCTTTTCGATTTTTCACGGAACCATTTTTACAACGTTATTACGGATCACTCACATCGCGCTAGACCTTCTTCTTATTTTATTCCTTTTCCACATCTTCGATCCTACTTCATGTATATGGATCAACGCAGATTACTATCCGCCACAAAAAAAACGAATCTGAACAACAAGGGTCTTCATCCCGTAGTCGAGTATCCACTCAACCATACAACTCGGCGAACGGTACCGAACTGGAACTCTTGGTTCTCTACTTCAGATAACTATCCGAAAAGCTACTCACAAAAAATCTAAATGATCGTCCTTATACTCCCCCCTATTTCCTTCATAATTATACTGGCTGATCGTGATCCGGTATTACACCCAACGACGGTACCCTCTGCAACTGACAGCATTCCTCAAGCCACTCATTTTCTCTTACTACTCACTACTCTCTTCCATGGCAACGATAGGCTGTCAGTTAGTCTACCTATCCGTCGCGAGTCTAAATGGTGTCGGTTCGTCGCGAAGCGTTTGAAAAGTGTTTAAATTAGAACTAAAGTGCTAGTAATATGATTATTTTACGTGTGAATAATTGGTAAATATTACTGTGCTATGGAATGGAATTCGAAAAGGTCATGAATTTTGAACTGGTATCTGTCCTTATGTAGGCTGATTTGGTCTTCTTTTCTTTTTAGCGAATGGGTCTGGTTGGAGATAACTATCTTGCCGTGCTGCTGGGTTGATTGGATCGGAGGTCATTGACTCCATTGAAAAATTTAGCAACTTTTGTTCCTAGTTCAGAATGTCCGAACAAAAGTTGTTGATTCGTGGAAGAAGAAATATGGAGCGGAAAGTTCAATCAAAAATGATCTACAATTTGAGTGAAACCAAATGTGAAAAGTGGGAAATCCTTGATATTATTGAGTTAAGTGATGAAGTCTATTGAGACGAAGAAATGATTAAAGAAAATAGGAAGAATATTGAAAAGTGATGGCTTTCTTTGTAGGTTTACACCTCTGTA
The DNA here is from genome assembly GCF_002204515.2 of Aedes aegypti. NCBI lineage: Eukaryota > Metazoa > Arthropoda > Insecta > Diptera > Culicidae > Aedes > Aedes aegypti. Next base: position 351,359,745 of record NC_035108.1, read on the forward strand.
AACAAGCAATACCGGAGCGTTATCAGCTCCCAGAGTGTTTATGGTGCGTAAGGGCTTTTTTTTTAATGGTTTTGAATACAGTGCAAATCCTTAACATAAACGGATTCATTGTCCACAACGGAGGAAACACGAAGGACATCTCAACGTTGGATAAGCAAGCCTCAAAGAGTATTTTATCTTTCTCAATGGAAATTTTGTTTATGTGTTGCTGGAACACCGTCATAGCTGGAACACAATTTGCTCACTTGGATTGCAAATCAGCTGACCTGAAGACTCCAATGTTGTTACCGGCTAAGTCCTCGAGCTCGTAGCAGTGCATCCCGCGTTTGGCTATCACTTTGGCTGGTGAGTACGTTTGGGCCAGTTTGGCGTTAAAATTATTAGCCTTACTGGATAGAAAGAAATTTTTCTTTAAAACAATATCTCCTACCTTGAAGCTAGAGACTTTCGCTCTTGATCGCAGATTATAGTACTTGCTGTACTTTTCATAAGCCTTTTTAGATTGGTGCGAACTTGATCATAAATTTCCTTCATTTCCTGGTTCAATGTTTTAGGATCATAATCTAATTCGTCTGACGAAGAGTTCCTTATCATAGCGTATTCCTGCCCAGAGCTAACATAATTCCTTCCATGGTTTATAAAATATGGAGTAAAGTCAGTAGACTCGTGTACCGCAGTCCTTATAGCCATCGCAACTTTCTGCAAATTTTCATCCCAGGCCTTTTGATTGCCTCCCTTCAAATAGGACCTAATAGCGGCAACAATGACACGATTTACCCTCTCTGTGGGATTGTTAGCGGGGTGGTAGTTCGCGTTTTTCCAATGGCTCACATTATACTTTTTTATTAGCGTTTCGAATAATAACGATTTGAACTGAGGTCCATTGTCGGATATTAAAATCTCAGGGACCCCGAACAGTAAAAATACCATCGACTCTAGGAACTTTACCAGTGTTTCTGTTTTGGCTTCGCGCATAGGTTGGATAAGGACGAATTTCGAGAAGTGGTCGGTGACTACAAGAAGTGATGTATTTCCTGATTTAGATCGTGGGAATGGTCCCATATAGTCCACAGAGATAACCTGCCATGGCATGGAAGCGAGTTTTGGTCGACCCATTGGGGGAATTTTTGGGTGGTTTGGATGTTTGGATATCATGCATGTTTCACATCCACGACAGTATCGCTTAACTTCCACACTCATACCTGGCCAGTAATACTTTTCTTGTATTCGACGAAGTGTTTTATAGAACCCTAAATGAGCGATTCCATGTTCCGCTTGAAGAATTTGAATCCGTTCTGACTTGGATGGAAGTAACTTCCATTCAAACCTTCTATCTTCCGAGCGACCCGAAGGAACATATTTGTACACTTTTCCATGACTAACTTTGAAGTCCTTATACTGATCTGATTTTGCAGTGATGTTCTTTTTCAACCTTTCCAAATCGAGATCTACTGAGAGTACATCAACCTCTACTGCTCTAGAGAGAGCATCTGCAACGACATTTAATTTTCCTTTTCGATATTCTAAGAGGATATCGTGTTGTTGAAGCTTTAATGCCCATCGAGCCAATCTCGCAGAGTTGCCTTCCACGCTGATCTTATTCAGCCATTTTAGGGACTGGGCATCCGTTACAACTCGGAACTGTGTTCCCTCTACGAAGTGTCTGAATCGTTCAATGGCGAGGATTACCGCCAAACACTCGCGTTCTGTCGCGGAGTACTTCCTCTGTGTTGCTGAGAATTTCCTTGAGAAAAAGGCGATTGGTCGACGCACTCCTTCTTGATATTGTACTAGAACAGCTCCAGCAGCAACTGCGGACGCGTCTGACTCAATCACGAATTGCAAATTAAAATTTGGATTGGCGAGAACAGGTGGTGAAGTCAATATTCCTTTGACAGTTCCCAATGCCTGTTCTGCCGTCTCAGTCCATATAAGCTTACTTCTGTTCTTTCTTAGCAGATCGGTAATAGGTGCCAGGATCGTAGAATAGTTTGGGATAAATTGTTTGTAGAAACCAATCATGCCCATCAACCTTCTGACCTCCTTTAGTGTTGTGGGTGAGGGGTAGTTCAGAATGGGATCAAGTTTTTTGCTGTCGATCGAGAGTCCTTCTTCCGACAATATGTAACCTAGATAAGATATCCTTTTTTGGCAAAATCTGGATTTTTCGATACTTATCGACAGATTCGCAGCTCTCAATCGTTCCGCGATTGTTCGTAACAACTTGAAATGCTCTTCGACGGTCCTAGATGTAACAACAATATCATCTAGGTATACGAAGACTTGAGGTTCAAGATCGTACCCTAGAACCCGGTTCATTAGTTTGGTTTGTGTTACGGGAGCACCGGTTAACCCAAACGGCATCACTTTGAATCGATACAAGGATTTTCCGGCTCTAAAGGACGTAAAGTCTCGGCTCTCCGGAGCCAAAGGGATTTGCCAGTAGGCTTTTGATAGGTCGATGATCGAAAAATACCTGGCTTTTTCGATTCGACCTAAGATCACCTGCATATCTGGGAATGGGTAAGCCTCTTTTTTAGTGACCTCATTGATCCGACGGCAATCGAGGCACAGCCTCCATTCACCAGATGACTTTTTCACTGGGAGGAGGGGGTTACACCAATCGGATGTCGATTCTTCGATCACGTCTAAATCCTTCATACGCTGAATTTCTTTCTCCATTTCTCTTTCGATAGCTGGTGACCACCTGTACCTGGGTGGCCTCTTGGGCTTTTCTCCCTCTAAAATTTCAATTCGGTGTTCCAATACGACTGTCCTTCCTAGTTTGCCATCCCCTTTGAGCATATCGATAATTTTCGTAAGTTCTTTCTGTTCTTCCGGGTTAAGCTGGTGTTCGGTCACAATGTCTGAAGAATTCAATGGTTGAGGTTCTTCAACGGACGGTAAATCTAAACTCACGTCTTCATTTTCAACCGGCATTACCCTATCGGAGGATTGTTCAAGGATAAGGTTGATTTCAACGCCTTCGCTAAAATATTGGTCGATACAATTCAAGTCCACAAGATCAGAAATTACACAGTTAGTCTCCAATCGAGTTAGATATCCATTTACTTCAAAAGCGGGTGTAATTTGGAATATTTTCCAGAAGTCATTGCCAAGAATTAATTTCTTAGCAAGATTTGGGACATATAAAGTTGGAACCACCTTGGTAGTCCCATGAAAGGAGTACGGAATGTAAATCAGGTTGGCACATTCGTGTGATGTTCCATCTGCGGTTTTAATTTTCAGATTGGTGGGCTCTTTCTTAAAATTATGTTTTTGGAGCAGGTTCTGATCACTTAAAATGCTTGCGGCCGCTCCAGAATCTAAAAGTCCCTTGACCTCTGTACCAAGAATATTGACTGTAACGTACGGACATCTGTTCTCTTTCGTTTGAATATTCATTATAGGGGCAAATTTTTGATACACGAGCGGAGGGGGAGGCGTATTCGAGCTGTTGGAAGGGTCGCTCCCTAATTCCCTTCCGAGAGTTCGTTTTTTGGACCTATATGAGAACTTCGGTGATTACTCGGGCAGTTCATGGCAACTACATCTGATTCGCCACAGATGTGACAAAATACTCTTTTATTTTTGGCACAATCCCTCCAATAGTGCCCAAACTGTCTGCAATTCCAACACAAGATAGGTGTAGTAGACGACGTAACTTGCTCTCTTGATGTTTCCTTCCTTTCCATGACTCCTACTTGTTCTCTCGATTTTCCTCGGGCAATGGCATTAATTTCCGGGTCCTCTTGAGCTGAAACATCGTCCAAGTTCTCCTCATCAAGGCAGTGTACCTGGTATGGTCTAGGTCGCTGAGTATACGACCTATAGACCGATTTGTCCAACTCGTAGCAGAGATTACATAAGGTCTCAATGCTAATTCCTTCGGTGTCGATGAAGGCCAAGTGGGGTCGATACCAATCACGCATGTTATCGAGCAAAATTCCCTTCCTGGTCTTCTCCGTCATTTTTTTCGACAATTGCTGACACAAACGTTCTATCTCTCCCATGAAAGTGACGAACGTTTCGTTTGGCAATTGTTTTCGCTCTCGGATCTCCCGTTCGATGACCTTGTCCTTATTGGGCACTTCGAAACGAAGCCTTAAATGGTACTTCAACGTATCCCATGATGCAAACTTGTGGCTGAAGGTGTAATACCAAATTTCAGCTACTGATTCTGGCCGGAATAGGAAGTTTGCTTTACTAAGCAGTTCCATCTCCGAGACTTGATTATTGCGTGCTAATACGTCGACTCTCTTCAGGAATTCCTCAACGGACATTCCTTTTGGGTCTCCACTGAACCTAATCGGCCACTTGTTAATTGGAATTCGGTTCTGAAACATTCGGGTGTCGACACCTAAGTTCGCTGCGGCATTGTATGGAGGATGAACTTCCGCAGACGGGTTCCGAGGAGCTTGCGGTGGTCGGATTTCCCTTTCGATTCGTGGTACCGGAGTTGAGGTTGCATTTTGTATACGGTAGCTTGGCATTTCAGTTGGACCTTGCCGAGTAGTGGTATTTCCGGGTAACGGAACTCTCTGTTCTAACGGTTCTCTCTGGACTGTTGTATAGGGATTGGGATTCTGAGGAACGTTTTCTACGCGTCTTCCTTCAGATTGTGACATCCTACTCTGGAATTCCTGCATTCCTTGGGCAATTCGTATCATTATTCCTTCCAGTTGATTAGTCAAAACGTCTTCGACTATTCGACTAACCTCAGCTCGAAGCCTTATGCTTTCAGTAATTGTCGGGGTCACCGGACTCTCGTGAGGTGGATCCGCTGTCGGAGGAGGTATCTGTTGATCGAGAATGCGATTGAAGTTTTGTGTCGACTGAAATTGCGCAGATGGTTGGGGTGGTCCAGAATGACTTGACGGACCTTCAGGTCCAAGATTATTTTCTGGCATTGATTGCGATGCCCTCGGATGATGGAGTGTATCCTCGATTCCGAAGTTGAAGTCCAAAAGTGGTGGAGTTGGGAATTCCGGCTCATTAGACACCACTTCGACCCCTAGTTCCTCTGCAGGTGGAGGTATCATTGCTGGGAGGTTCGCTGCTTCTCCTTCTTCATGGGGGATCGACATGATCCCTTGTGATGGGTGACTGCTAAATGCTGCGTTGGTGAGACCAGGCGATCCTGAGCTCAGACTCGGCTGAAAAGCGACTCGAGGACGATTTAACCCACCCAAAAATGTCGTGGTGTTACCAGCTAAGTTCGATTTAACCACAGTCGCGATTCCCGATGAACGCGCAACGCCTGGGGGTGGAGGAAATTCCAATGTTGGGTCCCTGGGAATTCTCACTGTCCCTCCTTGAGCGGCCGCTCTCTCTTCTACCATCACAGGTGTGCGATCATCTGGACTCCCGAAATGATCGAACAGAAAATCGATTTCCTCTAACAAGTCTTCCCTAACTTTCTCCTGTTCCGCATTGATGGCATTCAGTCGTAACACTCTCAAACGAACATGCCGTAAGCGAGATATCAAGTACTGTCGTACTCCTTGTATCTCAAACTCTTGTCTTATGGTGATCAGTTTCACTTGAATCACTGCAAGTTCGTCCAAAATAGTTTTCTTGGATTTAATCAGTTTTGGGCTACGAAGCTCATCCAATTGCAAATTGCGTAGCATGCCTCGTTGCTCGACTAAAGGAGCTCGAGACATGTTCACCCCTCGAAGTTCTAGTTCGTATTGAACTTCATCGGGTAGAAGGTCACTAGGGTTAATATACGCCCCTAAACCAATTTGATTGCTCGCGTAAGCCATCGCACGTAAATAGAAAGTCAATTCAATATTCAAAAAAGGAGATTAATCAATGTGAATCAATGCAAAAAAAAACAAAAGGGAATACAAACCAACCCAGAGAAAAAAATACATCAAAGAAGACTCCAGCTAATTTTTTTTCAATTCTTAGTCCTAACGATACTTTTCCCCTATTTTAGATAACTTCAACTAAAGAACTTGGAAAAAAAACGAAAAACTAAACCTACAAAATAAACCGATTTTCTTTAATTCACGTGAGTATTGATCCTTAAACTATGATTCTTAGAATAATCGAAATCGAAAAGAAATGAAATGAAATCAAAGTCGTATTCGAATGCAAAATTTGTTCCTAAATTGATTCAAGCCCCCTAATTTTTCAAAGGGCCCCACGTTGGGCGCCAAAATGTAACGGTTACGCGTCACGAGGTCAGAATGTCATAACAACTTAATCCACTTATGCGCCAAGTGAGCAAACCAAGACTACTTCGGCGGCGTATTGACTGATGGCCGAACTGCACGGCGGCTCGACGATCGGAACTACGCAGGTGATTGTCTTCGATTGCGTTTAAGCGATCCCGATGCTGTCAGTTCAAATGCTGATGGTTTCACGCTTTGCACCGATGGAGGGAGCTTCCATGAACGAGGACTCCTCTTGATATTCCCTTCGAGACCGCGGAGCACGATGCGAATTTGGCGACCGATCGTCTCCTAAGGGCGTGGATACCCTTGGGCCCTGGGATGCGCGAGGGTCGAATGCTGGCTCGACGACGAGGGCAGGCCTACAAGCCGCCGGGCTTCGGATTCGTCCCTAGAAACAACGACGGCGTGTCGCTATTTCCTGCACCCTACACCGACACCTTCACTTGAAGGATAATGATGTCCTGGTCCTCGAGGGAATTCTGCACCTGCACTACAGAATTGTGTGCAGTTTTTTTTTCAGTTTTTGTAACTTCAGGAGTTTTACTTTGTACTCAAAAACTTTTCATTAGGGCCAATCAATTTAGCTTCACTTTTATCCACCTTAACTTCTCCTATTTAACTTTCTGATCGTCTTATGATACCACTTAGATTTCAACTTTTCATCTAAAGAACGTCTGACTCTTTCAACGACCGAACTGAGAAGCTTGATCGTAGTTTTTATTTTTCAATTGTGCCCCGACGCTAAGCCGTTTTTTTGTTCTGTAAGTCTATTGTATTTTAGAAAAACAACTCTTCAGTTGGCAGTCCAACTGATGAGCCTGATGATCATCGTTCTTAGGTGATGAAATAATCACAACAAAGTTACCAATCGAGTGGTTTAAAATTGTGGTTCAATCTCCCACTACTAGCGGCGCTCATGTTGTACAAAAGTTATCGTTTAACCCTTGCTGGTCCCATGCGTCAACTTAGGTTTTAAATTTTATTTTATTTTTTTTTTTGGCGTGAATGAATAGCGTTATGAAATGATAACCAAGTGTTCTTCTTGTAACACTGTTACAGAATCACGTAGTCATTTATTTAATATTTTCAAGACCACTTCATTCTCGCTGATCATTTGGTTCATAATCTTTGGCCAAAACCTTCTCACCCCATATATGACCAAATAATTTGTGGGCGGCTTCTTAGATGGTTTTCCTGAGACAAGCAAACACTTAAAAGGTTTTTTTGGACTCAACTTGTATTCGCTTGAGATCCATAATGATGATTTTAATGAAATAACATTTTGGGTGAATTGATGTCGATGTCCGGAATTCATAGCGTCTGGGAATTCAAATCAGTTCGATAAGTTCATTTTTTTAACGACAAAAGACTAAATAAAACCAAATTTATTTATTTCCGCTATTTAAAAATGTATTAAAACAATTCTGGGGAATGTCCTATTCTGGGGAATGGTTCTCTGGGGAATGTCCCATTCTGTGGAATGGATTTCTGTGGAATGTCTCATTCTGGGGAATGGGATTCTGGGGAACGTCATTCTGGGGAATGCCGTTCTGGGGAATTTCATTCTGGGAAATGTCCTACAACCGGTTCATCTCTGTTACTCAATGTACCATGTAGGCTTAGCACGAACGGATTGTTTAGTACCGACATTTCCAAAAACTATGAATATTTTAATGCAAAATTGACCTTAATGAAAAATCAAATAGTTCAAAATCATTATTACTTAGATATCTATAAACTAGAAAACATAGAATTTCTTTGATGTTAAGCATCCTAGAAACAGGGATGGGAAATGTACTGTAGCAAACATTTACCACCTCGACATTCACATTTTTCTACACGACCATCAATATCCAAAGCAAACCATGACCGTTCAAAACAAAAAAAATGTCACGGCTCTTCAAAACTGTAATCTTCTTCTTCCCAACGTTTTTTCAAACCCGAATGCGAAATGACTCGAGCACAGTGGTGACACGATTTTTCCGGTTTTCGGGGTTTTGCATTTTTGCTTGATAAAGGCAGCATGGAATTGAACTTGTTTATATGTATCGCAACGGAATAATTGTGCTCTTGCTATTAGCGCTAAAAAATTCAATTAGTTGAAAACACAAGCGAAATATTAGCGATTGAATTATTTAACATTTATTTCAATCATTTACCTTGAGATGGCTGCCCGGAAACGATCATAGTGGAGAGACAGAAACATTCAAGCAGTGTGTGAACCGTTGACAGCGCAACGCCTGATGGTATTGATGCTGGTATTGATGCTGCTGCTTTGTGTTTAGGTTGACTGGCAGAATCGATGAACTGTGGTAAGTAGTGGTCACAGTTCCCAAGCCTGCCTAGAAATGCTATTTGGTATCGACCTGATCAAATTCACCCCAATAATCAACTTGCCCCCAGATTACGGTACATATAGATAAAAACAGCCTGCAGAATTTTTATCTTTTCGAATACATCAACTGTTTTTACGTCCTCTTTCACAAAAAATCTAGTTAAATCTATGAACATCTATATCTAAGATCTAGATTTCCAATTTTATGTCACTGATGGCTAGTTTTCGATAAAAGTTAAGGCGAAGTAGGCCGTCATTGAAATTTGTACGCGTCGTTGATGATTGTTGCTAATTCATCTCACGATTTAGAATCAAAGAAAATCAGATGGTTTTGAACTGACACAGTTGAAAAAGTATCAGCATACTTTAAGCATGTTAGCGCGTACAGTGATACTTTTTCAAGTCAATATAAACTATCAAGACTTAGTTATATCACTTTGAAATGCAAGCTGAAAAGTCATCATTGTTGCCAAAACGAGTGACGGGCTACTTAGCCTTAAGGAACATGATTTAGAAAATCGTTCATTTCATAGGGTAAATACCATTGCTCACCTAGTTTCTGTAGCCTATCTTACGCAATTTTTCCTCAGCTTTCTGATGATGATCTCAGAATTAAAAACTAGCGGTGCGCTAATGGTGAACAAAATTCAAGATGGCGGCCAAATTCAACTTCAAATGAAAGCTATATCCTTTCTCTACACGATGCCATTAAGTTTGCTATGTGTTCCAAGCGAAATATGATACATATCACGTGAAGAAAAATGGCGGCCAAATTCGAATGCCCACCAAAATTGTTTTAACTTCAAATAAAAGCTATATCCTTTCTCTATACGATGCCACTAAGTTTGCTATATGTTCCAAGCGAAATATGCGAAATATGATACATATCACGAGAAGAAATACCCAAGATTTATCTAAAAATGGGCTTTTTCGCAAACTGTTTAGCTAGATGACGTACGAGGGGTCCACCAATTTGAGAAAACCGATAGGACCACCCTTAAGTTTTATTGAAAACTAGCGATCAGTGACATAAAATTGGAATTCTAACGATGGGTGCCGATGGCGGCCTGGTTTCAGCGAGAATGGTTCAATAAAGTTGTAACAGATTTTGCTACTCGGTTAGAGCATTTTTTTCTAATGAAATATGTTATAATTTTGGCGGATTAGTAGTTAAAATAACAAAAATTATAACACAATTTCCTCTACACTAAACAAAATTAAAACAAAATATGTTATAATTTTAACTCATGTTTCAAATCAAACACAAATATAACTCATTTTGTTATTTTCCATAACTGAATTGTAACAAAATTTGTTATAAGCAATTCTTCTCAAGTTTTTATAACAAATTGTGTTATAATTATGTTTTTAATTGAAACAAATTTAAAGCAGCCTTTGTTATTATATTATTTGATTTATAATTTCCCCTATCAACTCAAAGTGCTTCTAACAAAAATAAAACACAATTTATTATCTGTAACAAATCTTGATTTAATTGTGATATAAGTTTGTTGTAATTCACTGGTCGGAGCACTTTGCATGAAATATTTTCGAGATTGCATATGGGATGAATGTTTCAAATTAACTAGAATTGAATGTAAATGGAACAGCAGTGAAACAAAAAAAAACGACTATGACAATTTTAATGACAATAGTAATAAATGAAAAATGTTGGTCGAAAAAATGAAGAAAGAAAGGATTATGACAATATAACATAAACAGAAACTAAACATAAAAATCGCAAGAAAATGACAAGACAGAAATATGAATGATTAAAATGGATAAAAAAAATAAAATCCGAGTATTCAGCAAGAAAAAAATACAACAATGGGAAAAGAATATTGATAAAACGGCAACATTAACCTATAACTAATGAACTTATGACAAAATGCAGGAAAACAGAACTGATATGATAATGTAATGAAAGAGAACAATAATAAAAATTAGAAGAAGAAATAAGCCGAAGAAAGTAACAATTACAATGGAACAGACATAAGAAGATTAAATAGATTGAAACAATATCAATCAGAATTACTACGACTCTTATAGATGACTAAGGAAACAAAGGAACTCGTGCTGATGCAGTCCAGAGACAATTTTATTAGGAAACTGTCGTGGAAAAATATCCGTAATTTATGAGTTGTTGCCGAAACTGTGAAAAATAAATGAGCGAGTTAAAAACAATGTTTTCAATAACATTTTAACGGCATTCAACATTTTTAGCAATTTTTTTGACATTCAAAGCATTTTTGACATTTCTTATGCTTTATCACTGTCATAGATGGCGCTGTATGGTACTTTATTAAAAACGCCGAAACAATTAAAACTACCGTTTTTTCATGCAAAAAATTGTAAAATAGTTACAAGTTGCAAAATGATGATTTTTTCAGCACGAGTCGTACCCCGTATTTCTCAATCAGGTAGGCTGTGCAACGACTGTCACACATTTTCATAATTTTATTGCTGATTCCACTTTGAAAGACAGGCCAGGTAAAGCGCCGCTTACAATTTTCTACCATATTGTAAGCAATTCATGTGCTGAATTACCTACCAACAAGTATACACGAACCGCCACAGAACGCTCCCGTCTTTTATTTTTTATCAGTGAACTCACAAGTTTTACTGCCTGCTCTACTTTCCCTCATGGTCAACTAGCTTATGATTCGTAGATTCCAATCCGTATCAATTCGGTTCATCAAATGGATGTAGAATCAGATCTTAGCCAACTAAGTCATTGAGGAATTCAGAGCAATTCAATAAATGATGTATGGAGGTGATCCGACTTCGATTTGAGAACTTCCGGAACAGTACTGAAAAGTGTTTTTTTGATACTGTTATTAATGCTGAAAAGTAACACTTTTCAGCACTGTTTGTATCGGTAGGAAAAGTAGGTCGTTATGTTGGTCATTTCCTTGATAAAAAGTAGGCCGATATGCAACCGAATTGCAAAAAATATATTTTGTACTTAATCAAGTTTTTAGAAATTAACAATAACAAAGTAAAATAATAACTTTTACTCACAAAAATATCAGTTTGCATAGTTTCTTAAGTGAAAACAGTCCAAAAACAGTGGTTGATATAATTTTTAATAACTCATAAAACGTCAGACAATGTCAGCTAATGTTTTGGCTACGACTGGTCAAGAAGATAAGCTTCATTGTCCGAGGAAAGAAAAGTGGCCCAGGTGGCTTTTTTGCTATAAGTTTGATTTTTTGTAAAAAAATATGTCGAAATACTAACATTCGTTTGAAGATTTATGAATTTGTATTATCAAAGCCGAAGAGTAAAAATACATAACAAAAAACTTTGTCGAAGACACCAAACCTCTAGGATACATATCCAGAGCATTAGAAGTTTTGGCCGTCGAAAACAGTGATCTGCGCCAGTGTGCGTCCCAGGAATCCCGGGATTCCAGAAATGAACGTAGTTTTATTGCAACCACTAAATCAATGCAAAACAAAGATATTTTTTGAATACCCAGCTAAATTCTATAAAATAGGAAAACATCATAAAGGAGAGAGCAAATTATAAAATAAATAAAAAATATTTTTAGTTGTCTAGTTGGAAAGGTTAGTCATTACGTTGTTTAGCCTAGGCTGAAAAAGCTAATAGGGAAGTCCCGGTCAACCAGTCAGTGATTTTCGATAGCGATCGATATAGATTCGTTTTGAACCGTTAGCAATCGCCATCGTTGGTTAAAGAATTATGAAGACTGGTTGGTCGGGGTACACCTAAACTTCAGTCAATAATTTTCAGTAGTTAACTTTAATCATGATCCACTACAATACATTCAATGATCATTAAACTCTTTTAAATGTATTCGAATCCTCTGAGCAGAATCTCAATAGAGAACCAAAGAAGTACACAGCTAAAATATGTTGTAAATTTAAGTTTATTTTCATGCACATATTTGGAGCATCAAAATAAACCTAAATTTCAACAACCAATCCATTATTTTTCAATCGAATTCACTTTAACTTTACACGATCATGTAATATTCAACCATTTCTAGTTGAAAATTGAATGTATATTCATTTAAATTTACATGATGCTGTAACAACACACGAATTTGATTTATTTTTACAGTAGACTTCAGTTTACATCACATTGAAAATTAAATATTTTATTCTGTGTAGATTGTAGTACCTTGCACCTTTTAATTCCGCCCTAATTGCTTATCTTTGACAACGATAAGCAATTAGGGCGGAGTCAAAAGGTACTCCAATCTAGTTTATAATTTGTGCATATTAAGGTACAGTCAGTGACATAAGTTAGTAACCAAATGCTGTTTTTCCATACAAAATGCCCAAGTTTGGGGTGTTGTATCTCAGCTTCTGGTAGTGCGAATTGGCTGAAATTTGGATGATGAAATACAAATAACTTGAAGTTTTGCCTGTAAGGGAATTATTACGCTGCAGTCATTTTACATAGAGTTTCAGAGGGTTGTTCAAAGACAAAAGTAAGTAACCAAGAGAATTTTTAATTTAATTCGAAAACGGTAAGTTGTGGACTGTTTCACAAAGTTGTTTAATTTCAGAAGTCAAACAAATTTGCAGAACACACCAACTTTCCACGACTTACCGTTTTAGAATTAAATTAAAAATTCTCTTGGTTACTAACTTTTGTCTTTGAACAACCCTCTGAAACTCTATGCAAAATGACTGCATCGTAATAATTGCCTTACAGGCAAAATTTCAAGTTCTTTGTAGTTCGTCATCCGAATTTCAGCCAAATCGGACTATCAGAAGCTGAGATACAGCACACCAAACTTGAGCATTTTGTATGGAAAAACAGCATTTGGTTACTAACTTATGTCACTGACTGTATATACAAAGTAAATAAGTAAGCACTAAGAACTATACATATGTTGGTAAGACCGAACAAACTTCCCTAGGATGAATGCTACTAATTACTTTTCGATACCGTTCTTATAAAAAAAAAGTTTATATTAGTGCACACGCAATCAATTATCTCACAAGACACCACTATTTATCTTTCATTAAAACCCAATTTAGATTTATCGAATAGTTCATCATCCAATCTACCTTCATATGGGCTTGACTCCTTTATCTCCATTTATTAGGATTTCTCTTTGAATGCATTAAAAATGCAAAATATAAGGCTGAACAATACTTGAAGCTGGTGAAAGATGAAAACCGAAAGATAAAATCTTCCCAGCTCGTTATGATCTGCTTCTAAAAGATTGAGACTTCGAGGTCAACGTGAACATAGGAAAACTTTCAGTGGTGCTGTTCCTGGCTACCATTCTACCACAGAAGGATGTACCGTATTCCCGATCAGAAAGGTATCACAGAAAAATAATGACAAAAATTATCTATTATATTAATACTTGTTATATTTAAGCATTTTGAAAACTATTGGTCTGAGGACAGTTGACAATTGGTTAAGAGACATGCGATACAACTTGATATTGAACTAACATATATAATTTATAATAACCTTTGTTATGATTGTCATTTAAATCTGTATTGATTATATGTATCTAATTTTGTTATAATTTTGATGAATTTTTTTCAAGACCTGTTGTAATTAAGATATCATTTCATAATTTCAAATTTCATTTTTTTTTATTATGTTAAAAACATGTGTTTTGAAGTAGTCTTCTGATTGTAATAATTGTGTTATTCCTTTCTGATCGGGTTGCTATCGAAGAAGAGTATATCCGCACTTAACTGTACCTACAAGAAGCAATCAATTACCATTGCTTTCGAGAGCTAAACCGATTCCGCCCACGAGCTGGGCCCACGCGTTTCGCCCTTCAACACGATGATCGGTAGAAAAAATTACGTCCGATTGTACAATCCTGACGGCGATGTGACATGGGATATGTTGTTTGCATAAAGTATTCATGACAGCATCTTTGACTTCTGCTGTGATGCAGTTGCAACCAACTGACAAGTTGCCTGTCGACGTCGTGACAGATCTTCGCGTATCGTATGTGGGATGCGAAAGGGGGGGAGGGAATCAGAATGATGCAGCAGTATTTCGCGATAGTGCTATTTTTTCCTCGAAAGTCGTTTTCCTGAACGCCAGTTCCCCGAATGACCCTTTTCTACATATGCCCTTTTTACCCGAAAAGTGATGCAGTGTCAGAGTAGTCTTCATTTGCAGGGTGGTGAACTACAAAGAACTATAAGCAATCAAAATTAGAAGTTATTAGGTAATTCTCCCTAAAAAAAAAACATTGCCAAAAATGTCGAGCACGGTAAAATTTGAAAGAATCGGCAATCAAAGAAAGAAGGTTGCCACCTGGCAATGTATAAATTTATGACAATTATTAGTACCAAAAATTTTTCTGGGAAATGGGATATTCGGAGAAACGACATTCGAGGAATCAACACTCGTTAAAAAGTAGCACAACCGTCTTTCGCAAATGCGATTTCGTCGCTCAGAAAATAAGCAGCTGCTGTAATATGGACTTCTCGATCGAGTCCGTCAATCTATTCTAATGTGCCTACATATGCAAATCAAAAGCAACAACAAAGCGCCGAAGAGATTAGAATTCCCGAATCTGATCCGCGCGTTTCATCGTCTGCTTGTAAATGCTACTGCCACGGTCATTTACCGTTTAAATTTATACCCTTTAAAAACGGTGCACCGTGTTTACTTTCGGATGGGGAATTCTGGTCTAATTTTAATGCGATACTGAAATAGCCACGGAATGCTTCTCGAGAGGAAGGATAGATGAGAAAGAAGTTCAAGGAATGACGCTGCAGCGATTGCATTGCGATACAGAACGGTATTCGTTCCTCTACTTTTCACTGTCTGAATCTCTATGAGCTGTGATTAAATCTATCTCGTGTTTGTTTACGCGCTTAGCAATCTTTGCCTCTTTTATTTCAATTTTAAACTTTTCGGTAATCAATTTCAATTTATTCAATAAGGTATCCAGCAATTTTGGAAAATTTACAAAAATATTTCACAGAACCCTATTTTTATTACATGGATGGTTATAAAGATATAGGAGTTAGGATTTCAAATATTTTGAGCTGTTTCAATACCCATTTACTACATTTCAGCTAAGTCGGTTATAAGCTTTTCTATATGATAAAAATCGAGTATGGTATCATTTTTGTATTTGTATTCTGCGAGGTGAGCAAAATGATTCTCTTGGGCTAGAAAATTCAGAAGAATATACGAATATGTTGCTGGTATCCATGGACGTAAGATGGATATGGTGAGCTCGTTTCATGTTAGTTTTTAACTAATTGAAAAAGATGTTCTTCCTATTCCTACTATGATTTCAACTGAGGTTAAAGTTTCATTTCAATAGTTACTTCTGGAGAGCAGTTTTGACAATTGTCCATAGTTCTGATGAATAGCTGTGCGGTCACTAATGCAATTTTTTTAGACTGTTTGACAATATTTATATGAAAACTAGTGGTCCCAGCAAACTTCGTCTTGCCATCAAGTAGGCTATTGAAAAATGCCATGAAACATCCCATACAAAATGACATATTAATTCGCTCCCGTGTAACCGAATTTTCCGAAAACATTCCTAAACTTTTTCTTCACACGAACACGTCGGAACCCTTAAAGAAGACAACAGTATGAGAATTGTGCAAATCGGTTGCCCCGTTCTCAAGCCATTTCGTGACATACAAACACCACTCCATTTTTATTTATATAGATATATCATTAGCATTTCACTATTCGCTCAAATACTAAGGTGGTACAATCCTCGCTCTAAGATAAGATCAGCGCAGCTTTCGTAAGTTGAGAGCTGTACAAGGCCACATCCTTGCGACAACTGAAGTGTAAAACAGAAATTTTTAGAGGATGTTTTTTTCAAGGGAATTCATTAATTCATAGACATAACGAGAGGATGTATTTTCTTAGTAAAAATTTGGTAAAAACTTTGACTCATATAAGGAACGGGCATATAATCGAAATCGTGTTTTTCTGCTTTGTAAGCAGAAACGATAGCCATGACACTATTAGCTTGCAGAATTTGCATGAAAAATTCTATAATAAAATATTTAAACTATTTTATTTATTACTAAAATTTAAACTGGATAATATAATCCTCAAATTTGAATAAGGAGTTATAATTTAGAGTTATTAAAAAAAAATGAATATATACTTACAACGAATGTATGTACTTGATCGATCACCATACCCATACCATACACTTTGATAGAAACGCACCTGCAACGAAAAAAAAAACGGAAAGAGGAAATTTATTAGTCCAACGAACTGTATTATCATCTTGTATAGACATTTTAAACCACCCAGCCACCAGAGCAGCTGCCTACCGTTTGTGTAAATAAAGCAATTGATTCTATTAATAGCCTTCCGATCCCGACTACGGGCAGTCCAAAATTTGAAATCGACTCCCATATTGACCCACCAGCGAATGCCAAACCACTCAGAGCTATCTACGTTTCAAACGCCAGACATCGCCGAGGTTTCGGTCTGTTGTAATTTATGGACTTCTGAACGCAGTCTCCATCGGCGGAAGCCATCTTCTACGATGGTTTCGGATGGCGGTGCTATGCGGCCAACGTCCGCTATCGGAAACACACTATCGGCCGGTTTACGGGTAATTTGAACCTCTCCATCGCACAAGTGAAAATAGTAATTAATTTTTTAATTTATATCTTACTTTTGCGGTGTCTATTAATAGCGTTGCGACTGCCGATGGAAGCAAGACTTTCGGTTTCATCGCGCTTTGCATAACATTGTTTTTGTCTTGCTGGTAAAACTGAGTTGCACGGAAGAGCAAGTATCTTTGGAAAACAAATTTTAAATAATTCTAAAAGCTTTAATTTTTTTGGAAGCATTCCACAATTAATGCTTTTTAGCTCTACCAAGCTAACTGAATCTCTGATTCATTTTATATTTATCAGAAAAATCACATAAAATTCTATAAGGTTTTGAAAATTATCCAAATTTGATTAATTATTCAAAATGTTTAAATATTTAGGAAAAATCTTCGATTTTTGTAATGTTTTTAAGTTTTACCCAAGTACAACTCCGTTTTGGCATGGTCCGCTTATGGCATGCTCCATTTTCGACACCCTCCGACTTAAGCTACAAATTGGAACCACAGAACTGAATGCAATAAAAAAAATCTATTCCAAACATCTATTATCATGTTTTTCGCTTTAGATCTTTGAACAGCAGTTGATCTTGCCGATCGTATCCGATCGTTGATATTCTTTCATATCTTCCGAACTACTAGGGTTTACTAATCTTTATTAGCCAAATGTTCAATCCGAGGCATGCTCATTTTTGGGTCGAGGGACAAAATGTCGAAAGACAAAACATCGAAAGCCAAAACGTCGAATGCCAAAATGTCGACAGCCAATACGTCGAAAGGGACAAAACGTCGAAAGCGTCGAATTTTCAACATTGTTTGCCAGACTATTTTTTTTCTCATTGGGGTCGATTAAATATTCAATGAATAACGTTTGGCACATAATGAATTATTTATTTTTTCGGAAAAGAATCATTCTTCCAAGAAATTTCGTTACCTTCAATTTTTTACTTTTCGACGTTTTGTCCTTTCGACGTTTTGTCCCTTCGACGTTTTGTCCTTTCCACGTTTTGGCATTCAACGTTTTGGGATTCGACGTTTTATCCTCATTTTGGGACCAAGGGCTTTACATACAAAGGAAATCGTCCGTATAGCTGTAACCGTTTCAGAGCAAAGCAGCACAATTGTGTTGGACATACTTTTTTTTGAAATAGCTCATTCAGCCGTATTAACATTTACTTCCTCTACCTACGTCATCAATTATCCATAGCCAATGAGTTACATTAACACTTTATGAAAAGTATAATTCATTCGGGCACGTTATCACTTAACATGTTAATTTTGATCATATAGTTGAAAAAACGTCCGTCCCGAAAGGGTTAAGATCATAAGTTACTATATCTCGGGGATGGGATTCGATCTCAGATCCTCGGCGTGATAGAACTAAGATGATTTCCATACTCACACTTTTACAGCGGACTGGTCATGCGTTTACAAACATTCACGAAATCACCGATCACAATATGCATCTCTTCTGGATTTCAACATCTTTTCCTAGACATAGGGGGAGATCCCCCAGTACCGGACACTTAAGCCACTAAATTCATAATTCGAAAAATATTGGTTACATGTGCTCTTGTTACCCATTTATGATAAATATTATCATTTTTATAGTGTACAAAAATGAATTTGATAATATAAATATGAATTTTGACATTGCATTTTGATGATGTATTTTAGAACCAAATTGATCGATCTTGAAAGGTGGCACCCAATACCGGACACGATCCGGAAATGCCTCGAATTATGTGAATTTGAATATCATTGAATGTGTTTACTATAGGAATAGTACATAATTGCCAATTCAATGCATTTGCAACATTTACAAGAACAATTTGAGTTTTTCTTAGTTTGCAAGATGTCTATCACAAACCTCTTTCATATATGAAGAAAAATAGCACATTTTACGATGTTGTTCTGAATGTTCATTCTTCTTAATTTTATTGCATGTTCGATACCAGGATCGACGAAATCCATGAAAAATGAATGTATTTTGAGACACTGGTGCAATAATCACAAAGATATCATATAACAAATCAAGCTGTCCGAAATTGGGGAACAGGAAGCGTTCAACCAAAATTGTGATTTGTCCATATTTAGTTCAATTTTGGTACAAAATACATTCATACTATCGAATAAGGATTAGGTTCGAACATGCTTGCGAGATTCAAATTATTTTTTCATATCTTAAATAATTACTAAAAAGGCTCAAAATTAAGGCAAAACGTAAAATTTTTCAAAATTTTCAAACTTTTTTACTTTTTTAAAAAGGCATGCATATTTCAAGGATGTGTTATTCTACGCAAACATTAGTCTCCATAATAGCTTCCTTTTCTACTAATACACCATCTTAATTGTACCATGATTTCTTAATTTTTCGACTTTGTCCGGTATTGGGTGCTGTCCGGCACTGGGGGACCTCCCCCTACATACTGAGTGATCGACACACTTGAGTTTGCCGATCCTTGAAACAATTGAAAAAAAAATGCTTATTTCCAGACTTGGTAGCACTAAACCATAACCATTCACATTCAAGAGCTTTGAATGCTACCCAGTTAGGATATGTCGGGTTACTACGATTTTGATGGTGGGTTTAGGCAGATCATTGTCAATATAGGTATCAAACTTCCAGAAATTGCATCAGCAGATTGTTCCCATTTGTTGTGGGTTCGTCTGACGTTCTGAACTCGGTTGGGCTTTTCAAGATCAGGTTGTCCAAGGGTCTATCATTGAAATCATCAAAGGAGTTCATTTCTGGTCTCTAAGATGTACGTACCACAGATTTTGAATAAGTTTTTCAGAGGGTTTTTGTTGGCCATAAATACCTGATTTCTGATATATGAGCCTATGGACCGATGCATGAGTTCACTAATTTGACGTTTGAGCGGTGCCAAATTCACTCGTTGCCATGGTCACGTAAATAACACGGCACCGCTCAAACGTCAGATAGTGAACTCGTGCATTGGTCCATTAGAGAAGATGAACCTGGAGTAGAGTGGTCATTCCAAAAAAAGTTCTCAATAGAATTGGGAGAATCCTTGATTTCTTTACAGGAACATATTTTTGAACTACAGGGGATAGGCAAAATGATTGCGATAGGCAAAATTTTGCCCAAATTCAAATGCTTATAACTTTATGAAAAATGGATGAAATTGGATGCATCTGGAAGCAGTCGACGGCAAATTTGGTCCAGTTTTAGGAACTTTCTGGGCCATGCATATTTGCCACTGGACACCGGAGATGTTCCGGATTTTCTGAGGTCATGTCCAAATGTCATTTTTTCTGTCGCTTGTATTTTTGTGCGGTGTAAAGTTAGATAGATGTTTGCAATTTTCCTAGAAACTAGAACTAATAGGAAGTTGAATGCCACTGGACGCATTAAGATTGGTTGGAAATCTTCAGAAATATGACCATTTCCGTAAAACTGGTTCCGGAAAGCATGGTCAGTCATGTTTGTATTTCAAATCATGTAAATATTATCCGGAGCTATATCCAAGTGGACATCAACCTTAAAAATGATGTTTCCTGCAGCGTATTCAGAACCATTAGATGCACAGACCACTCTATAGAAGGTTCCAGGTACCCCGGGGGAAGTGGTCAATTAGGAACATATCCGGAACCATATCAATATGGGCATCAAACTTCATGATTTTCAAAGGTTATGCTTTCCGAAGCATTTCCAGCATCACCGGCTGCCATGACCACTTTATAGTAGGTTCCAGGTGCCCCGGGGGATGTGGCCAATTCAAAACATACCCGAAAACACATCAATATGGGTATAAACATCAAGATTTTTGAAGGTGATGCTAATAGAAGTATTTACAGCGCAACTTATTTATACGACCACTGTATAGTAGGTTCCATGGGCCCTGGGGGATGAGGTCATGTTTCGAATTGGCCACATCTCTAGGAGCCCCTGGAATCTACTATAGAGTGGTTATTACATCATGTGTAGGGACAATGGAAATTCGTGATTTCGCGGAAGGCGCGAATTCCGCGAAATTTGGGCTTTGCCGCGAAATTCAGGAAATCCCACGAAATGCCGCGAATAGTTAAATTTGAAGAATTTGTATGATAATCAAGGTAAATTCCAGTTTATTGCTTCTGAAAATTGTTTATTCATCTTGGAGTCGAAGTTCCATAAAAAATATAACTTTTTAGTTTTAACTTCGACGTTGTCCTGCTAGTTATTTTCGTTTTAAATTTTGCAAAAACCACCCTTATTTCAAACATATAATATTATAATTCAACATATAATTTTTTTTTACTGAAAATGTGTATTTTTATGTAAAGTATGGTCAAAAATACGGGGCCGCGACAAAGCCGCGAAATTTGTAATTTATTGCCTGAGTCACTCGCGAAATTTCAAGAATTTTGCCGCGAATTTCCATTGTCCCTAATCATGTGGTTCTGAAAATGATCGCCATTTTCCAAAACCCATGGATCTTACTGTTTATGGTAGAATGTGATTCTAAACAGATGAACGGACATGTTTCGAATCGGCCACGTTCCCCGGGGCACCTGGAACCTACTATAAAGTGGTCATGGCAGCCGGTGATGCTGGAAATGCTTCGGAAAGCATAAACTTTAAAAATCATGAAGTTTGATGCCCATATTGATATGGTTTCGGATATGTTCCTAATTGACCACTTACCCCCCCCCCCCCCCCCCTTCTATAGTGTAGTCTGTGCATCTAATGGTTCTGAATACGCTGCAGGAAACATCATTTTTAAGGTTGATGTCCACTTGGATATAGCTCCGGATAATATTTACATGATTTGAAATACAAACATGACTGACCATGCTTTCAAGAACCAGTTTTACGGAAATGGTCATATTTCTGAAGATTTCCAACCAATCTTAATGCGTCCGGTGGCATTCAACTTCCTATTAGTTCTAGTTTCTAGGAAAATTGCAAACATCTATCGAACTTTACACCGCACAAAAATAGAAGCGACAGAAAAAATGACATTTGGACATGACCTCAGAAAATCCGGAACATCTCCGGTGTCCAGTGGCCAATATGCATGGCCAAGGAAGTTCCTAAAACTGGACCAAATTTGCCGTTGACTGCTTCCAGATGCATCCAATTTCATCCATTTTTCATAAAGTTATAAGCATTTGAATTTGGGCAAAATTTTGCCTATCTCAATCATTTTGCCTATCCCCTGTATCTGTGATCACCTAACTTGTTAATTCTACCAGAAATTTTTAAACAAGTTTGTGGAAGTTTGAAAATATGAATAATATTTGGCTTCACCATCAAGAATAGGGGTGGGAAATTTTGCATAAAGACGTTTCGCATACGGACGTTTGGCATAATGGACATTTGGCATAATCAAAATTATATGCCTTCTTTAAAAAGCTACCTGTTCTTGTATGAAACTGCTTTATGCAAAACGTCCATTATGCCAAACGTCCATATGCGAAACGTCTTTATGCGAAATGAGTCACCCCCATCAAGAATACTGCTGAAAATTCCACAAAAAAAATCAAGAAACGATATTTCAAACAGCTCTTGTAGGAATTATTAGGATAGCTAGGTTCTTTAAAGGATATAATATATTCATAACTCCTCGATGCATATCACGTAATATTTAATCAGACAACAAAATTGAGAAGTTTTCAAGAAATTACCCTAGCATTTTGGGAACTTGAGGATTATCGAAGGAATCCCTTCAAACTAGTAGGATTCTGCTAAGAACAATTTTAGAGATGCTCCAGGAGATTTCTTCAAATATATTGCTGAAGCTTTGTTTAGAAAAATTGGGGGGCTCAAACGCAGAGGAGTGTAAGTGACATATTGGTTGGGTTTGAGTTAAGTATATCTATAAATTCCCTTTTTTTCAAGCTTTCTAATGGTATTCTTGGAGACTTTTCCGTCCAACAGAAAAAAAATAATTTGCAGAAGATTGGCATGAATTTTAGACTACATACAACAAATTTGGAAGACTATTTTTTTTTTAAACTGAAAGTTTGTCGCTAACTTATGTTTTTGCTTCTTTTCTATTGTCGGTGTGGTATTCTCACAGAATATTATCTTTTTTGGGCAAGTTCCTTATCGATCCTTTTAGTAGTTTTCTAGATTTTTATCAATCATCTACCTAGCCTTTCAACTTTCAAATATTTCATTAGCAAATCATTCAGCGAATCTCACAGGAATTGTTCCAAGAAGTATTCCAATTTTTTTCTTCAGGGATAAATTTAGTAATTCCTACAGTAAACACACAGCAATTATGTTTATATTTATTTATTTCTTACTCGGAGATTTCAAAAAGGGTTTATTTAGAAATCTTTGGAGATAGTTACCTGTAATTTAAATATCATATATATTTGACTTTACGGGTATGTACGTACATTCACAGCGTACAGTATGGCCTATAAAAATTGTGAAAATTGGCTTGTTTATGTGGTATCCAGTTTTCAAAATATACTAATATATGTTTACGTCTCCAGCTCTCCAGCAGGGCTGGTTGCGGCCAGACAGTAAAAATATAGTGATTTTAGTAACCACAATGATCAAAATAACCTAAAAGTGACTTAAAAACTAGAAGATACGAGATGAACAATTGAAAATTTTGTATGTATAGAGGAAATTGTAACATAATTAAAACAAAATCAGTTATAATAACAAAGGCTGTTTGAATTTTGTTGTAATTTAAAACACAATAAGGTTATGAAAAATATGAGAGCAATTGGTTATAACAAATGTTGTTATAATTGAGTTATTTAACATAACAAAATGAATTATTTTTTTGTTTGATTTAAAACATAATGTTATACCTTTTTGTTCAAATTATAACATATTTTGTTTCAATTTTGTTTAGTGTAGAGGAAATTGTGTTATAATTTTTGTTATTTTAACTACTAACCAGCCTAAATTATAACATATTTTGTTAGAAAAAACGCGCTAACTGAGTAACAAAACCTGTTACAATTGTGTTGTAATTCACTTATCGGGGAGATACAATCTAAACGAATGACTTCGAACATTTCTTAACATATCTGTGTAATAAATTGAGGGAAAATTGTTGGGTTGTAGATAAAATTGAAAATCGTGAACAAATCACAGAATATTCTGAAAAAAATTCTGGCAGAATTCAAAATTCTAAAACTAACAACAAATAGAAACGCAGGCTACATTTGTGGCAGGATTTCTGTAAAATTAAACCCGTTCTCCAAATGAACAACTGCAGAAAACATTTGATTATTGACAAACTCTAGACAAACGAGAATGTCGTGCATAAGGAATTGAAAACATGTTTTTGAATAGAAATAGTTGTCCAATGCGTGTAAAAAAACAGTGTCAAGGGTTAATCAATGGAAAAATCTATAGTAAATTTGTTGGAATTTCTAATGTAATTTCTGGATGATATCTTGCGAAATAAGTACTCGTTTCTGCACGTCCTGGATGAGTTTCTGTCAAACTCTTCGATTTTTTGTTGTTGTTGTTATTCTTAATGCTTATCTTCTGCAGGTGTTTTGACGTTTCAAAAGCTTTCATAACAAAGATACTGAACTGCATGAAAATGAAGGTGAGGTTTAGTCTCAATTTTCTATATGAAAACTACATTAAAACATGTTATGACGATTTTTGCATTTTTATGCGACATAGTTCTGCCCTAAGGAAATTTGAAGTTACGAAGTCTGAAGTCTGATCATTAGGGTGGCCCATAACGATCTAACTACAAAAATCTTAAGTTACAACTCTCAAATTAGTTCATTAATACCCCAAGAAGCTAAAATGTTTAGCGGAATCTGTCAACTCTAAGAGAGGTCTCTAAACGAGCTTGAAGTTTGAATCGACCAAATAAACCCGATTCTGTTTTTGCAGGATGCGTACCGTGCAAAAAATGTTTTCAGTTCAAAATTTCAAAAACCGTGCGAAAAAAGTAACACCATAAAACGACGGAAGGCAAACGAACATCGCCAACACTAAAGTGTGCTGGAATAGGCTGTAATCGTTCCTCATTTCACAGACATTTCGCTCGAGCTGATTCGAAAAAGATGGTCAATGAAATTCTAATAATTGGAAAAAGTTGGGATATTCGCAGAGTATTGGTTTATAATCAGGAAGCATTTCGCGCAAATTTTTTTAATGAACACTTATGACGTCACCCAATGTTTTTTTAATATTACACTGCACAAACACATTTTTACACTCAATTTCTCCTTACCTCTTTTACACCACTTCAGTAGCAATGTGGGCGATGAATCTCTTTTATTGTTGATTTGAAGACTTTAGAATCATCAAACAAGAGATTGAAACCAATCGGAAGTCTATTTGTTAATAAACAAACAAGTAATACATAGGAAAACTTAAATTCTGTTTTCCCCAGGGCAGCTCCGCAAAAATAAAGATTTTTTTTTTGAAATCCAATTTCGTTCAAATTTTGTGAGTCAAATTATTATTCTTAAAAATTAAACCAGTATTTTTTTTTTAATTTTGGCATAAAACTGTCCTTTTTGGGTTAGGTTAGAGTGGTTAGAGTCTGCGGCTACAAGCAAAGCCATGCTGAAGGTGTCTGGGTTCGATTCCCGGTCGGTCCAGGATCTTTTCGTAATGGAAATTTTCTTGACATCCTTAGGCATAGAGTATAATCGTACGTGCCACACGATATACGAATGCGAAAATGGCAACTTTGGCAAAGAAAGCTCTCAGTTAATAACTGTGGAAGTGCTCATAAGAACACTAAGCTGAGAAGCAAGCTTTGTCCCAGTGAGGACGTAATGCCAAGAAGAAGAAGCGGCTTAAGTGTTCGGTACTGGTACTGGGGGATCTCTTCCTATGCAATTCCCTACTTTCGTTTAATCCTCATAAGATGGCTATTTATCCAATAAAAGAGTCGTAAATTGATTATACGTTAAGTTTTTTTCTGACAGAAACAAGTACCCATTAACAAAACTAGAAATGACATTAGAATAAACGTTTGTGGTCAATTATGTTGGATTAACCACAGTATTCACATTCTAGTGAACACAGCTCTTCTTAAGTATTTCAGCGTTACTTGCCGCATAACGAGGGGTCAATCATCACCCTATAAGTCATTGTCTTGATGATAGTTTTCTTCACCCTTTCTTCAGTTTTTTTTTTTTACCGAAACTTATCTGGTGCCGTCAACCGACCATCCGTAAGTACTCAATCCGTCCCTCAATTCTCCCAGCAGCTACTAAACCGGGCTGCTTGTTAACTGGGTAAAACCTCACTGCTGCCTCCACATCTCCCGGGCAAGTGGCATTCTCACAATTGGGAGGGTCCACAGCCAGCGTGGGTGTACATGTGCTGTTAATTTAATTTTATTACCGCCAAGCAGTGCATAGTTGGGACTTCTCTTCTATTTTCCCTAACCAATGATGATGCCTCACATTCCTGGCTGTTTGTGTCATCAAACTTTCTTGGACCAGTCGGAGATTGTCTTTTTCTAGGAAATTGCTCTCTTAGGTTTCTAAAGTTCGGTAGGTACTAGAAAGTACTTAGATACTTGGCCAGATTTCCATGAATCTCTGTGCATCCCGCCAAACGAACAATGAGTTCATTAAAAGTTCGCTAAAATGTTTAATTACCCACAAAACGTGACTATGAAGGGCAACTGAAGTTCGATCGCCGTCGTCGGTCCACCTTCATCATCAACCGTCATCGAATTGGCAGCAAAAAGGCGGCGAAGAGAAATTTGACAATCGAAGTCAATGCGCTGTATTACAGTGCGGGTAGTGACTGGGTGTCTTTGAGAAGCCTGGGAAGAAATTTCTGAAGAGCCTATTAAATACTCGCGTGATAGTTTCTGAAGGTTTCTCTGGAACCCGTTAGCAGCAGGACTCACTACAAGTACAATCAGGAAAATAGGGACTTTAAAGACCATTTTGGTTAAAATAGAGACTTTAGAAACCTTCCGTTAAAACCAGAAACATTTTACTAAAATGATTTTAGAGACTTGCATCAAATCTCTGAAAAGAATATCCGCTACCAGCCGTGCGTTTATGATCCACGATTCACATTTCCAATTGCGAGGTGTATTGCCACTCTATCTCTCGGGTGCCCATGTTCATTACTTCGGGAGGTTTTCGAACGGTTGGGCATACCATTTTCTGCATAAACTCCCTAATCATGGTTAATAGACCATTTCTTTATCTTCACTTTGCCGGGGTTAATTGGCCCACCTTTTGGGGTTCTCTTTCTCTAGCTCTCGGATACGGACGAAGATACTGTAGAGCATTTCAGTAGCTTCGGTAGACAATTTAGACGCCTTTTTAGGATTTTGCTAATGCATTCATTTGGGAGGTGATTTCAATTTGAACGGTGGTTTTGCATTACGTAGGTTTGGAGTTGTTTGTAGTGCTGATTGTACGTAAGCTTGAATGGTCTTAAACGATTCGATTTCACCGGTTCATGTACACTCTATACAAGAATTGAATAATCAAAAATAATCTTGTGAGAAAAAACAAATATTTTCTACAGCTACTTTATACTAAACTTTGATAGTTTCTTGATCTGTCAAGAGGTCACAAAGAACTCATTTGATATCCGTAATGTGATTTTTTTCAATTTCTTTATTACATAGTAGCATTCCAAACATAACATTCAATTTTTATATCGAGGTGTTCTGTGTTAGAAAACACTATCATTCTAACATGGTAAAACTAAATCAAGCTTTTATTAACATTTTGTTGTTGTCGATTCCACATCGCGTCGCAGTGTCGAGCTGTCGTCAATTAGATGACAACGTTTTCTCTCTTCTTGTCTGTTGTAGGATCGAGAGGCTTTTTACTGTATCGAAACCTGAAAATAACACGATTCGTACTTAATTAGAGGGCAATTGCTGCGCGTTTTGCTTTTGCGCAAGAAACGCGGGCTCACTTCTCCAGCTGATGAAGAATTAGCGTGCGAGCGACAGTTGCCTCCCGAACAGAAGAAAATCGCTGCAGAATGCCAAACTAAGGTATTCCATGTCAGATAATTTCCAATACTAACAACCTGAGTGTGGAATGAATGAGCCTTTTGCAAGAGGTAAAATATATCAAAAAATATTTCATGAATATTCTACAAATGCAGAACTGATAATTTGATCAGGTATTGCAATACCTTAATAATACAAGATGAATTTTCATATAGAAGCGAAATTTTGCGATAGTTCAATAACTCAAGCAGTCCTGAATAGCTTTCCAATACCTCAATGAGATATTTTTAATTGTTTTAAACCATATTTTCAATACCACAATAATACCAAATTGAGATGTGGATAATGCCTGAATATATGGTATGCATAGATTCGAGATATTCCTTTCTGCTCGGGTTGTCGCGGCTGTCAGATGCCTTCGAATAGCGTGTGTCTCTCGTGTGCATTTCCAGTATCAGACACGACTTCCTCCTGAGCTGTTATTACTTTATGGTCCGCGCCCCCCACATAGACAGAGAAAGAGAGAGAGCAATTTCTGCAAACGAACGGATATTTAGCGTTCCAAAATGCCATTTGACGGTATCGAGGTGGAGGGACGTTATACGGTGACGTTGATATGACCAGAGACGTTTAGCTACCACCACGGCTGGACAACTCGCAGTTCTTTGCGGAGAGTATCTACTTCCTTGAGGGCGTGCAGGGGTCACCGGAGTTGAATTAAATTAAAGAAAATCACGAATGGATGACGGATAGTGAGCGGATGCTTGCACGAAGTGTAGCTCCAATTGGAGTGAGAGAAAGTAACTTGCTCCGGAAAAGCGAAATCATATTTTACAATTTTGTAGGAATCGTGTAAATTGCCGATCAGAAAGGATTAACAACCAAAGGTACCATGTGGAATCGAAATCCGTACACCTAAGAAATAAATCTTAATCCGTCCACTTCATACAAAAGGCCTACTATTTGTATGTAGCGGGATAGGTATCACAAGCTTAGCTTAGCTTATATTAGACTGACTGCACATATCTATGGTTGCTATTCCGTGATTGATCGAAGTCAGTGAAGACGTACAAAGGATTAACTAGAAGTTTGGGCGGGATTGGTTATTATATTATTCAGTGTGCATAATACACTGCTTCTATTTATACAAAGTCAACAACGGCGCCGGTCACGTCGTATATGTAACGTTGTTTTACAATATTTATATAAGCTCTAGTTTTTGTTTATACATATCTTAGACTCTTTCAAAAAATTGTGAACAAGAAGGTCACTAAGGGAGAAAATACCATATAGAATCGAAACAGTGCAGTGCTTTGTAAAATCGTATAGCTATTTATTTTCATAGCTTTATGTAACTGTATAATTTTATTAGCATTTATACTATCTTCAGAAAGCTTCATGTTCAGTAACGAATTCCAATGATTCAAATTATTCAGTAGGATTGGGAACATTTATTAGATTGATGAGTTGCAGTATGTTTACTCCAAATTTATGTCATTAAGCAAAGTTGATACAAAACGGCATACCTTGATGGGCTGGTCATATTTTGTGAGTACAGGTAGAAAGTATGCTCCATTTGAAACTTTTTTTTAAATATTGAAATTCAACAAAGTTAGTGTAACTCTAATATTCTCCTATTCTTGACTGAACAGCCACAAATAAATTTAAGCTCCATCAGCACCAAACGCATATTAAATCACTTCGAAGACGCGCGCTAAACGAACTCGATTGCTTGGATCCTTGCAGAACGCTCTGCCCAGAAAAAGAGGCAAAGACGAAAATTTCGCCGACCCGATAAACGAACCTTCTTGCTTGGGCTTTCCGAAGAACTCACCGTGGAATAATATCTCAATTGTAACAGGCCTCGATAAAGTTATATCAAATTTATAACAAATATTCGCTAGTTATTTACTGGATCCGGCCAGTGAATTACAACAAAGATGTACCACAATTATATAAAAATTCATTACCAATAACGAATTTTGAGTTAGAAGCCCTTCGAGTTTTAAGAGGAAGTTATAGCACAATTTAAACAAAACCAGTTAAAATAAAATTACAGAGGCTGCTCTTAATTTGTTTCAATTATAACCATAATTATGACACAACTTTTAATAAAGAACAGAAAACACAACAAGTTATACAATTGTTTAATTTATAACATAATGAGTTATATTTTTGTATAAATTATAACATTTTGTTTCAATATTGTTTAATATAGAGGAAATTATGTTTTTTTTTTGTTATTTTTACTACTAATTAGCCATAATTATAACATATCTTGTTACAAAAACGTTCTATCTTAGTAAAACACTCTGTAATAATTTTGTTGTTATCCACTGGTCGGGGAATATCACAATATGTTAAGATCTTGCAATAAACATCATTTAAATGGAAACTTCGATTCGAATTTTGTACAGTACATGATCGATCACATGCACGTATGATATTGAAACAAAAATCAAAAACTATCTAGAATATCTTTGCAAATACTTGAAAGTGCATTGAAAAGTAACAGGAAATAATAAGAAACATAATGTAACGGTTAAAAAAAATTGACAGAACGAGATTAGTTTCAAAATTATTGCAACTACAACACAGAATGACGATGAAGCATTCGGTAAGATTCCCAAGGTACTTTCACTCTGTTTATGCATGCAGGACTCTTGTAACATCTTGAATCCAAAAGGAATCCTGCAATACTTCTACAGTATTTCTACAGCATTCTCACAAAATGTTTACAAGATTTCCACAGAATTACCACAGGATACCCAAAAAATTTCCAAAGAAACATGCCCATAGCGATCGCGCAGGATTCCAGATGAATTTCCACATGATTCCCATAGTATTTCTATAGAATTTTAATAGAAATCTAATACGATTCTCACATAATTCCTTATGGTTTCCCATAGAATATTCAAATGATTCTCATAGGGTTCTCACACATTTCCAAAGTATTTCCCCAGGACTCCCACAAAACTCACAAACGAACCCCTTAGATTCTTCAGAGAATTTCCACATGGTCTACTGTATTTACACATGATTTTCACAGTATTCCAACAACGTTTGTATAATATTTCTTAATAATAATCACAGAATTCCAATAGTACTCTACCATGTTCCCCGGATTCCTATTTCATCGTTCCCAGAAACTCTGGATTCCCACTGAAATCGCAAAAATCCCTGCATCTACAATGCAATATCACGATCCATACTGGCATCCCATGATCATCACTGGAATCCTAAGATCTAGGCTGCATTCCCAGGATCCTCATTGGGTTTCCTTTGGAATCCCAGGTTTCACTTTGAAATCCTAGGATCCACACTAAAATCACAAGGCCCACATTAGAATCTTAGAACCTACAATGGAATCTCAGGACTCACACTGGAACACCAGTATCCTCATTGGAATTCCAGGATCCTCTTTGGAATCCCAGAACCCACATTGGAATACCAGGATAAACACTGGAATCCCAA
Source organism: Aedes aegypti (assembly GCF_002204515.2). Taxonomy (NCBI): domain Eukaryota; kingdom Metazoa; phylum Arthropoda; class Insecta; order Diptera; family Culicidae; genus Aedes; species Aedes aegypti. The sequence continues at coordinate 351,391,194 of NC_035108.1, forward strand.
GAATCAAACTGAAATTTATACTAGATTACCATAATCTACACTAGTATTCCGGGATCCGCACTAGAAGTTCAGGAGCTGCATTGGCGTCCCTGAATCCACTTGGGAATCCCAGGATCCGCACTGGAGCTCCAGGATCTACACTGGAATACCAATTCAAAAAAATGCAAAATTTCTAGTTTTTTTTATATGTTTTCATGTTAAAACAATGTTTTTTCAGAGTTTTATATTTTTTCTGAAAAGTTGAAATCTTAAGCTATCATTCCATAACAAAAAAAGATTGAAAAAATCGGTTGAGCTGTTTAAAAGTTATGATATCTTGAAAATAAAAAAAAATCTAATGCGCTGAGACCTACAGTGTGTGCCGATAAAAAATGACTGATTGTTTATTTTCAAAAAAATATATCTCAAAAACTAAAAACATACATCACTGAAAATTTGACAGTAAACGTAAAATTTGTTGAACTTTCAAGAAAAAATGAGAACAGCAATAGTTCCTTTTGTACCGAGGCTTTTAAAACACGAAAAAACGGAATTTTTTTATGTTTTTCATGTAAAAAACCCATTTTTGTGAAATTTTATATTTTTCTTGAAAAGTCAAAATCTTTAGCTTTCATTTCGTACAAGAAAATTAATAATCGGTTAAGCGATTCAAAAGTTATAATTTAAGAAAAAATGGTAAAGTCGCGATTTTTTTGGTCCCCCTTTATCGGAAATGGTCACCCTATTCAAAAAATCTAATAACACGTGTATCCTTGTTTCAGATAAGGAACAAAATAGCGAATTTTTACGAATTTCGGTGACCCACTAGATTGGTTTTTTATGGAATGGCTGTATGATTTTAAATGAAAAAATTTTGCCAATGCAACTTCAGAAACTTTAGGCGGTTTGTTATTGTGACTGCTACTATTGTTACCGAATGCATACAATAGTGCCATGGAGTAGAGAACTGTGAAAGCGGTAAAATAATCTAACATTCTTAAAGAAGCCAAGGTTGACAAAAAGTGTAAAGGTTTGGAAAATTATTGAGAGAATAACACAGTTTTGCAGCACAAGTTGCCTAATGTATGGCATGCTGCTAAAAGAAAAATTACATCGGACCAACTCCATGAGTTATGGGCATCTAAATACATCATAGTTTTTCATTTAAATTTGCTTATAACTTCAAAATCACGAGAATTGCAAACTTGCAATGTTCAGTGAAATGTGTATAATGAATCCCTCTATAACTCATCTGAAGACCACATTCACGTAAAATTGAAAACAAAAAATGATTTTTCGGGTCCGCCCTAAGTAAAAATTTTCAAAATAATTTTAATAAGCTCCAATTAAGAGTTAGATCAAAAGTTAATACGTAAGTTGTTCAAAATAACGTTTTCTAAAAATTTGCAAAAGAGCGCAGGCACATTTCCTTAAACAAAAAAGTTTGATTCAAAATTTTGACTTAACTAAGGGCCACTCTATTTAACTTCATTCTAAGAAGATTTAAAACTCAATTACAAATAACTTCTCTGAAGTTATCATACGTCTAAAATCAGAGTTGCAGAGAAAACACTTTTTTCCAACTAAATTGTCATTTCGGACCATTCTGGCGTTGATTCAAACAACTTTTTTTTTATTATTGAGCTATTTTTCTGTTATTCCTCTCTGATCGGGTTGTTTCTTCCATTTTCAACAAACCGCTTTGCAGAAACATCTTATATTATCTAGAATGGATAAATAATCCCAAAACGTTCAACATCGATAAACCCAACTTGTTTTCAATCCAATCTATTAGGGAAAATTGATCGTCATCGCCATCTGAAATAGAGCTCCCACACACGTATCGAAAACGGTAAAATCCTCCGTTGGGCGCTACTCGATGAGTTCATTCAAAGCGGCAGTGTTCAAAGAACCGATTAATTAAATGTTTTTTGGGGGTTATGTTTGCACGTGAACACGGCGAAATCGACAGAGAACGCGCTACTCACGATGATCTTCCGATCCACGTTCGCCGGGTTTCGAAAAAACAACGTTAACCCTTCCCGAAAAGCAACATGGTACTTGACTTGCTCTTGATGGCGCTCAAGCGAGGAAAATTACCGCGCGCCGATATTCGCCTAATAGTTTTTGAATCTCCTCTTCGTGTTACATTTATTGGTTGCTTCACCGTGGGAATTCAGTGTTGGAAATTTTCACTTTTGTTTCTCGATTGCGTGGCGCAGCGCAACATTAGCAAACATTGACGTTTTTGGCGGCAGCAGCATCTTCCGGATTCCGGAGTGGAGTGGAGGGTACACTTTTTCCAGTCCACTCAAATGCAATGATGTAACTTTTTTTGTAACAGGGGAAACCCAATTGTAATCAGCCGAATAGGCCGTCAAATGTGGCAAGCGAAGGAAAAAACGGTTCACCATATGGTGCGTCATTCAACCAAAAGGTGTTCCTTTGTTCGAGATGTTACAATTTGAAAGGCACATTACTACATCTTTAATTTTCGTCTGTCGAATAAAACAGAGGTAACAATATTATAGGAAAAGAGTCTCCGGCAGTAGAAAAGTTAATAACTAACATCGAAAAGTATTATTTGATGACATGGCACAATCACTCAAATAAAAACAAAATAGTTCGTGCTGAAAATTATTTATTTTTGACTGTTTTGCGTTTAATCATGTGTAATTTATGAATGAGGCAACTCAATCATAATTTTACGGATTATTAGGTATTCAAAATAACTATTTCCACATAGATGGTCTCAGGTAATAATAGTGTGAGAGTGTTAGTAGAACACTAAGCAACGGGCTTCGTTTTAGTAAGGGTGTAACACCAGAAAGAAGAAAAAAGAATAATACTCGTAATATGCATAAATTCAAGGTCAAACCATACCAACAATCTCTTCCATGCATGCATTGGCACCAATGACGTTTGTAGCGCAGATTCCAATAACAAACTTTATCATGTCCTATTATCTACCACCCAGAAACATCTCCTTATTGCCTCCCTTATCAAATGGAGGAAAACATAGACAACCATCCTGCCGTCGTCAGCAGGAAACTATCGTCATCAGAAAACTCTCGATTATTCTCTTCCCTCGCGCTGAATTGAACACATTCCAGCTCCAGAAAAACCTTCTCTTCGGATTTTCGAAGCAGATTTCCCAGGCGGGGAACGGATGGGATGCGATGCGCTCGATACTGGAAAATTGCATTATGCCTCGGCATCCACCCCGAAGCGGAGACCTGCATCTTTCAACAGTTGAACAGAACGTCACCAACAACTACATCACTCGCCACCTCGACGACCGGAGCGCTATTTGCTTCCGAGTCTGGAATCGTCATTCCCCCGGTTTCGAACGGAATAGAGGAAGATGGGGCACAATTTTGAGTGGGATAAAAGATTATTTTTTAGATTTCTTGCTCAATTCAAAATAAATTTAAGTAAGAGAGTTTGCTCGGCAAAAATGTAGTCAATATGATGAAGGTCCACTGTTATTTATTGATTCTTTTTCAACTGCTATAGTTGGCCTTCCTTAGCCGAGTGGTTAGAGTCCGCGGCTACAAAGCAAAGCCATGCTGAAGGTGTCTGGGTTCGATTCCCGGTCGGTCCAGATCTTTTCATAAAGGAAATTTCCTTGACTTCCCTGGGCATATAGTATAATCGTACCTGCCGCACGATATACGAAAGCGAGAATGGCAACTTTGGCAAAGAAAGCTCTCAGTTAATAACTGTGGAAGTGCTCATAAGAATACTAAGCTGAGAAGCAGGCTGTCCCAGTGAGGACGTTAATGCCAAGAAGAAGAAGTTTTTCCACAAATAATTGTTATTTCACTAAGGTCGAACTCTTGCCCCACCCTACTCTATAGGGTCTAGTGGATTATTTTTAGAGCACACCAAGTAAACGACGGACGCGCGCGGTTCGAATGGTCGGGGTCCTTTCGGAAGTGCATCTCGTTGCAACTGCACAACGGAATGGTTCCGGGCGGATGAGAGAAATGAATTGTTCGCTTGGTGAACTAGTTTGGGAGTGATTTATTTCGGGCTCAAGGGGGTATAGAGGGGAGGTGCGAGTGAAGCCCGGAAGAAATTTAATAATGCATAATGATACTTACATTGTGTAAATATGACAGGTTTATTTCGGTTCCGACAGCTGTCGGATTGATTTGAAAATATCCCAAGAGATCACTCAGCGTATCGGATGACTATGAATAAGTTTGTTTGTCTAGCAATTTTATAAAATGCCTTATATCTGATCCCGACTAGAAAATTGTATTACTAGGATATAACACAATTATATAGGGGCCCAGATAGCCGTAGCGGTAAACTCGCAGCTATTCAGCATGACCATGCTGAGGGTCGTGGGTTCGAATCCCGCTGGTCGAGGATCTTTTCGTAAAGGAAATTTTCTCGATTCCCAGGGCATAGAGTATCTTCGTACCTGCCACACGATATACATATGCAAAAATGGTCAATCGGCAAAGAAAGCTCTCAGTTAATAACTGTGGAAGTGCTCATAAGAACACTAAGCTGAGAAGCAGGCTTTGTCCCAGTGGGGACGTAACGCCAGAAAGAAGAAGAAGAACACAATTATATCAACAGCAGTTTTGGTGTAGTTTTAGCATGTTAATTCCTGTCTATATTTACTATTTTTTTGTAAAACAATTATAACAAAATTAGCATGTTTTTTTTTCATTTTCATATGCAAACTTGTTTTCAACTACTGTCGAAGATATAAACAATGACACTATTTATTGAAATTTTCTCATGTTGAAAATAAAAACATTAAATTTAACTTTATTATATTTGACTATGCTTCTTAACAAGTATAGTTATAGTACAGTATTGTCATATATTGTTGTGAAATAATTTGTTAAAGTATACTAGGGAAATTAAAATGATCAGAGTGAGGCGAAAGGGCGTGTTAGGTATCTAACTTTTATGGACAATTTCAATACATAATCATTAACTTGTATCCGACTTGGTTATTTATTTTTTTTTTCAAATTGTTATTGTAAACGTTAAATTTAACTGATTTACATGCGGTTTTCCTTACATGCAATCCAAAGGCTTCTAGTTTAATTTTCCTTTTCTGAAAAGTTTAATCATAGTAAATGGTATTTAAACACCTAAAATTTAACAGAAAACGGAAATTTTGCATCCTTGGCTGCTATTGGGCAACCAATTCCGTTCAAGGTCACTTTATGGTTCTTTGGAAGATCCGGAAACCTAGACATATCCTGCAAATTGGCCATGAATGTTAAGATTTTTTACAAACGACTTGAAGTAATGAGCTTTAAATTACACAACTAAAAAATATTGTAAATTTCAGTTCTTTTCATGCGCAATATGCGGAGCATCCAAATAAACTGAAATGTCAACGATTAATCTTTTCTTTGGCAATCGAATGCACCTTAAATGTACACGATCATGCAGCATCAAAGCATCTTCAGTTGAAAATTGAACGTGATGCTGTAACGATAGATGATTTTGATTTATTTTTACTAAATGTTTCTTTTTACACTGCATTGTCACATCGTTGCCTCGGTATGACTGCTAGGGTCATTTCTGGGTCCTCTGGAACATCCGTTAAAATGGACATGGTTTCAGAATCATATCAGGGTCATCTTCGACGTCTGGTTTTGAATGACCACTTTGTGGTCGTCCGGAAGATCTGGAACATCCGGAAAAGTGAACGTTTCTTAAAAATTGCCTAGAGAGCTGCGATTTTTTTTTCAAACAGCTTGCAGTGATGACCTTCAAACTAGTATACCATTGCTCGGTATTATCTCGAAAGGTCGTTTCTTGGTTCTCCGGAAGGTCCGGAGCATGCGTAAAAGTGGGCATATCCTATAAATTGACCTAGAAAGCCGGTATTTCTTCCAAATTATTTGCATTCGTGGTTTTAGAATCGTATCAATGTCATCCCCGACGTCTGTACTTGAATGACCACTTTGTAGTCCTCCGGAAGATCCGAAACATCCGGAAAAATGGAAATTTCTTGAAAATTGTTCTAGAGAGCTGCGTTTTTTTTCTAACGACTTGCAGTGATGAGCTTCAAGGAAGTACAACATTGTTGTCTCGGTATTATCTATGTCCTCCGGAAGATCTGGAACATCCGCAAAAATGGACATATGCTGACAATTGACCCACAGTGCTGCATTTGGTTCCAAATAATGTGCATTAGGGTGCCAATGAAAATCGATTTTTCGAATTTCAAAAAAAGGTAGTGCTCAAAAGTTTTGTCTCCTCGTAAAAAGTCCCCATGCAAAATTTGAGCTCAATCGGACTTCATTAAGTGGACCCCCAAAGCGGTCAAAGTTTGGCTTTTTTGACCCATGAAAAATCTCCAAAGGGGGTACATGAAATTTCCGAAATCGAATTTTTTTTTTTGATGCCAGATGTCTTAGAAATGCATGAAACGTCGAGATCTGGTGTTGTTTGGAATTTTTTTTTTTTTGAAAAAATCGACCTTTTGGGACTTTGAGTTGGGGGAGTGAATTGAATTTGAAATGAACGATTTGAATTCAATTGCTTAGAAATTCAAGGCAATAGTATTGAAACATATCCTATATCATTGTTGGCCACTGAAAGCATATTATATGTGATATTTCATTAGGGTGGTTCATTTACTTTCCATTAGGGTGGTCCTCTTTGTTAAAAAATAAAAAAAAAAAAAATAGAATTTTAATTGAATATTGAAGACAATAGTATTGGAACATCTCTCACATTATCGTAAGCCATTTTCTACATTTAAATTGTGGTATTTTATTAGGGTGGTTCACTTATTTTCCCTTAGGCTTTCTGTCGAAAAATCATAATTTGAATGGGATATTAAAAACAATAGTATTTTATCACCTCTTTCATCATCGTAGGGCATTTCCTTCATTACTTTCGTGATATTTTATTAGGGTGGCTCACTTTTTTCCATTGGTGTTTGCCGAAAATTAAAAAAAAAATCAAGAAATTTTGAATTTGATCCTTTTTTTAGCACAATAGTATTTTAACACCTCTTTTATAATCGTAGGCCATTGTCTTCATTTTTGTTTTGAGAGGCTTTAAATTCCTCTGAATTCATGCGCCTCTAGTTCCATTTGGACACTGTTAACATATTTCATTAGGGAGTTTCTCTCATTTTCCATTAGGGTGCCTCATTTTTCGAATAGTTTGAAACTATGATTTCTCGCAAAAGTCTCGTTCACTTTCCTTAATTATGGTGTCATTGTAAAAATTTCAACCTTAATATCTACAGACCGAAAGATTATGGTGTGGACTACTACATAATATTTGCGTAATGTTCGACGAAAAATGTAAAGGTAACTTAGTTAACAACAAAAGAGTTTTCTAGAAAGCCTCCCTCTCATTGTTAGAAAGGTCCTTTTGAAAAGTTTTGCGTGATTTTCATTCGGAATGCAACACAGAGGAAATTTCGCAGGAAATTCTAAAGGAAATTCCGAAGGAAATTCCAGAGGAAATTCTAGAGAAAATTCTGAAGGAAATTCCAGAGAAAATTTGGAAGGAAATTCCAGAGAAAATTTGAAAGGAAATTCCAGAGAAAATCCCGAAAGAAATTCCAGAGGAAATTCCAAAGGAAATTTCAGAGATAATTTCGAAGAAAATTCTAGGGGAAATACGGAAGGAAATTCCAAAGGAAATTCCGAATGAAATTCCAGAGGAAGTTCCGAAGGAAATTCCAGAGGAAATTCAGAAGGAAATTCCAGAGGATATTCCGAAGGAAATTCCAGAGAAAATTCCGAAGGAAATTCCAGAGAAAATTCCAGAGAAAATTCCGAAGGAAACCGAGGAAACGAAAATTGTAGAGGTACTTCCGAAGAAAATTCCGAAATAATTTCAAAGCTTCAAAAGAAATTCCAAATGAAATTCCGAATCAAATTTAGCATGAAGCTCCAAAAGGAATTCCGAAGGAAACTCCAGAAGAAATTCCGAAGCAAATGGCAAAGTAAATTTCGATGAAAATAACTAAGCAATTTTCTATGGAATATCCAAAGCAAATTTGTAAGGAAATTCTCAAGAAAACTCTGTAGAAATTCCAAAGAAAATTGTAAAGGAAATTTCTAAGAATATTCCGCACTAAATTTCGAAGGTCCAAAAGAAATCCCAAATGAAATTCCGAAGAAAGCTCCAAAGAAAATTTCAAAGTAAATTCCAATGCTTCAAAAGAAATTCCAAATAATATTTCGAATACAATTCTGAAGGAAGCTCCAAAGATAATTACACAGGAAATTCCGAAACAAACTCTAGTAGAAATTCGGAAGGAAACTCCAAAGAAAATTCCAAAGCAAATTTCAAAGGAAACTCAAAAAGAAACTCCGAAGAAAATTCCAATGAAAAGTTCAGAATGAAATTCCAAAGGGCACTACATAGGAAATTTCGAAGGAAATACCACAGAAAATTGAACAGGGCACTTCTAATGATACCGACGAAAATTCCACAGGATATTCCGAAGCAAATTCAGGATAAATTTCCAATTTTGAAGAAAATTCCGTAGAAAATTTCAAAGAAAATTTCGTAGAAAAGTCCAATAAAAAACTTTAAAAGGAATTTCGAAGGAAATTCCGATTAAAATTCCAAAAGAAAATCCAAAGAAAATTCCGTTGAAAACTCCAACGAAAAAATCCATATGAAATTCCGACGAAATTTCTATAAGGAACTTTGTTACATCTTTGAAGAATAAACGAGAACTGTTTGTTAAAACTGGAATTGCCTACGTTGTCACAACCGAATCGCGTGTACTATAGCAAACAGAAGGCAACGTACTTTTGGTTCGGGAATGAAGGAGCCCAAGGCTGAGAATCTCTTTTGAAAATATAAACTAAACACTTTTGTTGCCCTTCATCGTCGCCCATCAAGCTATTATCATAATTTGAATACGTCAAAAATTGTTTCATTCCTTTTTTATCTGTATTTTGAATATGGCAGTTAGAGTTGTGCTTCACTGAATTCACTGATTATTGTTATTGGAACGTTTTATTTTAACTATTCAAAAGAAAACCTTAATGAAAATATCTTAACGAAGAGTTGCATGCTAATGAAGAATCATGATTCAAAACTATACAAACAAAGTTGATTTTTTAGATCTGTTGAGAATATTTTTTTTTTTATTTACAAATTAAATGATCACCCTTATGCAAAACTGAGGACAATAGCCCCAATGAAACATCACATATTATATGTTTACAGTGGCCTACGATGACATAGGAGTTGTTTAATTACTCTTATATTTTCTATTCCATTCAAATTCTCAATTTTTTTTTAAAGGACCACCGTAATGGAATATAAGTGAGCCACCCTAATAAAATATCACGAATGTAATGAAGGAAATGCCCTACGATGATGAAAGAGGTGATAAAATACTATTGTTTTTAATATCCCATTCAAATTATGATTTTTCGATAGAAAGGCCCACCCTAATGAAAATATGTGAACCACCCTAATAAAATACCACATATTAAATGTAGAAAATGGCTTACGATAATGTGAGAGATGTTCCAATACTATTGTCTTCAATATCACTGCGGAACACGATTTTGTCTCAAGAACCAAAATACCGCTATTTACTAAATTAAGGGTTGCTGAGTCCATTGCCGTTTTCAGAAATATCATGGCACGTCTAGTTTTTGAGGTATTGACTGTTGAAAATGCTAAATTTGGCTGTTTCAGCCAACTTGCATGCAAGTTTTCCAACTTGTACGGCAATTTGTTTGCTCAATTTGTCACTGAATTCAAACTTTATGTATAGAACAATAATTATCAACGAAGTTCATAATATTTTCGATGGTAAAATGTTATTTTTTGGTGGTTCAGAAAAGTATTGTATTATGCCATATAAGAGAAACGAAGAATTTTATATGAAGACTGCAAACATGTTGAAAAAAATCGATTTAACCTAAATGTTATCGTAAAATTTCAACTGATATGTATCTTAATTCAAAGTTCAAGTCCTATTCAGCATGTTTGGTAGATTACATCACAAAAAAGTTTGATAAATCATACTTTAAATTTCATGTAAACATCAATAAAACTAGTGTTTTATACAACTTTGACGACCTGTAGCTAAAAATTGTGACGTGCTGGAACATTTCTGAGAACGGCATCAGATTCAGCGACCCAAAATCTACTAGAAACACATAATTTGATCCTTGAGACACGCGAAAGTGTCATATTTGTTACGCTGTGTATTCAATTAAAATTCTATTTTTTATTTTTTTTTTATTTTTTAACAAAAAGGACCACCCTAATGGAAAGTAAATGAACCACCCTAATGAAATATCACATATAATATGCTTTCAGTGGCCAACAATGATATAGGATATGTTTCAATACTATTGCCTTGAATTTCTAAGCAATTGAATTCAACTCAAAAAATTACTAAGTCCCAAAAGGTCGATTTTTTCAAAAAAAAAAAATTTCCAAATAACAACAGATCTCGACGTTTCATGCATTTCTAAGACATCTGGCATCAAAAAAAAAATTTCGATTTCGGAAATTTCATGTACCCCCTTTGGAGATTTTTCATGGGTCAAAAAAGCCAAACTTTGACCGCTTTGGGGGTCCACTTAATGAAGTCCGATTGAGCTCAAATTTTGCATGGGGACTTTTTTCGAGGAGACAAAACTTTTGAGCACTACCTTTTTTTGAAATTCGATGGCAAAATTTTTCCCATACATTCCATTGGCACCCTAATGTGCATGCATGGTTTTGAAATCGTATAAATGTCATTGCCATCGTTTAATCCTTAATAGGCACTGTGTGGTCCTAAGGAAGATCTGTAACATCCAGAAGAGTGGGCATATGCAGAAGACTAGTATAGAGCATCGCATTTTTTTTTTCAAACGACTTACAGTGATAAACTTTAGGTAGTTATGCCATTATTGTCTTTGTATGATCTTGAATAGCCATGTCTTGGTTCTTCGGGAGCTATGGTACATTCCTAAAATGGACATATCAAGACAATTGACGTATAGTGCTGACTTTTCTTCCAAACAATTTGCATGCGTGGTTTCAGAACCGTATGAATGCTACACTGTCGTAGACATTTGAATGGCTACTTTGGTCCTTCGGAATATTATTCGAAAAAGTGACTTGATCGGTCAAATCAACCTAAGCAGACGCGATTTTTTCACAAACGCTTTGCATTGGTGAACTCAGAGTTGTTATAACATCGTTGTCATACTTCCGGAGTCTCGGAACAACCGGTGTAGTGAATGTATTCTGGCAATTGACAACTTGCCGACATAATCTTAAACTTGTATCAATATCATAGTCATTGTCAGAACCAGAATGAATATTTTGTGATTCTCCAGAAAATCTACACTAGTCGAGAAATCCTGAAACTCAAAATAAAGAACTGAGATGTTTCAACGACTTGTACTCGTGGCTTTTAAATTGCATCAAAGTTATTCAAAATTATTGCAATGCCACTGTCATTGTATGGAAAATATGGAAATACAACACAATGAGTCACACTGACTAGCCACCCAATGCATGATTTTTTTTTTTGCTGAGTTGCATGAGCGATGATTCTAGCATTAGATAGGAGAACATACGATTTTCCAGTCAAAATCGTAACATATTTTGTTAGAACAACAGTTTTATCTGCGCAACAAACTCTGTAAAATTCAGTTGTAATACACTGATTAGATACACACGTTTTCAAAGCCACTAAACTGAAGAAACAGCAAACTAACTTTCCTGTTCTTCTTAACCTAACAGCTAACATAACAACTCCACTACTAATTTCAACTTGTCCTGGTGTACCTATCTTTTTCAAATAGGTAACGAATGTAAAAAAGGGGCCTTTCTTAGCCGAGTGGTTAGAGACCGTGGCTACAAAGCAAAGCCATGCTGAAGGTGTCTGGGTTCGATTCCAGGTCGGTCCACACGATATACGAATGCGAAAATTGGCAAATAAAGCTCTCAGTTAATAACTGTGGAAGAGCTCATAAGAAAACTACACTGAGAAGCAGGCTCTGTGTGTAAATGCCAAGAACAAGAAGAACGAATGTAAAAAAAAAGATCTTAAATAACACAAAGTACGCGACAGTTAGAACTATGACCTCCGATTAATAATAATTCTCACATTTCAGCTTGTGATGTTTATTGAAAATAACACATATTATGCCTTGCTTCGACTAGTTCATATTGCAGCTTGTGGCCAACAGCACACGCAGAACATTTTGTCAACTGCTACGGGTTATATGTTAAGGAATTGCTAAAAACTTCTTTGAAAACACTTCAAATAGGTAGCCTGAGAACCATTTATAACTATTTGAAAATCAATGTAGATGTCGTTGACGGATTCTCAAGTCATTAGCAAATAATAAATCTTCGAGCTGTTTAGTAGAATACCTTTAAGTAGATCTCTCTTCTTAGCTTCTGAGCTTCTCATATTTCCGCTAAGTTTTCCTTGAATCTAACCTCGAGAGACCGCTTTGTTTCACCAACGTAGACCTTGCTGCAGTGGGAACAGCTGATTTTGTAAACACCAGCCTTGTTTAGTGTGTTTACCGGATCCTTGGTAGAGCCTAACGAAGTCCTAAGTAGGTTGTCTCTGCTGGAAAACACCAAATCAATTCCGAAATTCATTAGCTTTGGGCGGAGCTGTTTGCTCATGTGTACGTTGTATGAGATGGATTCATGGGTTCGGTGATAGTGGTTAGTGTCGTCAAAACATTCCGAATTTGCTGCCTTTCTTTTTTGTCGATGATGGCTTTTATCGTCCTTTCCTTGTATCCGTTGATCCTTGCCATCTCGTAGATATATTCATGATCCACAGGATGCAGACTCTACCCCTCAGCGAATCGTTCCCGTGATGTACCTTTCAGCATTTAAAGTTTCAACAAAAGGGGGATGGAATGTACCTAAAAGCTCATAAATTTTAAGTTTATTAAAAAAAATGGGTAGGGAATTACGGTTATACCTAGTTTTAATATAAAATGTGTGCATACGATGGTTTTCTTCAAGTCGAGTCTAGTACACGACACTGAAGACGGCCTTACAGTTGAGGTCAAAATACGCGTATCCGTCAAAGGATACAAACTCTAGTGCAATGGTATAGTACTAAATTCGGTTTTTTCATCATTTGCAAAGATTCGCATGAATTTCAAGGGTTTCAAGATTTTTATGGGTTTAACTTAGGCACCCTTGAAAGGTCCATGGATCATTTTTAAACCTTTTGGTATGGCCTGGAGAATTCATTAAAATTCTAGAAAACCACTGAAACTTCTTGATAACTTCCTGGAAAAGTTCCATAAGCCTAGTCGAATGCTTGAAACCCTTGAGAACTACTTGGGAACCACTGAGAATGATCAATTGGAAATCGATACAAACCATCTTTTGGAAACTATATAAATCTAGTGTAGTTCTTAAAATTTCTGCGAACCATCTTTTGGAAACCGAACCATATGATTTGGCAAGTTTTTCTATTGGAATTTTGTTTGCAACAGACAAATCATAAATAGTGATATGCCCAAGAGATTTCCAAAAGATTCCAAGGATTTTTAGAGTTCCCAGTGTTCTTGAAAGCTTTTAAAGAGGTTTCCAAAGGTAACAATCAGTTCCAAGAGTATATTAAGTTAGAGTTGTCATGTCTTATTTTTGGGCTCCTAAAACGTATTAAGAAGCTGACATGCTGTTTTTAGTGATTCCCAAGGATAAACTAGAGATCGCGAAAAGTTCTTTCAGAGCTTTTCAAAACAATTTCAATAAGGTACCAAAAGTTGGTTTCTAAGGAATTTTAAAAGTTCACATCGCTCTCAGGGATTTTCAAATGATTCGTAAAGAACTTTTTGAACTTCCTAGAGGTTTACATAAATTTTTAATGAGTTCTCAAGAGTTTGTAAGAGGTCATAAGAGAAGCCTTGGGTCCTCAGCTCATTTGTAACTCATGGAAAACCCGTGGGAACTAATTTAATCTTCTCAAAGCCTATTGAAATGCCTTGGGAAGCCCGAGATCCAGGACTTTTCTCAATTGGCAGGATTTCTTTTTTTTTTAATTAGTCCACGAGGTATCCAAAGGAATTCCAAAAAAAATCACTATTGACAATTATTTGACGGATACAGTCAAAAGTCCATGAGTAGGTATTCCTTGAATCGATATCGGCTCATAAAACCATACTGAAAACTAAATGTTATTATTATTATCGCTTAACAGCTTACAACTGATTTTTGCTCAACGACTCGATTTTTCTATAAGTCGATGGTCTCTGAGCGAAATTTTTCATTTTGACACAATATGTACTGAAAAGTTTTTGAAGGCTTTCCCGTGAATTTTCGATGAATTCTTTAAGACAAAGTAGGCCGTCATTGAAATGTGTACGCGTCGTGATGATTGTTGCTAATTCATCTCACGATTTTGAATGAAAGAGAAACAGTTGGTTTTGCACTGACACAGCTGAAAAAGTATCAGCATACTTTATGCATGTTAGCGCGTACAGTCATACTTTTTCAAGTCAATATAAACTATCAAGACTGAGTTTTATCACTTTGTAATGCAAGCTGAAAAGTCATCATTGATGCTAAAACGAATGACAGGATACTTAGCCTTAAGGCAATCTTTGGAATGCTATAAAAATCATTAAGAAATCTTCAACGAACTCTTAACAATATCTTGCGTAATGCTTCCGAGATTTTGTATTGGAATGTTTCCAAGCACAAGATGTTTTGTTCGATTTCGGGGTGATCGTTCTAGGAAAATCCACATCTTTGCTGAATTTCCTAGGAGAATTGGGACTGGTGTCTGTCGAGATGTCGTAATTTTGGTCAATTCACTCCTCTGTCTTATTGTCATATTATGGACATGTCATATGCCATACGGTCTCTGGGAAAGTGAAGAAATGTTAATGTTAGTGTGTTATCACAAAAAATATTTCTGATACTAGGGAGGGTTTAACAGTTACATTTAGCGTTACGGTTAGCGTAGTTAACGTTAGCGTCAGCGTAGTTACGGTATACTTCGTAGATTGGATACTAGCAATATTAATGGTTCTTTCTAGATAATCTCATCCAGACTACTTTCAGATACAAGGTTGGGGAGTAAACCTTGATTCCATCTTGAATAAAACAACTAAAAGCATGAATATCGCTATTCCCGGCCACGCCCATCTTTACCGTAACTAGGAATAGGGGGAGAAAATGTTGATGTAGCACTTACTTAGCGAGAGGCCACCGACTCAGCGACACCCTCATAAGTGCTGTTAAGGATGTTAGGGATTCCCTCTCGGTGCGGTTGTTAAGTATTTGATTGACCGCCCGTGGTTGCTACTCCAGTATCGCCAGATCAGCTGCAGTTACACAAGGAACCAACTGAATGACTGTTTGGGACTAACAGACACCCTCAGTGTATAAGTGCTGGTGATCTTCTATTTTTAGGCAACAATGGCGCCTGCCACGTCAGAATGCAGACCAATGTGGGAAAGGGGGAGGAATTGATGATGCATTGAACTGGCTCCCACGTAGACCGTATATTCCACTGCGTCTACGCCAGTTCATGCGGGAGGGGTTGGGGGAAAGGCATGGCAGAGAGGTTTTGCTATTTGGTTAGCAGACTGCCTATGTATCAGGCGTTAGGAAAGGCATGCTATAATGATGATAGAGTGAAGCGTAGAGAAACGATTTCTTGTCCGTTTCTGGTTCTAGCGTTTGCTATGAACGAAAAGGGTGTGAGTGGAAGATAGAAGAAAGTGAAAGATACAACTACAAAGTATGAGGAAAGGGACGGGCCTGGGATTGAACCCATGACCTTCTGCATATGAAGCAGAAGCGGTAGCCATTAGACCACCAACCCCGTCTAGTGTCTCAGTTCTTGGAACATCAATACAAAAAGTCTTCCATCAATCGTTTAGACACTTTTAGTGTCCAAACATTTGTAGTTTTTTTTACACAAAAATATACGAAGATTCATGATGCTTTGATAATTTGAAATCAAAGCGTGGAACGAGCTCACCAATCCATCGTCATCTAAGTACACAAATAACCTTCAAATTCGTCGTTATGACTGCTTGTACCATCTTTATACTAAAGATCTTAAACATTAAGTAAAGAAGGCTCATTTGAATTCTAAAATAAACAAAAAATAAAATCTGCCAAATTGATTCTGGACGCTTCGGTCAGATGGCTCTTCGGGATGCCTCATTTATGGCATAACCAAGACAGAGTACCTACCAGGCATCATCTGAAATGTTAACCCGTTAGCAAAAACCTCCCATAGCCACCAACGAAAATATATGTAGGTGGACTCTGTGCCCTACAAAAATGTTATGCGAATTCAACAACCAGCCACAGCAAAAAAGAGAGGCAATGTGAAATAAGAGGACCGTAAATAACATCCGAAGAAACTGACACCGCAAGAAGCCTGGCGTGGGTGTACTGGTTCTTCGGTCTTTACATCGAGAAAAGCTTTTTTTCTGGTTCGTTGTTCTGAGCCAAAAACGAAACAGGTTCGAGTTTCGTGGTGATTCTTTCTTAGTTTTGTTCCGAAAGTTTTTGGAGGATGGCAAAGTAGGAGATGAGGAAGTAATCGAACATTCATTTGATGAACCAGTTTTGCCGTTCACTAGAAAGTACATATACTCACAGCAGATTGCAATTTTCACAAACTTTGTGCATATTTCTAGCCATCATTGACCTTATCCAATGCTTTTATATTTGCGAATTTCGGGTTTCCCTTCTAATTTTGGACATTCCTATTTTTTCATTTTTTTATAACCTTTGAATTTTCAAAATATTTTTAAATAAATGATATTTTGTTTTTTTTTTTCAGAAACATGTTTTAATGTCCATGTAGTAGTCCAAGTTTAGATGGGGTAAGCCGATTTCGGTATTAGACAATAATTTAATGTAGTTTGATTTTTTTTTTTTGCAAAAGTACAATATCTTTCTTTCAGGATCTTATCTTCAAACTTCCGGCTCAACATAATTCCCATCTTAATTAGATGAGTTCATTTTTCCCTAAACAGACACCTCCCGCTCAATTTGTCGTGATTACGCAAATTGCACTCGGAACTCGATTAGTAGCTAGCTGCAACTTGAGCTTGCGTCGTCTCTAGATGCCTCCAGTAGCTAGCTAGTTTGCTTCGTTATACTCTCGTTGTTCGCGCGCATGTGGTCTGGCCACAATCGAATTGAAAACCACCACAGAGCGACCACCGGCAGCAGCCAGCCAGCAATTGTTACCAGGGAAATGTAATTATACAAATGCACAATGGGTCAGGTTTCAAGCAAAAAAGCGGCCAAAATTGGCGAAAATGATTTTGAGGCTTCTATACGGCTTTATTTTAGCTCAGTTTTTTACACTTTCCCGGTTTCTTAAATTATTTGTTCGCACGAACACGTCGGAACCCTTGAAAAACAAAATTGAATAAGAATTATTCAAATCCCTTTACTTGTTCTCAAGCAAATTCTTGACATACAAACACCATTTCTTATTCTCTATCTATCGATTGAGATTTCTTCGATTATTAGTCGATAAAATTAATGTTGGCTAAATTTTATTGTTATTCCGACCATTGTGAAAAGTACCGGCTAGCCACGCTAGAAAGGGAGTCCGTTGTTGTAGGGTAACAATCATTTATTGTCTTACACACGATTCGAGGACTAATGGATGGGAGTGGTGCAGCAGACCTCTTCTCCCTCCCCCCTCTCGAGCACCTTTCCCATGATTGCACCGGAAAACTAAAAATATGCAAACCAGTATGTAAAACAAGCCGAGCAATGCTCTAATTATCTGAATGAGTTGCACTGCAGGAAAAAAAACTGTGCGAACAACAGTCGAGTAATATACATTTGTGTAATTAATTTTTCTGTGCTTGTGTTTTATGAAGCAATTCAACGCGAAACGAGATTATCGCCAAGGTGGTGTTTGTCAATCGAACACAGAAGATAATCTTATTTGCACTACGGGATCTCAGTATCCGACCAGAGGATTACAATACAATTGTAACATTTTCACTGGTAAAACATATAACACAATTTCTTCTACGTTAAACAATATTGAACCAAATATGTTATAATTTGAAACGAATTCAAACATGTATGTTTAAAATTGAAAAAAAAAACTCATTGAACGAATTATTATTGTCATAACAAATTTTGTTTCAATTGTGTTACAATTCCCTCATTCAACTTAGAGCACTTGTAACAAAAATCAATCAAACTGTGTTATTTGTAACAAATTTCGTTAGAATTAAAATAAAATTTTGATGTAATCCACTGGTCGGGTACCCTACCTGTCGGGTAATAAGAATTTACTATTACGAGATCTCGTTCAATCATTCGCCGAATGCACCTCTCCATGGAAATCAGTTTTATTCCCGGCGACGGGCGGTGTCGTCACTTGTCACATTCCCGCGAATACTACGTCGTGTAGCGAGTGAGTGATTTCCCACTAGAAGGTGTAGCGCAGTGTAGTGTAGTTACCTACATTTTAATTGTCGCGTGTTGGTACCGGCAATTGACTTATTGCGAAACCGCCCGTCGTCAATGCTCGGGAAATGTAGAGTCGTTATCAAACGAATCAAATCCTAGTATGAGTGAGTGGATTGCTGCTGGGGAGATGTCTTTTGATTGATTTAGATGTGTATCGTTATCGTGAATGAGTGTAATTGCGTAAATGATACCGGAGCGGATTACCGCATTTACAGCCTCCTCTCTGTTCTATACTTAAAAGTTTTGATGTGAAATAACAATAGAATAAATACAACGCAATCAATACAAAAATGTAATTTGAGTAGCTTTTATACTACGATCAGATTAGAGCTTAAATTTCGTAATAAAGGCTAACTTGATATGAAATGTCATATGTGTCTTTCCAGTTTAAACTAGATATCATATTTGATATGAAGACAGATTATATCCACTTAGAAGGAGAACGAACAGAATCGCTTTTTTTTAATCAGGATACGTCGAAAAGATTCAGCTGAAAATGTTGCTGGAAATTATCAACTGAAGAGTATGTGTACTTTCAAATTAGCTTTCTCAGCTTAGGCTTAGAAAATGGCTAACGTTGAAGGGTGGATCGAAAAATAACCTTTGTAACTAGACAAAAAGAAAATGTTCTACTTATTGTTTTTTTTTTTCATGACAATAATTGCCTAGTTACTTTCTTATCTTCATGATGCCTTTCTATTCGATCGAATTTTTGAATTTATTGTTAACTAATTTATTGAACAAGAATCAAGTGTGAGAAAAATGGCCTTGTTTTTAATTGAAAATAGGGGCCCTATTTTATAAGTCAAGTCGAGCAAAATAAGTCGACTGGAGTCACTGTCTACCAAAAAAAATCGCTCGACTCGGCTCTGTCACTCCAGTTTTTCGGCAGTTGTCACTCTATGTGACTGGATTACTATGGAAGTCGACGGGTGACATCTGAAATATGCATGTTTACTTTAATCGACAATGACTATAGACGAGTCACCTGAATCTGCTTGATTTACTAAATAGACCTCTAATTGTTTTTTATCCAATTTTTCGTTCATTTCGTAAATCCCGGAAAACGGAAAATCCCGAAATTTGTCAAATCTCGGGATTTTTTCTTGTTCCGGGGTATCCCGGGTTGGACACTCTAATTACGAGTAATGTTAATTGTGACAGACGTTCTGCATGTATAGGCAATGTAGGAACAACAATTGCATAAGTTACCGTTATTTAATTGGATCTTCCTTCAGAGTACATAAATATAATTAATCTTACACAGAATTCGTACAAAGATGAATTACCAAAAAAAAAATGTTCGGAATCTGCATATTGCAGAACTTAATGATTATTAAATATAATGAAAATTCAAAACCAGTCTATCCTTTACGCCCTAGCGTCAAATTAGATTAAATTCGGTAATTTGAAAATGGCTCCTTTGAATTATGTGTTGCAATTGCTGAACACAAAAATAAGGGTATATTTCAAAACAGGGTGTTGACTAAGCATTTTGTAGGGGTTTTTATAGAAATATGGATGTGAAATTCATAGGAAAATGATTTCAAAATAGTATAGTACATTGATGCGCAACCTGCAACTGCGGTCCGCATGATATCCTCATGATCCATAAATGTGACCCGTAATTTCATATAATACCATACCAATGAAACATTGGTAGCTGAATAACAGTTTATTCAGCTGAAATGAGCTGCATAAAAAGCATTTTAGGTCAATAAGCTGTAATTGAGCTACCAATGTTACTTGGGTATGAAATCAATGGAAATTTACAAGATTTCACTATGAAACCCTATGAGCTCGATATGAATCTTCTGGTGCATGTAAGGAATCGACAGAAACACGCTTGAGTTTCCAATAGGATTTGTCATGTGCCCAAGAACTCACTAGAAATTCTAAGTCAGTCGCTTAGATTCTTCAGATTCCGCTGCGATATTGCTGAAAATTCTCGAGTTTCCGATTGAAATTTTCAGAAGCCTCTTATCCCAGGCTACCACTAGCGATCCCCGAATTCCGCAGGCCAACTATCCACTGTATTCTGAAGCTACTAATCTCAGAAAATTACTAGGAATTATTAGGTTTCACATAGCATCTCTAGTAACCAATTATGCATTCTAAGAATCCCACAAGAAATCCTAAAAGTCCGCTAGCGATCCTCAGATTGCACTCGGTCTCTTTAGGAATCCACTGAAAAGCCACAGAGGCCCACTAGAAAAACCTAGGACCCCAAAAGGATTCTCCATGATGCAGATCGGAAACTTCTAGAACCAACTAAGGATCCCCAGGATCTCGTAAGAAACATTTTGATTATTTTGTATGGCTCGTATCCTTGACTAAAATTTTTGATATGGTACGTAGTGTACTCCAGCCAGAGCAACGCTAGTAGAGAATGTTGGATATTTTATTAGGAAATCGAATATCATACAGAATCTCATACAAAAAGGGAACATTGCTCTAAAAAATCAAGGCAGATAGATCAATATACTGCTTTTGATCCCGCTAGATCCTGCAATTCTTTCTGCATATATGCAAAGGGTATAGGTTGCGGAACAGCACGATGCTAAAATTAGCTGCTACTACTTGCAACTCTACAAGATATGCGCACTTCAATCTGATATGAAAACCGAGAAAAGCGTTTGTAAATCTTAAAACGAAGAGATAGTGTCTTGGATAAAAAAGTGTATTTTTACAGCACCTTAAACATCGTAGAACATTGAATGTGGAAATTCAAGTTCAAAAGTTATAGAGGGTGTATACCGTTTTACAGGAATGAAGTTCCCTGATATTTCCAGGTTTTTTTTTTCAGATTTCACAGAATAATTCCAGGTTTAAGAAATGCTCTAACTTCAGATGGATAAATAATAATAACAAAATAATATTGATTAAATAGTGTTTCATGCTTCTAGATTTTTTAAATCCATATTGAAGCTATTTCAGGGTGGAACAATATCAAAACTTAAGTTTCATTCAACTGAATTGCATGTGATGAAGAGATATCATCATTTCTATATCGTTTGTAAGAGCCCTGTTCATCATTGTGAAGTAAAGGAACGGAACTTTCAAGTGCTTTATCCTTAAAGTTGATTGATTACAGCGTATTCGTGCGTATACATCATTCACTATTCATGTTTTGCCCGCGTTCAGTGAAGAAACCTCAAATGGTACCCATGAGCCGTTCGGGCTGCTCAATGGACCGCTGTTTTCTAAACGTTTTCATTAAATTTAATCATAAGACCTGCAAAAAAGACAAATGATATAAAATCGTGTTAATGTCACAAAAGTAATTTGCCACATATTTGAAAATGTATATTCACATCAAAGTAAACACAAATAATTCATAACACTTTTGAATCCGCGGATAATTAATTCATTTTTGTCTGGATATTAAAACCACGGATAATCGAATCCCCGGTTAATCGAACACTTGACTTCCGTTTAGATGCTCTTAAAAAACATAACAAAAAATTTCTCCAAAGATGCCTTTAGGAATTTCTTACAAAATTATCCTTAAAAATTTCTTTAAGATTCTAACTAGGAATTTCTCTAAGAATATCTCCAAGAATTACTCAGAGATTTATTTAGGGATTCCTACAATAATTCTTTTCAATCGGACAGAATCCCTTGAAAAAATATGTAGGAGGATTTTCTGAAAATATGCTGCAGTGTTAACTAGTATGCAATTTTATATAAACTTTTGTAGATCCCTTGTTTTTTTTTTTTTTTTGATAAATTCATTGGGAAATGTTTGGAAGAACTGCAATTGTATTTCTTGTATGAAATTCCTGGAAAAATCTAGAGGAACTCAATGATAAAACACAGGGTCGGATTTGAGGACTTCTTTGGAGTTATCGTGTATGAAACGACGTAGAAGTTCTTGACGGGTTTCTTGAGAAAAAAACCCACACTTTTTTTTCGAAACCTCTGAAATGACATTTGCGGATTTTGCTGGATAAAAATCTTTCAAATTATGAGAGTAGCTGAATAACAACTGAAAAATTCAGTTGAAGGATTAGTGGAAAAATATTTAAAGGAAGTCCAAGGATAGTGTTTGAAATTTTTTTTCAAGATAATCCCTGGGAAAATTACGGGAGATAGTAACGTAAAGAATAAAGAGATTTTTGAAACCGTTTTGATTAGGAAATAAAGACTGTAGAGACCGGTCCTAATAATTAAAGACTTTTTCAAGACTTGCATTGAAATAAAGACCAAGTCTTCAAAAAGAGGCCTACTATCAGCCCGAAAAATGATAAATTGATTGTTTCGACATTTGAAATTGGAAGTTGTTTGACTTCCAGATTACTTCCCCATATTCACTCCTTTAGGCTTTCAAAATTCAAATAATTTCAACAATTGTACATGGAGACATATAATTGAATTACTCATCAAATTTAAAAAATAAGAATTCATTTTAAAAAAAGACACGGGCACCGTCTTCAGCCATTTAGCTGCACAGACTGTAACTTAACATTAGACAACGGACAAGCATGCTCCAATGGTACAGCCGAGAAACATTTCTGACGAAAAGTTTCAATGGCTGCAGCGGGAATCGAACCCACACCCCATGACACGATGCGCTCATTGCCTGACGACACTAACCGCACGGCCACGAAGCCCACATTTTAACGTACTAGCTTCGCCATTGTAAGAGATAGATCATTTCCGTCTTCGACAATGTTTCATGAAATGATGTCGCCTACAATGTTTTCCTAAAAGTATGACAATATATAAAAAAGTTATTTTTCTACCTGAAGTATTATTTTTATCAGTGTCCAAATGAAGTACTCAACAAATAATGAAACTTTGTAGAACATGTCAAAACGCTAAACGCAATAGTTACAACACAAACATACATGTCCCATTTTTTTATTTCGTCCACTGTGCGGCGGTGGAAAACAGACCTATTTTCAAGCAAAAACTACGATGATATTCAAAAACAATACAAATGTCAATTATTCAAATTTATCAAAATTGATCGTATCCCAAAAATACAAAGCCATCTTAAAAGTTTTCAAGAGAAAACGCAATGACAAAAAAAGTTCTAGAGAAAACTATTCTCCAAAAAAAATTCCGCTAATCATTCCTGTCCAATTTCTGTAGAACCTGTTTGTACAATCATGCAGCGTTCTTTTTTTTTATTTTTTTTTTGTTTTCAATCTCCCGGTGTCGTAAGTCCCACCCCAAAATATCACCAGTCGCAGCTCAAACTCTGTTTGAACATTATTTTCTTTAAAAAACATGACCGCTGGCTACGTAAATGGAAATTGAGATAGTTATATTCAGGCAAAATTAAAATCGGACAGAACGTAATACGTAAAACAAATTGTAAGGCCCCTTTTGGCTAACACTTTACAATAGTTTTAAAGTAGTTTTAATATTAGTATTAAATTTATTATATGACTAAGATTGACTAAAAAACCTTATACTCTGTATCTGGTTGTACCCTTAAGGTACTTCCAGAATTTTTTTCTATATTACCCGAGACGAAACAGCCACGGGCTGAAAGTCTCGTAAATAAAGTTAATAATAATAATTCTTATTTTTTAACTAGGTGTTCTGTGTTATTAGACAACACTATCATCCTAATTTGGTAAAACAAATCTAAGATTTTATAAACATTTTGTTAACAACATATTACATTTCATTTGCCGTAGCAGTTCAGATTTTTTACAGGTGAGTTGATTTCACCTGCTTATAAGAGAAAAAAAACGCTTTGAATATACTTAACCTAACTTAACCTAAACATATAACGCATTAATCGTGGCAATAGAAGATTGTAACGATTTTTGCCTGAAATTATTGATTATTTTATTTGACATTTGTTCCAATGTTTCAACATTGGATATTCTATGTAACTCATTGGTACTATACCAGGGAGGAAGTCTCAGAATCATTTTCAAAATTTTATTTTGAATTCTCTGCAGAGCTTTCTTCCTGGTATTACAACAGCTAGTCCATATTGGTACAGCATACAACATGGCTGGCCTGAAAATTTGTTTGAATATCAACAGCTTGTTCTTAAGACAAAGTTTTGATTTTCTATTAATAAGGGGATAAAGATATTTTAAATATTTATTACATTTGGCTTGAATGCCCTCAATGTGATTTTTGAAAGTTAAATTCTTATCTAGCATGAGCCCTAGACACTTAACTTCATCTGACCAATTTATTGGAACCCCTCTCATCGTGACAACATGTCTACTTGAAGGTTTCAAATAAAGAGCTTTTGGTTTATGTGGGAATATTATTAGTTGAGTTTTGGAAGCATTAGGAGAAATCTTCCATTTATGCAAGTATGAAGAAAAAATATCCAAACTTTTTTGCAATCGACTACAGATGACACGCAGGCTTCGACCTTTGGCGGAGAGGCCTGTGTCATCTGCAAACAAGGATTTTTGACATCCCTGAGGTAACTCAGGTAAGTCAGATGTGAAAATATTGTATAATATTGGTCCCAAAATGCTGCCTTGGGGAACACCAGCTTTTACAGGAAGTCTTTCAGATCTGGAGTTCTGATAATTAACCTGAAGTGTACGATTTGACAGATAACTTTGAATTATTCTAACAATGTATGTTGGAAAATTAAAGTTTTTCAATTTTACAATCAAACCTTCATGCCAAACACTGTCGAATGCTTTTTCTATGTCTAGAAGAGCAAGACCAGTAGAGTAGCCTTCAGATTTGTTGGAACGGATCAAATTTGTTACACGTAAAAGTTGATGAGTGGTCGAATGTCCATGGCGGAATCCGAACTGTTCATTGGTAAAAATTGAATTTTCGTTGATGTGGGCCATCATTCTGTTCAAAATAACCTTTTCAAAAAGTTTACTGATGGAGGAAAGCAAACTGATTGGACGATAGCTAGAAGCTTCTGCAGGATTTTGTCTGGTTTTAAAATTGGAACAACCTTAGCATTTTTCCATTTGTCAGGAAAATATGCTAATTGAAAACATTTGTTAAATATATCAACTAAAAATGATAAGCTACTTTCTGGAAGTTTCTTGATGAGAATGTAGAAAATTCCATCATCGCCAGGAGCTTTCATATTTTTGATTTTTTTAATAATAGTTCTCACTTCTTCCAAATCAGTCTCCCAGGCATTTTCGAAAACGTTCTCTTGATTGAGAATATTTCTGAAGTCCTGAGTAACTTGATTTTCAATTGGACTAGTAAGTCCTAAATTAAAATTGTGCGCACTTTCAAACTGCATAGCAAGTTTTTGAGCTTTTTCGCAATTAGTTAGTAATAATTTGTTTTCCTCTTTCAATGCCGGTATTGGCTTCTGAGGTTTTTTCAAGATTTTAGATAATTTCCAAAAGGGCTTAGAGCCGGGGTCCAATTGAGAAATTTTATTTTCAAAATTTTTGTTTCTTAAATCTGCAAAACGTTTCTTGATTTCTTTCTGCAAATCCTGCCATATAATTTTCATAGCAGGATCACGAGTGCGTTGAAATTGCCTTCTCCTCACGTTTTTAAGACGGATCAAAAGTTTAAGATCATCGTCTATAATCACGGATTCAAATTTTACTTCACATTTTGGAATTGCAATGTTCCTGGCTTCAACAATGGAATTTGTTAAAGTTTCAAGAGCATTGTCAATATCAAGTTTAGTTTCTAAAGAAATGTTAACATCAAGATTAGAGTCAACATACGTTTCATATATATTTCAGTCGGCTCGTAAATAATTGAAAGTGGAGCTGATAGGATTGAGAATCGCTTCATGCGACATTTGAAATGTAACAGGGACATGATCAGAATCAAAATCAGCATGAGTAACTAATTGGCTACAAAGATGACTAGAGTCGGTTAAGACCAAGTGAATCGTAGATGGATTTCTAGAAGACGAAAAACATGTAGGGCTATCAGGGTATTGAATTGAGAAATATCCTGAAGAGAACTCATCAAATAAAATTCTGCCGTTGGAATTACTTTGAGAATTATTCCATGACCGATGTTTGGCATGAAAGTCACCAATGACAAAAAATTTTGACTTATTGCGAGTCAATTTTCGCAAGTCAGTTTGGAGCAAATTAACTTGCTGTCCAGAGCATTGAAAAGGCAAATAGGCAGCTATGAAAGTATACTTACCAAACTGTGTTTCAACAGAAACACCTAAAGTTTCAAAAACTTTAGTTTCAAATGACGAAAACAGTTGATGTTTTATACGCCTATGAATGATGATTGCAACTCCCCCACATGCCCCATCAAGTCGATCATTACGATAAACAAAAAAGTTAGGATCTTTTTTTAGTTTGGATCCAGGTTTTAAATAAGTTTCGGTTATAACTGCTATATGCACGTTATTAGCTGTAAGAAAATTAAACAGCTCGTCCTCTTTACCATTCAGAGAACGAGCATTCCAATTTAAAATATTTAAATTATTATTTGGATCCATTAGAAAAACGTAATCCAATAACAATTTGATTTGTAAATTTTACACCTACTTGGACTGCTTCAGTCATAGTGGTGGCTTTGAACATTGCATCAATCATTAGATTCAATTGTTCAGTTAGAAAATTAAAATCAGAGGCAGACATATCATCTGATGATTTCCCATTGGAATTTTCAGTAGACGAAGAAGCATGGTAGTAGAGTTTTCAAATTTCCCGGGAAACGGGAAATAAATTTGCCATTTCCCGGGAAATCCCGGGATCCCGGGAAATTTTCAAAAACGTGAAAATAAAGCAAATTTGATGATTTTTTTTAATTATTCGTATTTTTGTTATATATTTTTATACCAGTAAACTTGTATGGTACCTACATTATCTTTTTTGTAAGTAATTTATTTATGTTTCTCAAATAAATCTATTGATTTCGTTGTGTACGCTAGGCTTCAGAACAATATAGATTATTCTTGACAAATCGTATGAAGTTCAAATAATATGTACAGGACGGACTCGATTATCTGGGATTTGATTATCCGGACTTTTAGACTCGATTATCCGGAGTTTGTTCTTTGATATTCTTGTTTTTGAGATTTTTTGCATAAATTTGAGATAATTTGGTATTGCAATATACAATATGAATGGTTTTGCAGCTTTGGATGTAGGTAAAAAAAGGGGTTCGAAAAAGAGATTTTTTGTATGCCGCACTATGGTCGGGCTCCATATAAAGGAGCGGCCAAAACTACCAAAACACTTTTTTGAGATTTTTATGGTTTTTATCATTTCAAAATATACCTCATGTATTATATTATTATGATTCTTAATTGAAATTGAACTTAAATTTAAATTTCTTAGATATTTATGACGTCAAACTGACTGAAGTCAAAAAAAATGATAAATGTAACAATAAAATAATGTACAAAATTCATATTTAAGGAATGCAATATTTTCCCAAAGTTACGCACTATCCGAAAGCTTATTGTTCAACACTTTTATCGAGCATGAAGATGGAAAAAAATATTTGGTTGAAGCTTTAATACTGTTCAATATTACACTTTAGTAATTTTGATGATTTTGAACATGAAAAACAACTCTTGTCGCGTCATGTCGCCGCAATTTCGAATATTGCACTTTGAAAAGCATCTTTAGATCTTACAAAAAACGTTTAAATTTTTTGCAGAAATTTGCTGATTTGCAAGTTAGAGCTATTTGAATAATTCAATATTTTCATACATTTTGACGATATTTTTCATACAAAGTTGATATAAAATATATTTAACCACTCTTCATACATATTTTGATCAAACTCGTTAAAATACAAACAAAATTCGTGCTTTCAGCCAAATTTGATCGCATTTCTAATATAAAAGAACTTAAAAAAAAATGTTACGTAATATGTGAATAATCCCTTCAGAAACAATAAAAAAGCCAAATAACATAATCAGATAACATATTTCATCGATTAAGGCGAATAAACTAGTTTTGGCCAAACATCGTTTTATTCCGACCATTGTGTGCCGGTCAAAATAATTTCTTCCCAAGACCCCTAATGTTCCTAGAAATTACTTCTGGCTACGCCACTGCATTATATAAATTAAACAACAAAGAAAGATAATATTTAAGTTTTTTAATGCAGTTTTTAATTTTTCTTTTAGTGATTCGATTATTAGGAAGATTCTATTATCCGGAGTAAAAAAAATCGATACAACGGTTAATCGAGTCCGACCTGTACCAACATTAAATCAAACCTTTCAAGCACTAGAATAAAAACCAACTAGAATCTAACGATGGAAATGTGACGGTTAAATCCATGAAAACTTTATGAGCGTACTCAATTCATGGATGATCCCTCGAAAAATCCTGTATTTTGTATAGCATATAATCTATTAAAAAAAAATCGTCGAAAAGCTATCCATTTTATCAACAACTATTTGATTACAAAAAAAAAACAACAAGTCAATATCGAAGTATAACTAGTGATCTAGTAAGGTCATTGGTTGGAATGACATGAAAAGTAAATTATACGATAGTTTTGGTTTGAAAATGGATGGTCAATCCTTGTTTTAATAGAACTACCCGGGAAATACAAAAATCTCGGGAAATACGGGAATCCCGGGAAACAGGAAATCATTTCCCGGGAAACGTGAATCCCGGGAAATCTCATTTCCCGGGAAATGTTCCCGGGATTGAAAACTCTAAGGGGAAGAGTTCAAATACCTGCTACGATATCGGCAAAGGATTTACCGTGGGTAGATACATTCGAAATTGAAAGATTCGAACGGCTACCCGACGGATTAAAATTTGTTTGTGAATGAGCATGATTATGATCTTCCTGATGGGTATGATTCCTAATCAAGCGATCGTTAACCGAAAAATGAGCATTGTTCGATACTCTACCAGGCAAATTCCGGAAACGACCGTTATCGTAACGGATATTATCCTTCATCTGCCTGGCACGAGCCTCAACGACTCTTTTGCGTGAAATGCATTCCCAAAAGTTAGCTTTGTGAGGGCCCTTGCAATTGGCGCATTCAAACTTTCTGGTATCTTCTTTCACAGGACAGTCGTCCTTAGCGTGAGAAGAACCTCCGCAAATCATGCATTTAGCATCCATGTGAAATTTTTTTGTATCATGACCCCACTTTTGGCACCGACGGCACTGAGTGGGGTTCTGGTAATTTCCTCCAGGTTTCTGGAAATGTTCCCACGTCACACGGACATCGAACATAAGTTTAGCTTTTTCTAAAGCTTTAATATTATTTAGTTCTTTTCTGTTAAAGTGAACTAAATAATATTCTTGAGAAAGCCCTTTCCGAACAATGCCAGATTGGGTTCTCTTTTTCATAATGATTACTTGGACTGGGGAAAATCCAAGTAAATCATTTATTCCATTTTTTATCTCTTCAGGTGACTTATAGTCACTTGAGAGACCTTTCAAGACAACTTTGAACAAACGTTCAGTTTTATCATCATAAGTGAAACATTTGTGCTTCTTCTCTTCAAGATGTCTGAGAAGAAGTTCGCGATCTTTAAGAGTTTCCGGCAAAACGCGACAGTCTCCTTTCTTTGCGATTTGGAAGGAAACCTTGATTCCCCTAATGGAGTTCAAGATCTCCTGCCTAAATCCCCCAAATTCGGAACAACTGACCACGATAGGCGGCACTCTTTGCTTCCTCACTTGAATCAAAGAGCCTGGGCTAGAGGCTGCTTCGATTTGGTGTTCGGAAAATTTGTCTAGAGCATCGAACTGATTGCTCATTTCGATACAATTATTCATTTCACCCTTGGAAGAAACTTCGCATTCCGGGGAAGCGTCCTTTCTTCCATTCTTGCCACGTGTAGTGACAGTTTTAAAACCCACTTTTTTGGAAGGAAGTAGTGAATTCAGAGATTCACCCTTCCTTGTGTTAGTTGTTGATACCATGTTTAGTTAATAAACGAGAAAGACGTGACCTTCGAGAGGTTTTTTCCCTAGACGGTGTCCAAGAAGGATTACCACCGCTAGCTTTCGCCAACGAGTCCAACGAAAAATCGAAGGCACGGGTCCAAACAAGGATCGTAAAGGGATCAATAGTAGAAAAAAATAGTACTGAAAAGTACTGTTTAAGTAGCACTGAAAAGTACCGTTTTTAATTTTAGCACTGAAAAGTACTGTTTGTGTAGCACTGAAAAGTACTGTTTTATTGCTTTAGGTAGATTTTAAGAAAACTTCCAAGAGTGAATTTACACAGGCTTTTCCTTCTCTTCTCTTGCCAATACATCCAAACTTGAACAGAGCCTTTGAGCACCTTTATAGTTATTATCTGAGAACTCGCTTTGCCAAATTTATTAATCGTTATTTTCAATGGACAAAGGATCGGACCAAGAAGTGTTCAACATGGCTATGCATTATAGACGTGGACGTTACCACGAGACTGGAGAAAGCTGCATTTCCTGGCGCAAAATAAATTAGCAAACCGCTAATTCAGCGATTTTCAGATTATGCTCCCTCGTATACTTGGTGCTCCGTTAAGTCTCGAGGCGAGGTGCTTCTCGACATTTCTATTAAAGCTCTTAAATGTCTAAAATTTCTGAAAAAAAAAATAAAATATTTAACACTACACCAAGTATTCCACTAACAAGCTCAAAGATTAATTACCATTTTTTCTTGGAAATACACTATAACACTTTGAATTTTCAAGAGCAGTAATCTAGAGAACAAAACAATAGTTTACGCCAAAAATATGATCCATTTGTAACTCGTTGGCCCTGCCCAATCGACCCAATTTTTGATTCAGATTACTGTTTGGTTCCCTATATTGGTGTTATTGAAATTTCAATTCATTTTTACCTAAAAATTTTATCAAAGTTTTTGTGGATGGAAAACACAGATTTTTACGAGGTTCAATTAACATAATTTGCAAGCCAAAATGTAACAATTTGAGCCCACATTTGGTACCTGTTGGTACCAAATACTCGTGATTGGTATGAAACTCTGAAAAGATGATACTGCATTAACAACTACAAGCAATCCACGAAACTCAAACTGAAGAAAATTTTTAAAATACATTGTATGTGAACTAAATCTGAGAATTTCAGGATGCCTTCAATTTTCTACACATGCCTCATGGAAACCTTCATACTCACAAAAAACGTTCATATGTAGTAGATCGATCATCATGTACTTAGACCAAAGCAACGGATGATTATGGATTGGATACACACCTAGAACGAAAAAAAGGAAAATAGAAAGCCATTAGTCAAAGTTTATCACCTGCACTGAGCATTAGCATTCAGAACACCAGAATACCATAGCAGAATTGTCTCATTTGAGGAGTAGAAATGATATAATTTTTGATAGCGATGATCCAAGCGGTATCTCTGGATTCATCAACCTCATCATCTTCTTGTCATTACGTCCTCACTGTGACAGAGCCTGCCTCTAAGCTTAGTGTTGAAGGAGCCTTTCCACAGTTATTAACTGAGAGCATTCTTTTCCAAAGTTGCGATTTTCGCATTCGTATATCGTGTGGTAGGTACGATGACACTCTATGTACATGGAAGTCAAGGAAAATCCACTACGAAAAGAACTTGGATCTCTGGATTAAACTGGTTCAATCCACTGACAATTCATAATGATCAAAATCAGCCACACCTGACATCATCGGAAAACAGTTATAGAAGCAAAGTAAATTTTATAGGTATGATATCATACAACGTATTATACGAAAGATAACTTTGTGTTCAAGTCGTTTGGGACCAGTCAAACTTATTGAGTGGTCACCGATAATAAATGATCTAACATCGTATACCAATATATTTTTTATCGCAAACCTAATCAGTAGAGATGTTCCCAAAGATTCGAACCTAAATCCAAATCCACCTCTGATGCTCCAGAACGGTCTGATCTCACCGTGTGCAGATTAATCCGTGTTTTTTCGGGCCAAGCACGGTGTGTGCACTCATCTCATCTCTGAACCAAAAGATGACGGTGCTGCAGAACCGGTTCCACCGTGACTTTACCTTTTTCGGACAGTTCGGCGTGAAAGTATACAACGTTCACGACTCACCAGAAGACAGAAGAGCTTTTCCATCTGGCGGAGTGCTAAAGTGTAATCCCCCGAAAATTTCCGCCAGATGATGATGTATGTGATCGACTCAAACCCATGATGGTGATGATGATGTGTCCCAATCATGATGAGAAATAGGATTAAGGGCCTTTAGCTCAAATACGGGTTTATCATGGGCTTTGACGAAGTTGATTTTCAATTCAATCAACGAACATACGGTGAGGTTGTAAGCCTGGGCTCCGGCCTTGGCAAATTGTATGCATGACATGTTAACTGTGCTAACCGCAATGAGAATACACAACTCTTCTCCTTCGATGTCAGGGCTTGTAGCGTCAAAAATCGGGAGACGAAAGTTTTCTTAAGATTAGAATAATTTTTTGAAAAAATGATTAGAAGAATAGCTCAAGCTTTTCCTAGAATATAATTGCGTAAGACTCTCTGAAGGTGTTTCTGGAGCCTTCAGAATGTTGCTTCAGGATCCACTGCAAGAATGAAGAAAATAGTGAATTTTGAGACCAAAAAAACAACTTTAGAAAGAAAATTTTACAATTGCATAAAAAATGACCAAGTCATTTATATTATTGCTAGCAAAAGTCGTGTCACCGAAAACCTGTACAAAAAAATGACAGAGAATTACAGTTTTTTCTTCCAGCAAAAAACATTTCGTCTATGCGGAACGGTCATTCTCTTCCGTACCGTACCGTACCGTATTGACTTCCATCCATCCGGTTCAACAACTATCGGCAGAGTAGGTATGGCAAGTCGTCCATCAACGAGTCAAACAAGCAAGAAGCAATAACCAACCAACGGATGACATCACTTTTCGCCCGGCAAAAACTTTATGTCATCGCCGTCGTCGTCGTCGTCACTGTCGCGCCATCACCATAATCATCAAATAGCGGTGGAAGCTATAGAGCATTTCCAGCTCAAAACACGAATAGAAATGGCATTTTCAGACTGACTATTTTCAATGTAAACCAATCTTATCACATACATTAGTTGCTATCTGATATGACAATTTCCATATTTTTGCCTATACTCTTTTTTATAACTTAATAATGGTGAGGATCAAAAGCATGTTCTTAAGACAAAGTTTCAATTTTCTGTTAATAGTCAAATGGATACGGAGACATTTCATATATTTGTTACATTTGGCTAGAGTGCCCTCAATGTGATTTTTAAAAGTTAAGTTTTTATGTAGCATGAATCCTAGGGTTATTGGAACCCCTCTCATCGTGACATGTCTACTTGAAGGTTTCAAATAAAGAGCTTTAGGGTTATATGCAATTATTATTAGTTGAGTTTTGGAAGCATTAGGAGAAATCTTCCATTTTTGCAGGTATGAAGAAAAAATATGCAAACACAGATGACACGCAGGTTTCGTCCTTTGGCGGAGAGGTATGTGTCATGCGCAAACAGAGGTTTTAAACATCCCTGAGGTAATTCAGGTAAGTCATATGTGAAAATATATTGTAAAAAATTGGTCCCAAAATGCTGTCTTGAGGAATACAAGCTCTAACAGGAAGTGTTTCAGATTTTGAGTTCTGATAACTAAACTGTATAGCCAAGGATGGTCAAGTGCTTCTCCCAGTGTACTTTTTCTTATATTCCTTGTTATTTCATAGAACATCTTTGAAGACACCATTTTAACCAAATTCAACGTTTTTAAGTTAAAAATTTTCCAATCAAAAACATTTTGTTAACTTGATAGGCCATTTTCAAAACGTATTCTAGGAAATTTAGCAAAGTTTTGATAATAATTGTCATACATGTGCGAAGTTTTATTCAATTCGGAACGCGATTTGCGTTTTGATGTGGAAATGCTCGATAGCTGGGATGTTTGGTAGGTATCCATCAACTCGTTCGCCGATTGAAACCGGCTGAGTTATTTGCTGCTCCCGCTTGGTCACGCATTTGCAAGCGAATACCGTGAGCTTAGCCCAGTCACGGGATGGTAACCTTGAATTGAGGTGAACAGAACAGCGCGATTGCCATTGCAATTTAACGCTGCTGTGGATGCTAATGAATTGCCCAATTAACGATATTGATTATCTGCATATGCACCCATTTAATTGAAAACAACTGAATATGAAAATAAGTCGCATGAACGTACAGTGAGAGGCAAAATAAAGTGCCCACCTTACCAGTTTTCGAATTTCTCTCATTGATTTGGTTCAAATTAAAGTTAACACACCTAAATCTTTTGTGATATTTTATTTTTGATGTTCTTTTAAAGTTGCACTTACGAAATTTTGATAAAAAAAAGAATTTTACTTAAAGAAAAAGAAAATCAATTTGTATTGAAAAAAAAGTAGTGACAAAAATAAGTGCCCACTTCCTTCTTGGCCCCAGAAAAGATGATTTAAGAAAAATAAAAAGCAATTTAATAGTTAATGTGTCCTCCTTTGGCCTTAAGGACTTGCTGGAGGCTCTTCGGCATGCTTTTCACCAGGTTTTGTAGGTGTTGTGGATCTAGTTCTTCCCAGGCGCGCTCCAAGGCTTCAAAATAATTATTTTTGTTGGTAACACCAGTTTTTTCAACCCTGGCATCGAGAATCGCCCACAAATTCTCGATGGGGTTGAGGTCTGGGCTTTGTGGAGGCCATTCCAGCGGTTTAATCCGACAAGACCGGAAAAAAGACTTGGTCTTCTTTCCAGTATGCTTCGGGTCGTTGTTCTAGAGAAATATGAATTTCTCTTCAAGGCCCGTCTGGATCAGCGAAACCTCCAGATTTTCCAGCAAGATGTTAATGTAGGAATCTGCCATCATTATTCCGTCGATTTTCACGAGGTTTTCTACTCCACTCCATGAAAAACACCCCCAGACCATCACATTTCCTCCTCCATGCTTCACCGTTCCTTGGATGTGGTGCTCTGCATCACACACGAGCCCGCCGCTCTCGGTTAGACAGCTCGAGCTTCAGGAGCGCCACATCCAAGGAACGGTGACGCATGGAAGTGTGATGTGATGAAATGTGATGGTCTGGGGGTGTTTTTCATGGAGTGGAGTAGGAAGCGTCGTGAAAATCGACGGAATAATGACGGCAGATTCCTACATTAACATCTTGCTGGAAAATCTGGAGGTTTCGCTGATCCAGACGGGCCTTGAAGAGAAATTCATATTTCTCTAGAACAACGACCCGAAGCATACTGGAAAGAAGACCAAGTCTTTCTTCCGGTCTTGTCGGATTAAACCGCTGGAATGGCCTCCACAAAGCCCAGACCTCAACCCCATCGAGAATTTGTGGGCGATTCTCGATGCTAGGGTTGAAAAAACTGGTGTTACCAACAAAAATAATTATTTTGAAGCCTTGGAGCGCGCCTGGGAAGAACTAGATCCACAACACCTACAAAACCTGGTGAAAAGCATGCCGAAGAGCCTCCAGCAAGTCCTTAAGGCCAAAGGAGGACACATTAACTATTAAATTGCTTTTTATTTTTCTTAAATCATCTTTTCTGAGGCCAAGAAGGAAGTGGGCACTTATTTTTGTCACTACTTTTTTTTTCAATACAAATTGATTTTCTTTTTCTTTAAGTAAAATTCTTTTTTTAATCAAAATTTCGTAAGTGCAACTTTAAAAGAACATCAAAAATAAAATATCACAAAAGATTTAGGTGTGTTAACTTTAATTTGAACCAAATCAATGAGAGAAATTCGAAAACTGGTAAGGTGGGCACTTTATTTTGCCTCTCACTGTAAGGAACGGCGTCTCTTCAAAACGTGCGCTTCCTTCTAAGGATAATTGTATAATGTTGAAAATTGTATCGGAATAAGCAATCAACTCAATACATTAGACAAAATTTGACGAGCAGCGAATCGGCCCAGCCCAGACTCTTCGATTCAATTGTGGAAGCAAAGGGTTCCGCCAATCGTGATCAGTATTTTCGAATTTGCTGGGTTTAGGCAGGGGATATTGAATTCTATTTGGGGAAAATATACTGTTGCGCTTTTCCGGAAACCTTTATAAATCGCATGTTCGGATCGGTGAAATCGATGTAGCAGCGGAGTTACTCAACACAGCTCAAAGCTAAAATATATTTAATGCTTTAGTAAATAATCCAACAAAGAGTTTTATTTTGCTTACATGGTCTTCTACCGTACCACTCCAACTTCTCTATTGCCTTCAATGGCGAGTCGCAATTGAGCTACAATTATAATTTTGAAGTATAATATATCATAGTTGATAAAAATGTGTAGTTTTAACTTGCCTTGACCTATTTAATCCAACATTTGGTCGATATGGAAGATAACCATTAGTTGCCTATGCCTATAACCTCTCTTAACGTACGAATGCGGATCAATTATAGTTGAGTACCGATACAGATGTAGTATGCTTACCCAAATCTCTGCTATTCAACGCACTTCTAGCTAATTTAGCAACATATGATTAGCGTACAAAGTTAGCATATTATTTAAACGTAATTTAACCAATAACTTTTACACATCAAATTGCCATACGACGTCGAGCACGTTATTCACTCTGTCCCCTTTTTGTTGGCAATTGCAGTGACAGACTCCTTCGCACTAACGTCGAACATCATTTGTTCTACAGGTACAATAGACGGCTGAAGTTGTTCAGTGTTGCCATAACATCGCAAACAAAACTGAACGTTCGTTAAGGGTTGTTTTAAGAAGTTTCTCCAAAGTTAGAGACAAGCTAATTACGAAAAAATTGGATCGATACTTCCCTATCTATTACTAATAAATACTTGCTTCTGGGCATGGGGCCCAGATAGCCGTAGCGGTAAACGCGCAGCTATTCAGCAAGACCAAGCTGAGGGTCGTGGGTTCGAATCCCACCGGTCGAGGATCTTTTCGGGTTGGAAATTTTCTCGACTTCCCAGGGCATAGAGTATCTTCGTACCTGCCACACGATATACGCATGCAAAAATGGTCATTGGCATAGTAAGCTCTCAGTTAATAACTGTGGAAGTGCTCATAAGAACACTAAGCTGAGAAGCAGGCTCTGTCCCAGTGGGGACGTAATGCCAGAAAGAAGAAGAAGAACTTGCTTGAACTTCATGTATAATCAATGGATTTCTCAAATCTTCTTAACATTGTCGGGACATCCACTCGATGAAATTTGTATCGTAATTCAATTTATACAGTTTTGAATCCATGAATGACTTGTTCTCGCTCAACATGATTCAATCTACACGGTTCGTTAGTTTTTCCACCCTACCCAATTCGATTTATAACACCAATATATCCTGCTGATCCCGTAGAGAATACACGAAAATCCCTAGTAGCACACAAGTGTTGATCTAATTTTGACTTCCCCTCCCAACCATGCATTCCATTTCATACAAAACAGCTGGTGAAAAAATCGAGAATCACACCGCACCACAAATCGCATTTCAAGGACACTGAACAGGAACCGCATCTGAAGTGATTATAAAATAACGAGCAAACTGAAGTACTTCCATTTGCAAACAGCAGCAATTCTACTGCTGTTCCGAGTTGGTGACCTCAATCTAAAGCGAAATTGATTTTTTTTTCCTCTCGTTCCGTGCACAATTTATGTGTTCTCATTTCTGACGACCGATTGTGCTGCCATCCTGGGGAAGTGATTGCAAATCCGGTGTTTCACTTTCTCCTATCCTCGTGTTGCTGCTACTGCAATAATAGTACAGTAGTGAAATGCATATCTGTATATCTACCGAGTCAGCAATGGGACTATGATCCGGAAAATATGATAATAAATCTTTCATTGAATACACCACTGCGCTTGGTATCGATTTTCTCTCCCAATGAGATCGACTCGCCCTTGAAGGTTCGATCTATTTCGATTTTGAAACTGTAAACACATCTGTTTGAGATCATGCTGAAAAAAGTAACCTCTCCAAATAGGGATAGCTGTTTTGGTTTCTAACTGATGAAAACAAAACACCTACGGTATGCTCGATGTGTTCAATTTCGAAGCATAATAGAATTCTATTTATCTAATGGTGATGGCGTGCGGCCCTACGTTGTGCTTTTTCGCTTATCCTCACCAGAATTTCGTAGGTGTCCGACGGTGTAAGGCTGACACTAAGCGCCTCTCAGGGACATGCAGCGGAATCGCACTTGCACTTGCACATTGATTTTGTTAGGAGGAGAGAGAATCGGATCTTCACTGTGACTAAAGATTTAGATTTATCAGCTGTGTTGTCTATTTAACTTGCTAACTACGACTGACTGTGGTGGTCGATCGCAGTATGCTGGTTCCCGATCATCATCGTCAGCTGCACTGACTGTGTTGCCAGAGTGGCTAAAAATCTCACCTTAACTACGAGCGGTAGCACCGACTACTACGTGAGAAGATGATTCTCACGCAGTTTCAACAATTCAGATTCTGAACCAACATACCCGTCGCCTTGAACTATTATGTTCAAAACAAAAACAAATAACATTGAAACTATCGCTACTGAATGCATAACTGTTTTGCTCTTAATACTAACAGAAATTTGATGGTTCTTTGCTTAATTTAACGCTGGATTCTACGCCTACTGTCCCTCTGGATCATTAACGGAAGACGCTGGAAGATTTTCACAATTGTTGGTACCGATTGCGTTCGGAAGCAGGCAGATTTTGGTGATCGGACGAGTGATAGTACCACGAGCAGTTCGCAGCAACACCACTCGCGTTAGACCGTCTTTTCCAGGCAGTATCGATTGGATGCGAGCAAGAGGCCATCGGAGAGTGGGTTGCATCTCATCGATTAGAATAACCATTCGACCTGGGACGATTTCATCATTGCGCTTCCAACCGCGAGTGTCACGTTGCAACTCTTGCAGATACTCCTTCCTCCAGTGAATCCAGAATTTTTGAACGTGTTGTTGAAGTTGCTGATAGTGCTGAAGTCGGGTCGATGGCACTTTGTGCAGGTCTGGGCCGGGCAGAGATTGCAGCGACGATCCAATTAGGAAGTGGGCCGGTGTCAAAGCTAGCAAATCGT
This sequence comes from Aedes aegypti, assembly GCF_002204515.2. Classification (NCBI taxonomy): domain Eukaryota; kingdom Metazoa; phylum Arthropoda; class Insecta; order Diptera; family Culicidae; genus Aedes; species Aedes aegypti. The sequence goes on from NC_035108.1 coordinate 351,430,476, forward strand.
TCGGGTCCTCTGTCATTGGTAATAATGGGCGCGAATTCATGGCGGCTTCGATCTGGATCAGAACTGTACACATATCCTCGAACGATAATCGTGTTGACCCTAACTGTCGATAGAGATGTCGCTTTGCCACTTTGATAGCAGCTTCCCAAAGGCCACCAAAATGGGGAGCTTTTGGTGGCATTAAGTGCCAGTTGATGCCTTCGTCAGCGCAAGCAGAAGCTATGGTGTCTTGCTGAGTGACGTCGTGGAATCTGTGAAATAGTTCGGTCAATTCGTTCTTTGCCCCCTCGAAATTTTTGCCATTGTCTGAGTGGATATGACTGGGACGCCCACGTCGAGCGATAAAGCGGCGTAATGAATTGAGGAAGCCTTGTGTAGACAAGTCACTGACCAATTCTAAGTGTACCGCTTTAGTCGAAAAACAGATAAACAGGCACAGATAGGCTTTAGCGGGAGATGCGCGTTTGTGAATGGGACGAAGGTAAAGTGGACCCGCATAATCTACGCCGGTCACATCAAATGGACGGCTTGGAGTGACTCGTTGAAGTGGCAATTGCCCGATTTGCTGTGTGGCTGGCGTAGGGATTAGGCGAGTACAGCGGAAGCAGTTTCTTACAACACTTTGTGCCAGTCTACGGCCCCTCGGTGGCCAGAATTCCTCTCGGATGACAGTAAGGAGTTGACGCCCGCCGCCATGAAGCAATTTACGATGAAAGTGCTCGAAGATTAATCGCGTGAATGGATGATTAGAAGGTAGTAGGACAGGATGCTTAGCCTGGTAGGGTAGTTGGGCGAGATTTAATCTACCTCCGACTCTCAACACTCCCTCTGGGTCAAAGAAAGGGTTCATTCGACGAATGTGCGACTGTTTGTGCACGACCTTGCTCTTCTTCATTTGTTTAATTTCCTCCTTATATTCGTCTTCTTGAGCTAATCTAACGAGAATGGTTTTTGCTTTGGCGATTTCGGCAACTGTGAGCGACATACCGATAACGGAACCTTTTGCTGATGATTGTGTGCGTATTTTGGATCGGGTGTTGGCAACGAAGCGATTTATGTATGCAACGACGTGAAGCAGGCGGCTGTAGGAGGACCAGCGAAGGAATATCGGGTGAATGGTTGTTGATTCCTGAATAACAGCAACAGTTGGCTTGATTTCCAATTCTTCTTCTGGAACTCCTGGAGGTTTGGAGATCGGCCAGTCTTGTGGCGAACTTGCTAACCAATTTGGACCCTGACTCCATAAATGACTTTCCAGAAACTCGTCCACAGAAATGCCACGTGATATCAAATCTGCTGGGTTCTCGATTCCACGAACATGTTTCCACTGACAGCCATGCGTAAATTGCTGAATTTCCGAAACCCGATTGGCAACGAATGTCGGCCAGGTGTTCGGAGGCGCCCGAATCCATTGCAGTGTAACTGAAGAATCCGACCAGAAGTAGGAGGACGAAACATCAACGTTAATAGCCTTCTTGATTCGGTCGTGTAAATGAGCTGCTACCACGGCTGCGCATAATTCGAGACGAGCGATAGTGAGTCTTTTAAGTGGGGCTACTCGGGATTTCGATGCAAGGAGCTGGATACGTACTGTCCCCTGTGCGTCTTCGCAACGCACGTAGGTACAGGCACCGTATGCAGATTGTGATGCATCTGCAAACGTGTGAAGCTGGATGTTTGAATTAGGAAGAAAGGCATAACGTTCCACTCGATGTTGGGAGATTTTCGATAAGTCTTGGTGGTATGATTCCCATTTTGACTTAACAGGATCCGGTACAGGATCGTCCCAATCGCAGGATAGCAACCATAGTTCCTGCATGAGGATTTTTGCTCTGACCACAACGGGTGCGATGAGTCCAAGAGGGTCGAAAAGCTTGGCAATGTCAGAAAGTATCGACCGTTTCGTAGGATGCTCATTTCTGCAATGAACCTGGGAGTCAAATCGGAGCAAATCACTTTCAGGCTCCCAGCTAATCCCAAGTGCTTTGATGGTTTCATGGGGAACAAACTGAAGAGAAGATTGGGTGCCAACTTGCGCATCGTTAAGGCCTTGAAGGACTTCAAGTCGATTGGATGTCCATTTTCGAAGTTCGAAACCACCTTTCTCCAATAGACAACTTAGTTCGGATCGTAGATGGATTGCTTCCTGAACAGATTGTGCTCCTCCAATAAAGTCATCAACATAGAAGCTCTTTTTCAACGCCGGAGCAGCCTTTGGAAAAGCTTCTCCTTCATCTTCTGCGAGCTGCTGAAGGGTGCGCGTTGCTAAGAAGGACGATGGCGCTAAGCCGTACGTGACGGTAAGAAGTTCGAATATTTGTACTGCAGTTTGTTGAGAAAATCGCCACAGGATACGTTGTAGTGGCGTGTCGTCAGGGTGGATAAGTACTTGGCGGTACATTTTGGCGATGTCGCCGACGAGAGCAACTGGAAAGGTACGAAAACGCAAAATGATGTCGAGGAGATCGTCCTGCACCACGGGACCAACGCAAAGAGCTTCGTTGAGGGAGAAGCCGGTGGAGGTCTTTGCAGAGCCGTCAAATACGACCCGAACCTTCGTCGTCGTACTCGCCTCCTTAATCACGGGATGGTGGGGCAGGTAATAGGCCGGAGAATTTTCTTCTTCGTCCGCTTCGACCACGCGCATATGGCCGAGGGAGAGATACTCTTCCATGAACTGATGATATTCTTGCTTCAATTGCGGATTTCGTTCCAGTCGCTTCTCTAGATGTTTGAATCGTCGATGAGCGTTCTCTTTCGATTCGCCGACCATTTGATTAAAATCAGGTTTCTTGGGGTAGCGAACTATATAACGGCCTTCGGTATTACGAGTAACTGTTGATTCGTAGAGTGCTTCACATCGTCTTTCTTCGACCGAATAGGTGTCCGCAGATGTCAGCTCTTCTGTCTGCCAAAATCGCTCTAAAGATTGCTCTAACGATATCATCGAAACCGTGACTGTTTCACAAGTAGTGGCACACTGAGTAGGAGAGACCGACTTGGAGCATCCGACGACAATCCAACCAAAAACGCTATCTACTAAGAGTGGGAGATTCTCATCCAATTGAACACGCGCAGCGCTGGGGAAAAACGAATAAAAATGCTTAGCTCCAAGCAACATGTCTATAGGCTGACTCTCGCTGAATGACGGGTCTGCGAGAAACAAATCCGTGGGCATCTTCCATCCTACCGTGGAGACACTTTGCGATGGGAGATTGGCAGTTAGTTTGTCCATCACAAGGAAGTTAACGCCGCACGAGAAGTCCCCTTTCCTAGATTGAATGTGAGCAAAAACTGATTCGTGCACCGTATTCGAATGTCTCCCAGCTCCTTGCACAGTAACGTTTACTTTCTGCCGTCGCAGTCTCAAAATCCTCGCCATTCGATCCGTTATCAGATTTGGTTGTGAAGCGCTATCCAGAAGCGCTCGAGCTAGATGCTCTATACCATGGTCGTCGGTAATTTTCAAAACAACGGTGAGTAGGAAAACATTTTCACGGGGATGTTGAACAGCAGTGCTAACTTCAACAGGCAAGATAGCTTTGGCAGCAGTAACCATGGATTGCGTTGGAGACTCAATAACTGATGGAGCATTCGAATTGGCTGGCGTAGGCGTTACCGGATTAGACGGGACTTGATTGATGGACTTACGTGCAGCTTCGGGTTGTTCAGGATGAAGCAGTGTATGATGACGTCGATTACATATACGGCAGCTGAAACTGGACGGACAGCTACGAGCGAAGTGATTTCCCTTGATGCAGTTATGACACAGGCGTTTTGAGTTAACCAGATGCTGACGTTCGTTTGGCGAAAGGTTGATAAAATTCTGGCACCTAATCACAGCATGTGACTGGCCGCAAGCAATGCACTTCTGCCCTGCAATCGTGGTGGTGGAGTACGATGAAACTTTGTACTGGGAATGATGATGGTTTTTCTTCAGTTGTTGCGCAGGGTTTCCATTAGAGATCACCGTATTCGGTCCATGATTGTTCACAGAAATTGACTCCAAAACTCTCGTTCGTCGCTGGAGAAAATCGATGAGACATACGTAGTTTGGGTCCTCCACAGTAGACGCATGGTCCTCCCAAGCCTTCACCGTGTCGTTGTGCAGACGCGTGCACAGCAAATGCTCCAAAATGGTGCTCCACGAATCTGTCGGCTCTCCTAATTGATTCAGGATCTTCGTATGGCGCTCAAACTCGTCCACCAATCCATGCAGAGATGCAGCGGACTCTTTCTTCATACAGGGAATGTCAAAGAGTGCCTGCAGGTGTCGCTTCTTCAGAAGATAGTCATTTGAATACCGGTTCCTCAGCGTCTCCCAAGCCAAAGCGTAGTTAGCGGAACTGATTCCAATTGATTCAATTAGCTGAGCAGCTTCGCCCTTGACAGCTGCTCGCAAATAATGAAATTTTTGAATATCTGGCACATCGGCATTGGAATGAATGAGCGCCAGAAAGGTGTCGTGGAATGCAAGCCATTGCATGTAATCTCCATCGAACTCTGGCAGAGAAATTGTCGGCAGCTTAATCCCAGAGAGAGTGGAGGAAACTTGAGGGGGCTGAGGGACTTGAGCGGCAAAAACAGAAGGCGGGGGCAATTTGGAAATCAGACTGGCTTTAATTTCAAAAAGTCGAGGCTCGAACTCAGCCCGAACGTTTGCATGCTCTGTCCTACCTTCATCAGTCGTCTCGCTATCCTCTATTTGTGATTGCACTGCCTCTAGGTTGCTCCAAACGCCATTCAAATACTCCAGCCTCAATGGTAGTTGCGCTTGATCTCGTTGAGGGTCGTATCCAGTCGCAAATGCCTCTGCCCGGCCCAATGCAGCAAGAAGTGTCGTTCGGCGTGCTATGAGTTGACTTCGGGACTGTAACGTTGGCATCTCGGCTTGCTGATGGCCGTCCGTCATCCTTTGCGGTAGTGTCTTATCCAATAGAAAAGGGTTCCAATCGAGAAGCGACCTGCCAACCAAAAGACCACAAGTAGACCCACGGAGATAAGGATAAAGCTCTTGGAAAGGTACTCACCTTATCCAAGGCAGAATATGCCTTGAACTAATTTCTGCCTACTGGAACTCGAGGCAGCACTGTCCGTAGTGAATGCCAAGTTGGATCAGCAAATCTCTGATGATCGGTCTACGATGCACGTGTAGGTGTCCAAAAACTCGCACTGACTGATTTCTGTCAACCAGTGTTACTGTAGCTGGGGACGCCACAGGAAAGAAATCCACGGTATTTCTTTTCAAGTATCACTAGGGCTGGGAACGCCACGTGAACAAAGATGCGATTGTAATCGACCAGGAAGATGGCGCTCAGACAAAGCCACACTCGGGGATGAATGGCAGCAATAGTCCAGCAAGATCGATTCTTTGTAGCAGTGTATGAAAAAGGAAATAAAGGTATCTAAAGGGCACCTGTGATACCCGCAAAATCAGATCGGACAGATCGTTACCTGGCGCCCGATTAAACGAGCCTTGTATTCAATTACGAGCAGCAAACAGGAAGGCGACAGTTCCACTGATATACTAGCGTCCAAGATGGCAGCGCCCAGTGGACAACTCAGCACGTGTTGACTAGGACGAAATCCTGGTCACGGCACCAAAAATTATGATGGCGTGCGGCCCTACGTTGTGCTTTTTCGCTTATCCTCTCCAGAATTTCGTAGGTGTCCGACGGTGTAAGGCTGACACTAAGCGCCTCTCAGGGACATGCAGCGGAATCGCACTTGCACTTGCACATTGATTTTGTTAGGAGGAGAGAGAATCGGATCTTCACTGTGACTAAAGATTTAGATTTATCAGCTGTGTTGTCTATTTAACTTGCTAACTACGACTGACTGTGGTGGTCGATCGCAGTATGCTGGTTCCCGATCATCATCGTCAGCTGCACTGACTGTGTTGCCAGAGTGGCTAAAAATCTCACCTTAACTACGAGCGGTAGCACCGACTACTACGTGAGAAGATGATTCTCACGCAGTTTCAACAATTCAGATTCTGAACCAACAAATGGATAGTTTACCTTCACGTCCCTCACATACATTATACGTACATTTCGGTTGTCTGGGCAGGATCTGTTCTTAATAGAAATTTCCTAGACTTCCCTGGGCGATAACTCTCGTACCTGCCACACGATATACGAATGCGAAAATGGCAACTCTGGCAAAGATAGCTCTCAGTTAAGTAAGCATGAGTCCAAGTATGAAAATCTTCTCAACCTGTAACACTTTTACATAGAGACATACAAACAGACGAAACCATTCTTAAGTTGTTATAAGAGAATGAAACGAGCTCACCAGTTCGTATTCGATCTAATCAACGTTTGTAAAACCTAGACATAAGGCAAATAATCGTATTTCTTGACAGCTTTATTCTCTTCGTCATAGGGGCTTTTCTAAAGCCATTGGATCGAAATTTGCATAAATATTTTGAGCATTGAAGCAAATTGGCAAAAAAAGGAAAAATAGGGCCCACAGACTGCTTTTTGATGTCTATTGTTTCATGTCTGCTTTTTACCAGCAAATTAACACAAACAATACATAATAAAATCCGTATAATATCGTTACATATACCGGTTTTACTGTCTAGGTGACAAAACGTTGAATCTCAAAACGTCGAATGCCAAAACGTCTAAAGAACAAAACATCCAAAAGAAAGAAATTGAAGGAAATGCAATTTCTTGGAAGAATGATTTTCTTTCGAAAGATTAAATAATTCATAATGTGCCAAACGATATTCATAGCATATTTAATGAATCCCCATTTGAAATAAAGAAGTTTGGCAAACATTGACGTTTGTCCTTTCGACGATTTGTCCCATTCGACGTTTTGGGATTCAAGGTTTTGTGTTTCGACATTTTGTCCCTAAACCAGTAAAACCAATATTTGAGCTTTTTTTTAAACTGTATTAAAACCTCAAATTCTTTGTATCTGTAATGAATTATGATATGTGTGAGGTTTTCAAACATAATTGCATGAAAATCGGTTAACGGACAAAATTCCGAAAGACAAAACATCGAAAGTATCAACGTGTCAAAAGGACAAAACGTCGTAAGCTGTCAATTTTCAACAGCGACTTGGAAATGTTCTTGTTTTTTTCACATCGTTCTCACGTTTGGCCCATGGTGAATTATTTATTCTTTCTCAAAAGAAACATTCTTTTTTTTCCTTCCATTTTTCTCCCTCCGACGTTTTGTCCTTTTGAAATTTTCGGTTTACTCCAATTTTCTGGTTTTGACGTTTATTCCTTTCGTCATGTCCCTTTCGACGTCTAGTCTTTCGACGTTTGGCTTTCGACGTTTTGTCAATCAACACGATCCTGGCAAATTTGGAGAAACATTTTCATTACTCTTGAGGTTGGGTGACAAAACGTCGAATGCCAACACGTCGAAAGGACAAATGTCAAAAACAGGAAATTGGAACAAACCGAACATTTCTTGGAAAAATTTGGAACATTTCTCAAAATTTCTCCAAAGTGATTTCCATATAAACCTACATTATCTATGGGGTACCTTTAAATCATCACCTAGAAAGCTGAAAATTTTACAGAACACTATTTTTATAGTAAGAGTGGTAAAAAGCAAATAGGAGATTGGATTTTTAAACATTTTAAAAATTTGAATCGCCCTAGTTAAGACAAGTGGAGAACATTCCATTTATTTATAAAAATGTTTTTTCGAATCTTTTAGAAAAACAATAAACTTTGTAGGATAGGAGCAAAACTTACAACAGGTACATCAAAAAGTAAAATTCGCAGTTAAGCAAGTCTTTTTTTTAGAGTCTTGCTCATTTTTTCAATGCGGGTTTCTAAATTGTATATTTTTGGTTAAGGTCTCTTAAGACATTTTGATCAAAATGGTCTCTAAAGTTGCTTTTTTGTTTTAATCATTTTGCAGTGAATCCTAGTGCAACATTCTCGAGCCTCCAGAGAAACCTTCAGAGACTATTACACAACTTCTTGATGATATTTTCTCAGATCCAAAAGAATGCGCCATGAATTTTGGATCTTTTTCTCCAGAGATTCCTGCTGGAATATTTAGAAACACAACAAGCGATAATACCAGCGATTTTTTAATGTATGATTAAAGAAACTCCTTCAGAATTTGGTCCAGAAAATTCTAGTGCACTCCAACGCTACTACCTCCAGTAATTTTCCCAGAGATTACACTGAAGTAATCCGAGCGATTATCCCAAGATGTCCTACATATCAGCGCTAGAAATGGTAATAGTAGTAGGCTTGAATTTTGCGAAACTCACGTGGCTTTTCTCACTACAGTACCTAGTTTAAAATCGTGAATCTTATCAAATAGCCTATATTGGGTACATTCATTTTCTAAATCAGTAATTTAATTGAAGGCTGTAAATGCGGGAAATGCGGTAGGAAACATTTCTACATTTTTCCAAAAAAAACTGCACAACAATTCCAATGTTGATTTTGCATTACTCCATGCATTTCCAAAGGATTTAAAAAAATCACCTACGCTTCATCTCTGGAATTGTTTTAAAAATTCCTTCAGGCATTATTCGATGAAATCTGTAATAAACATTTTTAAGAATGCTTCAATATATTCTATCTGTTATTCCTCATTAAGTTTCTCCAGAAATTACTCGGCATTTATCCAGCATTTGATCAAAATAATTTTGCTGTGGTTCAAACATTTCTCGACTATTTTTTTCAAATCCAATCATTCGCACATAAATTTATTGAGGGATTCTCTACGAATTTCTTCAAAAAGTCTTGTAGGATATTCAGAGATTTGAAAGATTTTTTAGTTTGCTTAGCAGTTTATTAAGAAAATCCTAGAAAAAATCAAGGAGTTTATTGTAGGAATTCATCAAGGCATAAAAACATGCAACTAACACAAGTTTCATCAGAGATAACTCTAGGATTTGCTTTAGGAATTCCTCGCTAAATTATTCTAATTTATCTGAAAAAAAAATCTTGAAAATTTCTTTAACATTCCCCTGGAGACATCTAATAATGAATGATTGGAAAAAAATATTTGGAAAGTTTAAAAAAATGGAGGAAATCCTGAAAGAATCAAATAATTCTTGAAGATGCTCTGAACAAAAATGTTGCCTAAAGTCATAGGGAAATCAATGGAAGAATCAATGGATACATTTCTGGAGAACTTGGAACTTCCCTGTAAAATGAAACAATCTCTGGAGGGATTCCTGATCCTTAGAAACAATACAGATAGAAACTAAAATTCTCAGAAGAATATCATAAAAAGTTCGAACGAGGAATTCCAAAAAAGAAAGTCTTAGGAATCAAACTCTCATGTCGTGGCTCCTGTTAGCTTTTTTTTTGTTAGTTTTTTTTTTCATGTAAAAGGTCTCTAAAGTTGTCATTTCTAAGACGGTCAGTCAGTACCAGCCCGGATTTCCCCAAGATATCATCTATGAAAATATACAAAACGACCTCCATAAATCTGAATTGCATTTTAGGGGGAGAGATTTTTTTCTTAAGTTCGAATAGAGAATTTTGTTCCCATCTGACTATGATGATTAAAGGCACTTTCATAGTATTTGATAAGCATTCTTGGTTGTAGTGGAAATTAAAAAAAAACTCACAAATTATATTTTCCTAAGCTGCTTACAGATTTAAAAACAGACTGTGTGTTTTGAAGTCGAACTCCTGTCTTTGAAAATAAATTTTTAGGCATCTAAAATGAATAATTTGTAATTTGTATTTTGGAGAACTTCTTGAACCTGGAATTATTTTTGAAGAGCTAGAAATATCAGGGAATTTTATTTCTGTAAATAAGACACCCTGCTAGGATACTACAAAAACATCCTGGGGCCTCTCATCACGAGATTATTGAGATGATGCTTGTGAGATTCCTAACATTGTAATGATGAGAGCCCTGCGAGTGTTCTGATGAAAATCATGATAGTATTCTTATAAGAATCCTGATAACAGAGTGTCTACTCGTTTACTGAAATGAAATTCCCTGATATTTCCAGGTTTTTTCCAGGTCTTAGCAAAAAATTCCAGGCTCAAGAAAAACACTTAAATACTGATGATTATCGAATTATAAATTTTAAATGAATTTAAACTCATGTCTAACAGTAGGTTTTAAATGGCTTCAAAACACTTTAACAAAAAACAAAGATTTCATTAGTTCTTTAGTCATTATTTTCCAAGGAATTCCCTCTACAATTTCATTTTAGAAACCTCAAGAATAAAATATGGATTTTTCGAAGGAGAACTATAAAAAACACCTCAGAGATTTCATTAGGAATTCCTCCAAAGATTATTCCATCGCACTCTCAAAAATACCCGTTTGGAACATCTAAAAAACAGTATCTTCTCCAGAAAGCTCCTCTGGGTCTTTCTTAGAAGTAGGAGATTGTTTTTCAGAATATTCAAGTTGAAATTTCTCTGTGGTCACTTTCTGAATGTACCCTAGATTCCTTAAGATATTACTCCAATAATTCTTTGAGATATTTCCCAAGTAAGTTTTCGAATATTTTTTTTAGCATTTAAAAGAATATCTCTAAAGAAATTTCATGAATTTTTTTCAGATATTATTAAATAAATCTTTGATAAAAACCTGGACGAGTAATATTTTAGAAGAAAACCTAAAGTAAACTCCGATGAAGTTTGTGTATGGTTTAAAGTACATAACTCTTGATGAACAAGGATCCCTGAAAGAACTCCTGGATACTTGAGGAAGTTTTAGAAAATTTCCTAGATCAATTGTTAAGACATTGAAAACAAAAATCAATCGAATCGACGATCGAGTTTATTGAGAAATCCTTCTTTCCTAATAGATTTCCTCCAATGACCTCGAGAAACTGTTGGAACGATTCCAGGAAGTAACCATGGATGAAGTCTAAAGGAATTTACATGAAAAAGCGTAGGATTTCTTGTGGGGTTCCTTGGGAAAATATCTAAGCGAATTTCTTCAAAACAATTTCTTCCTTGAAGAATTTTATGTATATTAATCTTTGGAAAATTCTTTAGAGCAATAATTAGAGGAATCGATTGAAGAATTAGTGTATAGTTTGGGATAGTTTTCGGAAAAATAAATCAAGGAAATAAATTAAGAAATTACGGGAGCACAATCTGGAGAAATTCCTCTAAGCATCCTTTGAAAATTCGCTGGATGAATTTTTGGGATAATTGGTAGAGAGAACTCTACAAAAAAAAATCTAGAGAACATCTTTGAAAGTATTCCAGATTAAATCTCTTGGAATTACTGGGATATTTCTTGAAGCTTTTCCTCGAGGGATCTGAGAACAAAATCTAGATGAGCCTGTTGAATAGTCGCATTATAGTATCTGAATGTTACTGTGTATAATTTTGCATCAGGATTAACTGCAAGCAATATAATGAATATAGTGACTTTAGAGACCATTTTGTTCAAAACAGAGACTTTAGAGATCTTCCTTCAAAAATAGAAACTTTTTCAAGACTTGCATTGAAATAGACACCAAATATCTTAAAAGAGAGGTTTACCAACTCTGCAAAGGACATAACATGTTTTTTTTTGTATTTCATTAAAATTTCTACGAACAACAGGAATGCTTTAAATATATTCTGAGATCGGGCTGAGATCTGACGAAAAAGATCTATTTAGAAGTTTCATTGAAAAGTATTCATTTTACTAGTGTGTACGTGAATTAATCATTACAATTACAATGCGGAACATTTTCTTTGTTTCAAGCAACAAAATACTGCTATTTACTTAAATTAGAGTTACTGAAACCATGGCCGTTTTCAAAAATATTTTCTAGTTTTTGAGATATTAGGTGTTAAAATGCATTGTTTCACGACTACAGTCAACTTACATGCAAGAACCGGCTTATATGAAGATTTATTTGCTTAGTTTACTACAGAATTCAAATTAATGTGTAAGAAAATACTTTTCTACGAATTTCATAATACTTTCAAAGCTCAAAAGTTTTTTGTTGATATATTAGAAAAGTATGGTATCTTGCCATATAAAAAAGGAACGAAAAATTTTGAGTGACGATGGCGGCATGTTAAAAAAATCGATTTATTCAACATTTATTCGTGCATTCAAAATTGAATCATACATAATCCTATTCTGATGATTATTGATGGGTTAGATCACTATTTATCAATCATAGTTAAAGTTTTAACATTGAAAAACAGCATTTCATACTACTTTGAGGATCCGTAGCTCAACATTGTAATGTGCTGAAACATTTTCGAAATCAGCTTAAAATTCACCAACCCCTAATTTACTAGTCACATGATTTGATCTTTGAGACACGCAACGAAGATAACATTTGTTAAGCTGTATAATATTACTGCTACCTTTGAAATCTTTAATCATGCAGATTCATAACCTGCAACAAACAGAAATTTTTCCGGGACTACGAATAATCGATGATTTTAGTACTTTATGACAAATATATGGTGAATTATTTGAAACCATTTCACGGAAAACGTCCATGCTTATTAATGAACAGAATCGTTCAAGTAGCATTTTAAAGCGGCACAGCCGAGATTTTTTATATTAAATACAGTGTGCAAAAAAAGTTTCGAAATAGATAATCGTGAACATATTCAGCCATGAATTACTGTTTCTAAATTATTTCCCTGAGTGTGGCCAAAATTCCCTGAGAATTCCAGGTTTTCCAGGTTTTTCCAGGTAGTAGACACCCTGGATAAGTATCATAGTGAGAATTTTGAGATGATTATTAGGAGAACCATGAGATTCTTGAGAGTTTTGATGAGTGCCTGGTTTTTTTACGAGAACAATTTTTTGATGGAGTATGTGTGCTTGGTACACTCTGACTGAACTAAACATCACCGTGCAGTGAGTTGGTTCACTCTGGCTGAACTATTTCTAGGAAAATAATAATCGTTTAATGCTTCAATGGTCCAACTGGGTGCATCATGGATTATCAAGACCCTTCGACACCAGTATCGTTTATTCTTCAATAATCCATATCGTCAATACCGAAATCAGTGGCATTACGATAGCTTGAAAATTAAGGTTTTACAGGGTCAGGGCATTGAAGACCAGAAATATTCAAATATGTGTTCAGTCAGGGTGGACCAAGTGAAAATCTTGAGTACCGACCAAATTACACTGGTCCAATAAGCGGTTTCTGGTACATTCCATACATACACCATAGAAATACCATAAACTTCTATCGGACTCTGAAATTGACTCAAAAAATGCAATAATCAATCAGTTTAGTGCTTTCCAACACTTGGTCCGCTCTGACTGCACATAAATTGTTGCAATTTCTGACCACCCATCCAAACATGGTAAATGGTCAAAAATCACAATCATATGCATCGTCGAATTAAGTAATATATCTCTCGCAGTTTACAGCATTTATCAAATATGGTCGAAGTGAAACGGAGGTAAGATAATTTCGCATCTAATGAGAGAATAATCAAATTTTTCCAAGTTTTGTACTTGGTCCCCTCTGACTTAACGCCGACCAACTTTAGGAAAAGTGTCAAGAGAATAGCATCATTGATCTTGTAAGATTTGCGACGAGAATTTTTGAATAAGTTTAAGACTCTGATGCGAACATCTGAAGCATCATAAGAAAATCCGAAACGTCTTAAAATTTGTAATTAGGATCTTGAGTGAATTTCGACAGACTCATAACGAGATCATAGTAGGTTTATTGTTGAGCTTGTTTATGAAATCCATGGCGAAACCGTGCGGACATTCACGATGAATTTTAGGTGATTTTGGATAACACACTTCTGTTGAAAGTATCTCAAATTTCGTTCGAAGTTATCTCAAAAATCGATGTTTGAGCAATTTTTAGAACGACTGGGTTTGTGCGGCGTTTCCCAGTCAAAACACCGAAGACGGACGCTTTCTCAGTCTGCCTGAAATATTGGCTAGCCAGCCGTCAATCTCTCGATTTGTGTCTTTGAACTGAGTGCGAGTGGTAGGAAAGGGGTTCCGCGTGCTGAAGATCTACATAAACATGAGAACGCACATCGGATCGAATTGAGATGGATCGTAAATTAAAAATACGCTAACTGCTGGTGGTGGCGATCTTTCAGTTGATGTATGAAATTGTTGGGTATGAATCGTTGGGGAGCATTATTCGTCGGAATGCGGGACCGTTCTATTTTTGGAACGTCGGTTCCGGAAAGCTACGATTCTAAAGTCGGATTCATTGGCGCACTCATCGCATCTCGTGAGATTCATTCAACAGTCGTATTTTATTGTACATCTGGTATGCTAAATTTAAACTTTGCAATGAACCTGAGAAATTTGTCATGCACACATTTCAAGCTAGCGATAATTCCTCTGACTAATAATACCCCAGCGAATTTAATCATTCACAGCGAAACATTATCGGCTTCGTAACCAGTATGAACTCAATTGCTCGCGTATCAAAGTGTCGTTCTCGGTCAACCGGTTAATTGTTTCCGATAGTGGTTCTTCATCCACGCCGACGACGACGACGATGGCGCTTTTTTTCCTATCTTTAACAAGAGCAACGAAAGGCAATGTGGTAGCAACGTAACAGTATAACAGTAGCAGCAAGCAACGTGCCTTCCAATTACGAAACTGACGAGATAATAACTGCCATTAGTCATCATCTGCAGCCATCGCTTCGGGCAACGTCACCATCGAAGAGGAGCACAGCATACAGTGTTGAACTATTTGTTTGCAATTTATACAATTGGTCAATTTTGGTAAGCTTGCACAAAATGGTCAAATTTGGTAAGCTTGCACTATATAAGTTTAACATACATTTTTAATCCATACACTTTCGTGTAGCCGAGCTGTACCCTAATTCAATTTTCCATAAATTTCGACACTTTTAACATTTTTTTCGAGCAAATATCATAAAGTAGTAGGTCAATCCGGAATTTGAAAGATTTTGGGTTTGATTTGTGGATGTTTTTTTTTTTTTCATTTTGAAATTTTTATATCAATTTGAAAAACAATCTCACTTGAGACTTACGATCGAAATGAATTAATTCTATGATAATTGGTGACTCAATAATAATTGAAACTTTGGTTTGCGAAAACAGAATGGATTTTTTTGAAGAAACATATCCAAATTGATATAATGCCTTTTTTAAAAAATGGACGCAATTGATAGAACGGTCTAAAGACCAGGAAAATAAATAAGACATCATATATTATTGAGGCGAATGAACTGGCTAATCAAGTTTAAAGCCTCATAAATAAATACAAATACAAAAAATAAGACATCAGAAAAGTTGCAAATGTATTTTCCAATACTGTAGGTATGTGAGTTGCAGTTGATAACGAAAAAAATAACAAAATACCAACAACGAAACATATTAAAATCATCTGACCGATTGTTATGTTTCGGAAGTTTGCGTCATTCAGACCCAGACGACACGTCACCGTCACGAATCAGAGCATGAAGATCCGTTCTGATTTGGCACTCCCGGTTGACTGACTCAAAAGTTAAACGACGACCCAGTGGCACTATTCCAGCCAGCCACCCCGATGAAGACATCGAAATGGAACTCAATCGAGCATGCAGCCACAGACAGTTAACACCGAAGAATGTTCTGGAAGTAGGCGAAACAAGCCGATTCCGTCGGTTTTGGATAGGTTTTTAACTGAGCAGCAGTAGGATCGATTTGTCATTTGCATGGACGGACAGATTGCATGCAAAAAGCGATGCTCGGAAGAAATTTGCCAGTTTATTGACACGAACTAACTGACAACATGGCTCACCTCCGGTGTTGTCTGTCATGCCAACTATTCGAGCGATGAGCCGAAGTCGAAGTTGGGAGAAAATGTGGAACTGGGTTGGTTGTTTGTTTATATGCATCGTATTACCGCATTGCAGATGCGGAGACAGGACTTTACTGATGGGAACAAATGGAGAGTAACGATCAGGAAAATGGTGAAGAATATAACTTTTTTTTGTAATATTATTCGCCTCCTTCTTCGTTGCCATTAATGTTGACTGAAATTTTTCCTTCTTTTTGCCATTATGTTCAAATTGGGACAGAACCTGCTTTCTGGATTTTTGTTCTAAATAAATAATTCACAGTTTTTTGACTAATTCTTCATTTTTGTATTCATATATCGTATAGCTGGAAATATACTTTATGCCCAGGGAAATCAAGGAAATTTCTAGTACGAAAGGACTCTGAACCGTATCGAGAATCGATCCTAGGCACCTTGTGTATACAGACTTATAAATTTTTACCAAAACTTCAACAACTCAACTGTTGGTAAAAAATCCCATTGTTTGGAATCAAACAAACCCATCAAATTCGAAATAGCCAAAAGATCTTTTAAAATCGATACACAAATATCAGCACATTTTTCTTAAAAATAGCTATATGATATGGGTGATTCAAAACATCGTTTTTGAACAAAAATTAAACTTCATAAAAAAGAATCCTATTTATTTGATAACCTTTTTTATAACCCATTGAGCCGTGAAGCAGGCTCTGTTCCAGGAGGTACGTAACGCCAGTAAAATGATCAAGATGAAAATTTAATTTGGGTAAATCTAAGCGACCACCCTCTTATTTTAGCATATGCTAGCGATCAGTGCCATGAATTTTGAATTCTAACAATGTGTGTCGATGGCTGCCTGGTTTCAGCAAGAGTTGTTCAATATGTTTTTTTCAATACCCTAGATATACAAAGCAAACAAAGGGTTTGATTGCAACTTCGAACTATAATATCAAATAATGAATTAATATCAACATGAGGAAGTTATAGATCGGGTCACTGTAATTGAAATAACTTGTTTTTGAGAATGATTGCAAAACCATTCATAGCTGCAAAATATTGAAGAAATACGATGCAAACAAGTCGAAAAGATATCTAAGATGTTTCAAAAGTATGATAAACCCACTTAAAAGAACGATTATACCAAAACATCAGAGAGCTATGAGAAAAATTATGTAAACCCAACATTTATCGCAAAGTTTACATAACTTTTCTTGTTTTTTTCCCTCAAATTGTCTTCATAATCTCATCCCAATGCCATATAAAGCCTATTCAGTAGTGAAACAGTGATTATTTTAAACCTTCGCAAATAGTCAAATTTCGGTGCAACTTTTCACGATCAAAACATTTCAGGCAGATGTTGACGTTATAATCCCGGTATTTCAGCGATCCAACTCATATGTACTTCCGTGAAATGTTTCTATAATATGAAAACATTGATAATTATTAAATTTAGAAAAATCCATTTAATAAAATTTTACGATGTTGCTGCGCACAAAACACAGTTGCTGGTTTGAGAAGTTGTCAAAATGCATTGCATTTTTATTCAATGCACGCAATACTCAAGTAGACTTTCAGAGATGATGTATTTAGAAATAATAAACGCATCTTAATAAAAAAAAGAGAACACCCGGCACCGTAAAATGTCAAAAAAGTGGACTTTCAATTTCATTTACTATCATTTTTGCTTGACCCAATCTCACCCCCATTTTTGATGTTTTAGACACCGTACCGAAAATAATTTTTTTTTTGTGGAAAAATCAAATAGATTACGGTGAATACATGTGAAGTGTAATGAAATGACTTTCAAACTTCTACTAATATAACGATAGAGGTTAAAGTACATGCGTGATACTTTGCACAGGAGAAATTTAATGTTGTAAATTTTATCTAGTTTGAACATACAAGATTATTGATACAGTAAACAAAAACTATTATTTCTAAAAATGCATATTGTGATGATTTACGTGTAATAATATGTTCCCTAACACATGAATCATTAATTTTAGTAACATCAGCGTTATTAATTTCCGTTTTGACCCAATCTCACCCCCTAGACCCATTGTCACCCCCATCGACGGTATTTGATAAAGTGGTCACACTATTATGGGTCACCCACTATTATGGGTCAATACCATTTGAGTTGCAAGTGGCACAGAGTGACTAATAATTAAGACTAGGTGACCCATAATAAAAAATGTGTTTATTTTTCAACCTACAGTGCTGTTCTGAATAATAGCAGCGCATGTCGATTTTCATACAAAATGCTCAACTTTGACATGCTGTAGTTTTGTTCCCTTTCAAGCAATCGAGCTGAAATTTTCTCCACAGAACTACAAATATGATCAATTTTGTAACTACAAAATTGCAGTTTTTTCTGAGTCCCTGCCGAAAAGTGAGACACTAGGTGAAATTTTTTGAAAAAATAGCAGTTTTTCTTTTTAAAATTTTTCTTCTACAAATATTTTAAACATTTTCGGTTTAGGTGTAGGTTTGATAAGTAGGAGGAGATTGTTCCAATGGTAAGTGATATACAATTTAAAACTATAATGTCAAGCCGAAATTCAAATTTTTAAAACTGCTATTTTTTCGAACAATTTCACCTAGTATCTCACTTTCCGGCAGGGGCTTAGAAAATTTTGAAATTTTGTGTTTACAAAATTGGGCATATTTGTAGTTCTGTGGAGAAAATTTCAACTCGATTGCTTGAAAGGGAACAAAACTACAGCATGTCAAAGTTGAGCATTTTGTATGAAAATCGACATGCGCTTCTATTATTCAGAACAGCACTGTACATGCCTAAAAGTGTTGTACATACAATGTGCTGAAACAATGCCCCATAATAGCCAATAACACCGCTACTATCAACATTTTTCTTAGAACTAATATTGTGAATGTACTAGGGGCTGTCCATAAACCACGTGGTCATTTTTTTTTTCACAAACCGCAACCGCTACGCATCGTCCGACTGCGTCCGTCCCATACAGAAGTGGAAATAAATATTAGTCATCGCATTGAGACCGGGAGGCGTCTCGCACTTGTACCGGCCAACAGCGCCACCGACTACCGCCAATCGAATGGCAAATCGACTCACAGCGAGTGTTAAAAGTTGAGTTGATTCTTCGATGTGAACAGCTGGCGCCGAACAGAATCCGCGATGACACAATGTTGCCAACGATTTTCTACAACTCTCTCTCACACATCGATTGAAAAAAAAACGTTGTACGTTTTTCTTCGGTGGTGTGATGATCTCATAGGTTAGTTAATAGCTGCAAACTGAAACAAATTTTCTGAATGAGTGTAACATGGACCTGAAATTTCTCATTAAATTACCCCAGAAATTTTCTTCGGAATTTATCCAACATTTCATCAAGAATTACGCCTGCAGTTCTTTCAGAAAATTATCTAGCAATATCTCAATTTAAACTTTACCAGTACTTTAAAATTTTACCAGCAAATACTACAGCAATTGGTTTTTTGAAGGGTGTATTTATTTAAAAGAAGAATGATTCAGTCTATAAGGAGAAGATAAAAGGAAGCTACAACTAGAATTTTGAAGGGCACAAGCATAGAGAACCAAACATCCAAAGGCTGAAAATTAAATCAAACTTACTGTGTCACTGTGATGAATAATTGATCAAACTTTCAGTGTGATAGGCTTTTTGGATCTTTATATTTGTTTTCTTGAGGTGTGGTTCCGGTTTTTCGAAGTATTATATACACTGATAGGCAAAAAAAGGACCCACCTTACCAGTTTTCGAATTTCTCTCATTGATTTGGTTCAAATTAAAGTTAACACACTTAAATCTTTTTTGATATTTTATTTTTGATATTCTTTTAAAGTTTCACTTAGAAAAATTTGATAAAAAATAGTTTTACTCAAAGAAAAAAAAAAATCAATTTGTATTGAAAAAAAAAATAGTGACAAAAAAGTGCCCACTTCCTTCTTGACCTGGTCTGTAATGGTTGTGGGGGTGTTTTTCATGGGGTGGAGTAGGAAGTCTCGTAAAAATCGACGGAATAATGACGGCAGATTCCTACATTAACATCTTGCGGGAAAATCTGGAGGTTTCGCTGATCCAGACGGGCCTTGAAGAAAAATTCTTATTTTTCTAGAACAACGACCCGAAGCATACTGGCAAGAAGACCAAGTCTTTCTTCCGGTCTTGTCGGATTAAACCGCTGGAATGGCCTCCACAAAGCTCAGACCTCAACCCCATCGAGAATTTGTGAGCGATTCTCGATGCCAGGGTTGACAAAATTGGTGTTACCAACAAAAATAATTATTTTGAAGCCTTGGAGCGCGCCTGGGAAGAACTAGATCCACAACACCTACAAAACCTGGTGAAAAGCATGCCGAAGCGCCTCCAGCAAGTTCTTAAGGCCAAAGGAGGACACAATAACTATTAACTTGCTTTTTATTTTTTTTTAAATCATCTTTCCTGGGGCCAAGAAGGAAGTGGGCACTTTTTTTGCCACTATTTTTTTTTTTTTTTTTTCAATATAAATTGATTTTTTTTCTTTGAGTAAAACTCTTTTTTTATCAAATTTTTGTAAGTACAACTTTAAAAGATTATCAAAAATAAAATATCAAAAAAGATTTGAGTGTGTTAACCTTAATTTGAACCAAATCAATGGGAGAAATTCGAAAATTGGTAAGGTGGGCACTTTATTTTGCCTATCAGTGTAAAGGGTGGCCACCGAATTTCGATTTTGAATTTCCCGCTTTTTTTCCGGTATATTTTACAAAATTTTCCCGGTTTTTAATCCATTCTTTCTAACGACTTCAAATGACTTTTTCTATATCAAAAATCGTTTCTATGAAAAGCACTGCAACATTTTTTTAAATTGATTTAAAAAATTTCAGTTGTTACTTTTTTCCATAGTAATTTGATTGTTTATCAATAGTTTCCCTATTGGAACAATAAGTTGACTATTAGATTGTTCTAATCTATATGGAATAAGATCTGAAAACTATGGCTATAGTATTCATATGAATCGATTTGTCTCGCGTTCGTCGAAAATCAATGGAGCTCTGGAGCTATCTATCATGGGAAAGATATGGTTAATTGTGCTAATAAAACAGATCCTACTCTTGACACGACAGGGATTAAATTTTAATGCTATTTGAATCATATTTACCAACAATTAGCTCTTTAAGCCAAACTTCGAATTGACAAGATCAAGTTTTAAGATCTACAGAATCTGACAACCGTTCGCGGTGAGGATTTGATGGATTGGTTGCATTCTGGAAATGATAAAACGATCACAATTTTCAGCTCAGAGCTTTGTTTGGTTCTCAAGACATGTGCACTTGAAATTTCGAAGTTGGCTTATAGGGGCAATGGGGGCAATATGAACATACGGGGCAATATGAGCCACCCCGGTTTTGACCTCATAAACAGTGTTTTAATGTCTAGTGTCATTATGATCTGCTAAAGGATAAACACTCAAAATATTTACAAAAATGTACAAATTTGTCCTTTGTCATGAAAAGCTTATAATTTTGACAGTTTCCAATTAAGCCTATAAGATAATTATATTTATAATTCTGGTAAATTTTACCAATCCATTGAATCTTCTGATCCTACTGAACAATTCGTGTACAAAGTTAGATTTGTTAGCAAGTAAACTTATTGAAAAACAATATATTATTTTCAAGGTGAAGGAGCGGGGCAAAATGAGCCACCTAGATTTAAGCAAAACAAACGGTGTTTTGAACATAAAAATGCGTTGCCTAAATATACCAGATTATTTTATTACTGCATAGTCATTTTTATGCACCATTACAAGTGGAACAGTTTGCTAGAAGATACGTTCAACCAAGTATCGCAATTTAGTACTAGAATAACATGGTATGTTTACTATGTGTTAGGTATCTATAAAAAATAAGCAGGTAAATCAATAATTTCAAGCAAAGCTAATAAAATTGCCTTTCCAATAATGTACTTTTCACCACTAACTCTTCTCTATACTGTTTTGAATTAAAATCATTCGATTGAATGAGGTGGCTCATAATGCCCCATATGGTTGGTGACCATGTAAAAAAACATGATTTTCCAAAACGTTCCTAAAATAATTTTTCAAGTTGATGTTAACATTAATTATCCACGTAATATAGAAGATAACATTTTATAATACAAGTTACTTGCATTTAAACCATATTTTATTCTGATTTTCTATGCATTCTATGACGTTTTCCTTAGGTGGCCCATATTGCCCCGTTCGCCCCTAATCATCTTAAGTGCATCTTAATGCTGAATTTTAGATATTTGGCCAACAAAAGCCCCAGGTGCCTAAGTAAATCATCAGGATACCCAAGTAGTTCTTTACCGTCATTGAAATTATTTCAATTCTTAATCCTCTGAATTTTCTTCATAAGAATAAAGAGTTCAAGTTTATGGATGATACAAGGCCACACATGTAGAAGCACTTACTTAAGGGTCACTCACAATTTTAATAACACCGAAAATTATCATTTTTGACATCCACACACTCTCTCGTAATGCTTTTTGTATGAATATTCTACACATTTTATACGAGCTGTAACAGCTTGATCGTTATTAAAATCGTAAATGAGCTCTTATTCAAAACTTTGTCGATTAGATCACTAGTGATATATTAAAAGCATTTATAAACAGGCTTGTTTTCCAGATAAGTTGTGGTATTGAGCAATTACAGAAGAATGTTAAACCAATCTGCAATAAGTAATTGAACTTCGATTCAAAACGTGAGTAAAAGAAGTTAGAGATAAGTTCAAAAAATATTAGCCCTGAGGACAAAAATTAAAAAAAATGTTTCGAAACATTGCTAAGGAAGAAAAGAGTGAAACATTTTTAAGAAATATGGTGTAGCATAGTAGAAATTAAATCATTAATGTTTGAAAGCAATTGGTTCAAAATTGCGGATGCCTCATGGATATATAATTAAACATAACTACTTTCTATAACTTATTTTGGAGGTAGGTTTGTAGATTACAACTTGAAAATGTTCGTTCAAAACGATCTTCCCGGTGATCGTCTCAAATTCCCGGTTTTTCCCGTCTTTTTCCCGGTGGATTCAAATTCCCGTCTTTTTCCCGCTTTTCCCGTTGTTCTCGGGTCGGTGGCCACCCTGAGTGCAGTAGACATTAAGTATAGGTTGTTCACTCAAATCGGCAAATAATTTTAGTGTAGCGTATTCAAAATTCACAGCTACTAACTTAGTAGCTATCATGATACGATCTAATGATATCATAAATTAACTCTCCAAATGCTGTTCACTATCCCCCGGTGTTGAACGGAATACTCATCGAGGAAGTAGTCGAGGATATTAAATTTCCTAAATTAGTTAACCACGGTTCTCCGTTTTCACTGTGCTGTTATGTGAGAAGTTACGAGTTTACGACTAATGAGTGGAACACATGGCGATAGCGAGCGGTACTCAACAACTGGAACACTCCACACTATATTGCACGAATGGTACCGATAGAGAGGTGCGCCGCCGTCGCCGCCATTCGGGAAATCGATGACACACTGAAGAAAAATGAGAGTGACAGTGCGGCATCCAAACATTTTACGACTAATTAAAACCCACTTTTTATCAGAACCACGCCTCCAATCCGAATACAAAAATTGAGATTCTAATCGATACACGAAAGGTCAACAGTCTAAACAAAAAATTTCCACTCGGTGAAAAGGTCCCATCAAAGCACATCGTTTCAATCCATTAAACTTTAAGCAAATACCATAACGTCTGATGTTGTTGGCCCGTTGGGCTGCTTTTTCACTTTTAGCACAAACAGAACTCCTCTCAGCTCGGTTTCATCTCCTGTCTCTGGGTGTGCTAAAATTTTAACGAAATGAAACATTCTTCGGTCCGGCGTCGTGGGAATGCCTTTGAATTAATAACATCACCACCACCAACAGAGAGAATATTGCACGATTCGGCAAGAACACAAAGAATCGGGAGGCTGAGCCAAATTCATGCCAATGTGGATCGGCTGAAAAAGCGGCAAATGTGCGGAGTTCAACAGGCGACGCACATGTGTCGAACAAGTGGCGAATGTTGGGAAAACCAATGGCTGGGTTCAATAGGGTGGGGCTTATTTCCAAAAATCTTCCGTAGCCAGGATTTACAAAGTGGAAAATGAGCATCGGTCCCAAAATAACATCCTGTGAAAAAATGAGAATTTTTGGTGAAGGTTTAGAGGTGGCGCAAAGGGCGTAAGTGCAGTTTTCCCATTTTAGTGAACTCTGAAAACTTTTGGTATGCTTTTCAGCTTGTTTCGGTGATTTTAGGACCCTTAAGGGCAAAAAATCACCTCAAAATTGCGATATTTCCACTCCTTCAGATGATATTTGACGAAATATATTTTATGCATGCGATTTTTGGCCCTTGAATAGGTTACGATGACTGATTACTATGAACCCCAATAAGCATATGAATAGCTGTGGAGGATTCCTATGCTAGTAGAATGGAACAAAGAACAAAGAAAAATGAGAGAAAGAACAAAGAACACAGAAAAATGTAAGGTGGGGTGGGTTAAACAGGTGGGAGGGTGTAACTGATGATATTGAAATTATAATGAACTGCGGAACCGTGAAAATATCTCGGTTGGATGTATGAGATGGGGTTATATGCAAGTTTAACACTAATTTAGTATTTTAGAATGTCCGTTTGATATAACTCCAGCAATTGATTTTATAATCTGAAAGAAATTACAGTGGGGGTCCTAAATCCATACAGGCTCAAAATCCTTAAACTTCATACAAATAGAAGGCGTTTTATATGAAGTGGAAGGGTTTATATTCATTTCTTCGGTGTACGGATTTAGATCCCGCATATCTTTATTAGGTAAATCCATAAACGATTTCTGCTCTCTAGCAATAACACTTCCTTTTATAATTCCTACAAAAATTTCTCGATTATGATGCTATTCCAGCAATTAATTACGTTTGGGCTTCCCATACTTCACTTTCGCCACAACACCTTCAACATAACTTCGGACAAACGGAAATGCAGTAAAAGTTCAATACATAGTTCTACACCTGTATTTGAAACCGATGTATATAAACACCAGCAGAAGGAAAAATTATTTCGAAATATTTCTGAAGTAGGTAATATTAAATAGAAGTCAATATAATAATCGTTTTCTACTGGAACTTTTCTCCATTGCGTAAAATCGAGATTTTTCAAAATTCCTCAGTTACACTGAAAATATCACTAGGTGCACCCTCCCACCTTACATTCTTCTGTGTTCTTTGTTCTTTCTCTCATTCTTCTTTGCTCTTTGTTCCATTCTACTAGCATAGGATCCTCCTCAGCTATTCATATGCTTATTCGAGTTCATAGTAATCAGCGTAACCTATTCAAGGGCCAAAAATTGCATGCATAAAATATATTTCGTCAAATATCATCTAAAGGAGTGGAGATATTGCAATTTTGTGGTGATTTTTTGCCCTTAGGGGTCCTAAAATCACCGAAACAAGCTGAAAAGCATACCAAAAGTTTTCAGAGTGCACTAAAATGGGAAAACTGCACTTACGCCTTTTGCGCCACCTCTAAACCTTCACCAAAAATTCTCATTTTTTCACAGAATGTTATTTTGGAACCGATGATCATTTTCCACTTTGTAAATCCTGACTACGGAAGATTTTTGGAAATAAGCCTCACCCTACTGGGTTCAATGGATGGATTGTAACAATTTCAACGAGCTTCAACAATTATTATTGGCGATGGTGATGATGATTACGGGTTAGATGGCGAATATTCGTATATACGCATCCTCATGTATACCCGAGCAGGCGGAAAAAGCTTAGTAATAGGAAATTTTGATATGGACATCTAAAAGTGATACTAACTTGATAGATATAAGAGATAGCAGATTTGAAAATGATATCTACAATTTACTCCTGGAATACCATTAGCAAATCATATTTAGCTTTTGTAAGATCTAGCCAATATCAGCGAGCTATTCATTGGATCTGCAAACATCAAATTTTGATGTGGCTCAGAAGTTCAAGGAATAAAATTTAGATATTATCTTCAGATCTTTTATCTCTTATGTCAATCAAATCAATATCTCGATTTGATGGTCAGAACTTCACTTCTGCTCGGGTAAGGGTGTTATGTAAAGCGTAGCAGCTGACATAGTTGACTTGCGAAATGTTTTCATGACGAAATGATGATGATCAGATGCATGGAGACTCGTACATTACAAAAATTTTGAAGAAGGAATACAAGAAACCTTATTATCCCCCTGGCATTACTATCCAAGTGGGATATAGCCTGCTAATCGGCCTAGAATTTCCACAGTTGTTGACCGAAAGATTCATTTGCCAGAATCTATGGCAAAGGATAAAAGGTCGAAAGACAAAATGTCGAAAGGAAAAAAAGTCGAAGAGGTCAAAAAAGCGATAACAGTTCAAAAATCCTTCTTCAAAAAAGGAAAAATTCGCCCCAAGCAGATCATTTCAAACCTTTTATCCTTTCAACCTGTTGTCCTGAAACCCCTTTACCAATAGTCCTTAGTTTACATTTGCATGTGGTAAGCTGGATTGTTCTACTTCTCCCCAAATACCGTTTTGATTCATATTACGGACACTTAAGCACTCAGTGAAGTTTCACTTATCAAAAAGCATATAAAATATATCATTCTGTATGATTCCTCAGCCTCACCGAACTCCTAAACCACTTAACTTTCGGATAGTGGGTGAAGATTTCGAATCCGCAACAAAAAAATATTGAAATAAATGGAAATGTGCATACTTTTCATGATTCTTATTCCGGACGCTTCCTCACTTTTGCCTCATATTCCGGACACTTTGATTCGAATTCCGGACAGCTCATGAAAATCATAGTTGGAAATTCCAAATCATCAATTGAAATTACCCAACCACTAGAGAGACGTGTAAGGTAGTTGAGCATTCTAAATTTTAATAGATTTCCATGAAAAATGCTTATCAAAACGAGCCTCGAAAGTGGGAACTTTTGAACGACAAATATTGAAATATTTCGTGTGAAAAGTTTCCCATACAAAGTAGAGTGTCCGGAATTTGAAGCAGTCCGTAATATGAATCAAAACGGTAAGTGCTAAAACATTTGAGTAAACAAGCAGCATTAGGGGAAACGACATTCGGGAAGCAAACTACAACTTACAAACATTGTATAATTACGTTACTTCTTCTTCTTCTTGGCATTTCCTCACTGTGATAGATCCTGCTCCTCAGCGTAGTGTTCTTATAAGCACTTCCACAGTTATTAATTGAGAGCTTTCTTTGCCAGACTTGCCATTTTCGCATTCGTATATCGTGTGGCAAGTACGATGATACTCTATGCCCAGAGAAATCTAGGAAATTTCCATTACGAAAAGATCCTGGACCGACCGGGATTCGATCCCAGACACCTTCAGCATGGCTTTGCTTTGTAGTCGCGGGCTCTAAGCACTCGGCTAAGGAATACCTCTATAATTTCGTTATCTATACTGGATTGTAAGGTTCTTATAGAGTCAATGTAGGGGTCTGAACTCTAGCGTAAAAAACGAACTATGTGCAAATATGTAGGTTCGCGTAGTAACCGCACTATCGGTATCGGTCATCCGTGTATATGATCACGTATTCAATTTAAACTATATGTTTATCGTTCACCAAAACGAATCCTTTCCCATATCCAAACACCCAGTGTTTTCTTTTGAAGTGCAGAGGACTCCTCGGCTTCCATAAAGCAAGTATCACATCCACTTTTTCCTCCCATCCCAAATTGATCTGCATTCGGGCGCAGTCGGCTTCTTAAGCTTTGATTCCATAAAAAAAGATTGGAAATCGGTCGAGTTGTTCAAAAGTTATGATAATTTTAAAAATAAAAAATCTAATGCGCTGAGACCTACAGTGTGTGCCGATGAAAAATGACTGATTTTTTATTTTCAAAAAAAATTATCTCTAAAACTAAAAAACATACATCGCTGTAAATTTTACAGTAAAAGTAACATTTTCTGAACTTTCAGGAAAAAATGAGAACAGCAATAGCCCCTTTGGTCCCGAAAACACGAAAAAACGGAAATAAATGATTTTTTTCATGCAAAAAAAAACAATTTTTTTTTAATTTTATATTTTTCCTGAAAAGTTAAAATCTTTAGCTTTCATTTCGTCCAATAAGATTAAAAATCGGTCGAACGGTTCAAAAGTTATATTTTTTTTAAATAAAATTAAGCAAAAACGCGATTTTTCTGGTTACCCTATTTTGGAAATGGTCACCCTAATCAAAAAATCCAAAAACACGTGTATCCTTATTTCGGATTAGGAACAAAATAGCAAATTTTCACAGAATTCGGTGACCCACTAGATCGGTTTTTCATGAAATGGCTGAAGAAAGAAAAAAAAGCATGAAACGAGCTCACCAATTACTAATCCATCTTCGACTGAGCAGCCGCAATTCAATTTCAAATTCGTACGAATTGTCTTGCTTGGGCATTCCGAAGCTCTGTTCAGCAAAACGCCGAAAATTCGTTACTAGTCACCTACCGGAGAAATTCCCAATTAGGATTGTTACTGCCAGATATCCTCGATCTGCTGGTTAGGTTAGCAGTGCACGTGTGGATAATCAGGTCACGCGACGCCTCTGAAGATTACTACTGAATATTACTAGAAGGATTTCAGTTAAAGCCATAGTATTCATCCTTTTTTTTGTCAGTAGCGATAGGGGTAGTACTGGGACTTTTAATCTGCCCTAAGCTCCTGCCCAACATTTGCTTTTATAAGCCTCTATTACATTCATCACACAGACGTTCCTAAGCAATGTTGCTCAAATGGTCACTGTGTACCCTAGCAGCAATCAACCCTTGCCGTAGTTTTGTAGTCTAGTATTCCAGACTAGTATAAAACTATGATAAGACTTGAAATGCTACTAAAGGGTTGAAGTTAAGAACGAAATAGTTTTATTGAAAGGTCCTCATTCCCTATTTCATTTCATCCGTCACTGTCACATAATTACCACACTTTTGTTTTTAACACTATCACTAATATCACCAATTATCACTCATTAACTTTCGTCATACACATCATATATGTATATTTTCCATTATATCATTTCACTTTCACAGCTACAATTTTTATCAAAATTACCTCACACTACTTTCATAATAATTCATTTTTGTTACCATTTACCATCTAACCATCATAACTAAATAATTAAAAAAATAATCAAACTACGATTTAGCTCTACGATCAATAAAGTTACAGTAGAAAAATAAAATCACTTTGATAATTTTTACTGCACTCACTGTCATTATGAACACTCTTATCATGAATGTGTTAAGAACTAGGCAATAGGTTTTATATTCAAAGAAATGATTGCAGAATGTATTATAACCATCAATAATCTAATAGTATAGACAAACATACGTACCACTGAGGGTTCATATTATGTATTTTTAACAAAACTATCACAATCACTTTCAATGCAATTTACAAATATTTTCATCACCACACATTTCTTCAAATATCATTATTAGCACTCTCACAATCACCAATTTTAAAACGACGAATGCAACGCACAGTTACACCAAACACCTATTCTTATGATGCATTATAAAACGATTGATCACTCGTTAGCTTCGAAACTTAACAACCATTACTGATTAGTACAAAGGATGCTACAGCTCGTGGTAAACGAACTGAACCATCAACAACTAGCACTGGTTTATTAGACTGGCCCAGCTCAGTATGGGAGAAAAATAAAGTTGTATGATTCCACGGGGCACCCCCCAGGATTATTTCTTGGGGTTAGAGGAAGCCTTTCTGAAAAATTCAGCTCATTTGGTTGTTCCATGAGCTGGCGCATTTGAATTGAAGTTAATATGGGATTTTCAGCTCAAACATATGAGCAACAGCACATCATCTGCTGTTTGGTTCAGGAAAATTGATGATCGCGTTCAATTGGACCCAGAATTTCAAAAACACTACTTGATATAATAGCAAAGAATATTGTAGAAGATTGTACCACGATCAAAATTAATAAAGTTGGTGTTTCAACCATCTGAAGTATATCATGCAATACTGCTTGCATTTCTTCGACATAGCTTGGAGGTAACCACTAAGCGCATCATAGCCACCTATGACGCTGGGCGAGCTGAGGCACATGTCGCATGCATATAAGTGACTGTACGGGAGTGCTGATCTAAGCCTAACTTTCAACAGCTGAAAAAGTAATGAAAATGAGATCAAATCCAGATACAACCTTCTGTAATTATGTTCATTAGGGTATCAACTAGTGTATTTGTCACTCTGGGCTTTTTTGAACGCGAACAATTAGTATACGGAACGAAACAGTGACATAGGGTCAATTTTCAATATATTAGAGACGAATATCCCATACAATCTTCATAACGATTGCGCTGGTGGAGCAACCAATTGAGTTGAAATTTTGAGAGAGCGTTTTTCTTACCCTAAGGCTCATATCTAGGGGGTGCCCCATTAAGTTTTACAACTTTTTTGTTTAAGGGCTAGTCTACTGGTTTATAAGTAACTACTGAGCCCTGGCGGTCCCTCCGTTCGAAGAGCAACTGATAATATGCCTAAACATATTAACAGATCCTCCGCCTGAATGCAGCCGTTTCATGACAAGTCATGAACCGTTAGAGGTGTGCCAAAGTATTGAAAAGGTGATATGTTTCACAGACGAGTATTATTATGATGCACCTTCTACTTTGGCATCGTCAAACCCTGTGATCGTGGCCAGGGCATTAGGTCACGCGACGCCTCTGAAGATTGCTACTGAATATTACTAGAAGGATTGCAGTTAAAGCCATAGTATCCATCCAAAGCAAAAATATCAAACAAACAAATACTGGAGGAATTTTGGAATGAAATGCAGGAGAAATCCCAACGAAATTTCAACAAGATTTCCATATAAATCTGTTCTGAAAATGCATAATGACAATGAAAAGTTTCACAGAAATTGATTATAAAATTTTTGAAAGGCCAATTCAAACAGGAAATTTATGGCTAAATGCCTAAGAGATTTTACATAACCAGAATGGGAAAATCTATGAATAAAATCCTACAGAAATTTCAAATGTCATTGATAGAAAAGTTCTTGCGTTTTTCTGTAGGAAATAATAAAGGAACCTTTGAAGAAAACTTCAGAAGAATTCTCGGAAAAATCCATGCAGAGATCTGCCGAGGTTTGTGAAGATATATTTGAAAGGGTAAAAAGATGATGATGATATTTGTTGATAGAACCTAATTGAGCAAATATTCAAAATTATGAGAAAATCAATTAAGGATTTGCAGCAGAAATATCTGCAGAGCATAATATATTGGAACAAATCCCGGATGATGTCAAACATGATAGATGAAATTCTATCAAAATGATAAATTAGTTGAGAATTCTCAGGAGCACTTTCAGAAGAATCTCCGAAGAAAAAGGCTGGAAATTTTTCAAGTGGGACTTCCCGTGTTTTCCCGGATTGATGGACACCCTGCTTCGAAGGAGTTTCCTAAGGACAACAACGGAGGAATCTTCGAAAAAATTCCTAGGGGAAACTTAGAAGCATTCCCTACAGTAAAAATGTTTGAAAAATGTCTCAAATTAATATCTGGAAGTTTTGAAAAGCCATTTCCGATGAACCAAGCGAAAAACATGCATGATATTCCAAAACTAGTCGTATGAGAAACTAAAATTTCATAAAATCATCTCAGCTGTATTATTAGCGCATGCTTCTTGGCTATATTAACACTTCGGCAAAAAAGGAGGGCACTTCCGGTGAACCAACTTTAGAAATGTTGATGTTCGATGCTATCATTCTCATAACATTAGCACGACCAGGTTCTTGAGGCAATGAGTACAAGTACAAGCTGTTCCGCTACCCAATCTTCATGATATCATGTGAGCTCGACCGTTGGAGACGAAAATTCAGGAAAAAAAAATGAAGAATCCACATCAATTCTTTGAACGACTTTCTGTAAAGGCTCCTGAGGAAATCTCTGGTTCGTATTTTCTTCAAAACATCTCATGATGCTGCTCAATCCTTATAGTTCTGCTCTTAACTATCACTCAACTGATTGGGATGCATACACAGTAGGATGCGGCTTATTTTTCAAAAGTTCTCAAGAGCTAAATTTGTATGCTCTTCTGAACTTCAATCACATAAAAAGAGAAGCCTCATAAAACTTTGAAACATAATTATATTTAGAGGTGAAGCAAGCGTCTTGAAGGCGAATTTTCAAGGTATAAAATATGACCTTCGTTGAAGTCACCATAACTTTCCATACTTTTCCAACCAGTTTTGGAACTCTTAAGCAACATTCCTTTAAAAATTAAATTTAAAAATATTTTGTACAACATCAAATTTTACTAAAACCAAAACTAGTCTTAGTTAAAAGCAGTTTTCCCCAAATTTTTCCTCATTTAACTAAAAAAATCATCTGTGTTTAACCATAACTTTATGAATACTCAGCCAATTTCAGATCTTTTTACATGCTTTTGAAGCTAATTTAATTATTTTCAAACTGTGTACACAACATATTTAACTAAACAAATGATTTTCAACAAGTATTCCATTAGAAATGTTTAAATTCATTAATCGCGAGCAATCATTTTGTACTTTTGAACAAATCACAACTCGAATGTTTGGTGAAGATTCATGATAAATTGCATTGCCCAATTTTTAGGAATTTTCTACATGATTCCTAGATACAAATCTAGTGCAATTCTTTGATGGACATTCCGAAGAGTCCATAAGTGGAAGGAATTCAAGCAGATTGTTCTTATGGCATTCGTAAAGTTTTTGGTAATTATTTTGGTTTCGAATTTTTGACATATTATCCAAAACGGAGATCATCGAAGAACAATTTTAAACATAATCATAATCTTTAAAGATTTTTTTTTTCAAAAAAAGGATCCGAAACGTCTACAGAAATTTTCTAATGCGATGAGGTATTCTTATTGTTCCTTAGAAATGTTGTTTGAATTCCATTGGTCATTCCCACATGAACTTCACCAGAAATGCAGCCAAATATATCATCAAAGCATTAAATTAAAAAAAAAAACGATTTTTTTTTGCGTTTTTTTCTTTGATTTCATCAAAAACCCTTAAAGAAGTTTTACTGAGTTTCACCGATAACTACTGAAAGATGCTCCTGCACACTTATTTTAGAATGCCGAATCTAACCTTTTTAACCAAGATTTGCACAGCCGAAGAATCAGCAAACCAATTGAAAGATACTAACATTGCTTCTGCTAATAATTCATCAAGGAAAAGCATCATTGATTCTCGTAAAAAGCTAAATACAAGTCCGCTCAAAATTGTGTAGATTTAACCAACACTCGTGATTTAAATTTCGACTGAAAAATGTTCCACAATTTAAGCGTTCATTACATATTTTTGGATGCTGGGCTGTAGTAATGCTTAGGGACTTTCTATAGAAATTCTTCAAAACATTCCTGAAGAAATCAATGGGATAACCTGTCAATTTGAGAAAAAGATCTGACAAATGACTTGTTTTTTTTTTCTTTTTTCATGTTATTGACCCTCTGATGGAAACATTGTGTACCGCTCCGATGAATTCCTGAAAAAGGGGAAAACATGCTGTACTATAAAAGGCGCTGCCGGATTGGCATCAATTGCCAATACTGTTTCGTCGATCAACCATCGATAAAATCAAATAAAATCGATAAATTCTGAATAAATTTCCGAAAAAATGCAGAGGTTTCTGGTCAACTCGTAGTACTTACTTGAGAATTTCTAAAGAAATTTGAAGACAGTTTTTCCAGAAACAGCAAAAAAAAATATATCCTGTAGACTGTAGAGTGTAGAAAATCCTTGAATAATTAGCCATGAAATTGGGGCTACCCCGTTTGGCATAAAGTCGTTTGACATAATGGTCATTTCGCATAATGGTCATTTGGTATAATGGACGTTTGGCATAAAAAAAAGAAATTAGAAATTTAAATAGTGCTACTTAAAAGAAGATCTGGTGATTAAAAGAAGGGAAAACCGTCGATGAAAATGTTAGTAGTTATAATGCCAACGTAGAAAAGAAGGCAAAATTGTCAATGAAAATGTTGGATGTTACAATGCAAACCACTGGTTGAACGACGTAATGAGAAAGAACAGCCTATGACCAAAAGAAGGGAAAATGCCATATGACAAAGTTAGCAATGCTAACGCCAAAAACATAGTAACTCAGTTTTCAATGATTATGCCAAATGTCCATTATACCAAATGACTATTATGCCAAACTACCGTTATGCCAAACGGCTTTATGCCAAATGACTTTATGCCAAATGGCGTCCCCCTATTATAAATACCTATTTTTTTAGTCACTTCCGGTGAACATGTTGAAAAACATGCATGATACTCAAAAATAGTCATATGGCTGCTCAAACTACATGAAATTTTCTCAGCTTTGTTATAAAAATATGCTATTTGCCTATATAGACAATTTAGGCCAGAAAATCGGATGGTGATTGGATTTTGAGACCACTTCCGCTGAACCTTCGGTGCACCTTCTGATATTTTGATGAAATTACTTCTGAAATGCAACATGCCCGATAATCGATATTGTTTTTCTCATTACATTACAACGACCAGATTCTGGGCGACTATTTCGGTGTAACAGACAACAGAGACGAATGAGTACCTGCAAGTAATAAGGCTGCGATATCTATGATATCATATTATCGATGTATTGGAAGATTACGTCGGTGTATGACAATTTGAGCAAATTAAGGCCGAATCGCTTCCAATAGACTACATCAATTGGTATCAGCATTCCTGAATAAATTTCATAGAAAACGTTGCAGAATCCCCATCAAGTCTATGAACGTCTTTTTAGGATCTTATTTCTTAAGAACCTAAGGTAAGCTTTTTATAAGGTTAAGATGAATGAAAGAGAACAAAACTAGAAAACCAAAAAGTGTTCAGCGCCAAAAATGTGTCCGTTTGTTTTTAGTTGTGGTTAAAATTGAAGTTGTGACTTTACTTTACAGTTCATACTCATCTTAAGAATTTGTAAAAATCTTGTTCGAATAAGTGTCTATAGAACAAACATGATATCAAATTTGTTACAGAGATAAGAAACGACGCTAATGAAACACGCCGCCACCACAATTTGAACCCAAGCGTTGCTAATTTTTCACAACTCATGTTTCACGATTACCCAACCTCACCTTCTGAGCTCAGAATCACGAGCCTCAAAGAACCGTGTGAATTTCCCTCCATCCACATCCCACCGGTAGACATAGATAGACAGACATAGGTGATAATGATAGAATAATACATCCGAAGAATGTTTCACTCTCTTCTGCTGTTGCCTACCTGTTTGTTGTTGTTGCGTGCTTTTTCGTTGGTCCCATTGGCCAAGGCATTCAGCTTCTCGCTGGACGAGGAAGGTTGCATCTGCGGCGTCTGCTTCTGAGCACCTTCCTTCTGTTGGACTACCGTCCCGTTCTGGGTCTCCTCCAAGGCCATTGTTGCTTTGTTTTCTTCTTGAACTCAACCAGACACGATTAAATCAAATTCTAGGGATAGATTTCTTACTTCACTATTGCGTCACTTTCACATGAACAATTCAACCTTCGTCACTCTGGGCGTTGGATATTCCGCACCGAACGCTCCGAACAACGGGAAGATTATCGATTTTTCTCAACCTCTGCAGTCGCGTCGATTTGGAACCACCGCGAATGCGATTCACCGGGCAGAGGAACACACTTAAAACTATTCTATTTTCTGAAATTCTTCTCACTCCACCACATCCATGTGCTATAAGGTCGAACCGCGATTGATTCCACTAGGTATAGTGCACGCAATACTCGATTCTGACCAAGGGGGAAAATAACAGGAAATGCCAGCCACAAAGAATCGAAAAAATCGAACTTTTGGGTTCTATCGTCGACTGGGGGGGAGCTACACACCTAGATGTATGTTTCGGGTGCTCTTCTTCAGGTCCCCTTCTGCACTATATCACTTCTTCTGGGCACCTCTCTTCTCAGGGGGCGCGTGGTTCAAACTAACTGATCGTCTCCGCTAGTATGCGAGATACGCTTCGACGACTTCCCAAATGGTATGTTTTGGATGCTTCTTGCTTTTTTTTTGTTTACTCCACCGCAAACACACCTGGCGGCACACGCTTCCGCTCCCCTTTCGTTTCAGTTCTCAACTCGTAACACTATGATTGCGTACTAACACTTCTACGTACTATTCTGCAGTTGATGCTTATTTTTCTTTCTATGCTTCTTATGTTTCTCTGATTTTCACTCTTTTCCTGCTGATTTCTCAGGTTTATACGACTAATTTTTCACTGCGTTGATTATTCTCGCTTCTGTAAGAGATAGAAAAAAGAATTAAAATTACACTCTTCGTTAGACCACGACACGTTGCTTTGCCATCGTCGCACCATATCCGAGTCCCGGCGACTACTGTAGCAACAACAAGCAACGAGGTCTGGTCGGATCCGATGGGGAAAAAGAACATTAACTACGGAAGCTATGCTCCCCAGTGCACAGTGGTCCAGAAGGAAGATTTTTAAATAAAAAAGGAAACTAAAAGAGAACAAACTTCAACTAAAAAAGACATACAGTAACTAAGAACAAAACGAGAACAAACAGGAACTAGGGTGCCGGTTCCATTAGCGGATTACCTAAGCAATAAAATGTCATAACATAATAACGAAAAGCCTTAATGGCGATCTTTTGGCGTCAACAGAAAGAATTCAACCTCTATCATATGGAAAATAAATAAAAAAAGTGATAAAATTATTTTTTGAGCATAAAATCGCTCGAGCAACTATTGGTACACGTGTTCGAGTAGTTACACTAGTGCTCCAGTAGTAGACGTTCGGGAAGAACACAAGGAATTTCAGACAAAATAGTTGATTTTTACAACACGGTTCAACATTTTTCCCTCGTAGCAGCAACTAAAATCTTTCGAAAGAAGCATAAACATCATCTCTGGGACATTTCTTCATTTTTGTATTTATACTCGCTTACCCAACGTGGCTAGCCACGTTCCAACAGAATTTGGAAGCTAAACATTGCATTTCAGCTTGCAATACCCGTTTCAATTGGCCCGGTGTACCTTACGGCCATTCAAAAAAAAGCATACATTTAGGCTCTAACCACAGACAAACAGACGTAACAGCTAGAACAATTATCAATTCAAAACTAGTTTCACGAACATTAACGCCCAATGCTAAAATCACTGTGTTTGGCCAACCGTGAACTAGGTGGCGGTAGTGCGCAAACGTCAAACTCGAACGAAAGCGAAACGAGCGCCACGAGTGACCCGTCGGCCAACTACTAATTAATAGTATTGAGCGCTATTATGCTGTACGATGAAAATAATTCGAGTCTTACGTCTGTTTGTCTGTGCTCTAACCATACTGTTTAGGCATGTTATCTCTTTGCTGTTGTAAGGTTCTAATCTCAAATTATGACAGCCTTTAATACTGTTGCAGTGTTTATTTTGCTGTAAAACATTTCAAATGTTCCAGAACATTTTACAATTCGGACAAGAATGAAATAGTAAATTCTCGACTACGAATACTCTGCTGCTGAAGTGGTGCTTCAAAATTTATGTTGTAGTACTCAATGAAACATTTCGCTTAAACTTTTCAAAGCGTTACTGACAGACAGACAACTCTGGGATTTTATATATATGATGATTTTTTGATAAAATAAAAAGCTGAAATTTGGAAAATCGACTAAAGTAGAGGTGATCTATCCACCAAAAAAGCGCATGTCGCTTTTATTGAGAAATATACGTTTTATTCCATAGTCCAATCTACTGTATATTACAACCATTGGTACCGGAATCCTATTATTAGGGAGGGGGGAGATTCTATCAAAATTTTCGACCATCAATTTCTTACTTACTTAAGGATACTTCAGGAATTCCTCCAAAGATTCCTTCTGTAATTATTCTAGAGATTAGTTAAGACATGTTTCTAGCAAGTAAGGAATTATTCAAATAATTTCCTAGGGACTTGTCATTTAAATTACCGCAGGAATTCCTGGAAAAAATTGAAATGTATTTCTGAAGGATAAAATGGTCGGTATTCAGACAGACTGAACCAAGTGCTTTTCAAATGATTTCAGGAAAACGTACCCAAAGCGTTCGGAATGACAAAATATTGGCATTATTTGCTGTCATATTGGAACTTTTGTGTTCGGTGAAACATTTGTATCAAAATAGCATCGAAAAAATCAGAATTGACGGAGTCCTTGACTAATCTTTGCAAGGCCGATATATCATCTAGTCCGGTCTGTCTGAACACCGACCAAATAATCTATAAAAAAATCTTGGATTGAACGTTTGCAGAAATAACTTATGAACTCCCACATGAGAGGAACATCTGGACCCTTGAAGAAGTCTTGTAGATTTTTTCAAATAGATTTCCGGAAAGATTATTGGAACAATTATAGTTTCCTTGAAATCCTTGATGAACTTTGGGCAAAAACCTAGGAAAAATTTGCGTATGAGTAATCAAAAAAACTACCTGAAAATTACTGTAGCATTTTTTGATGGAAAAGCTTACTTGAATTATAGCCCTTTTTTATTTTTACGATGTTGTACTGTCCTGGAGATACGCTTTTACTCCCAGCTGAAAACGAGCATAGCACTCTACATCTTGATTGTTTACATACAACTGACATTATATAGACAAGAATGGTTTTAAGACCTCCAGAAATTTATGCTTTTTTCTTCGAGACATTTTTGAGAAACTGATGAGTAATTTATCTTAAGATATTCGCCAGAATTATCGTTTTGATTCATATTACGGACACTTAAGTTATCATCAAAAAGCATACACCACCGCACGTTACGGTCGTATTATTCCAGTCCACGCGCTTCATTTCAGTGCCGTCCGAGTGCCCCGAGTTCCCCGGTTTTCCGTGGCCACTGTCTACGCCACGTGTGCAGCTATTGCCAAGTGTTGAACACCTTAAACTTTCAGAAAGTAGGTGAAGATTGGTGATTCCACAACATAAATAAATGGACTTTTCAAGATTCTTATTACGGACGCTTCCTAACTTTTCCTTCATGTTCCTGACCCTTCGATTCGAATTTCCGTCAGCTCAAGGAAAAAATAAGAATCACCAAACCATTAAAGATACATCTACTGCAATGAATTATTTTCAATTTTCATAGATATCTATAGAAAATGCTTATTAAAACGATCTTTGATTGTGAGAACTTTTGAAACATTTCGTGTGGAAAGTGACCCATACAAAGTTGAGTGTTCAGAAATTGAAGCTGTTCGGAATTCCTGGATTTATCTTTTTCGACCAAGAATATATCTACGGATTCTCCAGGGATTTATCCAGAGATTGTTTCTTAAAGTCTGCCGGTGATTGTTAATAAAATTTCCCAAGTACCGTGTATGCATCATACTTTGCCCACCTTTCTCTATTTCATGGAAAAAACATATTAACGGCGAAAGCAAGTATGAAAAACTCAAATCAAGAAAATATTGCAATATGATGATTACCTTCTTCAGCCAAATGCGGCATATTTGGCGCTGCGCAATGTTACGGTAAGACCTCAGGAATTGATCGAGGAATTCTTTCAGGGAATTCTTCTAGGAAATTTACAAAGAAATTTTTGTAGGAATTCCTGACAAAAGCCAGGAGGTTTCTAAAGGAAATCCTAAAATACTCTCTGTTGAAAATCATGATGAAATAACTGATGAATTCCTGCATGAAAGGATCAATCTGGACCATTAAGGAAGTCTAGTAGAATATCTCAAATAGATTTCCGGAATTATTATTGTAACCATTTTAAACCAAAGCATTTGTCCAGTGAACCTCGGAATTGCGTTTGAATAATCATAATTATTTAAAAAATACTGTAGCATTTTCTATAGTGGGAATCCTAATTGAAAGAATTCAAAAAACTTGTGGAGGAAATGCTTGGGGAACTTCTTGAGAAATCCATAAACGGCTTTTTTGGAAATTATGGAGGAGTTTCTGTAGGAATCTCTGGAAGATCTTCTGGTGTAATTACTTAAGGAAACCGTGGAAAAAAACTGAAAGTACCAAACCGATTTCCTGGAGTAATACCTGGAAGAATTTCTGGAGCAATTCCTGGCCAAATCTGAAGAGGATTTTTTAAAGCAATCCCTGTGGAAATCGGTTCAAGAATCTGATACTTTGATGTTAAAACTAAACCATTTTTTCAACTTCCTGTAATAAACCTTTTGATGCTTTGTGGAATGATTTCTGATTTCTAAACTTTGGAAGATATCCTGAAGTAACATTTGAAAACGTTGGAATTTCCGGGGAAAATCTGTGGGAAAATACCTGCAGAAAATACAGGAGGTATCAGCTTTAAACTGCTAAAGGTTTTCCTTGAGTAAATGAGGGAGGAATCCCTTTGAGTATCCCTTGAGAAATCGTATTAACAAAGTTCTGAAATAATCCCTGAGAGAATGCTGGAGAACAGAAACTGTTTGATAAGTTCTTCTTCTTCTTCTTGGTATCACGTCCTCACTGGAACAGAACCTGCTTCTCAGCTTAGTGTTCGTATGAGCACTTCCACAGTTATTAACTGAGAGCTGTCTTTGCCAAAGTTGCCATTTTCGCATTCGTATATCGTGTGGCAGGTACGGTGATACTCTATGCCCAGGGAAGTCAAGGAAAATTCCATTACGGAAAAATCCTGGACCGACTGGGATTCAAACCCAGACATCTTCAGCATGGCTGTGCTTTGTAGTCGCAGGCTCTAACCGCTCAGCTAAAAACACACTGTTATTTATTTTTAATGTTGATAAGTTCTACAACATTAAAAATGAATTATGTGGTAAATTAAGTAAATAAATCGTAATACATGCTAGTAGACTTGCATGCAAGTTGGCTGAAATTGACATATAATGCACTACAAACAGCCAATACCTCAAAAACTTGAAGTGCTTTTGAATTTATCAAATGGAGAAGGATCCAGCCACCCTAAATTGAGTAAATAGTGATGCTTGGAAAGGAGAGCAAACAGGAGCTGTAGGAATTCTTCCAAGATTATTGATAAGTAAATCTTCATGAATTCTTCATGAAACTCAAATTATTGTGAAATGTACCACCAGAAATTATTCCACGGATTTTTT
Organism: Aedes aegypti; assembly: GCF_002204515.2. Taxonomy (NCBI): domain Eukaryota; kingdom Metazoa; phylum Arthropoda; class Insecta; order Diptera; family Culicidae; genus Aedes; species Aedes aegypti. The sequence goes on from NC_035108.1 coordinate 351,471,244, forward strand.
TTGTGGTTTCTCAAGAAAGGCACACAAAGATGCTCCGGTGATTTTTCCCAGATTTTCGTTCTGAAAGATATGTCAGAAATCAACGAGTAAATTGTCTAAACATATCTATTGGAATAATTACAAACAATGCACTGGATTTGTTTCATCAAAAGTTTTCGTAACAGATTTCTTTAAGATTTTTGACTAAGAATTTCTCTAAGGATACTTCACGGATTCCCAAGCAAGTCCACATGGAATCAAAAAAGGAACTCTTCCAGGAGTTTCACCGGAAAATTATTATAGAAATTCCTAAAAAAAGCCAGGAATTACTTCTATGTATAGCAAATTTTGAAGTACTTTCTGATGACAACCATGTTGAAAAAACTGATGAATGCAGTACCATGAAAAAAATATCGAAACCCACCTGTAAGTCTTGTAATAGGAAACAATTCCAAAGTAAATCTATTTTTCTTGGAATCTCTGATCAAATTTATCCCAAAATAAAGTTGCGTATGAAAAATCAGAAGAATTACTGGAAAATTCTTGTAGCATTTTGTAGCGACAAACCAAATTCAAATTTTAAAGGATCTATGGTTAATTAAATTGCGTTATTAACTCGACAAATTTGGAAGAGACTGAAGAATTAACAGCTGTATGAAATATTGGAAAATTCTTTACAAAAACCAGTAGAGGAAACACTTAGGAGAACCGAGAAATCCTAGAGGACTTTCAGTAGGATTTCCAGAAAGATCGACTGGAGTAATTACTCAATATTTTCCTGGAAGATTTTTGGAGCAATTCCTGATTTTTTTAACAATTCCTGGAAAAGCTAAACGAATTTATTCAAACTCCCTGCAAAAACATATTATTGTGCTTCCTGGAATGATTCCCGTAGGAATCTTTGGGAGATCTCATGAAAAAATATATTTGAAAAAAATCGGTGGAATAATCACTATAAAAGTTCTGAACAAAATTGTGGGAAAATACCTGTAGAAATTACAGTAGGTGTCATTGTTCAAATACTGAACTGCCCTTCTACGCCTACTTGTCCCATGTTTCCTAAACCTTATGGACCGTGGAACAAATATGAGTAGAACGGCAGTAAAGGATTTCCTTAAGCAAGTTCTGAGGGAATCCATTTAAGTATCCCTCGAAAAAAAAAACTTGACGAATTTGTTGATTAATCACTGTGAGAATTGCTGATAAAAATCTCTGTGGTGTGATATCCTCTTAAATAATCCAAAAATCGCATACCGCATGGAATTCAGGTTGATTTAGAGGCTTTAACTTTCCAAAGCAATGACTCTGGTCAATGAGACCGCTACCAATCGATTCACCATCCTTTTTACACTCGAGAGATCTAACCCGAATACCGTTTTGATTCATATGACGGACACTTAAGGCATCAGTGACGTTTAACTCATCAGAAAGCATATAAAATAAACCATTCTGTATTATTCCTTCGCGTTATCGAGCCTTCAAAACTTAACTTTCGAATGGTGGGTGAAGATTTGGATTCTGCTACAAGAATAATTTTAAATAAATAGAAATGTGTGGACTTTTCATTTTTTTTCCGGACGCTTCTTTACTTTTGCCTCATTTTCCGGACACTTTGATTCGAATTCTGGACAGCCCATGAAAATCATAAATAGAGAAGTCAAATCATTATTTGAAATTGGCAAACCAATAAAGTGGCGTCTAATGCAGTTGTGCATTATAAACTTTCATAGATATACATAGAAAATGTTGACTAAAACGAGCCTTGAAAGTGAGAACTTTGAAACAGCAAAAATTGAAACATTTCGTGTGAAATGTTTCCCATACAAAGTACAGTGTCCGGAATTTGAAGCTGTCCGTAATATGAATCAAAACGGTACTTTTCTTTTTTTTTTGTTCCGCAGCCGTCAAATTCTACTATTTTGGAATTAGGATTAAGGAATTAGGAGAACCAGAAACATAAGAAGGTTTCCCTACGAGTTTTGCTCAATATTTTAATGGAAACAAAAATAGGTATAACTACCAGAAATCCACCAAGAATATCGTCAGGAGTCTCAAAAGGCATCTGTTAAAAATACTTCCACAAATTTTCTCAGTAATCTCAGAGAATATTGTCAGGCATCTCACAAACCAAGAAAAACATCGAAAGAAAGATGTTAGGAGCCCATCATCATTTAGGACATTTTGGTCATGGTCATGATCACATAAATAACAAGGCACCGCTCAAAAGTCAAGAAGTGAACTCGTGCATTAGTCCATAGATAGTTTGAAATAATTATTTTTCATTTTGTGAAATCGACATTTTACCCCATCAAAATCTTCCTTCTGGACCACTGTGCCCCTTCCCAGAAAACTTCACTAACTTTTTCTTCTCGCTTCTGAATGACGGCCAAAATTAGCCTCCGAAAAGTACACGGTCTTCGATTCCTTTGGAAAATCCACTTCCAACAACCTTCAATCGATGAAGATAGACGGATGGGTTCTACGACGTTGGTAATCCGAAAAAACTGTACGGCCACTCCGAATTGATTTTCTCCACACCGCACACAAACAAGATTGATCACCAAACGGGGCCCACTAAGAGCTGGTTCTCCCCGAACAGAAAAAAAAACTAGTCACTCTTTCTTCCAGTGGCCACCGAAACGCATCACTGAAAACTCTGGTCACGGGTCACCGACGGAAACCGCTTCCAAAAAACACACCGACTTTTCCGCAAATAAAACGCCGCCCTGCTTCAGTTTCACTTTTTCCGCACAAAATTTTGGCTTTCTTTTCACTCTGCGCTCTGCTTTTTATGCCTTTTATTTTTTTTTTTCTCTTGCAACACCCAAACACAAGAGGATTGTTGTGACGTTTTCCCGTTCCGTTTGAGAGAAGCGACCGACGCAAGCAAGCTCTTTCCGAAGACTGGCGAATGAATGGCCCCGAACGATGGACGCTTGCTTGCAGCAGCAGCAAGCAGCTTTGCACAACCGAACCGCGAACGAAGTCACGCGAAGCAGCAAATGAACGGCGTTTGTTTACGTGAGGCGCGTCGCTGATGGGGAAACTTCAATGAAATGAACACTGCATTGACGCGACACGAGCGCAGTGTTCATTGATGAGTTGCGAGGGGTGTTGTAGCGTGCGTAGTTCGGTTACGCAAGAAACCGTTATGAATTGACAGTTTGCTAGTTGGAAAGTGCCGTAAACTGCACAGTGATTCGTCTCCAAACTAATTTTGGAAAGAAGTTAATTTCAATACGATTGATTGTGCTACAATTCGTGCTACTTTTCCCCGAGCGTCAGTTCTCATAATTTCGTTTCAACAAATGTTAATTCACCGAATGATAATCCCCCGAATACCTTTTTTTGTCGATTGACTCATTTTGAGTCATATTCACCTTTCGTTTTTGATTGGCAATTCTTTCGGGCTTCACCAATCTAGGCTTTTTTGGCACTATGTATTTAGTCGAAAATGGCCAAACATCTTGTTCTATCAATCATTGCTTATACTAGTTTACAACGTTTTTAGAATTCGATGAGCTGATCATCATTTTCCATGTGAAATCGTGTGCTGAATCCGAAAATGCGGTCGAAAAAAAATCTAAGTAGAACCACGTAGAACCGTCATCGACAGCAGCAAGATGAGTTTGAAAGCATTTTTGTTACATCAGGGAAACGACAGACCATCTAGTTCGCTGGTTCACGCCGTAAATATGATGAAGACCCATGAATCAATCGCGTTGTTGCTCGAACTGATCAATTACATCAACATAATTGGAAAATCTGACCCGATTTGAAAGCTTTTCACACTTAAAAAATATACGAATTAGGGTGAAATTTCATCGTGATCTCAACAGCTGAAGGTTCGGTGAAAAAAAATCTATCTATCGAACTATCTGTAAAACCATTGAACAAAATCAAAAAGAAAAATTCGATCGAAATGGTCCGACCGGGAATCAAACTCTCGAACTATCGATCCAGGAAGCAGGCTAGCTACCATTAACCCGTATAGGCCTGAGTGAAAGAAAAATTACTAAAACTCTCACCGCTCAGCGAATACTTAACGGATTACAATTTTTTGTCAGTATACTCGTACACATATCTAGTTTCTGAAAGTGGGCAAAGGATTTCGGCAATGTTCCTGTGGCCGGAGTTATTACGGTGGATCACTGGGTCAGGTCGGGTGACAGAACCCTCTGTGCCAAATTTCAAGACACAGATAGTTTCCAGAATCGGTTATAATGTGGAGTTTTAAGAAAAACGCATCAGCGTAAACCTTCTGATAATCGATTAAATTGAATAATTATGTCAACTGCATTTGATTGATCATACAAATGACCGGTTTCGGGTCCCCGGGATGCCACAAATGTATGATAAAGTGCACAATTTGTATCTTCATATCTGTGTCAAGCTTATGGGAACGCATTTTAATGAACTATTATGTTCGATCTATACTTTTAGAGATTTTACACAGTTCAATATGTATCAAATCTAGAGCGGGTTCTTAAAGGCATTCAGTCCGATTGGCCGTATCTGGTACACTCTAAACGGTGCAAAACTATTAATTTATAATGTTGAATATCAAATATTAATGGTTTATGCAAATTATTACGATTGCCATTGGAAATAAATAAAGATAACTTGGCATGTCAAAAGAAATCGCTTTTTTATAGCCGACAACCTACCACAATAAGTCCGGCTACATGAGTATACCCGAGTTCCTCCGGCCACTTCTAGAAACTTGATATGTGGGCCAGTATGCTAACAAAAATATTTGAATACCGTCAAACGGGGTGACTTGCAACACTTTTCAACTTCAATCTTCCAAAACCATGATCTAAACGTAATCTAAAAATCTAAATTCCTTGTAGAACTTTGAATGGCCGGCTCGCCTACAGAATGAGATGATAGAAAATTGAATCGAATTATTTTGTCATATCAAAAGTCATCAAAAAGGTGAATTTTTTTTAAATGTCCTTGTGCGGGGTGACTTGCAACACTCACTGCTAATTTAGTTTTTTCCAACAATATGTTGATATTTTTTATTAGTCACACTTGTTAAGTATTGTTATTCATGTATTTAAAGCATTCGAACCAGTACAACAACATTTAGAATGCATTTTTGTAAGAAAATAATTGAGCTATTTTTATATGGGAAAAAGAGGCGTTAAATCATCAAGGTCCAATACTTTAACTGAACAATATTTTTAACGAGTGTTTGTAGTTGATTGATGAATAATTACTCTTTTGATTATAAAGTAGACCTAACAAAAAAGTTTTTAACTTTTATAATACTCTAAAATGCTTAGAAATAAAGTGTTGCAAGTCACCCCGCATAGATACATGTGTATAAAAAATATTTTTAATAAAAAGTTGTTGCTACAATTTCGTAAAATAAAGTTCGTCATATTATCACTTATTAGTTATAGAAACATCATGTAGAGTATTATTTTTGTACATAAATATATCTCATGTTTTCAGGTCACGATTTCGAACCTGCATCAAGTATCAGTTTTCTAGACATTTAAAAGAATTATGTTTATTGTATGAACATATTTATAATAACAGTTTTAATCGTGGCTTCTACTTGAATTGTGAGTCACACGTATTGAAGCACCGATTTAAAACGAATTTTCTATTGAAAATTGTGTTTCATAGTGAAATTTAGTTGTAAATTACAATGTGTTGCAAGTCACCCCGCCGTTGCAAGTCACCCCGTTTGACGGTACGTTACGTATTCGCTGAGTGGTAAGGGTTTTAGTATTTTTGCTTTCACTCAGGCCTATACGGGTTGAGCCAGCTTTCAATACTTGCTGTGAAATCAGCAGAAGTTCGATGAGAACAATGCTATTACCAAACTGTTCGTTAGTACAGTCAACTTTCGTACATTGCACTAAACCTGTAGCCCACTTAGTGAAAGACTTTCACTAATGTGGCTGAGTTTCAAGATGTCAAATAACATAGAAAAAAAGAAAATCGAAGCTACCAACATTGATAACTTGCGTATTATGTCAGCAAATGATGTTTGCCTTCGTTTTAGGTGTACTTTACAGGAGCCCAATAAAAACGTAGCCCACATAAAGATATTGCAACAAACGAAATTCGACTGTATTTGTTTTAACTTGAGAGAATAAAAAAACATCATGACTTCTAATACCATTAAATGCTTAGATGTCAGTTTTACTCAAATATACGCTTTCTTATATGATAGGCGATTTTTTTTATGTTGATTTTATTATTATTTGGCATCAAATATAAAAAAACTACAATACAACCAAATTTTGGTATCGTGATATTTGTTCATGACATGGAGCCTACAAATTCGTAGCGGTAAAATGGAGCTATTCAGTAAGATCAAGAGGGTGGTTGAATTAAAACCGCTGGTTAAAAATTGTTTCTGGTTGGCAATTTTTGCGACTTTCCAGAGCTCAGAGTACTTTAATTCTTGTCACACTATAAACGAGTGCAAACAACATATTTGGTCTATAACAGTTTGGAGATGTTGTTCGAGGAATTGTCTATGGAAACCGAGGCACTCGAAAATGTCCATGGTAAGCGTGCCATAGTTTGTGCTAAGCAACATTGAAAGAGAATAGAAGTTGTGTTGAAATGTACTGATAAAGTGATGTCTGGACATTTGGCCGAATGTCGTTTGGCAGAACGGGTTATTTGGCCGAATAACGAATACAACAACGCTGATGAATCCTACAGTTCATAAGAGCGACCCAATAACTGATCAGCCAAGCTAATTATATGTTGATTTGTATGGTATGATAAGACGCCATGTTTGTCACGAAACAAGTGCTCCAAGTGCTTGTTAATTCAGGACTAAGTTTTCAACTTCATGCGTCAAGACTCTAAGCTGATGGAAGGCTCGTCTCTGGGTTACCAATGGGTGTGCTTTCATGAAAGATTTTTCCTTCTTTCGATCATAGGCTGTTCTTTCAAGAGAAAGATATTTCTCAAAATTATTCAAATTAAGGTTTATAATTTTTAGCACAAGGGTTCACTTAGGTACCGTTTTGATTCACATTACGGGCACTTAAGGCCTCAGTGAAGTATAATTCACAAAAAAGCATGTAAAATAAATCACTCTGTATGATTCCTCCGCGTTATCGAACCTTCAAACCCCTTAAATTTCGAATGATGAGTGAAGATTTGGATTCCGAAACATGAATAATTTTAAATAAATAGAATTGTGTGGACTTTACATGATTCTTATTCCGGACACTTGGATTCAAATTCCTGACAGGTCAAACAAATAATAAATAGAAAAGTGAAATCATCAAATGAATTCGTTAAACCACTAGAGAGACGCCTAAGGAAGTTGGGCATTATGAATTTTCATAGATATCTATGAAAAATGCTTATTAAAAACAGCCTTGAAATTGAGAACTTTTGAACGGCGAAAATTGAAACATATCGTGTGAAATGTTTCCCATACAAAGCAGAGTGTCCGGAATTTGTAGCTGTCCGTAATATGAATCAAAACGGTACCCCAGCAACGCACATGTTATAATTGTGGATTATAAACTGATATATGACGAAAACTAGTCATATATAAGATGATATAAAAATTACAACTCTGTAGACACTCGCGTCAGAATTACTCACTGTTTCTCCGTTATGAAAAGAAGAAGCCAAAACTTAGTGTTAGCAAAAGCTGCATGTTAATGTGGTTGCTAGAACTATTTATTTTTTTAGTCGAGTCTAGTACACGACACTGAAGACGGCCTTACAGTTGAGGTCGAAATACGCGTATCTGTCAAAGGATACAAACTCTAGTGGAATTAAATGGTATAGTACTAAATTCGGTTTTTCATCTACTCAAAAGAATTCTAGTAAACAGCTCGAAGATTTATTATTATTTAGTACGATTCGAAGCAACCCGATCCTGCAAAAAAATTAATAAGTTGTAAACCGTTCAATATCTAACTAAAAACGCAATGGGACTGACAGCTATTAACGCTAGCAGAAAAATAAATAGTTGCTTACATTTAGGATGTATTTCTTCTAGCACTGTTTCTTGAATTCACATTCAAGAGCTCTTAATTTGTATAACAGGAATTATTTATCCTTATTTAAGAATAAAGGCTGAGCTACAATGATGTGAGCGGCAACGCGGCGCGGCAAGATTTGACAGTTAACCCATACATTTTCTGTCAAAACCTGCGCGCCGCGTTGCCGCTCACACCATTGTGGCCCAGCCTTAAGTTGTTCTTTGAGATTCAGCTTCTTAACTCATACTAACTTTAATTCACTATTGTTCTTCTTTTCGGCCAGATGGCGTTTGACCAAATAGAATTCGGCCGAATGGTCCGGAACCGATGATTCCTGATAATGGTACCTTTTGGTAAATGGTTTCCCGGTAAATTGCATTCCGGGTAATGGTATAGAATCGCAACGGTCATTTTGAAGCTGATAAAGAAAAACTATACCCATAGTGTTAAGGTCATGTAAAATCAATAATCGCATAAATGCCCGAAAACTGATTTTCGAAATCTAGTCTAAATAACTGAACTCTAGCGGGAAAACCCCAAGATAGAGAACTGTTAAAAATTTACATATCTAAAAAATTTGAGATATTTTACTTTGAAGATATGACCGTTTGAGACACTGACACGTTGATGCTTCCAGTGGACTATTTGCCCTTTGAAGGAAGCACCACACTAGACAACGGACTAGCATGCAACGCCCAGTGGCACAGTACGAAAACCATCCTAACGAAAAGATTTCCGGACTGAAGCGGGAATCGAACCCACACCCCTTGACTCGATGCGGCTAAATGATTGGTAACACTAACCGCACGGCCACGAAGCCCACGACCGTTTTACAAAGTGATGCTTATTTGCAGATAATATGATTGAAAATTAAACTTTAACATGTATATTTCACACTCTTGGGAGCTCTGGATATTTTGATTTTTTTTTTTGACATTTAAAAACACAAAAATCAAATTTTGGGTGATCTAGTTGGAGTATCCAGGAGATGAATAGTTTAAATCTATTAGCATAGACATAGCGTGTAGTAAAATTACTATAGAGTATTTGTAGGATAAAACAATAATAACAAAGCATTCCAGGGAGTGATTTTGCAAAAAAAAAAATCGAAAACAAATAGCTGACTAGGAATTTATGGGAGAAATTCTGATGGAAATCCAGGAGGAATTTCGAAGAAATTTTAACAAGCTTTCCGGATAAATATGTGCATGACATACAGAAAGAGTTACAGACCACTGAAATTATTTAAAAAACAAGCCAAAAATCGAAGAAATTGGTTTAGAATTTCAGGAGGAAATATATTTGATTTTTTTTTTTAGCAGAACTGCAGAAATTTCTAATGCAATTCATGGTGGATTTCCTGCGAGAATCTTTGAAAAAATTCCTAATAATATCAAACAATTATTATTTTACGACCATATATCAGAAATAAAGTCATTGGAAACTTTCATAAGTTTGATTCTATGTCTAGGGTGCACTGAAAATTGGTAGTGTTCAACCGTTGCCCAAAGAGAGCCTGTCAATGAATGGCTATTCCATGCTCAACTTCCATGGGACATACCCCTTGTTAGCCGGTAATAAACTCCTGAGCAAATTTCCCGAAGAACTTTTGAGACGTAGTTGAGGGAGTGAAGCTCTCCAACAATGAACAACATTATTTCACATGAATATGTCACATTAGAATAGACTTCATTGATTTTGTTTGAAATTGTACGTTTTTAGGTCTAAATTTTTGAAAAAAATAAATAAACAAAATACCATGCACACACAGTTACGGATCACCCACAGTAATGGATCACTTTTGGCGTTTCAACATCTGATAACTCGCTCAAAACATATACGTTGACGTAATACATATTTCTGCCAAGTCATACTATTTGTCTTCTATCATTTGTAATGTTCAACATAACAATCAAACCCAAAATAATAGCGTTGTTGACAAAATGTTGAGTAGATTTTCTTGAGGTATCAAAATATCGTCGTTTTCTTAAAAAAATGTCATAGGCATTCATAAGCCACAGGTGAACAAAATTAAATTTTATGTCTTACACACTGCTCACTCGGTTAGATTATGTATGAATCTATCTTTAGACAACATTTTCCTTAATTCTTGATACTAAATACTGAATATCAACAATTACAACTAGTGATCCATAATATGGACCAGAAATAGATTATTTGTCACAATTATGGATTATTTCCAAAGAAAGTAGATTACTGCCATTTGAAGCATTGGATTTGACATTTTCATCAAGAGTTGTAAATTTCATTTTTGGTGATTAGCTTGGTCTAGGGCGAAAACAGTTCATGTTTGAATTGAAACAGTGGAATATCATCAAAAAGAAATCTCCAAAAATATATGAAATCGGAGCTGCAACTTATTTAAAGAATAAATATGCTTGAAAACAATGACAATTATCAGCATGGTTCTCAAAAATATAAAATATTTAAAAAGCACTTCCAGGTATTTTTAATTGATCCATTTCTAATAATATTCCCTACTGTTCAAGAAAGGACGATTTATCCTTGTTTCCAGCTCTAATAAGATGTGATGTATTGTTAACTTTCCCCAAATCACTGCAATAAAAATGCATTGAGTAGAAAACTTTTTCATTTTCTACACTGATCCTTAATTTTAAAATTGATCTATAATCTATAATCTATAATAGTGTTTTCAGAAACTGAGTACACTGAGAACAGCGTTGCGGTTGAAAATACTATATCATAGGGTTAAATTAAATACACAACGCCACTTGATTTGTGCAGACTAAATTCGCATTTATTTAGAATATTTTGTGCATTCAATTTTACCATGGCACCATTTGTATAGCAAAAATTACTATATCATGGTTAAAAACTTGCAGCAGACCAGAATCGAACCGAGGATCTGGCGATTGTCAAGGGCGAACGCTAGCCGCTCGGCTATCGACGCGGTTGGATTGAGAGGGAACAAAACGCAAATAAAAAGCGTTCATGATAGCTCAATCGTGGTTGGAATAGTAAATTTAAAAACACGTTCATGGTTCTCATTACTGCAACGCTTGTTTCAGTGTAGAAAACCTTTTCATTGTGAATTGATCTAAGGTACACCGGGGCAAGTTGAAACGGGTTGGGCAAGATGAAATGCGAAGTTTTAAATATGATGCTAAAAAATGTTTTCAGATTTTTGTTCCCTAAAAGTTTGTACCATATATCAAGTTAATGCTTCTATAATAAAATTTCTCATCATCATTCAATATCACTATGATACCTTGCCATTTCATCTTACCCCAGCCGTTTCAACTTGCCCCGGTGTACCTTATCATAGTGTTTTCAGAAACTGAAAGAGTTTTTAATTTTTATGCAGCTGTTAGTTAACATTGCACACAAAATAGTTCACTGACCGAAGTTCCAATTTGGAACGATACGATTTGTGCTTTTATATTACAATTGTATGGTTTCTATGTTGTTTCATTGAATGCAATAGGTTGGATTCGACACTAATTGATCCATAACTGTGGGGTCATGGTTCAATCATTTATTGGTACCGTCATACGGGGACTTACTTGCAATAATTTACAACTTCAAAGCTATGAGGATGAAAAATCGATACCCTAATCGCCTTGTAAAGAATACCACGTCATATATATTTTATCAATATTCGGTTTTCTGGGATCAGAAAAGACGAAAAATATACATTTTTGCAATTCCGTTACAAATCAGCCTACTTTTTATCAAGAAAATGGACAACATAACGGCCTACTTTTCTTACCGAAAGAAACAGTGCTGAAAAGTGCTACTTTTCAGCACTAATATCAGTATCAAAAAGTAGCACTTTTCAGTACTGTTTTGGAAGTTATCAAAATGACGTCGGATTGCATCCATACGTCATTTATTCAATTGTTTTGAATTTCTCAATGGCTTAGTCAACTAGGTTCTGATTCTACATCCGTTTGACGAACCAAATTGGCTCGGATTCGAATCATAGATTCGGATGTACAAGCAGAAGTTAGTTGACTGTTAGAATAGAGGTAATAAACTATAGAGGAAGAATGTCGCTGGCGTCGCCACAGGAACATCTTTTGCTGGCGGAGATAGGCGGGGCTATAAATGTCAACGCGAAAAAGTATGCAGTTTGACACTTATGTACCCGACATGTTTCTGAGCGAGAACAAAGGGAACAGCAGCGACATTCGTCCTCTATAGTTTTCTATCTCTATTACTGTTAGGGATTCTGAGTTGAAGTAGAGGAGGCAGTAGAATATGAAAGTTCACTACTAAAAAGACGGGAGCTTTATGGGGCGATTAGTGTTCACGTAGACAATTTGTGTGTTTATAGACAATTCAGCACCTGAATGACTTATAATTAGACTGAAATTGTATATACTGCCCATAACTGCATATTTGTAACATTCGACAAAAGTAGGCATTGAGTAAATGGAACATGAAGTGTGCATTTTATGGCAGTATGGGAGGAAACTAAAATTTCTAAAAATAACCAGGGACTCAAAAGTGCTTATTAGAAGTTGATATTTCGTACAACTCATATTGCATACTAGGCGAATTCTCAAAAAATAATTCTGATAGAAATTTCCTTGCCATTACTTCACGAGGCTTATTTATAATCTCAATGTGACTGTTATGCGGTTATTATTACTAATGTGACAAAACAACTTGGTATTTTTTTCGAATTTTCTAGAACAATCTCACAGGTTTCAGTAAGTTGATCGAAAGTATTTATCATTTGATGACTATCCATGGTATTAACTCCAATTTGTCAAAAATGTCGAATGTGACTGTTATGCAGTTATGGGCAGGTTCTGATTCTCCGACGATCCGTATTTAGCCGGGCTTGGATAGTGCAACGGATATAGAATCGGAAGTCAGTTGACTGTGAGGTATTCTATGTTGGAGCTTGGAGCACGATCGTCTTGCGGACATAGAGGAGGCAGTAGAGTTTGTTGGTTCATTCTCAAGAAAGGCGGGAGCTTTATGTGGCGGTTCGTGTAGGAAATCCAGCACATGCAAAATAGCTTTAATATTATTAAAAAATTTCAAGCGGCATCTTACCTGATCAGCCTGAAAATAGAGTGAGCAACGGAAATGTGAAAATTTGTGACAATCATGTCACAGCCTACCTGATTGAGGAACACTGAGTTGTTACTGGGGCCCAGATAGCCGTAGCGGTAAACGCGCAGCTATTCAGCATGACCATGCTGAGGGTCGTGGGTTCGAATCCCGCTGGTCGAGGATCTTTTCGTAATGGAAATTTTCTCGATTCCCAGGGCATAGAGTATCTTCGTACCTGCCACACGATATACATATGCAAAAATGGTCAATCGGCAAAGAAAGCTCTCAGTTAATAACTGTGGAAGTGCTCATAAGAACACTAACCTGAGAAGCAGGCTTTGTCCCAGTGGGGACGTAACGCCAGAAAGAAGAAGAAGAAGAGTTGTTACTACACATTGATGCTCATGTGGGTTTTCTTGAAATATGTTTATGCCCCAAGAATTAATCCAACTGTAACGGCATTTTTCGTAATTGCAAAAAATGTTGTATGCAACTCGTTGCAAAACTCGATTTTTTCAGCACTCGTCGTATTTATCCAACTCGGCAAGCCTCGTTGGATAAATGTACAACTCGTGCTGAAAAAATCATCATTTTGCACCTCGTTGCATAAATAACTATTTTAATGCTACCCCTGATGTAGGGTAACATGCAATACTCAATGCTACCTACAGTACACTATTGAAAACTTAACATTTATCGTGTTATTATGATCATATAATAATTTTCTGCAGCAAAAGCATGACAATAACCAGAAACAGGCTCTCCTTAAAAAATATTATTGATCGAATTATAAGTATCAGAGGCGCGTCCACGTTAGAAACCATGGGTAGGACAAACGTTGGCAAATATTTTGTGTACAGTGAAGCTAAAAGAAAATTTAACTACTGGATTCCGAAACTGAAAATTGAAAGTTACTATATTCAGGAGCTCCAACGCAAGGGGTACCAGTCGTTACCACAAAGCTAAGAAAGCTTTCCGTATTTACAAGGCTGCGTCTGAGTATCTTAAAACTAATGAGGATATTATTGCCTGAAAAAAAGAGACCTAAAATGAATAAAAAAAAGCTGCAAAAAGACCAAACAGAAAGCAAGAAAACAAAACGGAACCCAATAGGATCCCGACAATAAGAGTTTGAAATTGATTCTTTATACCATCAGAGCAGATATTTCTCTAAGAACTAAGACTTTTCTCTCGTGATTTTTACGACAAGTATAACTGATAGTGTTACTGTATGTGTATGTTCATAGTCTTCTCTAGTAATATCATCAGAAATTATTTCAGGTATTTACTGATATTACTTCGGAAATTTCTAAAGCTAATATTTCCCAAAAAACTTCTCTATGAATAGTCCAAGGGGATATCTCCAAGTATTTTGCTTAGGATGCCTAAATAATTAAGCCTGGATTTCCCAGGGTGTACTACAGAAATGGCATTTCTCTAAAGTTTTTTTCGGAAATCATTAAAATTCCTCCAAAAATTCTTCAAGAATTGTATCAAGAAAGTCCTTTTTCCTCCCTGATTATGTGTAGTGATTCTTCCATAGATTTCCCTGGGACATCCTCCAAGATTCCTGGTCAGAACATCTTCTGAAATTCAATCAATAGCTTCTTCAGAATTTCTAGGGATTTCCTATGAATCTATCAGGATTTATATAAGATTTCAACTAGATATATATCCGCAGGAACCTTCAGCAATGGTCCAAGAGATTTCTTCTAAAAATTTCTACAGAAATACCTCCTAATACCAGATTCTTTGAGATATTCTCAAGTGAGTCTTAAAAGTTTTTATTTTCAAGAATTTCTACAATGAAAAGCCGAGAATTTTTTTTTGAAAAATGAATCCATGAGATATTTTTAAAGAAAATCCTAAAGTAACCTCTGATATAACCTGTGTAAGTTTTAAAGTCATCCTCAATGAACTAAGGACTGTTTATTAAAGAAAGTGGACACCTGATTGTTAACATTTTGGTGTGAAAATTCCAAGGAAAAAATTCAAATTTTGTTTCAGTGTGTACTCAAGTGTTTATTTTGACGCAGAAGAAAGTTGACATCGAACAGTTGTAAATTCCAAGCGACAGGTCGATTTAACATGGCGACACGCAGATTTATTCTGCACAAATGGTGTTCAGAAAAGCTGTCGTTCCGAGGTTTGGCTTAAATCGCGAAGTGTCCAAATTCCAATTTTTCAACACTGTATCGAAAACAGATGCTTATGACGACGTGCAATACATCCGAACAGAAAAAATTGGGAAAAAAGTTTTTTATGGCAAGCAATTTGCTCCTGCGGTATGAAAAGTACTACATTTTTCACAACGGGTTCAATCAACGGCGAAAATTACAGAACTGAATGCATTTAATAACGTCTTCTGCCCATCTACCGAAAGTATAACAAGCCTCCATTGTTTTGGCCAGGGCTGGCATCGGCTCACTATGCTTCAGGTACTTTGGAGATGTTCAAGAAGGAAAAAGTCGAATTTGTTAAAACATGGCAGATTCTACCGAATTGCCCATAACTATGCCCCATTTGGAAATATTGGGCAATAATCAAACAACATCTTAAGAAAGATGGAAGATAAGCATGTTCCATGGATTTTTTCAAGAAAATGTGGTAAGCAACACAAAGAAAAGTTACGAAGAAAGTTGTGCAGAATTCGATGGGAGGCATCATGAGAAAAGTCAGATCATTATCCAGAAATGCTCAATAAATGTTCAAACTTATGTGAATTTGGTCGAGATTACTTTGATTTCCATATATTTCAAAATAACTCATGAATTTGTTCGAAAATAAACGGTTTGCTTTAAAAAATACGTGTCCACTTTCTTAAATGAACAGTCCTTACAATGGACTAATGAGGAAGTTTTAGAAGATTTCATAGATAATTTACTGAGGTAGTTGAAAAAATCAATCCAATTTCGGGATAATATTCCACAGGATTTGCTAAAAGAATTTATCAAAAAAATGCTGTAGAATGAATTGGTGTGAAAACTTGAATAGACTTTTGAAGGTTGCATGGGAATGCTTTGAGAAACATTTTAAGAAATATTTAGAAAAACTGCAGAGGTAATATTTGGATTTAAGGTGATTATAAAACGAAGCCAAACTTCAAAATTTCAAGTGCACAAGACTGGAGAATCTGACGACAGTTCGCGCTGAAAATCAATCAAATTACTTGCTTGCTGGTGGTTACCAATGGGATAAATTTTCAACGTGAAGCGCTGTTTGGTTCTCAAGTCTTGTGCTCTTGAAAATTTGAGGTTTGGCTTCGTTCTATAATCACCTTAATGTTGGAGAATACTTGGATCACCTACTCCTAGAAAAAAATAGATTTGTGCGTAGAACCCCTCAAGAAGTTCCTGAGTCCCTGGGAGGAAACGTGGATAAATTCTCGAAGGAATCCACATAAACTAACGGTGGAGTTCTTGCAGAGTTTCTTGAAAAAAAAACATGAAACTATTTTTTCAAAAATTTAGAAATAAACATTTGTGGATATCCTCGGGAGAAATTCTGAAAATGTTTGGAAGATCTCCTACAGTAACAACTGGAGAGTTTGGTTAAAGGATTAGTGAAAAAATATCTGGGAAAAATTCCAGGGTAAATGTGAAAAAATATATACCTGAAGAAATTACTGGAGGCAGCATCTTTGGAGTTCTCATGGATTTTCTGGATGGAGCAAATTCTGGAGAAAGAATGCTTTGGAAAATTTCAGGAAGAATTTCTGCGAGAATTGGCAGAGAAATCTCTAGGAGAATATCAGGAGAGATCCCTCTAGAAGACCCTGAAAGTATTTCAAATAAATTTACTATGATAATTAATGAAGCTTGGGAATTCTGAGACGAATTCTTGAAGAGCTTGTTGAACCCGATATAGTCTATAAAGGTTTCTCTGGAGCCTGTACAATTTCACATCAGGATTCAATGCAACCATATTAAGAAAAAATAGACTTTGAGGACCTTCCATTAAAGTAGCGAGTTTTAGAGATTTGCATTTAAATAGCGTCCAGAAAATATCAGTGGGAATTTAATAAAGTCATTTTTCAAGAATTAACTTAGAACTACTACTGAATCAGCCAAGAGCTTCTTGATACTCTGGGAGTTCTATAGGAAGTGTTCTGGAAATCTTCACGAGGTTCAGCTTTGATAGATCATACCAGGGACGAAAATACTCAATCTACCCTCGCCTACATTGATACTTGCTGGGTAGAATCTTCGTTGATTTTTATTTGTTTTTATCCTCACCTTGACAACACAACAAAGATTGGCAAAGCGCTTGCGCAAGATTGTCAGTTTCCTTTTAACCTGCTGCTACTCAACCGCTTTTTGATAATCAGAAACAAAAAATGATATTCATTCTAACCAGCTTGACTTTTTTACATTCCGCTTCGGGAAGTTGTAATTTTTGCACGAGACACACTAAAGACGCGTCAATATAATCCATTCCGTGCATAGGATGCTTCATTACCCGTATAGCAGCATATTTTATAATTAATTTGAACCTCATTGATAATCAATTTTCTAAAACTGACACTCTTCTGCTTCTGATAATCAAAAACACCAACGACATACGGGCATCGTTGTTTGTTTTGCCCATCTACTTTTGTGCCATCTTCATTGGTACAATCATATTGGTGGTGGTGCGGTTACTTTGATGTTGGCATAAATTCAGTGAATTGAGTATAGTGAGCATGATTTTTTTCGACCCTGGATCATACCAAGAGTGATCGCATGTTCAGAAATCGCTAGCACCACCACCCTCGCGCTTTGTATAACACGATGAGACTGGTCTTAGATTAATTCATAACTCCTTCCAAATATTCTTCTAGAATCTTTTGATAATTCTCTATGGATATTCCAAAAACAACTAATGAATTACTTCCAGGAATGCTCACGGAAATTTGTGCCAGAACATATACAGAGTTGGACTCGACTTAGTCGAGTCTAGTACACGACACTGAAGACGGCCTTACAGTTGAGGTCGAAATACGTGTATCTGTCAAAGGATACAAACTCTAGTGGAATGAAATAGTATAGTACTAAATTCGGTTTTTTCATCTACTGATATTATAAATTACAGTCCAATGAATCATTCAGAGTAATTGTGAGTTATCGATATTTAAAAAAAATATGTTTAAATGTACATAAAAGTTATTGTATTATGACTCTATGGATATGCGAATCGAGGACATTTTTTGGCGTACAGCGCCTAATTAAAATATTTGAATCACATATCAGGGGGGCGATTCCAGATATATATTAGCCTCAAGGAGGCGAAAGTTGAAAAAGTTTGGGAAGCACTGCTCTATACGATGCCACTAAGTTTACTATGTGTTCCAAGGAAAATATGAGACATATAACGCGAAGAAAAATCGAAAATTTATCAAAAAATGGGCTTTTTCGAAAATTGTTTAGCTAACTGGCGTACGAAGAGTCCACCAATTTGAGAAATTCGAAAGAACCACCCTTTAGTTTTAGCATATACTAGCGATCAGTGAAGTCAAATTGGAATTCTAACGATGTGTGCCGATGGCGGCCTGGTTTCAGCGAGACTTGCTCAGATGACAATTTTGGGCAAAATTTTGAGCATGGGTTTTGACGTAGTAATTGAAAAACGTTCATGAAGGAATTCTAAGAGCAAATAAAAGAAGAGCCCATTTAAAAGGGTGTCGATGGACAATGATGAGAGTGTGACGTCTGTTTATCTGTGCTAGAGCAGTCGCAAATGGCCACTACCATACCACGCTTGTACTGTGTACAACAAGTGTGCTTTTCAGATAGGGTGCCGGTACCAATGGTTGTAGTGTACCAGTAGATTGGACTCTGGAATAAAACATACATTTTTCGATAAAAACGACGTGTGTTATTTTTGGTGGCTAGATCGCCTCTAGTTTAGTCGATTTGCCCAATTTCAGCTTTTTATTCTATCAAAAAGTCATATAAATAATTAGGTTTACGCAAAAAAATTGCTCCCTTGCACCAATAGTTGCCGTCGTGTTCCAGTAGTGGATCAACGGATGGAAGCAGTTTTAAAAATGGATGTAAAAATATGAAGAAAAGTCCCAGAGATGATCTTTATGCTTCATTCGAAAGATATTAGTTTCTGTTCCGAGGGAAAAATGTTAAACGTACGTAAAAATTTACCGTTTTGTTTAAAATTCCTTGTATAATTCCCGAACGTCTACTACTGGAGCACTAGCGCAACTACTGGAACACGTGTACCAATAGTGGCTCAAGCGATTTTATGTTAAAAAATTAGTTTTATCACTCTTTTTATATTTTTCCCATATAGTAGAGGTTGAAATCTTTCTGTTGACCCCAAAAGAAATCTATTAAGGCTTTTCGTTATATTGTTATGATCTTTCATAGCTCAGGTAGTCCACTAATGGCACCGGCACCCTAATGCATATTTCATCAGTGCATGATGTCTATGCTTTTGGGATGAAAACTGCACATCATTCGTAATAGTTGCCAAGTATTTTCTGATGCTTTTAGAGATTAAAATGATATAAAACATAAACATTTAAAAATTCCTGATTTTGGCAACATTCTTATTTTGCCAACATAAAAATCACGCCTTGTTGCCAAAGTCGGTAAGGCACTGTATATCCGTATTTCAAAGATGCCTGTTGTTGATGAAAAATGTTATAACATATATATAGTATGCATATATGCCAAATGGCCCAAATCCGGGCATACTCTATGCCCTGGGAAATCGAGGAAATTTCCAACCCGAAAAGATCCTTGTCCGGTGGGATTCAAACCAACGACCCTTTGCTTGGTCTGCTGAAGAGCTGGCCCCCCAAATGGACTCTTGTCATCATGCAATCACCACGCCTCGGTTCACTTACGAACAATATTGAATGTATTTTCTTGTTTTTCTTTTGTTAATATAATAATATACCTAACTTGAACGCATTCGCTCAGTCTACACGTACACGAGTCTACAACAAACAAATAGCATTGCTTCCATCTAATAGCCTTAAGAAAAGAAAAACCCATCGTCGGGCACCGTCCTTCAAGTGGTCAGTATAATTTCGTTGGGTCTTCAGTTTTGTTCGTCTCTTAATCCTAACGGTTAAACAACATAGCTTTTAAATCTGTGTTTTAAACTTGTACACGTCTCGGGCAAGTCATAGTCCCCGTCTCACGTTCATCTACCTATTTACATCGCGCGTCACGACGGGTGCTTATCATTTTGTCGGTCTCCGTACTGAGTATAGCAGCTAGGTACGCATTAGCCAGATGACAGATGTTCGTGTTCGGGGACATGAGGATGATAGTGCTAGATAGTGGTAGAGATACGAAGGTCCACAGCGGATCCTAGAGATCCGCTAGGGACGCAAGGCGCGTGTGTTTGGATAGTGAGATAAAATTATTGCCTTGAAGACTTGCGATTGCTACTTTTCCCCCTATCAGTTCTGCTGCAAACTTTGTCTCGATTTATGAGTGCTTTGCAAGCTGATAGTTGTACCGGATTAGAAGGTCTGTTTAGCGACAAATTAAACACAAACTTACGTAGATAGCCGTTGAACAGAACGCCCCAGTCATCGGAGGCATAAAAAAGGTTTTCGCTCACAGCGAATCGAATAAATGGGATTGGAATATAACTTGAGCTATAGTTAAAAGCAGAGTTATTGCATCACATATCACGAGGACGAAAACGAATCGATTTCCTCTGTTTAAAAATTAACTCGGATTCGAATGTTTCGTCCTCCTTTGAGGCGGGCAGCGTCAAATGAAATTGCGTCCTACTTTTAGTTCAATAACTCCATCATTCCGTTCACACTGCTCACCTTTTCTTTAAAAATTTGGCAATGTTCTGGTTGACCTAGGTGAATCACAATTACTAGTGGTGATGTCCTACGGTTAGGAATAGAGGCATCAAAGCTCCCAGGATGAGTAGAGCCAACTCCGTGTTCTTCAGACCACTTCCACCAGCGTGAACAGCAACCTTCCCACTTGCAGCATTCTCTAGTAGATTGTAATCGGTATGTCCACCGGTCCGGTGTCCTCCATGCCCCGTATTGTGCGTCAGTTCCGGCAGAACATGAACTGTGGCCACGTACAGAAATGTCCCAGCTGAAAACAGCATGGCAATGCCGGTTGCATTCAGGGACTCCAAGGTTTCCTTCTGCTCACTTCCGATTCCGAAGAAAGTCAGCAGAGTCAAAAGAGGGGCCGACAGCGAGAAGATCAGCAAATGCTTCCGTATCCGTTGCCGTTCGATTCCTTCGTGCAGCAGAAAGCTAACAAGGCCGAAAGCTGCCGGAGCTTTGTGCAACATAATGGCTAGGAATACGATGATTTCGACATCCGAGTGGCTGGTAGTGGCAGCTGCCCCCAGGGCAACCCCATCAGCCGCGGCGTGGACCACCAATCCGATCGTGGCGGTCAAATTGCGCTCGTTGGAACCCTCCCTCCGCCGGGAAGATACCTGATCCACCAGCATCATGAACACGAATCCCAGCACCAGCGAGAGACCGATTGTAGACGAATGCTCGTCGGCACCGTGCTTGTGATCCGGAGCTCCCGAAGTGGCCATCGTTTTCGCCTCCAGTTTGCTCTCATCGTACAGCGATCGGATTCCCTCCGGAATGATCACCGTAAGGGCCGTTCCGACCAACAATCCTGCTCCGAAAATCGACACGTTCTTCAATTTCTCCTAAAACAAAAAAGCATACCTTCTTAGAATCAATCGAACTTACATAGGGTTTCCTATAAAAGGCTGAAACACTTAAGGTTGAAACTACAAAAGGATGGAAACATTAGGCTGAAAGATCGGAAAGCTGAAAGTAGGGCTAACAGTGACCTGACAGCAAAAAAAAAGGACTTCAGTGATTAAAATGATCAAAATCATGACTTATTTCACTTATTCACTGAACATAAGCTAAAAAACAGGTAATAAAGAATGTACTTCTAGAATTCCTTTAAGGACTGTACTTTTAGAACCATAAATTTGGAACAAAAAGTATCCGAGCTTACAGGAATCTTCCTACTAAATATTATAGTTCATGAAATAAAAATGAAATCTAAAAAAAATTGGTACCATAAAATGCCAACCTCAGGTATCAGAAGGCATCCGGTTGAGAATTCATCCGCTAGGTGGTGCTAGTAACAAGTTTTCTTCGATCTGCTGTATCTTGGGATCTTGATGAGCTTGAAGGCTGGCGGTGAAAAATATGAATTCATCTGCTAGGTCATGCTAGTAATAATATTTCTTCAATTCTATACACATCGAGAAAAATGATCTTTGGCAAAGTTATTCCGCAAGACAAGGCGGTAAAAAATAGAGATGTACCGAATATTCGGCCGGCCGAATATTCGGGCCGAATATCTCGATTATTTTGATTTTGCCGAATATTCGGTCTGCCGAATAATGAATTCTGTTATTCGGCCGAATAGGCCGAATAGTGAACGAATAGTAACAAAATTGACGAATTTAAATAAAAAAATCGTTTCATGGATTCTATGAAAGGAGTTTGACGCCAAATATTTAAAATGTGAGAATTTCTCTGATTTATGGCATTAAGGTGACTACGGTGCTGCTCAATACCCAAGGTATTTTCTGCAAATGAGCCTTAAGGCGAAGTAGGCCGTCATTGAAATTTGTACGCGTCGTTGATGATTGTTGCTAATTCATCTCACGATTTCGAATCAAAGAAAATCAGTTGGTTTTGCACTGACACAGCTGAAAAAGTATCAGCATAACTTTATGCATTTTAGCGCGTACAGTAATACTTTTTCAATTCAATATAAACTATCAAGACTGAGTTTCATCACTTTGAAATGCAAGCTGAAAAGTCATCATTGTTGCCAAAACGAATGACGGGCTACTTAGCCTTAAGTACACGCATGCCAAATGTACAACTATTTGACTAGGCATAAATTAATAGACAAACATCGGTTTCAACACCGACCAAATCTTTGCGATGATGTACTTTGTTTGGCTCTGTATCAATACATGCCAAATAGTGTACTAATAGCTAAATAATCATTTTTCTGGGGCTGTAAGGTAGACTAGTTTGATGTTAACATACATTAGCACTTTCCATTCTTTCGGTATTGTTTTGTTTGAGACACTACTCACGTTCGGATGAGAAATCTAGTGACGTATATTGGGTTATCCATAAAAAAACATGAAATGGATAAGAAGTGCTAAAAGCAATAGAATACAGCTCTCTAACTTCAGAAATTCAAAAAATCTTCGGAATTTATGATATTTAAGATTTCTACAACCCCTTTCAAAAGCTCAAGAAGACGATCATTCATTTCCATTCGTAATGCGTTCAATTTTTCACCGTAGAAGCTTTCCTTACTTTAACAAACTCGTTTTTTTTCCTTTATCCAGAATTAAAAATATAGTTTTGAGAAATTAGACGAATATATGGTTGTCATTCGGCCGAATATTAAGATTTTGGTTGGCCGAATATTAGGTCATTATTCGGCCGAATATTCGTTTGGCCGAATAATAATTTTGTAACTATTCGGTATTCGGCTGAAGGCCGAATAGTGCTATTCGGTACATCTCTAGTAAAAAATCTGATTGAGAATTCATCCGCTGGAAGGTTGTTGTCTAGACTGTGATGGTAAGAGTTTTGCAATCCTTAATTCCTCTTTTTTTAGAATAGACCACCGGCTACGCTAATGTTTACCATCTAGCTTATCGGGTTTTTAAAATAGATAATTTCCCTGAAAATGTTACTAAGAAACAAAATTTAGTTAAATTTTATCACTATCAGACATATATTGGAGTTCTAAACATTTTGGTAAAAACATCAAATTTTTAGCTGTTTAGGATCATCAGATACAGAATATTCGAGAAAATTTGTTACTAGAACCATATAGCGGATGAGTATTTGTTCATTTTTTTTTACCTCAGATGGCCCTTGATCTATTGAACAACCAGTGTTGGCTGACTGACACTCAAATCTCATTCATAAAATTCTGCCGCAAAAGCAAAATCATTAGATATCTGCTCTGAAAAACTGTAAACTTTGCCGAAGATCAACCTTCTGGCACATAAATCTCTTGAAATGGAAATGTTTACAAAACTGGAGCCACATTATATTTTTACCACGCTTGTTCGATAACTTTTGATTTATAAATAACTTTGCCGAAGACATTTGTCGAAGGCATAAGTTATATCAGGAATACAGAAGATTGAAGATAATTAGTTACTAGCGCTACCTTACAAATTAATTCCCAATTATATTTGTTACTGCCAAATGGAACTTGATCTGCTGAACAACTTTACCTAAAACATCTACATTCTAGCTCATCACGGTTCGAAGTACAGATGATCGAAGATTTTTTTTTCAAATTCGATTATTTTTAAATTAGGTGTTTCACTGCTAGATAATCCTCACTTTGCCGAATTTAGTACTATACCATTTAATTCCACTAGAGTTTGTTTGGTTCTATAATCGGAGCAGGAAGGCAGTTAACTTCCGTCGTCTTGGATCGCATATAGGCTAGTTTTTTTTCGATGTAGCCTATTCTTCCTGTCGGCTACCATTTTTGGATCTACTTGTCACCAGGGAAGAAAGTTCATCTTACAACTTCGAAATCTACAGGAAGCCTACAAACACCCAGCGAGTTATCCCTTACACATCGAATCATTCGTTCCAGCATAAGATGGCAGCGTTTCACCACATGATCCACATAATGCAGACTCTACCCCTCAGCAAAGACGGAAAGACCAAGGAACTGGAATATATCTATGAGACGGCAAGGATCAACGGATACAAAGAATGGACGATAAAAGTTATCATCGACAAAAAGGAAAGACAGCAAATTCGGAATGCTTTGACGACACTAACCCCTATCACCGAACCCATGAAGAGAATCTCCATCCCATACGACGTACACATCAGCAAATAGCTCCGCCCAAAGCTAAGGAATTTCGGACAACCAACTTAGGACTTCGTTAGGCTCTACCAAAGATCCGGTAAACACACTAAACAAGGCTGGTGTTTACAAAATCAGCTGTTCCCACTGCAGCAAAATCTACGTTAGTAAAACAAAGCGGTCTCTCGAGGTAAGATTCAAGGAACACTTAGCGGAAATAGGAAAAGCTTAGAAGACGATAGACAAGGGGATGACATACGATTTCAAATCTAAGGTGGCAGAACATATCTTTTCAGAAGGACATACAATTACGCCGGCCGATATCAAAATTTTGAGAAATGTTTCTTCTCCTTGGAAACTGGATGTGGCGGAGAGTCTGGAAATTTGCAAACAGGTACCTATGACGCTACTCAACAGAGAAAACGGCAACGGCAATACATGGCTATTCAACTTGGTACCTACTAATCGTTCCCGTGATGTACCTTTCAGCATTTAAAGTTTCAACAAATGAGGGATGAAATGTACCTTAAAGCTCATAAATTTTATGTTTATAAAAAAATGGGTAGGGAATTAAGTTTATACCTAGTTTTAATATATAATGTGTGCATACGATGGTTTTCTTCAAGTCGAGTCTAGTACACGACACTGAAAACGGCCTTACAGTTGAGGTCGAAATACGTGTATCTGCCAAAGGATACAAACTCTAGTGGAATTAAATGGTATAGTACTAAATTCGGTTTTTTCATCTACTAAATATGGGGCAAGTGAAAAGTTTCTCATTGGAGGTTGAATTTGTGTTTTCTCTTTAGGTAGCTATAACTATACAAGGTTCACAATTATCATAGAACAACAGTACGTGCTGATAATTCAAGAAACACTATACTCAAAGCGTTAAAATCTATTATAATGGCCAAATAATGAAACTTCTCTAAAAAAGGTTGCCAAATATGTTTGTTATGGTGTGCTCAGCTGGAGCTGCATGACAGCTTCTTTGTCTGTGCTGGACCCCGTAGTGCAAATTTTTACCTCTACTTTTGCCAATATTTAGACGGAATAGGCTATGTTGCCCACTTTAACACTATTTTTGCTATTTTGTTTGAATATTGTGCAGAAGTAGTTTTATTAAATTGTTTTTCCCTCCCGTTGTCGTGTTTGTATAGTCAGCCTTTAGTCCTGAGCAATTCGGATTCTTGTTTACGCATGGAGCAGCGACATGAAAATATATGTTGTAAATGAATGCACTTCTTGGAAATAACATACAGAGCTATAGGCCTTTTCATGTGACAGGTCCGTCTATGCATTTGTTTACATCGGTGGAGGACTGGTGCATACACGAGGCTGTCATTTTCATAAAAGAATTATCAAAGAGCTTCCCGATTAGCTGTTTTGGAACGTCATGTGAATAGGCCCATGTTGTAGTCTATGTTGACAAATTGCAGCCCAAATGTCAAATCCAAGCATTTTTTGACAATGATATACAGAGAATGTTAATTATATAGATTGCGGTCGAATTTAAAAATGATAGCGATTTGAGTCAAGTTAAAAAGTCTTATCTTCCAAAGGTCGCGCTGGAATGCTAATCATTACAATTTCTAGGAGAGATGACTATCTATGTTGACAACTTGTAGTACCGATTCCAAGTTATTAATAATTATGAGAAGAAGTATCAAATCGAAATGTACTGTAAATGTGTTCGGTATGGTTAGCGATGTGTTTTATGTTCGTCGTATTGTTATTGTTCTGAGGTCTTCTCAAAATGAGAATTCAATTGAATAATGTCTCAAGTTAGTTTCCAGATTGGAAAGGCTGTATTATCGGGCGGGTGAATATGTAGGGATCGAAAAGTTAAGTTGTTGTTTCAGTTTAAACAAAAATAGTATCCAGTATAATTTTTCTACTTAGCTTGAGATGCGGTCCATCGCTGGTCCGTTGAGTCCGAGGGACGTTCCCGTGGCCGGTGTACCGAGAAATAGAGAATTAGAAAATATATGTGATATCATCAAAGCGGTATATTCATAGACACTAACAATGTGTCACATATCAACTAATACCATAATACCTTAACTACAAATCCAAAAGCTACTTCTATGTTATTTCCACTACTACGCTCACGACAATTATGTTATGATCCTTAGAATAAAAACGATAGAGGTTACTACTACACAACAGAAATACTACCCAAAGAACGCTAATGTCGCCAGTGTTGGTGTGATAAATGCAAAGTAGTGCAAAAATGTTTAGAGAATTAAATAAGTTATAAATTACAGCATTTTGTTCAACAATATTATATCATAGGTTGTCCGACATTTCGCGGTAAACCATTCCGCGGTCAACCATTTCGCGGTGTACCATTTCGCGGTTTGTATCATTTTGCGGTTTACCGTCTTGCAGTTAGGGACCATCCATAAATGACGTAGCATTTTTTCACCGATTTTTTACACCCCCCTCCCCCCTCGTAGCATTTCGTCACAAATGCTGATACTCCCCCTTGGAAAATACGTAGCATATCAAGCTGCCCCCCCCCCCTTTGTTGTTTTTTTATTTGTTTTCCTTAGCGACTGGGTTGACACAAAAAATCGGAATTCAAAAGTTCAATACAAAGTTTTATATTAATTACTGACAATGTAAGGATAATCTAACGAATAACAGTTTGATATACAGTAGCGCTCAAAAGTAATTTGGAAAACAGTTTTAAATAAACATATTTCCTGTTTAAGTTACAAAATTTTGGTTTCCAGTTCCATATAGGCTAAATTGTATTGCTTTTGCTTTTGTTACCATAAATAAAAACAAATTTACAATAAAAAAATGAAAACATAAAAATAAAATTGTTTGATTGGATTGATAAAGCATACAGTGACGAGTTAGAATACAATATATTTTATAATGTATTGAACAGAAATTTCGTTAGGTATATTGGAAGATTGTTTATTTAATTATTCGTTGTTAGGAAATAGATTTCAATGAAAATGATCAACAATATATATTAATTTGAAATGAATCTTTGTTATCCAAATTAAAATCCAGCAATCAGTGACCAGATATAGAAAATTTTTGCGATTATTATACAAATTATTCATCTCTAATAATACTTCAGCTGGACTTCATTGTCGTTCCCCAAACTGAAAAAAAAATTACACAACCTCTAATGGAACAATTAAATGAAAAAAAAATCTTACTAACAAGTTATTAAGAAAATTGAATGACGGGGCAATTTCTATAACAATCGAATCTGTTGTCTTCATTAATATTAAGGCTATTCGATCAAGGGCATTGATATATCAAAACAAATAGATGAATTGATTGGGTGGCGTGAATGCATAATTCACGGAATAATCTTGTTATATCTTGTTTTAAGAGAAAAAGAGCATATTTCATTCTATTAAAGAAATGAGGCCCCAACAGAAAATATGAAAAAACTAAAACAGTTGACTTTATGTCTTGTTAACAAATGGGAAAACAATGTTCTCCAAGTCGTTAAAGCATTGATGTTTAATTAATTTATTGAACTTTTATTTTGTTTATTTAAAAAATCATTAAATTAGACACGAATACAATATAATATTCACATAATTATTTAAAGCTTAATAGAATTTATTTGATTGTATTTACCAAGAAAATCTGAAATTTCATAGATTTTTTTCAATTTTGTCATATGAATCTTTTGAAGCTCAATCATCATTTTATAACCCAAGTCTATAAGTCAACAAAAAAAAGTTCAATAAAAATAATTGTATGCCATTTTTTTCAGCGCCTCTTTTCACCGACATGATTCTAAATGCTACGTCCACTAGCTAGGACCCCTCCCTCCCCCTCGTCACACATCGTCACAAATTCGAGAAGCCCCCCCTCCCCCTAAAAAGCTACGTCATTTATGGACGACCCCTTAGTACCATTTCGCCGTGTGTCGTTTCGCGGTCTATACCATTTCGCGGTGTGGTTTTTCCTACGAGTTGCACTGAAAATTGTTGGCATTATCACTTATAATATTTTCATCGGTGATTTACCCTTCTTTTGAACACAGGCAGCCCCTCAAACTGCTCTGTTAGGATAGATGAAACTTCTCGGTCCAAACCGCGAAACAGTACATCGCGAAATGGTACTGACCGCGAATTGACATGCCGCCAAATGGTACTAACTGGAAAATGTCGTACCGCGAAATGACAAACCGCGGAATGGTATACCGCGAAGTGGATTACCGCAAAATGTTATACAATCATATCATATTATAAAAGACAGTACAAAATTAAACATTTCAGTAACAACATCAGTTTTCTAATTATTATACATATATCAATAACACTTCTAAACTATCTCTAATACCGCTACAACCTACCTTACTAGATAACGCAATACCGTAGAGTGTCGTAATTCACATTTTGGAATATTTCTCAAAATTTGTATTATTATTATTATTAATGAAAATTTGAATTGGAATTTCGATGCATTACCATCATATACAAATAGCAGTATGGGCAAATTTCAAAATTTTTCTTAAATTTCGACAAATATCGGACTAATACGCGGATTTAGGCGATGCGCTGAATTACGGTACCTTACGGTATTACTAAGGTAATAATTACTACATTGTTAGTAAACCTAACATAAAAGTCTATTTTCAATTACCTGTGAGACGCAGAGACCACCCGCACCCACTCTTGCGCCTCGTGGTCTACTGAAAAAGATGTATATTGAACTAATAATACTATTAGAAATAGTGCTACTGATGAAGGTGATCGTTGGTTTCCCAGTCTTGTTAGTGATTTGAGTGTTAGTAGAGACTGGTAGTAGGCCCTGCCGCTCCCTCCAGCATTACGCGTAGTTATCTGGTGTTAGATCATGCGACAGTAACTAAACTCATGCGGAAGGTGTGATAAATCAAGTGTAAAATATATTAAAGCATTGAAGCAATGTCATTATATAACTTAAAACTATTAGACTAGCTTACATTTTATAAGTTATAATAACGATTAATTTTCGCGATCAATATGTTAGCATTAGAGTAATTTCACAATATCAACAATATGTATTCACTTGATAAATAACCGTCAATCCCATCACCCAAGGGCAGGGAAATAATGAAACTTCTCTAAAAAATGGTTGCCAAATATTACGATATTAATATGTTTACTTCGGACAGTCGATTAAAAGGAAGACGTTGATTGAAAAATTCCAATATAAGAGAACGCATGGAAAAATCGTGGAATGTCTAAGTAAAGCTAGTTCCAAATATTAAAAATGGGACAAAGGTGTATCCACATAAAAAAGTTTCTAAACACTTTATTGAAGGATTCCGTTTGATTTCTCCCGATGAGTTATCCGACGTCATATCCGATGTTCTTAACAAATAACGAGCGGTGTAGATTCTACAGAGTAGAAATGCAATTGCTGTCCCATGAACTAACATTTGAAATGTTGCAGTTAAAATGTTGTCGAATCATTCCAACAAACATAACTGAGCAGAAGAAAATTCAAACCCCAATATTTGTCTTACGTAATTAATGGACCGCCCCTAACAAAGTTTTTGTTTGGGATTCTTCAAACTTTGCGAAATCTATTACCCACTTGCTCCACGGTACCTTACTCATTAGTAATAGAAACGTCATGTAGAGTACATATAACCGATTTCCATTTGATGTTTCGTGTAAAATATGGTTCATGTGTTACAAGTCACCCCGTTTGACGGTATTCTGTTGTTTCAGCCTTTTATGATGATGTCCGGGTTTCAGCCTTTCGTGTTCAGCCCTGTGTTGTAACCCCCAAATCAATTCACGACTTACCTCCGACAGTGTCACAACCAGCGGGATGTTCCCTGCCAGGTAGGACCCCACCAGCATCACAATGACCAACAGCACCAACATCACGGTCTCGTCCATTTTGATCGGCCCAAGGTGGATTTCACTTTCTGCTGATTCGCCAATACCCTATAACCAGCCCCGGAATCGATCCAACTCGTCGTGTCGTTTCGATGTTTTCCTCAATGTTCCATTCGCAACCAGGTTCTGGCTGATCAGACTGCAGCTGCAAGCACTAAAAAAGGTAGCAACCTTCCACTCGGAACAACGGGAACGGATTGCGAATCTTGCTGAAATCAGCTTTTCTTTCGCAGGCAGCACCCGCGCGACGTGTCCAATGTTTTTACTACCTTCCTTCACTTATCGCACTTCTTTCGGGGGGTTTATTCTCCCGCACTCTCAAAGCGAGAAAACAAGTGCACTTCGTTCGTCGCTGTTTGCCCAACTAGCGGTTCATTTCTTAGGTCGATTTTTGATGGAACGTCTCGTCGACTGGGAAGTGCATCTGTGTGCGTGTGGATTCGCGTAGTAAATTCGGATGACAGTAGTAACTTACTTCATTGATAAAACTAACCGGTTGAATTGAAATTCTCTAGTTTGGTATTATAGTAGCGTTTAACTGAACAGTGATAATCCTAACCCAACATTGCAGGAAATTTTTAAAAAGTAACTTACCCCACAAAGTTTTCGATTTTTTTCAAAATCTTGGCCTTGATTTCAATTTGGGGGGTTTGTTTACAAAAACACTTCGCGGTCTCGGTGCCGTCGGGTTCGAATGAATGAATTTTACGCGACGTCAGCCATCATCGTGTCCGTCAGTGTTGCCATGTGTGCTGCATACTCACTCAGTGTTGCATCGTCAACGATGTCGCATCGCATCGTCGGGTGTAAATACAGATATGTTCCGTTTTTGTGAACACGTCAATTTTTGGGCTTGTTCATATATTTAAGGGTTAGTTCATATATTTCATAACGCTTAAATTGCCATTTTTGACACCCACCCACCCCCTCGTGACGCTTTTTGTATCGATACTCTACAATTTTTGTATGAGCCGTAACAACGTTAGGACACCCACCACCCCCTAAAGCGTTATGAAATTTGTGAATGAGCCCTAATAACGCTTAAATTGGCCATTTTGAACACCCACCCACTCCCTAAAGCGTTATGAAATTTGTGAATGGGTCCTTTAGCTGGATGAAATGGTTCCCCATTACAAAATCGGAATAATTTTCACACAAGATTGACAGTTACCGAAAAGCTAAACATTACATATAATTTGCAATTGGATTAGATGGACAAATTGATGTGAAGATTTGCGAAAAAGTTACAGTGAGAGTGAGAATCGAACTCACGACTCCCCGATCTCTAGTTGGGGCGCGTTACCACTACGCCATGAGAGGACTCTTGAACGCAGAAGTTAACCTGAATTCGATTTCAGCTCAATAATCACGTGGTCCTTTTTCACAAAGTGCACCTCTTTCGGAAGAATTAGATGCCCATCCAAACACAACGCTTTCTATATATATATATATATATATATATATATATATATATATATATATATATATATATATATATATATATATATATATATATATATATATATATATATATATTTATATATATCCAATGCCTAGCCCGAGAGCGCATTGTTTTTTAGGTATAGGAATAGCACACTACACTAGCCAGCAACTGCGCTGGCTGAGGTTTCTATTGTGTGGGCTACCAATGGGTCGCGACGTTCTCAAACGACCGGTTACGGAACATGAGTCCGTTGCTCGATAAATACTTGTTTTTAATTATGAATCGTGGTTTACGGCTATATATATACACCCCCAGACCATCACATTTCATCACATCACACCTCCATGCGTCAACGTTCCTTGGATGTAGCGCTCCTGAAGCTCGAGCTGTTTAACCGAAAGCGGCGGGCTCGTGTGTGGTGCAGAGCGCCACATCCAAGGAACGGTGAAGCATGGAGGAGGATATGTGATGGTCTGGGGGTGTTTTTCATGGAGTGGAGTAGGAAGCCTCATGAAAATCGACGGAATAATGACGGCAGATTCCTACATCAACATCTTGCGGGAAAATCTGGAGGTTTCGCTGATCCAGACGGGCCTTGAAGAGAAATTCATATTTCTCTAGAACAACGTCCCGAAGCATACTGCCAAGAAGACCAATTCTTTCTTCCGGTCTTGTCGGATTAAACCGCTGGAATGGCCTTCACAAAGCCCAGACCTCAACCCCATCGAGAATTTGTGGGCGATTCTCGATGCCAGGGTTGACAAAACTGGTGTTACCAACAAAAATAATTATTTTGAAGCCTTGGAGCGCGCCTGGGAAGAACTAGAACCACAACACCTACAAAACTTGGTGAAAAGCATGCCGAAGCGCCTCCAGCAAGTCCTTAAGGCCAAAGGAGGACACATTAACTATTAAATTGTTTTTTATTTTTCTTAAATCATCTTTTCTGGGACCAAGAAGGCTTTATTTTGTCATTTTTTTTTTCAATACAAATTGATTTTCTTTTTCTTTGAGTAAAATTCTTTTTTTTTATCAAAATTTCGTAAGTGTAACTTTAAAAGAATATCAAAAAAGATTTAAGTGTGTTAACTTTAATTTAAACCAAATCAATGAGAGAAATTCGAAAACTGGTGAGGTGGGCACTTTGTAACTACCGAAAAATTGTTTCGCAAAACTTCACATCAATTTGTGCATTTAATTTAATTGCAAAGTATACATATGTAATGTTTAGCTTTTCGGTAGTTGTTAAACCTCCACTCGGCTGGTTAGCCGTAAAGACCACGATTCATAGTTATAACAAGTATTTATCGAGCAACGGACTCATGTTCCGTAACCGGTCGTTTGAGAACGTCGCGACCCATTGGAAGCCCACACAATAGAAATCTCAGCCAGCACGTCGGTGGCTAGTGATGTGTGGTACTTTCACTACCTAAAAAATAATGCGCTCTCGGGCAAGGCATTGGATATACATAGAAAGCGTTGTGTTTGGATGGGCATCTAATTCTTCCGAAAGAGGTGCACTTTGCGATAAAGGACCACGTGATTATTGAGCTGAAATCGAACTCAGGTTAACTTCTGCGTCCATGAGTCCTCTCGTGGCGTAGGGGTAACGTGCCCTAACTAGAGATCAGGTAGTTGTGGGTTCGATTCTCACCGAGAAGACGTGTAACTTTTTCGCAAAACTTCACATCAATTTGTCCATTTAATTCAATTGCAAAGGATAAGTAATGTTTAGCTTTTCGGTAATCCATTATGTAGTATACATGCTGTTAACTTTTATTGCATAAATTTGATCAGATTTATCAAAATAATTCAATGAACGGTGAATGGCGTACTTACGGTACATGATCGGCGTACGACGGCGTGACGTGGCGCGGTGGCACACAGATCTAACCATGTCCTTTACTCTCGTTCTTTTGATTTGGAGCTTTTCTTTCAATTACTGTAGTAGGTACTGGCTACGCACAGGAAAATAAGTAGTTTGGAATAATAATCGTATTTGATGGCGTGTGATATATAAAAGTGTTAACAGAAAAAAAGAGAATATCCTTTATGTTTTTTTTGTCTTTTATTCATTTTGGTACCGATAAATATGTTCATCAGGGATTTTCAAAATCTGTATTTGTCTAACAACGCATACATATAATCTATTCTGCGCTGATAAGCATTTTTATTCAGTACAATATCATCTTTTATCAAGCGTCTACATAATGTTGTGTAGTAAGTAATAAACATCTGGGTTTGATATTTTTATAAAGAATAATTTAGATATTAGATATTTTCCTAAGCGTATTTTCCAATGGTATGTTTTATGGTTTTAAGCAAGGTACCGTATCCATGTCATGTTCTGCACATTTTTGAATCGAAAAAAAAAGGATTGGATAATTCAGTTGTTTGTAAGGGAGAGCCCACATGGCATAAATACATTTGATCTCATACTTAATCGGTTCTAAATGTTAAGTCAAATAACCAATAGGCAAAATTACCTCCGGACATTTGATTAATTATGCCAAACGATTTTATGGTATTCAAGGTCGCCTCAAAACCAAATAATTTGATAAATTTATCATCACAAATCACAAATTAGTTTAATGAAAAGATAAGAAAAGCTGTTTGAATGCGTCCACAATTTCGATATTCATGTGATAGTTACAATATGTGCAGATTCGGACACAGTTACGGTACGAAATAGGTATGTTTATGTTCAAATAAGAATACTATTACGGTACAGAAAAGCCTTCCAGTAGAGCAAACGAGCCTGTCAGTTCTTTTTTACACAAATAGGATAGAATTCGCAGTAGACCATTTTTAATGAAGCCAAAGCCTCTGGAAGAGCAACTCTCAAAGTAAACCCAAATACCGGAGGTGCCATTTTTGTGCCAGAGGTTCTTCTGAATTTCAAATTATTTTAGTTATAAGTATAAAATTAGCTCTGGTGGAAAAGATCTATTTCGAATCCTATAAAAGTTAGGTAATAGTGGAGGATAACTGATAGGCAAATGAAAAATAAGAAAACGCTTTCAAAAAGAACAAAACCCGAAAGCTATCAGTAGACAATGACAAATATTTGACTAGACATGATTCAAAGTGAAACAACTGTTTGACATTGGAGACAGTCTATCAGAACTCAAATGGATGTTTGTCTATTGCAGGGCGGGGCAGAGGTGCATTTAGTGATTCATTTACAGACTTTCTAAGGAATTTCTGCAATAATTCAACCTAGATATTTTCTATGGAAAACTCCAGAGATTCCATCACTAATTTCTCTTCTATTTTTTTTTATACAAAATGGGCAACTTCAAAGGGTTAGATCTGAGTTATTTACCAATTTGCATGAAATTTTCACAGTTCCTTACAAATAGCTTGAACTTCAACATATATTTTTAATGACTTTTCCAATCATGAGTTCAAAAGCAAAGAAGCACTCAAGTGATTTTTTTTTGCCAAATTTTAACAAACTTAAACAATTGAAGGAATGACTTCATGGTATTTTCAGCAAAGCTGTGGATTTAAACAAGATGAACAAGTTTACTAAAGACAGTTCTGTGTAGGGTTTATTTAAAATTGTTTCTTTATTTTTCGTCAGAAATTTCACTTTAGTCAACTAATGATCGGAAAAATTACTCAAAAATATATGTTGAAATTTAATACGTAATACACATTGTGTGGCTTCGTAGCCGTGCGGTTAGTGTCACCGAGGCATTTAGCCGCATCGTGCTAAGGAGCGTGGGTTCGATTCCCGCCTCAGGCCGAAAACTTTTCGAGAGAAATGTTTTCTGACTGTGCCACTGGGCGTTGCATGCTAGTCCGTTGTCTAGTGTGGTGCTTCCTTCAAAGGGCAAATAGCCCACTGGAAGCATTAACGTGTAGTGTCTTTTTTATTATTATTATATTATTGATGTGCTGTGCAAGCGGTCCATAAATAGCTGAGATCTGGCCAACCAAAATTGATGGTTTGTATGCAAAATCGAGAAAAAAAAAAAACTGTGGATGAAAATTAATCAAAAATAATTGTAAAAACTGCTGAAAATCCGGGAGGTATTTTCAAAGGAAACTCTTAGGGGCGGTCCATTAATTACGTAAGACAATTTTTGGGATTTCTCAAAACCCCATGGTAAGATTTTTTTGTATGAAAATTAAAAATAATTTGCATGGCGGTAAGAAATCTCAACCCCCCACCTCACACCATAATCCCTTATGTAATTAATGGACGACCCCTTAAGTAATCTCACGGGATATGAAGGATGAAACCCCTGGAATCATCTCTGAAAGAACTCCTGAACCCTTGACAAAGTTCTTATGAATTTTGTAGATAATTGCTAATGTAATTAATTCGGAAAGCCTTTTCCCGGGGAAACTTAGAAGAAAATCTTGTAAAAGTATGGAATAGTCACGTAGTCTCTGAAAGATTATTTTGACCAGATTTCACTACAATAAGAAAAAAACCCTTTGTTCATTTGGCATAAAAGTTTTTTAATGAAGAACAGGTATCATTCTGGTTATGCCAAATGACCATTATGTCAAATGGCCGCTATTCCTTATGCCTATTATGTCAAATGACGTTATGTCAAACGACCTTCTGCCAAATGGCCGGCTCCCGAACCAAAGAGACTTCGTAAAAAAAGAGATTTTGGAAGGGAGCGAATCATTTGGCTAATACATAATACACATTTGGGGCATAAATAAAATTATATAACTTCTTTCGAATGATGTCTGTTCTTCAGAAAATAATGTTAGGCCGAATAACCACAGAAACAGTCCCACTTTTCAGACTTCCCATTAGAAGTAGGGACTGACATTAAAACAGTGACTAAAATTTTCTAAGAGTCCTTCTGACTAAGACCTGATACCAGCTTTGCGATTGAGTCATGTTCAGTCAAATATTTGCACATTTGGTGTAATACAAGTATTAAGGATGGTTAAGAGGCATCATTGAAATCTCTTTATAGAACGAAAACTGTACACGAACTTATTACAAAATATGTACACGTAAGATGCTTTATCCTTTCTTCCAAAAATGATTCGACTGTTCAGACTTTTTTTTACCAAATGCCTATAAATTGCTTCCCGTATTGATATGTTCAAGATGTATTAAAGCTCTCGCGGTGATGGAATATTTTTTCGTAGGCTAAGATAAGTAAAATGAGGTTCTGGGTGAACCGAAGGGAAGAGACTTTATTCTCCAAAGAAAGAATCAGATTTTCAACATAGCACTAAGCGAAATCTCTTCAAACGTTTTCAGGTTTAACAAAACATTTGATACACGTGAAATCATACGTTCAACATAGGGAATGACACGTGTTCCAGCAGGAAACAGAAAGTTAAGTCGTAAAATTCCGGATATTTCTTGCTTCGCGGTTGGGCGCCCATAGGCATAATTCGAGTGCCTAAAGAAGGCGCGGACAAAAGTAACAAAAATAAAGAAAACTCAACAAATTCAATACCAACTCATTTCTCAAGCTTCGATCGCTCCAGGACCGCTTCCAGATCCGCTCCAAAATCGTCGTCCCGCGAGTAGTCTTCGGAGAACTTGACCGGCAGTTTGGAGTCCTTCTTCGACAGAGGGAAATCGTCTTCGAATCCGCTGATCTTCTTGGTGGCTCCTCGCTTCCAACTGTCCGTTTTGCTGTTACTCTTGAAATTCTGGCTAATATTGCTAAACACATCGAAGTTAGCAAAATCGTTGGGCGTCGTCGTGCCAAACTTGCTGTTGTTGTTGGAAATGTCCAGTTTGGCGAACCCATCGTCCATCCGCGCGAATTCATCTTCAAAGGGACTTGCCTTGGCCGCGGCACCGAAAAATGCGTCATCCGTACTGCTGCTGTCCTCGGTCGATCCAAATGCCCGGAAGAGAAGATCTTTCTTGGTGTCCAGCTTGTCGGTTCCTGTGTTTTTACTAAAATTATCGTTAAAGGCATCGAACGGATCCGCGGCCGATGGCTTCTTGGTGCTGGTCGACGAGGTAAAGCTGGCACCAAATGCTCCAAAGTTGTTGTTCTGAGCGTCCCCGAAGAGGTCGTCCAGCTGGTTAGTGGTCGCTTTGGCGATCTGCTTGGGACTGGGGGCGTTGTGGTTAAGGTTGGTGACGTTGTTATTCAGCGTTGTTGAATCGGAGGAGAATGGGTCTGTAAGTAATGGGAATTACGATCATATAAGTTAAATATTTTTAGGACAAACTGGATTATTTAATTGTTAGTTTTATTTGCTTTACAGCCTGGAGGAGACGGAGTGCGAGGAGATGGAACAGCTGTGCCGGTCTCAAGAAACACGTAAGTTCTATCAAAAGCTCGAAGCATCTCACAATGGCTTCGTGTCGCGAGCCGAAATGTTTAGGGATAAGAATGGGTGCATTTTGACGGACGAGCGTAAGGTGATCGAAAGGTGGAAGCAGCACTTCGATGAACACCTGAATGGCTCTTCAGAGCACAGGCAATGAAGGGCGGGACAACGGAAGAAATGCCTTCGTCAGTACTGCAGACGATGGAAACCAACCAGTCCCCACTTTGAGGGTGGTTAAGGATGACATTCACCATCTCAACAGGACTAAAGCTACTGCGCTGATAAGATCGGAACTGAACTGAGCTGAACTCATAAAGATGCGCCCGGAGAGGCTGGCTATTTGTCTGCATCGGCTGATAGGCACAATCTGGGAAACAGATCAGCAACTGGAGGAGTGAAAGAATGCTTCATTTACAAGAAAAGTTGGAGTTGTGAGAACTTCCGAGGATCCGCATTCCCGTCTTTCTTCCCTATTGATCACCCTGTATAATAGAACTGTTTCATACTTGATCAAAATTTGGAATTGCCCCAATGTCCCCTGAGAAACATGTTTTACGCATTCATGTCTTCAAAAAAGTAGATCATTACCACTCACCTTCGGAACTGGTCGCATCATCGTCGGCGAACGGATCCTCGATGTTGAAGGGATCTTCGTAGCGATAATCCTTGAACGGATCTTCGACAAAGTCCACTGCCGTCGGAGCGCCGCCAATGGTAGGAGTCTTCGAGCTGGTCACGGTGTTAGTGGGCGTTACGGAGAGTGCCGCCGGTGAAGCCGTTAATACCCTGGCGGTGTTGCTGGAAGCACCGAGTAGAATTGGCAGCGGGGATGCTCTGGTACCTCGGCCGGCAACTGGGGACGCCGCCGCACCTCGGCCTGCGATTGGCGATGGCGAAAGGACCGACGAGGACCCGAATACGGACGAGGAGGAAATCGAGGAGGATTGCAGTACCGTGGATGGCGATGGGGCGGCAGGTTTGAGGTTCTGTGTTTTGATGTGTTGTGGGGTCATGATAAGAACAACAAACAAAAAAAAAAAAAATTAAAATGTAATGAAAATAAAAAAAAATTAATGTAAATCAATCGTTCGTATTGGCACAATACAACTAAGGATATTTTAGAATAAATGAAGGAAATGTAGAATTATAAATAGAGATCTATCTCAGGACTAGTGAGTGTTTTGAAAATAGGATGTTTAAAGACCTTTAGCCTGAAAAAAGATACCGAAAAGAGACTAAACAACAACAAATAAAACAAAAAGAAACCTTATATAACATAGAAGATAAAAGTTTGATTCTTTATACAATCCGATCATACAAGTCTTCCGTAACGAACACCGAGCGCGGTTTCGTACTCTCCTTGTACTATGCTCTCGGGTTCAAACGCTCGAACCTGAACATAAACCCAAACATGTGTAAAGTGAACATTGGTTTGAACGCCGGTTCAAACCCCGGTCCATTTGTACCTCGATTACAACCGCGGTTCATATTTTAGTACAAATCTTCGGTTGCATCCGAGGTTCAAAACGATGGCACAAAACAGACAGACAGAAAACAGTTGAAATCCACGCTTATCAATTTCTACTTATCGTGCCTGTATGATATAGTAAAATCCTTTGTTTTTTGATAAAGTTACCGCTAAATGTTACCTAAAATATTGATCTAAGTTGATCTGTTTAAATAAAACATTTTTTCAAGCCTCAAGGTTCTTGAAATTTGTACCAAGAAGTTACATACATGATCGTAGAAATTTATCCGCGTGGATTTCAACCGTTCTCTGTAAGTCTGCTTTGTGCCATTATTTGCACAGCTTATACCGAAGTTTGAACCGAAATTTCAAGAATTCAACCACATTTCATTCTTCTAAGGATAACCATAAAAATACTTGCATAAGGAATTCTTCCAAAGATTCTCTCCAACAATTTAAAGGAAAGTCTTGAAGAAATTTATCCAGTCATACTTCCATCGATTTCCCAAGGACTTCCTCCAAGATTTCCACTTAGAACATCTTCAAGAATTTAACCAGTAATTTCTCCAGATAAGCCTCCAGGCATTCCTCAGGATTTGAATTGAAATTTTCGTTGATGTTTGTTAAGATTTCAACCATGAAATTTTTATCTTAAGCATCTTAAGGATTACTTCAGAGTTTCCTTCAGAAATTTTCCGAGGCTGCCTTTAAATTT
Source organism: Aedes aegypti (assembly GCF_002204515.2). Lineage (NCBI taxonomy): Eukaryota > Metazoa > Arthropoda > Insecta > Diptera > Culicidae > Aedes > Aedes aegypti. Next base: position 351,511,876 of record NC_035108.1, read on the forward strand.
TTTTTTTTCTAGAAATTCTATTCTACTATGAAAATTGCTTAGCATCAACTGGCGTGAAACCTTGAATGAACTGTCGATGAATTCATGGAGATTTTACTTGATAAATTGTTTGGGTGATAGATTCTCGAAAGAGTTTTTAATTGGTTTCCTAGAATAATTTCTCGTGGGGGAATTTTTGAAGGAATCCATATGAAAATGTCTGGTACTGTAAAAATCAACGAAGGAAGACGTAGCACAGTCAAGCAGACGTAGCACTTAGAACATAATTTATTAAACTCCATCGTCTTATTCACAACTTCATCCCCTCGTTTACATATTGCACAAACTATTGAGGATTTTGCCCTTCAATAGACTCACTCCTAAATAATTTTGTCACACCAAAATATTCTCTCACCATGTTTGCCATATATTGGATGGAGCCGTAGCTAACAAAACCAACATGTAACGCATTTGTAACGCACACTGTTGGATTGTGCATTGAATGCAAGGTGCGTGCTGCTGCTAAACTGACATATAAACAGACGTGTGAGTACTTATTTCTCCACGTTGGAAATTTGCTAGAAAATCTATACGTCAACAAAACTTACGCTACTGTTTTGTGCAACTAAACCTGCAGATGGCGGAAATGCGAAACGTCAAACACGCAGAAAAACGATGCGTGTGCCTCTGGATGTGATGTTCGAAACATAGCTATTTTTATAAAGAATCGTTAAATGAGTGATTAAACATTTGCTATTGAAGGCTAATGAAAAAAGAAACCACGTGCTGTGGTGGGGATCGAACCCTCCTTCAACCTATAAGCCCCTTAAGAGACTCAGACGCTCGGAGGGAGGTGAACTGAATTCGATAACCCCGAAGCACATCGTATCATCATTTCGCAGTTTAAACCTCCTTCGGATGTTTGAAATGTACATTTGACACATACATTGCCGTGTACATGTAAACATGAAAGCGAAAGAGATATTATTTTTAGTTGTATACCGATCACTTACCGGTCAGGAAGTACAGTGCGTGGTCGTCGTTCGACAAGATCAGATCTCGGTAGCGAGACCGTTGCTCATACTAATTGCACATTTAAATTGTCTAGTTCTAGGCGATTTCAGCCTAAGGAACCAAAACCTTACAACACATACAATGAGTGATAGATGAAAATGTCTTCAGTGTTACGTCTGTTTGTCTGTCCTTGTAGAGGTTTCTTGAAAAAAAATCCCTGGACGGATTTCTTTAAAAACATCTCTAAAAACCTTTGTGGATTTTTTTACAAATCCTGTAGGAATCATTGGAAGATTTTTTAGAGTAACAATTGCAGAATTCGGTGGAAGACTTAATGGAAAAATATCTGGAAGACATCCTAAGATAGTTCCTGCACAAAAATTCAGAATTACCCTAAGGAAATTGTTGGAGGTAGTAGCGTTGGAGTGCATACAATTTCTGAATTTCTGGTCCTGAAAGTATTCCACGAGAAATCTCTGGAAATATCACTAGAAAAAATAACTGGATGTTTTATTGTACAAATCTGAGAATGAATGACGAATGAATTATAACTGTACATACCTGAACTTAAGACCGAACACGAATTATACTTTTTTTATTGCTCTTCCAACACATGAATAAGTAGTAAGCATTCAAAAGTAAGTATCAAAAAGCAGAACCGAGCTTTCCAGGGCCATCGGATTGATTTAAATCGATTTTTATAGGATTTTTACGTCTATTCAAATCGCGAAGTGTTCACATTTACACCTACATTGTACCATATAGACTTTCCAAAACTGAATACAATGCAATGTTTTCCGAGCAAATGCTCGCTTCTTTTCATTATTTCAAATGAATATGTCATATTTGTATGAACAGCATCTATTTTGTTTGCCATTATGCGTTTTTGAAAGGTAAAAAAACACAAAAATCCGAATGCAACTTTGTTAAAGCGACCGGTGCCGCTTAAGGCCCAAACGCAATGATAGCGGAACGGCAACGGAAAGCGGAACCGATTCGCCAGCATGAACTATAACATGCTTGTCGTTTATGTTGTGGGTTTACTTTCATTCGTTGACAGCTCAGTCGAGATGGTGTTATTCTTGCTGGCAAACCGGTTCCGCATTCCGTTGCCGTTCCGCTATCATTGCGTTTGGGCCTTTAATGACTGGTACGCTGATCATAAGTACTCTGCAAAAGGATAGGACAAGAAACGGTCAAGGAATGATTCCACTACCGAAAATACTTGAGCTGTACGCTGCTGAGAGGTACAGCTGATTTCATAACGTCGGTAAGGCTTTCTGTACAAATCAAATGGAGCTATCACTTATTCCGTACGGAAAAAAGTGCCACTCAATTATCCAGTGACACTTCGCTCATACTGGATCAGCTGTCAAAATTAAAAAAAAGACACGGACAGCGTCTTCAGCCATTTAGCTGCACAGACTGTAACTTAACACTAGACAACGGACAAGCATGCTCCAGTGGCACAGCCGAGAAACATTCCTGACGAAAAGTTTCGACGGCTGAAGCGGGAATCGAACCCACACTCCATAACGCGAAGCGATTACTGCCTGGCGACACTAACCACTCGGCCACGAAGCCCACTTTGGTAAAAAGAGAAATTTTACTTGAGCGATTTACGTTTCAGGTGCATACCACGCATAAAGTACCAAAGCATCCTAACTCAAACAGCCAACCGGCACACTGTGAAGCACTTTTTCGTTATTTTGGACACACTAATACATTTTGAATTAATTTCAGATAAAATACATATATTTTCTATACTCAAACGGTTGATGAAAGTGCGAAAGTCCATTCAAAACCAGTTTTCCAATTCCCAATTTTTTCCCGGATGCCCAAGAAATAAAAAAACTGGTCTACGATTTGATTTTTTGCCTCACACAATATGGACAAATTTGGAGGGCTTGATCTAACTTATTTATGAATTTAATAAACACTGTAAGCTCAAAACGGTTTGAAAAAACTCTTTCTAACGGTTTGGACAGAAAGATATGAAATATTTATCGAAATATCCAAAAGACCGTCCAACTCCTAGAATTCAAAGGAAGTTCAGAGATTTTGGAATTATATAGACAAATTTCTGCTCTGTGTATCTAAACTTCATGTCTCCGGAGTTATGTGTTAGACATGGTCCATGGGTTCCTGGAGAAATTCTTGGTCTGTTGAAACTCATAAAAGCAAAGATCTATTTGACAGAAACGATATACATGTTGTTGTCTTCCTTCGAAACTAGCTATTACTTTTGACATTGACATTGGCTTTGGTTGCATCTTCCAAGCATTCATCAAAAGGTTTGGTCAAGATTCTCAGCAAACATCTGGCCAAGACAACCTAAAGGATCTCGCTATTTATTAATTTATCATAGATCTTGTCACGAAAATTGTTGGGGATAATTGGCAGAATTCGCTATAAATCTGTAGAAATCCAAACAAAATCTCGTAATGGCCTTATCAGAACTTTATCATAGATCAAGGACTAGTCAAACTAGTGATTCAGACAAGGCTTCATCAAGAATCAATATCATCAACATCTTTAGAAATCCGACAAACGAAACTGCTAATTATTCTGTCCAGGATTTCAGTAGATCTCCCTAGAAATATGATATTTTTTGGCTTAGTCTTCCGTCAATCATTACGAATATACTTAAAAAAAATCAAGCAATTCTAGATACCACTAAAATGCTTATTAGCAATCTACTAGTATCCATTTCAGTGATCTCTCAGAAAAAAACTTCCAAGAAACTATCAATTATCGGTTCGATTCCCGTTAGGATTCCAACTAAGATCTCATTAAAAACCTTGCCAGGAATCCCTGAGTACCTTTCTTGTAATGTTGCAAAGATCTTAAGCGTTAACTATAGTTCTAACAACTCACTAAAGATCAGTCATGATGCGAAGTACGAGTGACAGGCAGTCGTACACCTGCTGAGATTTTTTTTTAGTTTCGTCCATAGTGCTTCGAAATTTAAACAAAGCGGAAGCTTTATGTTTGAAAAACATATTTTCCCGGGGTGTTGTCCAAATTTCCGGGGGTTTCCCGCTTTTCCCGGATGGATGGCCACCCTGCAAATGACTTGCGAATTGATTTTGCCTTTTGATATGAAATGGGAAATTTGTACAAAAATGACCCAGGGGGTAAAAAATATATTGGTTACCCTACTGGTTGTGCACGGTTAAGGAGAAGTGACGCTACAGGTCGGATTAGATTTTCCGGAAATTTTACCCGATTATCCGAGGAAAGAAAAGGGTAGGTTGAGAAAAGGGGTTTTTGTGTATGCTGCTTATTTTTCTTCTCAAGACCCCTAATGCTCCCCTCTCGGGCCTTCCTTAGCTGAGTGGTTAGAGTCCGCGGCTACTAAGCAAAGCAATGCTGAAGGTGTCTGGGTTCGATTCGCGGTCGGTCCAGGATCTTTTCGTAAAGGAAATTTCCTTGACTTCCCTGGGTATAGAGTATCATCGAACCTGCCACACGATATACGGATGCGAAAATGGCAACTTTGGCAAAGAAAGCTCTCAGTTAATAACTGTGGAAGTGCTAATAAGAACACTGAGCTGCGAAGCAGGCTCTGTCCCAGTGGGGACGTTAATACCAAGAAGAAGAAGAACCCCTAATGCTCCTAAAAATTATTTCTGACTACGTCAAAGCATCATATGAATAAAGCTAACATTTAAGTCCTTTTACCGCAGATTTTTTTTTCATTGGTTCGATTACAGTGTTGATAGACTAACACTCAAATCTCAATCATTACGCTCTCCCGTGAGAGCAAACTCATTAATGATCTGCTTCGCAAATCTCACGCATGAGATTTTGATGCAAAATCACTCAATCAACTCAAACCGTAAAAAATGATTCAGTCGCAAAACCCGTCAAAAACTCATGAAACCCGAATGTTGTTGTTTACGCTAGAAAGGATTACTATATTTTTACCAGACTACCAAAAAATTATTGCCGTGTGTGAGTAAACTGTGGAAATACGAGACATTTTTAGTTATAACAGTTTCAAAATTGATTGTCTTATTCGAACTTTTGCCCCACCGGTGGGGCAAGAGTTCGAATCTAGTGTGGGGCAAAAGTTCGCTGGCTAAAATACAAAATATCGATCTTTTTATGACAGCCATACTTTAAACCAGCCGTAAACTTAAGTTTGACGAAAAATACACACTAAATTTTCATCAAAAAAAAGGCGAAAACCGGGTTAATTAGAATATACTCATAAATAGCAGTTTTTCGCAAAACAAAGTGGAAATGTTAAATTTTGGTGAAAATTTTCACACAATCAGACAAATTTAACTAAATATGAAGATAATATGTGGATTTCAGGCAATTTGCAATTTTTTCCGTGATTTTATACATGGGTCGAACTTTTGCCCCGCTGCTTCGAACTTTTGCACTATGGGCCAAAAATTGTTTTCAAGCATTTATGCAAAAACTAATACACCTCAAAGCAACCTTATAATAGGCCTAGAAACGCCCTTACATAAAATATTGAAAAAGATTTTATCTTCAATTGGTTCCATGCAACGAAAGTTTGACCAAAAATTACAATATTCAAACAACAAATAGCCATAACTTTTCAAAATCTCAATCGATTTTTATGATATTTGGATTGAAAGTCTCTTACTTGAATAGCATTCGAACCACCATGACATTTATAAGATTTGTTTTGAATTGAGCTAGAAATCTTAAAAAGAAACTCTTACCCCACTCGAACTTTTGCCCCACTTTACTCTAATATACGTTGGACAGAAAAACCCTTAATAGGGTCGGGTGACACTGGCCTGAAACGGCGAGTGGGCTGCCAATGACGTAGGCTGTCCTCGTCTCGTAAAACCGTGGCAGGCCTTAGAGTACGTTCCAAATCCGTCGCCTGGGTGTTCCAACTGGGTGGGAGTAGGCTCAGATGCCATTACCTGACTTGCGCCGATCCGGCCCTGAACATAGAATCCCATGCTTATGTCACCCTAGCATGGCCTCCCTGCTTGCATATAGATAACCATGGGATCATAAAGCTTTTTTTTTTTTTTTTAAATCTTTATTTGAGTGTATTTTAACACACGAGGGCTAGTTCTACACTTGGATCATAAAGCGATTATTCCAGCGGAGATGGATAGCGGCTCTTAGGGGGACCCATAAAATCGATCAAAACAAGCAACTATACTAGTGGAATGTGAAGGAGAGGGTTCTGGACTCCGGCTAAGGTTCCCGCCAAGTAAGAAGGCGACCAACATAAACTTAAGTGAGAACGGTGCGGGCAAAAGCCTAGACACTGTGACGACGACAGGAACTGGCCACTCCAGTGCAACATGTGAGGTGATCGATGGGCCGGGACTAATCGAGGCCATGGATCATAATAGGGAGTACCTCCCGAAAATGCAGGTAGCAGCTGAGCCATTCGATGCCATCATCGAGTTTGTTAAGAGCAAAAGCAATATCAGCAAGCACTTGAAAACAAGTATGCTGAAATTGCGACAATCAATCCTAGCTGCAAAGCAGTGCTACGAGAAAGCCAGGCAACGCGAATATATCTGTGATATTATTCGATACGCGATGCGAAAGAGAGGGCCTTACAAGGATGAATACGAGGCGATGAGACGCATGGTTGCTAAAGGAAACGTGACCTGTAGGGGAATGTGGGGCAAGATGAGCACCCGGGGCAAGATGGGCACCCCTAGTTTGTGTCGTTCCTACCGATTTTTTTTTCAATACATTATTTGGGGTTTTGATGAATATCATTAAATTGATATGATGGCCATAAATTTCAGCTAAAAAATCAACAGCACAACGTAAATATTGTCCAAAATACATAGAAGTCCAAAAATTAACCTTTTCATATAAGATTTGTTCATTTAAAAGTGATATTTTCGTTGCGTAAGCAAATTAATTCATACGTTTTTGGCCGTATAGTTATAGAATAATCTTCTGTAGATAATCAGGAGCAAAACTTTTTATCAAATTTAAAAAATATTTCAATTGTTTTGATTATATTAATAAATTTACACCCTTGGGGCAAGATGAGCACCATGTTCAAAATTAAGTAAAAGTGTGAAATTATAGAACCACATTTAGCTGTGAGCTTGACTTACGGTATCTTCTTTGCACAGAACAATTTTTCTAAAAAATATACAAACAAACAACAAATTTAATCGTTTTTTAAGTAAAATCTTAGCAATTTATGAAAAGTTATTTATTTTCTGCTAAGTTTTAAAAACTAAGCTAGTTGAAGATAAATATTATCAGATATTAAAGATAATATCTTGGGATATTGCAAGCATTGAATAATAATAGTTTTCTTTGATAAATTGCATCTTTTTATGGGGGTGCCCATCTTGCCCCGCAGTTTTTTTGACCGATGATAAAAAAGCTATTTTTTAAAGTGTTATTTGGAAAACGATTTAACACTTTTTAAAACTTTTAATGGTTGGAGGTCAAAGTAATAATGTAAAAGATAAGGATGGTTATCAATTTTACCAAAATAATTACGTTTAAGTAGGCTTAAATCGCGCTTATCCTTAGGGTGCTCATCTTGCCCCGCCTGACCCTACGGCCGTTCTCCAGAGCGGAAAAGCTGGCACGAGCCGAGCTCCGCGATCAGGAGGACATGGGAATAGTGGAGAGGCCAACATGGCGTCTATGGTCAAGGAAGCCAGGAAAAAAGAGCTACGGGGTTGCCCGAACCAGGCAGTGCATCCACAGGACTCACGGGTGCAAAGCAACAGCAACCCGTGGATACGAGTTGGAAATAAGAAGCAACAGAGAAAACCGAAAAACGGAGCCCAATGCTAAACCGAAAATAGCGAACCGTAGGAATTTAGGCGAGGCCCTCGTTATCGAAACGGAGGAAGCGAAATACGCCGAGTTTCTGAAGACGAAGCGAAGGACGGAGAAGTTATCGCCATTGGGCGCAGATGTGCGGAGCGTAATGCGGGCTAGGATTGGTGAAATGATTCTAGTCTTAAAGAAGGGTGCAGCCTATAAGCAACTAGCGCAAGAAGTACTTGGCGACGAGGTTGATGTAAGATCCCTGACTGCAGAAGCGACTCTCCGGTGTAAAATCTAGATGAGGCAAGAGTAGCCGCCAACTATTGTTGGCTATTGTTCAATCCCATGCCGCATTAAATGTAGAGCTGGCAAATGTGGGTACAGTGAATACTGGACTGATGCAAATTTTGAAATTTTTGCTCCCCTATGTTTAAACGGTGTTAATTATGATAAAAATCATTCTCTCAAAATTTGAAGTGATTTGGAAGAAATTTGGTTGTACACACGCCATTTGAAGTTTATATGGAAATTAGGGTCAGGCGGAGCAAGATGAGCACCCTAAGGATAAGCGCGATTTAAGCCTACTTAAACGTTCTTATTTTGGTAAAATTGGTAACCATCCTTAGCTTTTACATTATTACTTTGACCTACAACCATTAAAAGTTTTAAAACGTAATAAATAGTTTTTCAAATAACACGTTAAAAAATGGCTTTTTTATCATCGGTCAAAAAAACTGCGGGGCAAGATGGGCACCCCCATAAAAAGATGCAATTTACTAGAGAAAACTATTATTTTTCAATGCTTGCAATATCCCAATATATTATCTTTAATATCTGATAATATTTATCTTCAACTAGCTTAGTTTTTAAAACTTTTATCAGAAAATAAATAACTTTTCATAAATTGCTAAGATTTTACTTAAAAACGATTTGATTTGTTGTTTTTTTTATATTGACCGTTCAGTTCCTAACTGTTCGCGACCGTTTGAAACAGTCGTCGTTCTAAACGGTCGGTGAAACAGTCGCTGTCAGATTTGGCAGCATCAACGAGCGAGAAGTTTTTCGCGCGCAAACGAGCACCCCTACTCTTTCAAGTAGAGCAACAAGGACAGCAGAGTGGGCGTCGAGTCAGATTTCCAAAACAGCTGTTGTTGACACTCGGCTGCCGGCTGCACGGCTCGGAAAATGAGGGGTGGTTGGATGGAATGTTTATGAAAGTATGTTTCTCTAAACAAAATAGGGTCCTAAAGCCCTGTCTCAATTTTATAACCAAACGCTTAAGTTTAGGGCAGAAACACATGTTTACTCAATTTTTAAATGATTTTCATTGGTTTAAGCACAAAAAACATTTTTTTTTTATGATTTTTGAGATTTTGTCACACCCTTTGGTTTAAACTTGAATTTTGGGTATATTTTGTTTTCCGTGTCCCTTCCGAAATGTCAGATAGGAACAACCCGTGTTAAAACTATATGCCCTGTGGCATTTTTGTCGAAAAAGTGAATGTCAAACAAGATCACAAGTGTCAAGGTTGATATTTGGAACCATTTTTTAAATTGAAGTTAAAAAATGATATAGCCGTTATTTGAGCGGGAAAACTTGCTAAAGTAGTTGCAAGAACATGCTCTTTCGTATTATTGAATAAAAACGAGAATTCATTGAACATTTTAGGACCCAATTCAACTTGTAATAAATATTTTTAGTGGTCAAAATACAGGTTCAATGAAACAATTCAATAGCTGGCAATAGTTTATTGCGCGTAAGGTATGTATAGTTAACCTAATTATGTGTTTCTACAACATTCGCAACATTGTTTCATCTGGATGGAATACATTGAGATTCCCCTCGATTTTTAACGACTGTTTCGAACAGTCTTCTAAATAGCCGGGATAATCGAACATTCAAGTGGATATACAATACATTTTTTAGAAAAAATTGTTTTGTGCAAAGAAGATACCGTAAGTCAAGCCCACAGCTAAATGTGGTTCTATAATTTCACACTTTTACTTAATTTTGAACATGGTGCTCATCATGCCCCAAGGGTGTAAATTTATTAATATAATCAAAACAAATGAAATATTTTTTTAAATTTGATAAAAGTTTTGCACCTGATTATCTACAGAAGATTATTCTATAACTATACGGCCAAAAACGTATGAAATTATTTGTTTACGCAACAAAAATATCACTTTTAAATGAACAAATCTTATATGAAAAGGTAAATTTTTGGACTTCTATGTATTTTTGACAATATTTACGTTGCGTTGTTGATTTTTTAGCTGAAATTTATGGCCATCATATCAATTAAATGATATTCATCAGAACCTCAAATATTTTTTTGAAAAAAATCGGTAGAAACGACACAAACTAGGGGTGCCCATCTTGCCCCGGGTGCTCATCTTGCCCCACATTCCCCTACTATGAAAAAGGTAAAGCTTTTGTGTTCAGTCCTCTAACTGCTCGAAATAATAATTTATGGAAAAGTGACCAAACTCTTCCCACGTGCAATCTTCCCAGCTACAACTTTGCCGAAGCCCACATTTTGAAGGGACGTAAGGATAATTTGTTATTATTGATAACAAAGTCTAAACCATGCTGAAATGATCATTCAATTACTTTCAGAGCAACACTGCTTTTTTTGCTGTAGAACATAGTAGCCTGGATTACTTTGATATGTTCTACCCTGAGACGAGACTCGCGAAGACGGTCTTCTTTTTCTGTGATTGCTGAGTTTTTTTCTTATTCCACTTTGCGCATACCAATTATGCGCATGCGCGTACCAATTATGCGCATGCGCATACCAATTATGCGCATGCTGTTCAAATCCTCACATGAACCTCTCAACAAAAAATGATTAAGTTTGCATCACATCGAATCATAAATAGCCATTTGAGTGAAATTTCATGCCAGCAAACGTAGCAGACATTAGAAATAATTAATCTTCTGCTTAGATTTATCAGCAACTTTGGGAAAAACTGCTCCTCCGACTGAGGTTTTTAATAACAGTTTACTTTGAACACAATACTTTTCACTTTTTCAGCCATAAAAACGGTGGGCTGCATTTGACGTTTCGTGAGAGGGGAATCTGGGCTGCATATGACGTTGATATTTTTCCTCTTCGCGAGTCTCTCTCAGGTTCTACCCACCAGGAGCACCACTGTTGCCTGCCGGGCAGTTGGTTCAGCATGCAAACGGCATACCCAGTTTATGATTATGAATATCAATTCATCCTGACGTCCAATCAAAATGTGGTCTTCGGCAAAGTTTTAGCTGAAAGGATTTCACATGAGAAGATTGTGTTCACTTTTCCATAAAACATTATGACGACGAGATAGAGGGCTGAACACAAAAGGATTGCGTTTTCCATGGAATCTCCATATAAACTTCAAATGGTCTGTGCACAGTCCAATTTCTTCCAATGCATTTCAAACTTTGGGAGGATGCTATTTACCATAATATAAGTCGTTAAAGCATAGGGGAGTCAAAATTTCGAAATTTGCATCACTCTAGTGAGTACCTTCTGCAGAAATAGTACAGAATCGATCATCGATTGGACGTTCTGTACCCCTAACTTTATAGGAACCATAAACTGGCGCGTTGATGACGGTTATACTCATAGCGATCATCAAGCGATTCACTGAGGTACCGTAATCCGGGGTATCATTGATCAGCGGGGTAACATTGATCGGAATGACCCATCTTGTAAAAATTTCGTATTATCATTTATTGATGAAATATTTCCAAAGCATGAATTTCGATTCTCCTTCCTATATTCATGAGCCAATGAAAATTAAGATGTTTTCGAAAATTGCATTTACCTTATGCGTAAATTTAACAACTTTTTGAAACAAGGATTTCAATGGTTAAAGATTACACTACCGAAGATTCATGTCTCACATAAGATGTGCAAGCGATATGAGCAAGGAAAATGTCATTCTTATTAAAAATGGCATCGCCAAAAACGATTCCGTTGTCAAAACTTTTATAAGAATGTTCAATTCGGCAACATTAACGAATTACTGTTAAGAATGTAGAATTTCCTAAGGAAATTGCCTACCTTTAGGCGTATTCAGTGGCTCGAGGTGTTTTCAATTTTAAAATAACTCAAAAAGTAAATGACTTGTAAGCATTTGGACATCATATTCTGCTTCAGAAGCCATGATTCAAGTAAGTAACGGCATTTTCAATATTACCGAACGTTGTTTACATTAGTGATCAATGTTACCCCATATCAGCTAAATCAAAAAATCACCTGAAACATATTTAAAAACATGCTTAAATCTTTCAACAAACAAAATACAGTATATGGTTACGAGCTATTGGTGGCAGTACTTGTTTTAAAAATATAAAACTTGCAAGATTTGCATTTTCAAATGAAATATTTAAGAAATATCCTGAAAACTGATCAATGTTACCCCGGATTACGGTATAATGTTTGGTGGACGGACGGCAGAGGGATGTAACTCGACCCAAGCCCGAGGTTGGAAAACAGCGCGCTTCGACGGTGAAGTATTCACTGAAACCCTGAGGCGAACGAACGGTGAAGAGCTAGTTGCCGTGATATCACGAGCATGTGATGATTCCATGCCGACAAAAGCTCCTCCCAAAGTGAACAGGCCGCCGGTGTACTGGTGGTGCGAATCAATTGCAAATCTTTCAGTGATCTACCTTCGGGCTATACGAAGAATGCAACGCGCACACACAGATACACAAAGAGAAGAACGCGGTGCAGCAATTAGAGAGGCAAAGTTAGTTCTCAAAAAGGAAATCAAGAGTCGAAAACGGGCATGCTATGCGAGTGCCAACTCGAGACCGTGAGGCGATGCCTACAGAGTGGCAATAGCTAAGACCTCAAGTCTATTGCCTCCAGCGCCGTATGCGGCAGATGAAGGAGAAGAAGTGTCGAGGGTGACGAACGAAGAGCTGGCAGAAGAACCGCGATGCAACGCTGCATAGATCAAGGAATCTTCCCGGATGCATGGAAGCGACAGAAATTGGTGCTACTACCAAAGGCGGGGAAACCACTAGGTGACCCGTTGGCGTATAGACCCATCTGTCTAATAGATACGACGGGCAAGTTATTGTAGTTATTGTACAACAGGATAGTACCGTATACGAAGAGTGCGGACGGCCTGTCCAACAACCAGTAAACCTACTGTGGACGCTATCCAGTCGGTCGTTCAGACAGTTGAGGTGGCAATCGAGCATAAAACGAGCGGTTGACACTGTAGGTGTGAAGAATGCGTTCAACAGCGCAAGCTGAGAAGCAATAGCACACGCACTTCACTGCCTCAAGGTACCGGTGCAGTTGTGTAAGCTTCTAGAAAGCTATTTTGATGGTAGGATTCTACTGTATGACACAGAGGAGGGGCAGAAAAGCGTTCGTATCCCCGCGAAGGTACCTTAATATTCAATCCTGGGCTTCGCTAGCCACGTTGAATATGCCTGTAAAATGGGCAACTACGGCTATAGCGATGCTTTTGAAGATGATGTTTAACAGCTCTGCTTTAAATCCAAGCAAACGCAAGCTCTTGCCAGTTGTTGCGCTATCCATACTGAGGTATGGACGACCAATCTGATCAAAAGCGCTTAGACGAGCAGAAACCTAAAGCGGTTAGAAATCACGTATGTTATCATTTGCGAGTAGCGTACGGTACGGTTTCTAAAGAAGTCACGTGAATCATAGCCGGGGTGACGTTCATCGGGCTAATCATCAAGGAAGATGATCAATGCTTCAACCAAAGAGTTACCAGAGGAGTCCGCAACGCGTGTAAAGAGTCAACGCTCAGAGGTTGGCAGCAGGAATGGGATAACTCCACTAAAGGTAGACTAATACCAAATGTGTCAGATTGGTATAAAAGAAATCATGGGGAAGTGAACTTCCACCTGACACAGTTTCTGTCAGGACATGGTTGCTATAGGCAGTACCTGCGCTGGTCCGGGCACGTAGAGTTTCATGCGTACAATTCAGTGGAATGAGTGATAGCAAAAGCAAAATGCAGACATTCGTTATGGTATGGTCGTTATATGCCTTGAAAGTTCGGAGAAAATCAGCTAAAAGTTTATTTTCGAGGACCTATAAGTTAACTTTCGAGGACATTAATGCAGGCTCTTTTTGGAGTATTGTGAGATTGTGAAAGTTATCATGCTTGAGCAAACCTCAAAATAAGTTATTTGAGAAAATGACATGAAATTGGTAGGTTTCATAAAAAAATGGAAATTGGCGAATTGGGCATTCGGATATGTTTGCATTTATTTTCGTATTGGTAAAACTGACGGTGGCTTCTAAGTGGAGGATGCACAAGTGCATTGTTGAGCATTGAAAGAAGAGTGTACTTTGCGGAGGAAGTTGTGCACTAATGAAAGAAGAGATAAATCCAATAGCCTACGGTATTCGCTGCAATACCAAATTTCAATTTTGTACAAAAAGTGCAAAGTTTTAAACGACCTATTGAATTTATGATGCCAAAGGTACGGGTTAGTGACTCGTGAATGCGTGTAAAACAGGCGAACTAAAACAAAAGAAAACAAACAGAAAACGAATAGAAACACCATTAGCAGAGGTTAGTTTTTGTTTTTCATTGCTCTTTTTCCAGTTTTAGTATTTCAGGTTAATTCACTGTGTTAATTACCGAACATATTTTTGTGTTGCTTTGTTTTTTTTTGTTTGTTTTCGCATTTCACCATACGCGCTCCCTTGCCGACGCTTTTCGAACCATTGTTGTATCTTTTTGTTATTTGTTGTTGATGCTCTTCTACTTGTGATTTCTCCGATTCTTATTCTCTCTATTTTGTTAGGGTTTTCCTTTGTTTCTCTATTGTTTGTTCGTTTTACTAGTTATTATTGATTTTGCTTTTAGAACACTATAATGTCGTTTAGCTCGAATGCGGGACGATGTATGCGTGATTCGGTGTATGTGAGAGGCTTTTCCTAATACTTTCTGATAGGCTTAGTACTTGTGTCAGTTGGTTTTTCTGTGATTCAAACCTTGTAGCTCATCAATTTTGCTCAGAACAACTGTTTCGCTTGCCATCCCATCTCTAGTAATAAGAAAAATGCATGGCGAAGAACTGTGAGTGCTGTTTGGTTATACGCGTGAATCAACACTTTGATTTTCCATGACTTTTATAGTTACATGATTGATCGTCTAATTTGTAATTGTTTTCAGATACGAAGGATGGTTTAGCTTGTGGTCGTGTCATATTCTGTGATTGTGATTTTTAAAATCATTATCTTGTTTTTGATTATTCGGAATAGAAAACTAATTCTGATAAAACTTCCATATTTATATATTTTTACCGAAAATATTTACGGGATTCATTGACGATTTCCTAAATTTATAAAATGAAATCATTGATTTGGTTGTACATTTCTGCAGACGCTCTCGCGTTTGTTTTATAGGAAAATCGAACAAGGTTCATTATCGAATGAATTGAAAAAAAAAGAGAACTAAGCTAAATTTACTGATGTGAGAACCTCTATCTTTCAGAGACAAATATGAAACGTGGTAATAGTACAGGATCTTGAAAATGTCGACAGCCCTTCGCAATTTCGCGACCACAAGCTAACTTCCAAAAGTGTAACGCAAAAGCCTAAATCTCAATTCTTAATTTGGAAGATAGCACTAGTTGCCGTTACGTGTTTCTCAGTTGTGTTTGATATTAAATGTCGTACAAATACTGATAGGGATCTAAGCTGTTCTATTACTAACCGAAACGCACCGAATGAAGCGCCCAACAAGAAGCCAATCGAAACCTAATCTTTTTTCTCCCGCAATGTTTCCGGAAACGATGGAGGAAAATTTTGCAAACTATTTACACGTGGCGCCAGTAGCAGAAACCATACGGCGGAGTGATTCTTCGAGTTCCGACTTAGTAGATTAGACGCTTAAGCTGAAATCCGAAGATAATTGCGCA
This sequence comes from Aedes aegypti, assembly GCF_002204515.2. Classification (NCBI taxonomy): domain Eukaryota; kingdom Metazoa; phylum Arthropoda; class Insecta; order Diptera; family Culicidae; genus Aedes; species Aedes aegypti. Next base: position 351,527,546 of record NC_035108.1, read on the forward strand.
TCATTCACATCGATATATTTCGTTGAACGTTTGTATGTTTGTTGTGTGCAATTAATTTCCACTGTAAAACATCGAGACTTTTATGGCAAAATCACATTAAATTAGATGTGTATTTTCGATGGCAAAGAAGCATAGGTGTAAGAAGTAAATCGGTTTCCGTTGGGAGTGGACCATTTTTGCCATGCAATACTATTTTCTTCGAAAGAGAATCATATCTTCCAACATCGCTGGATCAACAGCTTTAACTTTTTAGAAAACTAAAAATTGTTTTATTTTATTTTGACAAGTATTTAAATATATGCAGGATTGATGTCAAAGAAATTGTTAGGTCTTATGTGACAGATCAGTTCAGAAAAATGGCAGAAATTTGAAATGTGTTATTTTTTTTTTCGAGTATAAAATAATGGATCTATGCCTCAATCTAGCATTAATCTACCGTTTTGAGTTGTAATTGATATCCATGAATGCCTATTTAGCTCACCTTATGTATTTTGGGCCAGCTAACTTCGTTATATGGCTCTTGTGTTCTTTTTGGTCCATTCTAATATCTAATTGGGGTATCCCGATGTCTAATTGAGCCACCCACCTTAGTGTCCGTTTGAAGAAGGACAGATTCGTTTCAACTGTACGTAGGAGACTATTCAAATCGATCCGTATCTAACCGTAGCACGCGATCTGCGGAGTTTCCTTAGTTTGACCTCAACTTGAACCCATTATTTCCCGGATGATTATCCGAAACTCAGATGACATGCCCAACCCATTGCAGCCTCCCAATTTTTGCCATGTGGACGATACTCGGTTCAAACAGCAGATGATGCAATCCATGATTCCTTCGTCTTCTCCTCGATCCGTTTTCCATTCATCTGCACTTCGCCGTAGATCATGTTTCGTAGCTATAGAGGAGTACCAATTTAATCAGTTTCCAGTTACGATGCGTCTCAGATTTCTCTACTGGTGTCCGCTAATACGATATATTCGGGGTAAGGGCTTTCTATGTTTTCTCTTAAGTCTCATGCTTTTTCTTCCATACATTGTACTCGTGGTATTTCTGCAACATCTGATTACTTTTATTGTACTTTTGATATCCGCACATTGACCAGCGCCACGTTCCTCAAGACATGACCAACGCCAACAAGCACTATCCGAGGCTACTTGCCTTCAGTTTCTCGATCGTTCCACAGTTCCAAGATCCTGCTCCAACTGGTCAAACCACTTTGTTCGTTACATTCCTCTTCATCTTGTACGGCTGGATTCGAGGCGAAAACCATTTTTTGTGGGTCTGTTGTTTAGCGTTCTTATACCGGCGACCGTATTCTGGATACTGAGTTCACCGTAGAGTTGCTCAAGCTCTTGGTTCATTCTTCTCCTCTGTACGCCTCTTACATACTCTGCCAAAGGCCGTCCTCAGCACATGTCGTTCAAAAACTCCTAGCGCTTGCAATGCTCTTCACGTCTCATGCCCGTAATGGTCTTTTAGTCTTATCAGCGTTTTGTACATGGTATACTTATACTTGTACACCATCGGGGAGGGCTGTGCTCATGCCTCTCAGCCTCTAGTTATTCACCGGTGCTGTTTCATGATCTACTCAGCTATTCCCTGGCGAAGGATCTAGCCTACCCCGACTCGACGTTGGTCGGTCAAGTACCAGGGTCGTTTCTACAATTCCGGTTGGAGGATTACTTCCGGTTTGCAGGCGACCCGCTCTACTCGATCAAGTCCCCAATCGCGACCCGGAGCTCTCTGGTCTTCACGCCGTCTCCTTTGCAGCGACGACATAATCTGCGTTATTCCTCTGTTTACCGCATTCCATGTGCTTTAATGCCGACACATGTTCTGCACGATGTTGTCCGGATTTAGGACGCTTGTGGTTTCTGACATCATCTCGCTTCGTATATTCCTGAATCGATGGCAGTCGAATATACCGGTGTCTTTTCGATATTTTGCCAGGCCGGACAATATGGAGACTTTGTGTGTGCTTTAGAGAGCGCTTCGATGAGATTGCGTGTCCTCTGACGTTGATCTCGAACTGCTGAACCGCGTTGCAGTTGCTGCCTAGTACCACCTCCGTTTTGTGATGAACCAACTGCAATTTGACTCCAGTCATCCACGATTCAATTATGCCTATCGATTCCACCGTCAGCATCTCCACCTCCTCCGCAGTCTCTCCAGTTATCGTAAGAACGACGTCACCTGCAAACCCGACGATCTCGGCTCCATTCGGCAGTGTCAAGATCAGTACTCCATCATACATCATATTCCACAGTACTGGACCAAGTATGGATCTCTGTGGAACTCCCACGTTACTTAGCAAGCACGACTTCTAGCAATACGTCTTCGAATTTCTTTGCTGCAGTTGGTATCCAATGTTATCAATGATCCGAAATAAACAAATTTATCCACCACCCCAAAATCAACATTGGTAGCTGAAATGAGCTGAATAAACAACACTTTGGCTGAGTAAGCTGTTGTTCAGCTACCAATGTTATTTAAGATCTCCGTGTACCGTCACATTTCTGCTCTATCGCGCTCAGTTTTTCCAGCCAACAAATACTTTGTCTTCCATGTATTTATCTTCAACTCCCGGGAAAACCGTTCTCGTAAATAACTTTCCGTAGCACTTCGCGGTCGATATCATCGACAGCTTTGAAATCGATGAATAGGTGCTGCGTGAGAACTTGATATTAGCGACACTTTTGGAGGATCTTCCGCATCGTAAAGACTTGATAACTTTTCACAAATCTGCTCTGCAACGTCTGACGGAATGTGAATCCCATGAATTTGCCTTATATTGTCCTACGAATCTTCTTGCATTTGATGACAGATGGCATCATAGAATTGTGAAAATAATCTTGTAGAAAGCGCTCAGTAGCGCATGATGAATGCCACAATCCAACATGTAGATGGAACACCTAAGAACTTCTGTCCACTTTTCCGGTAGTACTGCTTCTTTTTCCCAAATTCTTCACCCAGTTTATGCACCAGCTTCGCTACTTCAAGACCATTAAAGTCATTATTTATTTATTTATTTGGTTCTACATCAATCAACTTAATAAAACCTCGCTAACAATATATCGATAATTCACTCGATTCATGGCTGCCTCTCTCCATCCTCGACTTCGACCTCGCGCTCTTTCTCGTTCCGACCGGATTCGAAGCGAACACCATTTTTACAGGGCTTCTTCTGGAGCCCATAGTAGAGACCATTTAGAAGATCCTTGTCGTATTACTGCCGCCACCCCTCGACCACCTCACGTTCGGTCGTGAGAAGATTCCGTTACAGTCTCTGTACATGTGAACTTGTGGTACAAAGCCTCGTAGAACTTCCGTGTGCCTTTAGCACGGAAAAGTTTTTGTATCCCTTCACGGTCTAGTGCTTCTTACTAGTGCTTCCAAGACCAAGTTCTGTTTCGTACATACTTGTGTCAAGCCTCGCCCGTGCTGCATATTTGTCACAATTCAACTACTCGCATTTACCATAGTATCAATCGTTTCTTTGACTCGCTGAACCTAGTGCTGGTGCTGCGGTACTAAAACTAAGGCTATGGCTGACTATGGCCTGATCGGATGTGCCTCCAGTCATCTTTGAAGTGGCGGTGTCAAGCTGCTCCTATGTTTGTAGAGCCTCCTGTGCGTATTCTTGAATCGTTTCTACGTTCGACTTTACCGAGATTTAGCCAGTCGACCCGTGAAAGAATTGTGGTGTGCATGAGACTTCAATGCTTAGGCCGTGTAGTGGGTATATTGGCCGATCAACGCTTAAGAATATTAGAAGCTCTGAAGAAGGTAGATGTCAGGCTACGAGGGTTTTGCTTGCACATTCCGCAGACGGCCGGAAATCCATTACCGGCGGAACCACATTGCTGATCGTCACCAATGAAATGGAGAGTGAGTGAAGAGCATAATCAGCGAATCTCTACGGAATGTCGGAGAAGGAAATATGGGAATGCAAGTAGAAGACCAAGGACTTTGACAGGGACCTTTTTGTCAATGCACTCCGAGCAGAAAGTGAATTTTCAAATATGGACGCAGACTAGTTAAGGTGAAGATGTATCGGTTCCAAACCTCAATTTTTCAAGAGCACAAATCTAGAGATGATCGTGGAAGGTCTCCTTCAGAAGCAGAACCTAACCACTTGGTGCACGGTTCGAATGAAACGTGTAAATTTCTGAGACATATGATGCACATAATTGGAGCGTGAAAAATCATGGATATTTACATGATATGTCATGTAAACTTCAATTATATGTCATGTAATCCAGCAAGATCCTGTGTGGTTACATGACATATAACACATTCTTACATGATTTTAGACTTAAATTTACATGACGACATGTTTACATCGCATGAATGAAGTTTACACGACGTGTAATCTTCATTATTTTTAACTGTGTAGCCTTGACCGTACCCTGATAAAGCTGCATACAAGGCTGGCGACTTTCGTGTTTCCAACGATGAGCAGATACAAGTTGTGAAAATGATTCAAGCAATGGCTTCTATAGCTCGGCAAACGATAAGGATCTCGCAATGGTAAACGGCGTAATGCAAATCGATTAAAGCTCTTGAGGTATATTGGACTCCATACAGGGGAACTGAATTCAAGGATAGGACGCACTAACGAACAGTGCAGCGATTTCAAACAGTGAATATCGGTAAAATTTTTACATAATCGCATAATGAAGCCTAATGTTCTCGAAGCCTTATCGACGATTTACGCTACATGTTGTTTGAAGGTAATCTGGGAATCCATGATTACTCCTAGATCTTCCACGTGGTTCACTTCAGATAAGTTGTACTTGAAACGGACAGGCTCTTTGTTTGATTTCGTTCTGCCAAACTGACATGGCACGAAAGGCACAACAAGTCTATGGTAGTCGATCGGCCTGGCATAAAACCGTGTTGTTCTTCGCTCAAATAGCGTTTACAATTAGAAAGAAGTGGCTCCATTACAACAAGTCCGAACAACTTTGATACTGCGCATAATGATGTAATAGTAATACTACGGTAGTTGTTGATGTCGCAACGGCGACCTTTCTTGTACACTGGGAACATATGAACGAATTGCCAGCAAGATGGAAAGACACCATTCGCTGTCGATGACTGGAACAAGAGGCAAAGAGAAGACAACAGCTGATGTTTTTTTTTTTTCAGAAGAATCGCCGATATTCCATCAGGCCCAGGTTTAGAAGTAGACTCCTGTTGACGTGCTACTCGGATGATCATGCGGTGTCGTCCACGGTAAAAACTGCGAGTGACTGTTCTTGCATAGGAACGTTTCTCGCGGCGGACGAAACTCGTTCTGTTAATAATAGTTCGTCGGTTAGAACGCTTGAGAATTTAACGGCAAACAGTCGACAGATATCCTCAATTTTGGATGCTGTTTCACAATTCACTTCTAGCGACGATGAAACGTCGGATTCTTTTCGTTGCTCGTTCAAAGACTTCCAGAACGATTTTGGTAGGGGTTTCAATTTCCTTTATTTATTTTTTCTGACAGTTTAGGTAACAACGTTTACTGACTCTCTTGTAATTGTTTGTTGCGCCGTAAACGTCGCAATCTATGGACAGGAGAAAGTCGGCCATTCCATCGCCATCAGCGTTCCCATATTCGTAGTAAACTTGCGATTTAATCGTACTGCTGAATCGTTAATTAAGCGTTAAAACGATAGGTCTATGATGTGGAACAAGTATAACAAGAGGAGCAGGAGCGATGGAAACAATCGGAGCTGTGTCTTGAACGCTTACAAAGCAGAGATCTAAAGTGCGGCCATTTTCGTTTATTATATCACAAATTCGCTTCAGGGTCGCTGTACAGTAGCTGTCAAGTAAATTCATGGCACTTGAATGAATTACTGATTACTATGGGACGCTTCCATTTGACTGACCGTTTCGGCCGCTTGTGAGGACCGGAAGTTACCCTCATTCGGAATCGCAGGACCTACCTGCGCACCTGAGTACCTTCAACCACCGGGGAACATTCCACTAGAGTAGGACGCTGAAGAATAATCTTAGTCGTACGTAGCGTATCTTTGGTTAGATTGGTCGTGTAGCGTGTGAACCAGTAGTCATTCACGAATTTCCTGATAAATCCTGATGCATCTGATCGGTACATCTTGCCAACAGCGCTGCACGCCTTCTTGTTCTGGATCAGCAGCAAACAATATCTTTACAAGGTTGTTGCCCGGTAGTCTCACAACATGCTCTGTCCAACGTATCCTTCCAGTTATTGCCACTTTCCGTATGCTAGGTTCGTCGTAGAGTCCAGCGAGCTCGTAGTTCAATCTAAACCGACACCGTTCTCCTGTATACCGCTCAGCATCAAGCAGCCTGACGTTTACGGCGGAAATACATATCTGCCATCATTTGATATTCTTCCACTGATACCCATGTCATCAGCGAAGCAGACAAATTGACTGCACCTTATGAAAATCGTACCTCGGCTGTCGAACGCAATTCTCCGAGCGTAATGTTCGACCGAACCATCCGGAATTGCTGAACATCGGTGATTTACTAGAAGAGTCACAGCAAGGAGCAACGCGTAGCTTTAAAATTTATATATAAATGACTTCATTGCAAAATTCGAGTAATAAAAAAATCCAACTTGATGAGGCATAGTTCCGTTATTTCGAACCCTACAGCGCTACTTAATAAACCAAAATCTACGTCACCTCAACAAAAAAAAAATGCACGAATGTTCTTGTAATACTTGCGATATCAGGAGCAAAATACTGTAATGTTCTCACCTAGATCTCATTCCATGCAACTTCTTCCCTAACCCTTAACATACGTAAATGATATCTAACCAACTAATTGCTATTATGTGTGTAATTTCCTGTCACTCCTTTCTGCAATCAACCCGATGCAACGCGCCATGGCTTGTCTCCTATTGTTCTGATGATTCTTCCCCTCCTACGATACAACAGGTATGTGTGTGTGTACGACGATATCGGTCCTAGTCGAGAACGATTAGAGTCAGAGAGCATCACCAGAAAGTCGATAAATATATAGTTTCATTTTCATTTTCATATATATATATGCACTTTTTCAAAGTTTCCCATAACAATAACTAAATTGATAGAGTAAATATATATGTATGTATATTTAAGTATCTAAGCTAATAATATCTGATTTTGTTCTTCTTGATTTCTTTCCTCTGCTCGTTTTGTTGTTTTCTTTCCAATTGGGTGAATCGATAGTGTTGTTGATTGGTTAGATTTTTAGATTATACCATAAGTACATTCGGTGTTCGTCCACGTTCAAACTTGTTTCCTAACAGTTCATTCAGTTTGGTCATTCAGTTGAAGCCGGTATGAATCTGGGTGCTGAGAGAGATTGTGTGGGTGCACTTGCTGGAAATGCTCTAACAACGAGATGGTGTGTGAATGTGTGCTTTGGTGTGTTCGATGACAGAAGCGAAACAATAGAGATACTCTTATGTTGCAAAGGGTAACAATTAATACTAGTTAAAGGTTTTTTTTTGTTCATTACGATACGTTTCACAATTCGTATTTCCTCCGGTTACGCGGGACTTTAAAACACCGTGTGAGATGCATGGTTGGTTTGATCGTTTAGTGTGAGGGGGTGTGTGTGATTTTGTGCCTATGCGGATAGGTGTCTGTGTTGGTTTCATTCTCAAATAATGCTTATCATCTTCTAATCTTTTTTTTGTTATAGGTATTGGTTAGTTCAGAAACTGTTCACTGCACAATAGTGATTAATTTGCCTGTTCTTCCAGAGGCGGGGGAATTTCTAAATGATTTTTTGTAACACGTCTATTTTTGTTCGGTTGATTTGTTAAGTTAGTTAGTAAATTATTTATTGTTTGTTAGATGATATTCACTGTGGAAATGACGGAAAAATCCGAGTGAATTACGGGAAAAAGAGAGAAAGAGAGAAAAAAGAATTTACGGTGAGTCTTCACGGTTGGCGTCTCATTGGAGAAGATACGGCACTGAATATTGGTTTCTCTAATAGCAGGAACATGGCAACATTACAGAGAAATAAGTAACAGGCTACAGAACAAAGTGGTTGCAACAGAAGACGTATTTGGCGCAAATTAAAATAGTAAAAACGATCATTGTATAACAATTTTAGGTTTAGATTTACTAAATAACAGCGGATGCAAACATAGATACCGTCGTTGAGGGTGAGAATGGGTCAAAAAAGGATATGTACGATTTATTTATTGAATAACTTTCGCAATTTAACTCCAATAAACTTCAAATTTGTGTGTATGTACTTTGATGGTACCTTAAGAACTGTCCAAAATATTATAGAAACATATTTAATCACTGCGGCGCTATAAGTGAATGAAAAATGACCCAATCTCACCCCATAGAGGGGGTGACATTGGGTGACTGTAATTGAAATAACTTGTTTTTGAGAATATGATTGCAAAACCATTCATAGCAAAAAAATATTGATGAAACACGATGCAAACAAGACGAAAAGACATCGAAGATGTTGCACAAGTATGATAAACCCACTTTAAAGAACAAGTATAGCAAAAAATTGAAGAGTTATGAGAAAAAATATGTAAACCCAGCACTTATCGTCAAGTTTACACAAATTTTCTTGTTTTTCTCCGCAAATTGTCTTCAAAGTCTCATTCCCATTGTCTATTCAGTTTACCCAAAGGTTAATCACTGTTATTTTAAACCTTCGCAAGTAGTTAAATTTCGGTGCGACATTCCACGCCCAATACATTTTAGGCAGATGTTGAAGTCATAATCCCGGTATTTCAGCGATCCAACTCATTTGTACTTCCGTGAGTTGTTTCTATAATATGAAAACACTAATAAACAATTAAAATTCAAAAAAAATCATTTGATAAAATATTACGATGTTGCTGCGCACGAAAAACAGTTGCTGGTTTTAGAAGTTGTCAAAATGCGTTGCATTTATATTCAATCCACGGAATCCTCAACTAAACTTGTTTGATGTTTCAGCGATGCTGTATTTAGAAATAATATACACATCTTAATGAAGAAAGAGAACACATGGCACCGTAAAACGACAAAAGAGTAGACTGATTTCATTCACCATCATTCTTCCTTGACCCAATCTCACCCCTATATTTAATGTTTTAGACACCGTACCGAAAAAAATGAAAGTTTTGTGGAAAAATCAAACAGATTCCGGAAAATACTTTTGAAGTGTATTGAAAAGACGTTTATACTTCTACTAATAAACCAAAATAGAATAAAGTACATGCGTTATACTTTGCATAGGAGAAATTTAATATTGTAAATTGTGTCAAGTTTCAACACACAAGTTTGTTGATATATTAAACCAAAACTACTATTTCTCAAAATGTATATTGTGATTAAATATATGCAATAATATGTTCCCTAACACATGAATTATAAATTTTAGTAATATCAGCGTAATTAGCTGAAATATTTCATAAACCATATATTTCCGTTTTGACCCAATCTCAGCCCATTGTCACCCCCATGGACGGTAGTTTGAAAAATAAAAACAAACTTCTTCTGAAGTTCTGGGGGTGTTTTTGTAAGATCCCATGGAGTGTTTCTAGAGAAATCGTGGAGTTCTTCAAACCATCTCTACAGGGGTCCCTGTAGCAACCCTTTGATGAATTCATCGATAAGTCATGGAACGTGATCCTGACGCAATTTCCGGAGGACTTTCTGGAGCAATTCTAGAAGTACTTTCTTAGGGAATCTCTACAAGAATGTCTGGAAGTCTTCCTAGAGTAACAACCTGATTAACACCAAATTTAACTCCCAGAAGATGTCATGTGGAATTTCTGAGAAATTATTTGAGATACTTGCGGAGGATCTTCCGAACAATAAGAATGCAGGAGTTTTTGGAGGAATTCCTGAAGGAATCCCTGGAAAATACGTTTAAAAGCCATTTTGGGAAATTTTCAGAGGAGCATCTAGAAGAAGTTTTTCAAAAATTCCTTGGTCCATTTCAGCAATCCAGGAATTGAGTTCTAGACGACGTTCTAGAAGTTTTATTTGGGGGAATCTATGGAGGAAAACATTGATGAAATATCAGAAACTACTTGAGTATCTTCTTGAGCAATTCCTGAAGGAAACCTAGGAAAAATCTGGGTTCTGGGTGATATCTGCAGAAAACATTGAAGAAATATATGGAGAGACCGAGGGGAAGCTCATGGAGAAACTTTATGTGGAGCTTCTAGAGTGATTCCTCGAGGACTATCTGGAGAAACTTCTAGAAAAATGCTTGAAGAAGTTCTTGGAGGAAAGTCATGACGAAACTCTGGACGAAATCCTGGATGAACTATTACATGAACTTTCGGAAGTCTTCGTGGAGTAACGTTTTCGGGAATACCATAAAAAATTGATGTTTTTTTTTGGAGATGGGATGAGAGTTACTAGAACATAAGAATTCTTTGAGAAATAACAAGAGGATCTTATAAAACAGTTTATTGAGGAATTCCTACAACACATTTGTCAACAATTCCAAAGAATCCTTGGATTCCATGGGCGACTCTTAACCACACTTTTTACCAGTTCTACGACACTAAAAATGATGTTTTGATAAATCTGCAATCTAATGGAAACAAATAAATGATTGAAACCAACTATTTAAATTATTTCCTATTCAATAGATACAATTTATCTTTAGAACAGGTAGATTTGAGTTTAGGAAATCGCCACTGCCTTGAAAAAACCTCTGGAGAATTTTTTTGCAAGGGTTTGAGAAAAAATCGAAGAAACTAGAAGAATTAAACTTCTTTAGAAATTCTGGGGTGTTTCTGAAGGATCCCTAGGAGTGTTTCTAAAAAATCTCAAAGGAATCTCTATAGGAGTCCCTTGTCGAAAGAAGTGTTTGTCGAAACATTAAACACATTCTGACGAAATTTCCAGAGGATCTTATGGAGAAACTCTAGAAGTATATCTTAGGGACAATTCAAATATGACGTCCATCGATTTTTAAGATTTCTAGACCCCCCCCCGCTCCCCCTCTGTCACGCTTTTTCCAATACCTTCTACACGTACTGTCACACATTCGTAGACCCCCCCTCCCCCTAATGATGGACGTCATTTTTGGATGATCCCTTTAGGAAATTTCTGTATGAATCACTGGAGATCTTCCTAGAGTAACTACTTAATCAATACCATCTGAAATTCCCAGGAGATGTCCTTGTGGATTTCCAGGAATTACTTCTTTAGATTAAAAAAAACTTCTTTCTACTGGTATTATTTGAGATAATCTCAGTAATGAATCACTAGATGCATAAGTGATGTAATTTTTCTCTAAAATCGACAGTTTCGCAGCTAGAATTGTTCAAAGAAATTGCTTGCATAAACTCATAGACCATTTTCTAAAGTTATGTTATTTTGAGTCAAAATGATCGATTAATCTAAGGAAAACTTATTTTTTACAATTTCTCATCGTAATAGGCTGTTTTTCATCACGCCAATCTGTCATGAAACGGCCTACTTTCCTGCACTGAAGTATGCAGTGCGGAAATAGTCATTACGCAACTGAAACCAGTGCTGTAATGATTCATTACGCAACGCTTTCTCATTACGCAACTATTGAGTTTTGAATCATTACACAACAATTTTGCAGAAATTGTAAAATGATAATGAATGCATTCCGATATCATTTCTGATACCTTCAAGGGGTCTTTCACGAAATTGCAAAAAATGTTGTACGAAACTCGTTGCTGAACTCGATTTTGACAGCACTCGTCGTAATTATCCTACTCGGCAAGCCTGGTTGGATAAATTTACGACTCGTGCTGTAAAAATCATGATTCTGCAACTTGTTCCGTAAACTACTATTAGAGTAAGGTGGGGCAAAAGTTCGACCTTAGTAGTATAGAGTAAGGTGGGGCAAAAGTTCGACCTTAGTGGTATAATCAAAGTTTCCAGGAAAATAATAGCAGATGAAACAAAACAAATACCATACAGCGAACCTTCAACATATTGGCTATAATTTTGCTGAACAAACTTGTGTCAAAATATTTACCCATTTTTAGTTATGACAGTTTCAAAATTGATTGTCATATTCGAACTTTTGCCCCACCGGTGGGGCAAAAGTTCGAATCTAGTGTGGGGCAAAAGTTCGTTGGCTTAAACACAAAATATCAATACTTTTATGCCAGGCATACTTTATACCAGCCGTAAATTAATGTTTGCCGAAAAATACACACTAAATTTTCATCAAAAAATGCCCAAAACAGGGTTAATTGTAATCCACCGAAAAAATAGCAGTTTTTCGCAAAACTAAGTGGAAATGTAAAATTTTCGTGACATTTTTCGCACGATCAGGTAAATTTCGCTAAATTTGAAGATAATATGTAGATTTCAGGAAATTTTAAAAATTTTCCGTGGGTTTATATATGGGTCGAACTGTTGCCCCGCTATGGGCCAAAAATTGATTCCAACTATTTATGGAAAAACTAATACACGTCAAAGCATCCTTATGATAGGCTTAGAAACGCCCTTACATAAAATATTGAAAAATATTTTATCTTCATTTGGTTCCATGCATCGAAAGTTTGACCAAATATTACAATATTTACGTCGAAAAACAACAAATAGCCATAACTTTTCCAAATCTCAATCGATTTTTATAATATTTGGAGTGGAAGTCTCGTACTTGAATAGCATTCGAACCACCATGACATTTCTAAGTTTTGATTTGATTTGAGCTAGAAATCTTAAAAAGAAACTCTTGCCCCACTGGACCTTTGGCCCACTTTAATCTAATCAAGGTTTCCAGGACAACAATAGCAGTTAAAACAAAACAAATACCATACAGTGAACCTTCAACATATTGGCTATAATTTTGCTGAACAAACTTGTGTCAAAATATTTACCCATTTTTAGTTATAACAGTTTCAAAATTGATTGTCTTATTCGAAATTTTGCCCCACCGGTGGGGCAAGAGTTCGAATCTAGTGTGGGGCAAAAGTTCGCTGGCTAAAACCCAAAATATCGATCCTTTAATGACAGGCATACTTTACATCAGCCGTAAACTTAAGTTTGCCGAAAAATACACACTAAATTTTCATCAAAAAATTGCCCAAAACCGGGTTAATTGTAATATACTCAAAATTAGCAGTTTTTCGCAAAACTAAGTGTAAATATAAAATTTTGGTGACAGTTTTCACACGATCAGACAAATAAAACTAAATTTGAAGATTATATGTGGATTTTAGGCAATTTGCAAATTTTTCCGTGATTTTATACATGGGTCGAACTTTTGCCCCACTATGGGCCAAAAATTGTTTTCAACCATTTATGCAAAATCTAATACACTTCAAAGCAACCTTATGATAGGCCTAGAAACGCCCTTACATAAAATATTGAAAAAGATTTTATCCTCTATTGGTTCCATGCAACGAAAGTTTGACCAAAATTTACAATATTAACGTTGAAAAACAACAAATAGCCATAACTTTTCCAAATCTCAATCGATTTTTATGATATTTGGAGTAAACGTCTCTTACTTGAATAGCATTCGAACCACAATGACATTTATTAGATTTGTTTTGAATTGAGCTAGAAATCTTAAAAAGAAACTCTTACCCCACTAGAACTTTTGCCCCACTTTACTCTACCATTCTGAAAATATGGGTAAAATTTAATCCAATTCGAAGATGGTCGAGTTCTTTGACTGACCGATTTGACATGAAATTCATCTATTCAAAGAGAAAGTTTATTTTACAGGAATTTCTGAAAGAATCTCAAGAAGAATTTCAGAAGGAAGAACCAAAAGCGAAGAACTGCTGAGGGCTTTCCTGGACGAATTTCTTTTTATATCTTAGAATATCTTTCATCTTTCACCTCTTATTTCCAAGAAAAAGATTATTAGTAGAATCTTTCAAAATTTGTGTATATTTTTAGAGGGAAATTAAAATAATAATAATATTCTGAAAGGTTTCCTAGATGATTCACTTGTGGAGATACTGCAAGTGTTTTCTGATAAGTTTTCTAAAGGAATTCCTGGAGGATTATCAGAGGCACTTGTGAAAGAACCTCGAAGGTATTCCTTCGCTTAAAGGGCTATTATACTGTTAATATAGGGCATGTCAGCTCTAGAATAGCACTATATTAGCACGAAAGACGAATTAAAATGCTGGTTGGTTACTTGAGAATCTGGTGGCATTCCTGGAGGATCTACAGAATCAGAAAAATTTTCATTTTCAAAGCTCTTAGCTTAATAACTGAAACAAAATTCATAACTTGTGGTGGTTTTCTTGTAAGATCCTTTTGAGGACATAAAAAAAAACTTGTGGTAGAACTTATGGAGGAATTCAGGAATTCCCGAAGAACATTTCGGAGGATTCCTTAGAAAATTTTCAAATGACATTTGATGAGAAATGTTTGCAACCGAGAACAGGAACCATCCATAAATGACGTAGCATTTTAGGGGAAGGGGATATTCACCAATTTTTACTCTTCCTAACTCGATATTGAAAGGACCATCGAGTTAGGGAGGTATCGAGTTACAGAACACAAAACCAGTGCAACTGCGATTCAAGGGACCATCGAGGTAGCAATGAAAACCAACTTTTACTATGGTTCTCTAACTCGATATCGAGATACGGAATATCGAGTAAGGAAGAGTTAACTGTATTAGGTGTAGGAAAATAGGTTACGATGGAGGAGGGGGTGTCAAATTTTTGCCAAAAAATGCTACGCCATTTATGGAAACTGCCATAGAACCAAAAAATATTCTTTCTTGATGAAAGAGATTCATAATAAGATCGTATGATTTCCATAAGAGGGCTTCATGGATTCCAATTGTTTTGGATATAGGTATGAAAAGATTCAGTATACAATCAGAATAATAGCTATAAAACGTGAAGGGTTTATAAGTAAATGAAAATAAATGAGTGCAAAATTAAGAATGCATAAGGGGTTTAAAATATATTAGATATAATGGAGTGAAGCACCAACTTTAGTAATAAAACACAAAAGAAACATATGTTTATTAGTATTTTTAATACAACTCAACAGAACTATCAATCTAAAACTACTATTGCAATAAGTAATACCATGCAGTGGAAGGGATAGGTAAGTAGATTAAAACTACAGAAAAAACAACCAAAGAATGAGTGTGTTAGTAGCTAAGAAAACAGTTCTACTTTGGCATGCAGCGAATAAGAATAGTATAGGAAATAAAACAATTAAAAAAAAAACATTCTTTGGCTAAAAGGTTAAAGCAGCAATTGAAACACGACAGGGTTGCCCCCGGCTTGCCTCGCTTAAAGGAAAAGGTTAGGTTTAGGTCCATCTAGGTTGTGTGCCAACACGAAAAATAATACGATTATTGACAATCACCTTATTGTCGAAGTCAGCGAAGTTGGCAAAACCGCCGCCACTGCTGTCGCCGAATGCGTCCGACGACATCATCGCCGCTGGGGGCGCTGGCTTCGTCGGTGTGGGACCCTACAATCGAAACGACAGGGTATTAAGTTTGTTCAGCGCAAGAGCTGAAAGATTACCGTCAACTACATACCTGTAATGGCCGGGGTGGGGCTGGCCTCGGCGGAGGCTGTTTCGCCTTCTTCGGCGGCAACGCAGGACTAGGCGATTCCGGTCGAGGAGGTGCTACCGATTTGCTAGGACTGGGCGAGAGTATTTGGTTAGCGGAGGTGGGTGCGTGCAGCGCGGCAAACGGATCGCATCCGAACTCGTCCTTGGAAGCCTGTGGGAAATCGTGAGTGTTATTGTTTGATCTGTTACGCTATGTTATCGAAACACTTACATCCTGCATGGTTCCTTTGCTTTCGGCAAACGGATCAGCCGCACCACTTCCCCCCATTGATGTGCCGAACGGGTCACTGGGTTTGTTGTCGAATGCATTGCCAAATCCGTCCTCGAATCCACCACCACCGCTCTGGAATCCATTGCTGGTGTCAAATTGCGTGGCGAATCCGTTGGTTTTGAAATCATCGCCGAACCCTGTTTCTCCATCGTTAGCACCGAAACCGTTTGCCTTATTATCCCCGAAGGGATCCCGTTTGTTAGCATTCTCGACTTCCTTCTCCTCAAGCGCTTGCTTGGCCTCTCTAAATTCGGGTTCAATCTTCAAGGAGTAGTCGGACACCAGCACCGGATCGTTAGTGTCGATCGCATTTCGGAACATGGCCAATGCGTCGTTCATCTGCCGTTGGTACTCCTGGATTTGAGTAACCATCGCCTTGACTTGGCTGATCTCGAGTTGCGTGTCCTGCAGTTGGGACGTTAGCCGGTCGACGTCTTTGGTACTGGCGTTGTATTCCTTTTCGAGCGCTTGCTCTTCGTCTTTTAGCTTCTGCAGTTCCGAACGGCGCGAATCCAGTTCGCCTTCCTGCTCCTTGAGGGTGGCCTCCTGCTTCTGGCACTGCTCGCGAATTTTGTTCACCTTAAATGAGGCACGTTTGATAAGTATAGGGAGAAATTGGGAATGGTAGAGTACTCGACATTTGACCCTATTCTTAGACCGGTGACGAACGAAGGTAGTTACGAACACAAAATACTAACCCAATACCAAAAACAAGCACTTATGAGTAACTAGGAGATAGATAATAAAGTGAATGACAATCGGGAATTGGAGAAGGAAAGGAGAAGCTGAAATCAATTGGCAAAGAAATCACGTACGAATAACACACGAGTGCGAGCAAAATATGCACGATTTGATTTTTTTAATTGGAGTGCGAAAATAACAGGAAAGAGTGGAAGCGAAAGAAAAAAAGATCACTATGAATCGTAATTAATTGATATGCAAGATGCGCAACTGTCGACCGTCGGATGCGTCGGCGAACGACTAAAATACGACTCAGATTCCGCGAAGGTCAGATCAAGAGGTTGATGGAATGGATAGTACTAACCAATGCCACTTTATGCCAATATGAACGAAGTCTTTTCTTTGGTAGCTAACAAGTTGAAGTTCAAATCTTCAGGGCAGACTATTATATCCTGTAGAAGACAATCCTTTAAGCAAGTTAGTTTATTTCAGAGAATCCATTCAACATCAGTTTTCTGATGCCAGTATATTTCCCGGGTATCCTCTAGAATTCAAAGAGAATTCGTAGTTTGGAAACAATTTCTATATGTATCTGAATTTCGACCATAGTTCCACAAAACGGCAGAGCTTAATATGGTCAACCTATTCTCTTATGAGAATGTCTTTAAAATTATGCGTTAGGGATAACCCATGAAATGTTTGATCTCGTTGAAGCCAAGAGCAAAGCAACAGAGATTTTTATGACAGAAACAATATTACGCCAACAATATTTGATTACTTGCTTGCTAAAACATGTGACATGTACCCAAATTAGCATAAATATTTACAGGAATTCATTACAGATTTTGCTTTTTAAAACATTCTTCAAGACTGTAACAAAAATCTGTCTGAGAATATCAGAAGCACTTTACCATTTAATTATTCATCTAAGATTCTGCCATGAATTCAGTAAGAATCTCAGAAGAAAGTTGCTTAGAATTGCTGGTAGAATTTGATGTAAATCTGCAGATTTCCTTGCAAAATCTAACTAGGATTTTGTCATAGATCACTGACTAGTCGAGTAAGTAACCTAAACAAGACTCTTTCAACAATGAGTATCAAGGCATTCGTCAAACAGGAAATCATAATGCATAAATCATAGCACTTAAAACATTTTCAGCCATGGCTCTGTGATAGAATCCACTGAAAACCTTGTTAACAATCCATCGTTTTAGTGATGTTCTAAATAACTCTAAAGTAATTGATCAACTAACTTGCAAGGATTCCTTAAATACCTTCCTTATTTTTTCCAGGGTGTCATTAATGTTCTATAAGATCTACTTTGAATCTGCTCAATAACTTCATCCAGAAAATCACGAAGCTTGACACTTTCGTAAAAATTATGGGAACAACCTGCCTGAGATTTCTCTAGGAAACCAACGATTTTTCACAGGATCTGCTAACAACAATACTGGTAAACATTAACTATTCCTCAAGCAACTCACAAAAACTAAATCATGATGCAAAGCTCAATATGTCAGGTGGATGTGTATCCTCTGATATAATTCCTAATTTCGGTCATTTGGAATTTCAGGATGGATGAACATATTGTTATCATTATATGAGTGGCTTTTCGCCCTTGGCGAGTTCGCCACTTATCATGTAAGTCCCAAGGGTTTTTAAGGGTTTTTTTTAAGATAATAACGATATGCTGGGGAGCATCGTGGTATCCCTTCTATGAGAAGGCGTTTGTTTTGATAAAACAAAATTACGCCAAAAAAATTTGTGTAAAATGATCTTAACCCATTTAACACCTAGGTTGTTCTAAGTTTTGAAGCAGTTCTGACCAGATCTACGAAAGAAAATTGTAAATAAACATAAGAAAAAAATATTTAAAAATTGTTCGGTTTTAAGAGTAGAAAAACTATAAAAATATACCAATCCGCATTCAGGGTGTCATCTCATGTACAGAAATGAAATTCCCTGAAATATCAGGGAATATCCTGAAAATATCCAGGTTTTGAGCATGCGCATATATGACCGTACAATTCGTAGTTACTACTCCGTGATTGACTAGAGCAATCGAAGTTGCACAGGGAATCAATGAATGGGGCTTGGGATTAGCTAAGCATTCTTCAATGTGCACAAATCGAGAGCTCAAATTTTAAAAGCCAATAACGGCGCCGGCCACGTCCTTACGGTCATCGGAGAAGGGAAGGAATGTTAGCTAGCAACCGTTGTTACTAGAGACCGAAGAATCTTCTGCATCTCCACAGTTGTCATGGAAAGGATATTCGGTTAGTGGGATAAGATCTAGGAGTCACCAGCGGTTGGTCATGTGATCCATGATACATTCACGCCTAACCCGTTTAACGCCACTATTTATTAAGGCCGCGTGAGCGACGCGCAACACGATGGATCATTAAAATAGCCAAAACGGCCGCTATGGAAAGCATAGATAGCGCCACCGTAGCCTTGTGTTGTTGACAGAACAGCAATGCCGTCACAATGTTAAATCCCATATACAGTAGCGCCATTCATTAAAACATTTCCTTCTCAAGGAAATTCAACAAATTTTTTTTGGAAAAAAAAATCCTGGACTCTTGATCAGTCTTCCCATGAACAGAACAGATGTGCAACTTTGGTTTGAACCTTGCAACTTGTGTTGAACCAAAAACGCGCTTCGTCTCTGCACCAGTGTATCAAACCGAACCCGGTACCTGTGTACTTCGGTTCAAATGAAGGTTCAAATAATGGCACAAAGAAGACAGACAGGGAACGGTTGACATACACGCGAATACATTTCTACGATCATATATGGAACTTCTTGCATCAAATCGCAATCGCAATGTAGCAATTTTCGTACCTGTTGTAGTTTTTGCTCTTTTCCTACAAAGTTTATTGTTTTTGTACAATAGGCGAAACAAATTGAAAAAAAAAAATGTAATGTTCTCAACCATATCTCATATGCTCATGAACAACAACTGGGAACTGTACTAGCCATTACCAACTTAGCAAGCTTAAGCTTAAGCTTTGCTGAATAAATGAAAATTGCAGAAAAAATTAAGGACTGAACATCGCAAGTAGAGTTGATAATTAAAAATATTTGGTGTCACAGAATGAACATGTTCCACCAAAACAATTTACCAGATTGTGCCCCAAAATTCCCTGATAATTCCAGGTTTTTCCAGGTAGCAGACATCCTTCCATTGTACCTACTGAAATCATTATTAATTCAGTTCGTGTATGAAAGGATGGAAAAGCTAAAAGTGAAATAATGAAAGAAAAAAATAATCATGTGCCTATGTTAGATTCGAGCCCACGACTCTTGTATGCTAACGAAATAAATTGGAAAGTTTTAAGGATTTTTTGAATGAATGCCTATAGGTATCTCTGGAGGAATAATAGGGATAGTCGCGGAATAATTCATAGAGGAAACTTTGGAAGAATTTCTTAAGAATATTCTAAAAGTTCCTGAAAACAATCCTGGAGAAAATCCTGATGGAAGCTCAAGACAAATCGTTAAAATTCCTGTAGAATTTGTAAAAAGGCATTGAACAAATCTTGAACGAATCCTTTGATAAGTTGTAGTAGAAACTTAAGAACGAACTGTTAAAGTATTGCTGAATTGATTCTTATGGAAAATTCTAGTGTTATAACCAGGGTTCTGAATTATCGTATCAATGATGCGAAATTCACGATTTTTCGCACGTAAGGAGAATGCTTTTTTGCTTCCTCACGTGAATATCTTTTTTCGCTCACACTTATTTTCCCTAGAGTTACGATGGAGGATAACCAAAAATCATTCCACTCCAAGGATAATTTCTTTTTCACCCCATCATATTTTCGCTCACCAACTTCTCCCGAGAATTATCACTATGTGGATAAACAAAAACTGGTGCCGCCGACGGAATTCGAACCTACAACATTGCTAAAAACAGCCGCGATGCGTGCACGCTATCCATGCTACCACATCAACTTGACGAAAGTAGCAGTTAATTTGATGCATAAAAGCAACTGCTGCTTGTGGCGATGGACACATGAAAAGTTCTCCGTGGAGAGGAGAATGATAAAATAAAATTCTCACAGCTGTGGAGTTGTGCCATTATCTATTTTCGCTTTGTTTTGTAGACGGATAATTTCGCAAGGCAGCTTTTCGCTGAAAATTGTGGTGATGGAGAAATCTATTATCGTGAGAGTGAGTGAGAATTCGGAAGCTTGGTTATAACTGAATGAATTCTTCGATGGACTCTTGAAGATATCTCTGAATGAATGTTCGAAAAAATTTAGATTTCCAAGATAATTTTGTTATTTTTCTATGATAAACAACTATCGGGGACGGACCAGGAGAAGCCGATACCAATACGCCGAGGACCTGGGATCGAATCCCATCCCTGAGATAGTCACTAAAAATTTCAGTGACGACTTCGGAAGGGAGGTGAAAGCCGTTGGTCCCGAGATAAACTAGTCCAGGGCTAAAAATCTCATTAATAAAGATAAAGAAAAAATATCTTAGTATCATCTGTTTACCAAAGCTCGAAAATAGTATTCATCACATTTTTCTCTTCGTTTAAATCGAAGCTCTCCATTATTAGTCTAATTGTAGCTGTTGCCTTTTTTCATATGAGATTTTCACTGCTTCCTAACATACGCAATTCTTTTCAGTATCATTGTTCAGTCATTTTTAGCACTATAAGCAATAACATACATTATTAATATATATTGATATTTTTTTCCGTGTATTAAACTTATGCTGTTTTGCCGAGTTGCACTCTTTTGAGTTAAGGAAATCTAATGTAATATGCATAATAACTAAATAACAACGTAATAACATTAGGTATTATTATTGATTGATTTTTCCTTCTTTCAATAATCGACTGTTGTTTCTCGGTTGGCATTATAAGTGTGAATATTTTAGTCAATGATTCTTCTTTATTTGAGTCATAGAATGTTCTTTCGAGTTGGATTGTTTGAGAACTCGAGCCATCGAGTCACTGTCGAACAGAGTAGGGCACACATATTTCAGATTTTGGTTGAAGAATAGCTATAAATTGAAAGAAGGATATATCTCCGATAACAGGAACATGAATACAAATAAAAATCAAGTAGTACCTGGCTTTCAGGCGTTGTTATAGTGCCATTAATTGAAATATGTTCGAAGTAGGGAATACTTTGTACTACTGAGGCGAAGTTTTCTATTCACGCAACTCTATTCGTCATGTGTTAGAGACAAATTACAATAACCTCCAACGACCATCTTGGAGGCATTCATAGAGCCATCTTTGCAAAATTTTTCGAAGATTCTCTGATAGAATTGGAACATAATCTTATAGAAATCGCTACAAATGTCTTCGAAAAATCATTCAAGAATCTTTAAAGCTTTTTTTTTCAGAAGAATCCATGGAAGAAATTCTGACGGATTCCCCGAAGAAATTCCTTAATGAATAGTTCAAAAGGGTCTCCTAAAAAAAAATATTAGATAATTATTTTTTTAGCATTCAAAATCAATTTTTAAATTCCCGGATTTTTTCCCGATTGCTCAAAATATAAAAAAAAAACTGATTGCAAACCCGGGTAGAGGTGAATAACAAAATAATTGTAGAATAAGAACAAATTTTGCAATCATATCTAATTTAACCATTATTATGTTATTAATATATGACATAAATATCTCATCAATAGCAAAACATACAATCATAGCAAAATTTGTCATTGGTATGTTATACTTGAAAGTCATGTAATAACTAATCAATAACAAAATATACTATCATGGTAAAATTTGTTATTTGTGCAAAAATACTAAAAAACATTAAATATCTAAAGAATAACAAACATCGCCATCACAGTAAATTATGTTATTATTTTGATATTTAAAAACTTTTTTTTTTTTTTTTTTTTTTTTTATTTAAATAATTCATGAGAACAAACCAACATCCTATTTTGCCATAATAGCTCATTTTACTATTCGTTTGATACTCATTAAAGAAACAAAAAGCAAAAATTTTATTTTTCAATCATGCTAATTAAGATATTAAAGTCAAAGAATTAAAATTACCATTATTTGGATCTACTTGTGAATAGCTTATTTAGTTATTATATTGTTATCAATATCTAAATAATAACATATTTTGTTATTTACGGTTGCCTATATTTTTGCTATTATTTTGTTATTACAATGGCAAAATATTTAGTTTTTATGCCATACAAACTTAGTTATTATTTTTGTTATTTTATCTCTTATATCAAACAAACAAAGAACAAATTTTGCTATTCAAACATTCTATTTTAATAGTAAATTTTGTTATTCTTTTGCTATTCTCCTCTACCCGGGAGATGATCAAGGGCTTTATATTTTTGATTTCTTCCATAGAAAATGGTCAAATTTGGAGGACTTGAACTAACTTATCTATGAAATATTAAATTGATTGAAAACTGTAAGCTTTATGTGGTATAAATTACGGAAAATTTTCAAATAAAAGGATATAAACTAATTATTGAAATATCAAAAAGACCATCTACCTACTAAGAAGATCAGAGAGATGTTGGTAGTATTTAAATACATTTCTATTGCCCTCTAAGAATGTCTTCGGAATTATGCGTTACACATAACCCATGGCTGGTCTATTGAGAAATTTTTGATTTGTGAAACTCACGTTGAATCCAAGGAGAGATGTTTTTAACAGAAACGATATTTCCAAATACATTTCATTGTTCTTCTATGAAGCTGACTAACACTTTTGACATAGATACAAAACTGCATCTCTCAAGGATTCAATCAAAGATTTGGCGAAGAATCTCGCTATTTATTTATCCATCAAAGATCTTGCCACGAATTCAGGAAAAATCTTACAAGAAACTTGTTGGGGATGATTGGAAGAATTTGTTGTAAATATCAGAAATCCATACAAAATCTCAGTCACTCAGAAGAACTTTGTCATTGATTAAGGTCTAGTTCAACTAGTAATTTAGACAAGCCTTCACCAAGAACCAGTATTATCATTAATGCCAGGATATCTCTTGAGAAATATTTTTTGGAGATTTACTAAGAATTTCAAACAAAATTGATCGTTTCTAGAATCTTCTAAAAACCCTATTAGCAATCTAACAATAACCTCTTCAGTGATCTCTTTGAAAGAACTTTCAAGAAACTTGTCAATTATCGTTTCGATTTCCGTTAGGATTCCAGCAAAGATCTAACTGAAAATATGCCGTTAATTGAAATGGAAATCTCGCAAGCATGTTTCCAAGAACCTTTCCAGCAATTCCTAAGTACCCTTCTAGAAAAGTTTTATAGATCGATTAAGATTAACTATTTCTCTACCAACTCACCAAAAGTTATTCATCATGCAAAGTACGAGTGACAGGCAGTCGTACAACATCTGGAAAAAATGCAGTTTTGCCCATAGCGCCTAAAATTTAAACAAACCGGAAGTCTTAGGTTTGAAATACATATTTGCCCGGTTAGTTTTTCTAAATTCCAGGATAGTTCCCGTATTTCTCCGGTTATTTGTAATTCCCGGGTTTTTCCTGATTTTCCCAAACTTCTAGAAGAATTCTTGAAATTTCTTTTGAAATGTATTCCTAAAGAAATCCTTAGATGATTTTTTATTGAATCTAGAAAGTATTGACGAGGTGCACCTATTTTTTCGATAAGGAATTTCAGAGAAATTTATAAAATAAATCTAAACAATTTGAAATGAATTAGTTGAGGAATTCCTGGATAAATATTTAGGTGTATTCCTGTCTAAAAACTGTATGAACATTCTTGTTCTATGAAGAAATCGTTCAAGTAAGGGATTGCCTTAGGGTTTTTTTAGAAGTATTCCAGGAGAAGATCCCAGAGAACTTTCTGAACAATATAAATCAAATGGTTATTGAAAAGAATACTAGGAACAATTTAATTGAAAGGACATTGCCAGAAAGAACCTTCATCTCTGAGGCATTACGTTCCCAGAAGGACAGAGCCGGCTTTTCGACTTTAGTGTTCTATAAGAACTTTTTGTATATAATGTGGCAACCGCGTTGAAAAAAATAACTATCAATGATTTTCCCAGGGATCACAATAGGAATAAGCCTTGAAGCTAGGGTAATGATATCTCTATAGATTCCCAAGGGATTTCTCAACGAACTCCTCCGAAGATTCTATCATAGTTTTCTCCAGACACCCCTCATTTATCCGGGAATTCAACCAATCATTTTCCCATGGATTTTCCTACAATTTCCTCAACGATTTTTCAATAATACAACCAATATCTCCAGATTTGCTTTGAATTCCTCCAAGATTTTTGTTCAACATTTCTTCAAACATTAAAACATAAATTACTGCAAGGATATCTTCAGAAACTATTTAAGGAAATATACAATAGATTTCTCCAGTCATGGTTCTATAGATTGCTCTGAATTGAAATCATAATGAATTCTAAATTGATGAAACTAACTTCTGCAGAACTACCTGATGAACTCCTGCTGGAGAGAATTCATGCAAGGATCTCCGGACTGCTGCACCCTCGATCACAGACATATGTTTGTGCCACGAGGTAATCTTGGGGAATAGATGGTGAGAATTGTTAGATAATAAGGTGAATTCTAGACAAACATTAGAACGTTGAGCTGTTGAGCGTAATTCAACTTGCTCATGACCAAGCTGAGGGTCGTGGGTTCGAATCCCACCGGTCGAGGATCTTTTCGGGTTGGAAATTTTCTCGACTTCCCAGGGTATAGAGTATCTTCGTACCTGCCACACGATATACGAATGCGAATATGGTCATTGGCATAGTAAGCTCTCAGTTAATAACTGTGGAAGTGCTCATAAGAACACTAAGCTGAGAAGCAGGCTCTGTCCCAGTGGGGACGTAACGCCAGAAAGAAGAAGAAGATGATCATCAATACCACAATCAGAAAGAGCTAAGGCGGTCTGAAATGGGCACAAATCATCCGACATATCAACATGTGCCTTTTTATATAATATGATATATTATAAGACTTTGTTAATATCTCGAAGACGACAGGGAGGATAGGTCTACAAAATGAAGAGCGCCTACATTTGAGGGTAACTAGTGTCTGAACAAAACGCGTTTTTCGATAACAAAGATTGTTAGGTGGCTACCTACATGTTTTATTGAAGTAAACATAAATGTCCAACGATTGTTATTTGAAACCGGTTTCACGTGCATCGAAAACGTTCAATTTAATCTTAGTCATAAGCGCGAAAGCAAATCTGAACCCGATTTCTTTGCCAATTTATCCAGCCAATTGGACACTTCTAGCAGGAAATGTTATACTGCATAGTCATCACTACCCCTAGCTCTAATCCATTCGACCAGTTAGTGTTAGTTAAACTCACAAAACTATAAAACAGAAAGGAACAAATCTAACAGAAACACAATAGGAAACAGAAAATAAAACTAAACCAAAAACTAACCTGATCCCGGGCACTATCAATGGCACTATCTACCTCAACTTTCTACAGGACGACGGTGAGAGGAGTTTGTTTGCACCAGGTTTTAGGTTTCCCATTCGCATAATTTGATTTCCAAGATGCAATGTTTCCGATTCGGGTTTGGTTTTAGTAGCAACACAACACGCATCACAAATGCACCACCGCACGATGTGTTATTCGGAGCAAGAGCGAAACAATTTGGGTTGCAAGCCGAAATATGCATTTTGGTTTTCAATTCGAGATGGGCACCCCCGTTGATTGTTCACACGCACACACCGTTTTAGAAATAGGAGTTTGAAGGTAAAATTAAGATAAGTGAATAAATAATAACGTCCGATAGGTTGAGTTAGCGAATTGACAGATTCACTGACGAATGCTTCAGTAGTTCAACAAGCATTTTTCAGTGTTTTTTTTTGCTGAAAATGAAAATGTTCCACTTTCAAAGTTACACTGTAAAAACTAGCAGCATGCTATTAGAAATGTTAGTTACCAAGAAAAGTTAGTCATATTGTAAACATCTGGTCGTTAGTTTGAAAGCGATCGCCGTACGCATCTTGGGGTTATTGATTGGTTATCATTAGTAGCGAGTAGAAAACTAGCATTCCATTATCAGTTAGGCTCGATGTTGTGTAAAATTGATAAGTTACTAAGAGATAATGAATGAATTAGCACTCGAAAACGTTATCACTAAGGCGGAAATAATAAAGAAACCGATCGCTTTCCGATTGAAGGGAGCTCCCATGGGGAACAGTGACCACTTACCTGATTTTTGAGATCGTCGAGCCTTTTCTGTGCTTCGCCCTTTTGGTTCTCCAATTGCTTCAGTGTGGCAGTCAGGGTGTCCAGTTCGCTCTGTTTGGGGACAAAAAAGGAAAAATGAGATTGTTTAACCTACACGCAAAAAAATTGTGCGGTGAAAACTACCATTTTAGGGGGTTAACTTAAGCGCTCGCACCGGCAATTTTCAGTAGACCAGAAATGCGCTTGATTTTACCATGTCTGTAGTCGAAATCAGATTGTTGTAAATTATTTTTGTCAAATGTACCAGAAATGTGGTGGGATGTACCGTAATCATAGTAAATTGATCTGAAATTGCATGGTAGTTTCAAGAATGGGCGTATTCAGCTAAAATAGTAATTTTTACTACAGAATTTTTTCCCGTGTAGAAATCCTTTATAAGAGAGATTCGCGGAAGCTGACATTTCTGTCAAAGTGTGAGCCAATCGAGCAGCGAGAGCTGTCAAAGTGTGAGCCAAACGAACATGCGTTATGTTTGTTTTGAACTTTTCTTGAGGAGTAATGTAATCCGCTTGAAATTATTTCGGTAAAAGTAATTTTGCATAAATCAAAAAAATGAAATGTTTTACTTTTTTGAATTTTTGACAATGCGATTTTTAGTTTTTGATTTTTTTCGGCTGTTTATTAGTTTTGATATGTAGCACAAAGATCTATAACGAAACAAAATACACTTGATAGCAATGAGGAAGTCATGTCCGTGTTACAATATTATTCTCGACGCCGAGCAAAATCAGCACTGCTGGTCTGTTGCCAAATCATTCCATTTTACTTCCGCTTATCTCTCTATAAAGGATCACTAGTTTAACCTGTTGCTAAACGTGGCAAAATTGAAGAAGGGAGTTTCTTTGGATGAATGCGCTGATCCTTCTAAGGGTGGAATGAATAATGATGAAAATTGCATCAAAATAAGCAATTCAATGCTTTAGACAAATTTTCCGATCTTTAAATCGAAGCAGCTTCTAGGAACAGGTCTTTCGGGATATAGGCAGGTGATCTTGAATTCCGTTAAGGGAATCTACATTTCCTTCCAAATTGCAAAGAAAGGAGACCGCCGCGTTTTGCAGGAAGCTATTAAAGATCGCATACTACTTCTCAAACATTTTGTAGAAAAGAGGAACAAATTTTGCACTTTTGACGACAAAACTGAACGTTTATTCAAGGTAAACTTGAAATGTTTTTCATATAATGAAACCGATCAGGCAATCGTTACTAAGATAATTGGAAGGAATATTAAGGTAACCCAGGGCAAGTGAGAATCTGGGGTAAGTGGGGCGTTTCGTCATAGCTCACTTAGCAAAAGTTTTTCATGGGGGTATTCTTCTAGGAAGTTGAAAATATAATGACAAGGAATGTATTAGGTGCATAACATATTGTAATTTTTATTACCATGTAACAGTTGTCAATTCAGCGCCATTTTCAACTTGCATAATACATTTTGACACGTTTCACGTCTTGCATTGACCCGCAAAAAATAAATGTTTTATAAATTGAATTTCCATCAGTAAGTAACAACTTTAAGTATTATTACAAGCTGCTAATGATAAACCGGTATTATGTTTTCATTTCATATGAAATTTTCGATGATCTAACTTACCCCAAAATTTCTTTGTACCCGGGGTAAGTGGGACCTATCAAAACAAAAACCAGAATCAAAACTTTTCGTAGACGTTTTATATATTTTCCTAAAGAGTAACACTAAAACATTAAAACAAATGATTTTTATCAAAAAAGATCAATCTCAAATTACTTAATTGCATAAGAGGAAGAAGAAATGTGTAATTCTTCTATATATTTTTATTTGGTTTTTATTTTTGATATACGACTTCAAAATTGAACAAAAACAGAGATGAAATTTGAAATGCATCATGAGAACGATTATTTTTCTATTTTATTTGAACTTTATTTGTTATTTCTGCCAAATTTAGTAGTGACAGAAAACAATTCCACCCGATTAAACGGTTTTCTACTATGCACATAAATAATAACAAAACATATTTATAATTTGGGGCCCAGATAGCCGTAGCGGTAAACGCGCAGCTATTCAGCAATACCAAGCTGAGGGTCGTGGGTTCGAATCCCACCGGTCGAGGATCTTTTCGGGTTGGAAATTTTCTCGACTTCCCAGGGCATAGAGTATCTTCGTACCTGCCACACGATAAACGCATGCAAAAATGGTCATTGGCATAGTAAGCTCTCAGTTAATAACTGTGGAAGTGCTCATAAGAACACTAAGCTGAGAAGCAGGCTCTGTCCAGTAGGGACGTAACGCCAGAAAGAAGAAGATATTTATAATTTCGTCAATTATTGATTATTTATGTTCTAACTTTTAATTAACAACTTATAAATGATATATTTTGAACAGGTTTAATTCCTCTTTACGCTTTTATTGAGATATTTTCAGGTAATATCAAATGGGAGGTGACATACTATTATATAAACGTTTTCTTCATAAAGCGTTCCGTATTTTATGGTTGATCCCTTATGTACATCAAAAATGTACTCGAAATTAAAAATCTATGATTTTTCAATCCTATTATTGTAATGGTTGACTTACTGATGTGGATTGACGTATGAAACTGGATGTGTCCCACTTGCCCCGTTTAGCGAGGTAACTGCGTCAAATGGCTCATTCTAAAGCTTCCTACCAAGGATTTCACTATTTTGAATTTAGTCGATCAGTTTCATGCACACACCAACAAATATGTTGCCAAAATGTAATTGTGCTGTTAGATTTGAAAAATATTTACATATGAAAATTTTATTGTGCGATTCGTTTGAACTATCGTTTTTTTAGTTCCCACTTGCCCCGCGGTACCTTATTTAGTTCATTGTAACAAAAGTGAAATGAATAATATGAAAGTATTGTAAAAGGCAAAATTTAAGTTGTATGTCCATGTGACATTGGAACATTTTCGAAAGCTTGGAGATAATTTCTAGAACCACACTCAGTGTCACAGATGCCAGCAGTGGGACCATGGTTGAACACGTCTAATTGAAACTCTTCAAGATTTATTCGGAGGACAATGAGTTATTCTTATTCTTTGTGGGTACTTTGACAACCACAGAGTTGTGTTTGATCCTTTGATCGCGTCGATTGCTTCTGTGGGGGCGGGCGACAAACACTTGTTCGGCGCACAATGCGATTATCGAGTAATATCGCGAACCCGATTAGGCGTGAATATATCATGGATTACATCACCAACCATTAGTGACTCCCAGATTTTTACCTTAAATATCCCACAAACCCAATATTCTTTCCAGGACAACTGTGGAGATGCAGAGATATACTCGGTCTCTAGTAACAACGGTTGTCTAACTAAAATTTCTTCCCTTCCCCGATGACCGTAAGGACGTGGCCGGCGCCGTTATTGACTTTTAATATTTGAGCTCACGATTTGTGCACATTGAAGAAAGATCAGCTAATCCTAAGCCCCCCCATTCATTAATTCCCTGTGCAACTTCGATTGTTCTGGTCAATCACGGAGTAGCAACTACGAATTGTACGGTCATCTATGCTCATGCTCACGCTCATCATGCTCCTCTTCGTGGGAGTAAAAGTTGGTTTTCATCAATGTGCTTTAATAGAGGTGCGGAGGTGATTATGTATAGATAATACACAACTATTTGATTGTATTAGTGAATCGCTTGTGTTTTCACACAGCAACCCATTGCGTTGGCCCTTTGGATCGCAGATTGCACAGGTCTTGTGTTCTATAACTCGTTACCTTCCTAATTCGATGGCCCCTTCAATATCGAGATCCGAAGGTTCACCTGGTGCGCAAATTAGGACCCACAAGGCAACGATCACCATCCTCTTCAATTCTCGTTAGCCGTGGAGGCTCCCGTAACGACCAGGCGTCCTCGATGGTTATATGATGAGGCAGATTGGACTGTCCATAATAAGAGCGTCAGTGCATCACTCCGCACTCGCCACCCAAGTAACATGGCAGAATTCATTGCCATTCTCACGCAAGCGGTAGCCGTTTCAATGCCCAAAAACTAGCAGCAAGCTTGGTCTCCAGCGATCAAAAAAGAGATCAAGGCACGTAGAAAGGCTCTTCGCGCCATGAAAAGAGTACCACCTGACCATCCAAACCGAGATGTAATCCTTGATCGGGATCACATCGAACGCAACACTCGTCAGTAAGCCATCCGAGACGCTAAACGAGTCTGTTGGATGGAGTTCTTGGATAGTATCAACGCAATACAATCATCCGCTGGACCTATGGGCTAAGGTCAACGCCTTCAACGGGAAAAGAGTCGTCACTCCATTCAACCTTGATATTGAAGGGACCAGTACTGCAGACCCAGAAATCATTGCTGACGGCCTGGGAAATTATTTCACGAAACTTGCAGCGCAGCCTTTGGAGCTTTTGATCCGGTCTTTGTCCGCCAAACCGGCGCAACTGCCAGCGAACGACATAAACTATTACCCGAGGATAGTGTGCGTGCAGCTTGCCATAATCAACCTTTTCAATTAGGGAGTTACAGCATGCTTTGACTGACAGCACGCCATTCGGCCCGGTTACGGTACAACTACCAACTTTGCGGCCCTCAGCGAGGCTCTGCAGGAGGCGAAATCCTTGGATCACCATACCAAAATTGTTTCATTAGAAATCTCAAAGGTTTGGACGCCATTCGTTCTGGAAAAGTTAGCCAGCTGGGGCTTCACCGGTCACGTTTTACAATTCGTAAAAAACTTTCTCACCAACCGTACCTTCTGAATGATCATTGGAAACACTAAATCCGATTTATTTAGAGAAGAGACCGGCGTTCAGCAAAAATCCGTCATATCGATGACTGTGTTCCTGAGATGATTGGCGTCTTTCGAGACCGTCAAAATATTTGGCTACGCGGACGACATCGTAATTGTAATATCTGGACCTAAGATCACGACTACACGAAGGAAAGCTCAAGCGGCCTCCTCCGTCGGCTTCGAAAAGTAACTTCAAAAATACAATTTTGTTCGCCATGAGCCATTTTAGACCGGTTCTGATAGTTCTCTCGGAATACCTTCAGCAATGCCTCCAAAGATTATTCCAGGAATGATTCCTTTATTTTGAGATTTCACAAAAAGTTCTTGCAGGAATGTTTCCACTGATTCCTTCATAGATTTTTTCCAGTAATTTTACTGAGAATTACTTGAATTCTTGGATCTCTTTCAAGAATTCTTTCAGGAATACTCCGCAATTTTTACGGAAATTTTCCCAGGTTTTTTTTTCAAACGATTTCTGCTGGTATTCTTTTGAAGTTTCACGTAGAAGATCTTTCAGGAATTGTTTCAGATGTTACACAAGGACAAGGATTACTCAAGATATTTCTCAAGAGTTTCCTGAAAGGATTTCTCCACCGATACAAATAAATATATCCCCAAGTAGGCATCATGAGATTCGTCCAAAAATTATTCCGGAGTTTTATTCCGGGATTCCTCCACGGTTACATACAAAGATATCCCCAAGTAGTCCTCTCGAGATTTGTCCAGGAATTATTCCGAAGATTCTTCCACTACTCGCTCCAGAGATTTCATAAGAATTTGTTCCAGGTGTTCTACAACTCACGAATTTCTTAAGGGATTCCTATAAAATTTCAACCAGGAAAATGGCTACATGACTTACTCCAAGGATCTCTCCAGAGAATCCAACAGGGATTCCCCAGGAATTTCTCGAGCGATTCGTTTTGGGCCTCCCAAAAATCATCCAGGGATTCCTCCAAGAGTTTCTCTTGGAATTCTTCCCGTGATTCTCGCATAAATTTCTGCAGGAGTTTCATTAGAAATTATCCTAACGATTTCTCTAGGGATTACAGTAGGAAAATGTCTACAAAATCCGGTGAATTTTTAACTAATTCCTTTTGGAAAATCTCTTCATGGATTCCTCTAGAGATGTCACCTAGGATTTTCAAAAAAATCTTTACAGCGGGTTTTCTCTAGGGATTAAACCAGCAAAATCGCTACATTAATTCTTCCTTGGATACCTCCAAGGATTCTCCAATGATTCCTCCAGAGATACCTCCAGGAGTCCTTCAGTAATTAACTTAGATAATCCATCCTACAGGAGTTTCTCTAGAGACTACTCCAAGCATTACTTTAGGAATATCTCTACAGGGATTCTTTCAGAGATTTCTTCAGCTTTTTCTTCAGGAATTCCCCTAAGGATTGCTCCCGAAAATTTCTAATCGACTGTAAGGGTTGTAGGTGACATTTTGTTCGGTTTTAGGTTAAGTATACTAAAATATTCTACTGTTCCCAAGCTTTCCAACGGTGATTTTTCCGTCCAATAGAAACAAATAACATAACTCATAGAAGAAGGGCTGGTTTTGTTGGCTCCCATACAATTTGTATGGGATGAAAAAAATGGTGGAAAAACTTCAAAATCGATTCTCTCAAAAGTAGGTTTTTGTTACTTACACCCCTTTGCTTCTAATCCCCTCAATTTATGTAGTGCTTTTCTGAACAAATTTCTAAAGGAAACTTTCAGAGAGATTTCTATAGAATTTTTATGAAGTCAGTTCTTGTAGAATCCCTAGATGATTTTTTTAGGAATAATTCCTAGAGAAATCTCGAGAGGACTTTGTATAGAAATCACTGGAGAAACATATGACATAATTCTTTATAAATTGTCGAAAAATTTGAAGATATCTCTGCAAAAATCTCTAAAGAAGATTTTTTTGAGAAATATCAGGAGAAATCGCTTGAAGAATCTTTGGTAGAATCTCTGAAGGAGTCCATGATGTAATCTCTGTAATAATTACTGGAAAAGTTTCCTGAGGAATCTTTGGAGGAATTCCAGAAGAAATCTCAGAAGAGATTTTACTGGAGGAATCTATGGTGCCATCACTGATGGTATTCCGACAGAAACAGGTTCAGAAGCTCCAGGCGAAATCACTATAGAAATATCCCTGCAAATATTCCCTGGATTAAACCTTGGAAAAAAACTTTTCATTATCGTACAAGCATGTGACATAAATTCACCAGTAAAAATTCTGAACTGCGACAAATGAAATGTAATATGTTTTTAACAATATGCTAAAATAGCGTCAATTTTATTAACCAATTTAGGAAAATCGTGTTGTCTAACCCAGATATGAAAAATAAATGTGATGGTATGTAATACTATTAACTTACCTGTAAGCTTCGCATTTCACCGTTCTTTATTCGAACGTCGGCTTCCTTCTGGGCGACCTCCTGCTCCAGCAAGCGACGCTCTTTGGCCAGTTCTTCAATCTCTTTGGAAATCATCTCCAGCTCCGGGTTGTTGTACGTCGGTTTCGGTTCCTAGGGGGTGGGTGAAGTAATTATCGTTACTAAATTCTTTCCGAACTGAAACACACAACTTACCGGTGCAGCGATGAGCGAGCTCTTGCGCAGACTAGGCGGAACCATGTTCGAGGCCAGTGCCTGCGGTGGATCAATTCCCTTTTTGGCCCGTTCCACGAGCCACATCGCCAGGCAGAACTCCTCCAGGCGCAGTTTGCCGATTTGG
This sequence comes from Aedes aegypti, assembly GCF_002204515.2. Classification (NCBI taxonomy): domain Eukaryota; kingdom Metazoa; phylum Arthropoda; class Insecta; order Diptera; family Culicidae; genus Aedes; species Aedes aegypti. The sequence goes on from NC_035108.1 coordinate 351,561,702, forward strand.
TTGGTGTCGCAGAGGGCCCAAATGTGCGCCAGGACGTTCTGTGCTAGACCAGACTGGATGAATACCTCTTTGATTTCGTGCCCGGACACCAACCCGTCCCGGTCCATGTCGCTTTTGTTGAAAATCTCCTCGTAACGGCAACGTTCCAGCGTGCCGACTACCCAGGCATTACCGGCGGTGGCCAACGGATCCACGGCGCCGGTTGGAATGAGTGGAACAAGTGGAGCCGGTGGGACAATCGGTGGCGGAACGGCTCGAGTGACCGCTGGAAGTGGCGGAACTACTGGTGGCGGTGCGATATCTGTGGGGAAGTTTGCTACAAAACCTCCGTCGCCACCGCTGCCGAATGCATCGAAACTGCCGCCATTGCTGGTGTTCTGTGCTGGCCGCTGAAGCTGTGGCGGTAGGGTAGCTGGAATGGCACGTTTGTCTAGTGCTTCGTACACCAAATGCATGGCGACGCAAAATTCGTGCTTGTCGAGGCTTCCATCGCGATCCTGATCGGCTAGGTCCCAGATTCGGCCTAGCGTTTCCACTGGGAGTTTGGAATTCATCAACGTGTTGCGCACTTTCGCGCCAGGGAGGAGCCCATTCATCGGACCGAGTGATTCGAACAGCTGCTCATACTGTTGTCGCTTTTCGGGTTTCATGGACCAGTCGGTGTTATCCGTCGGCACCAGTTTGACTTGAGCGGGAACTTTTGGAAGGTCACCCTGAGGGGGGATAAAGATCGATAAGAACCTGAGGGGGAAATGTTCATTTCAATCAAACATACCACTTTGGGGGGTTTCGGCAGCTCGTTGTAGATGTTTTTGATGTTGATTTCGGACCCCTCCTGGGCGAGTCCGATCAGTTTCAGTGCCACAAAGAAGCCCTCCTTGGTGAGAAAGCCCCGACCGCTGGGATCCGACAGGTCCCATATGCGGCTGAGCACCACATCACTCAGTCCGGATTTTTTGAGAAATTTGGCCGCATCGAGCGCTCCGATCTCATTGGATTCCTTCGGATCGAGCTGAAAAGAGGACAGTGGAAACGTCTAGTTCAACCGTTTTCTAATTGAATTGCACAAATAGGCATCATAGTCGCATAGATAGAATGCACGTTTTTATCATAAAGGTCGAGGGCTTGCTGTTTGGCTCTTGGCTCTGTGATAACAATAGAAAAAGCGAATGAGAGAAAATAACTCAAAAGTAATTTAAAAAATACTCATATATGGGTTTTTTATTTTCTTCGTGTAAAGCTTTTGCGAAGTTTTTTACTATAGATCGAAAGACAATGTTCTTTGCTAGCGTTTCATACAAACGCAACAGATGAAGTTAATGTGGCTCAGTTATTGATTCAAGAGAAAGAAAACAAAGAGAACTTCTCATAGGTTAGATACGTCCTTTAGAAAAATTACGCGAGTAATGCCCGTTCGACCAAACGTACTTTCTACTAAACGTTATTCGACCAAGTGTCATTAGACTAAATGTCATTAATTCCTACCACTTAATTGGATCGCAAAAATAGGCATCGTACTCGCCGAGATAGAATGCACGTAGCTCTGATTCAGTTCTGTAGTAGCAACAGAGTGGAATGAAATATAGAGAAGAGCGAAAGTCTCAATGGGCCGCTAATCTAAGCTGTGGGTGGGAGCTCAGGGATAACAACACAATACACCGAACATCGAAAAGCAGGTTAAAAATGGGATAAGGACTGACTGCACGCAAAGCGAGACACGTTGTCGTCCATCGGCCGGTGGGAGAGGAAGCGAGGCAGAAAGACAGACGACGAACACCGAGAATATCAATAATATCGATTTTCCATTCTTTCTTCTTCGGAAGGGAGGATTTCTCTCGCTGGGTGCCTAAAATACTGACTGCTGTTGGGCACCTTGCTCGGAATAAACCTATTTGAGGGAATGCGTTCTGTAGGCAAAGGTCAGTGATGCCAAAGGTTACAGCTAAAGCATTGAGGTGCTTTGGAGCAGAAAACCTGTGTTCTTTACAGTTGCATAAATGGATTGCACCAAACATCATCGTCATACAGCGCAGTGAAGACGATAAAACTGATCTTATCTTTATACATGCTATAAACATAAACCATCTTTGACGGGTGGCATCGGTTAAAACATGCAAAAATGAGATGTGCTATGATGTAACTGGGCTGTCATGTGAGAAACGATCGTTGATGTCTTTACTTCGGGGATCTATCAGAAAAATGAACATTTGTTAGTTCCGTTGGTAAACATAAGGATTAACAGTTAACAGTTTCAGATATTCAACCAGTTATTTTTTTCATGAACAGTCTTTTCCAGAGTATTACTCTAGATTCTTTTTAAAATCCCCCAAGGAAGTCCTCAAGTAATTTATCCAAGAACCACTCCGGGAAATTTCCAAGAAACTGTTTTAGAAATGATTTTAGGAATTCTTGAGTAAAAAAAATATTCCAAAACAATCTCTGATAACAATCCTTAATAAAGAATACCTCGAACATTGATAAAGTTTTGAACAATTCTTAGAATAGATTGCTATAATAAGTACTGAAAAAATACAAACGCGTGATAATTTCGTGCAGTAATGTTGAGAGGGATCCCTGTAAAAAAATGTGAAGAAATCTAAGGGGGAATCATTAGACAAATTACTCTAGTGTTTCCTGGTGAAAACTTTACCTTTTGAAAACTTGAAAATTTGCTTGAGGATACAAACACGAAATTCTTCGAATAGTTTCCAGCAGTAATCTCTAGATGACATTTTAAAGAAATCTCTTAAGAGAATATCAGGAGGAACTTCATGTGGAATCCCCAGAGCAGGCCTGCTCAAATTTTTTGAACCTCAGAAACTATATTGTTGGGGTTCTAGCAATTCCAACATACTTTCCTTCTTCTTTTTTTGACGTTACGTTCCAAATAGAAAAGAGTCGGCTTCTCAGCTTAGTATTTTAATGAGCACTTCCACAGTAATCAACTGAGAGCTATATTTGCCGATTGTCCAATTTTACATGTGTATATCAGACCATTTCACAAAAATCGAAATTTCTGGGATTCAGCCAGTCACCCCCTAGTCCTAATTACAATACTACAACAAACTACCAGACAAATTTTCATCCAATTTGGAGAAGATTAGGAAATGCCTCAGGTCGTATTTGTGTTTTTTGGCTATTTTTTACATTCAAAAAATTCTAACGAGAATTTGGAAAAACGAAAATCAAAATAAATACCACTAGTTGAATGTACAGGGGATAGGCAAAATTTTGCCCAAATTCAAATGCTTATAACTTTATGAAAAATGGATGAAATTGGATGCATCTGGAAGCAGTCGACGGCAAATTTGGTCCAGTTTTAGGAACTTCCTTGGCCATGCATATTGGCCACTGGACACCGGAGATGTTCCGGATTTTCTGAGGTCATGTCCAAACGTCATTTTTTTGTCGCTTGTATTTTTGTGTGGTGTAAAGTTAGATAGATGTTTGCAATTTTCCTAGAAACTAGAACTAATAGGAAGTTGAATGCCACCGGACTCATTAAGATTGGTTGGAAATCTTCAGAAATATGACCATTTTCGTAAAACTGCTTCCGGAAAGCATGGTCAGTCATGTTTGTATTTGCAATCATGTAAATATTATCCGGAGCTATATCCAAGTGGACATCAACCTTAAAAATGATGTTTCCTGCAGCGTATTCAGAACCATTAGATGCACAGACCACTCTATAGAACGTTCCAGGTGCCCTGGGGGAAGTGGTCAATTAGGAACATATCCGGAACCATATCAATATGGGCATCAAACTTCATTATTTTCAAAGGTTATGCTTTCCGAAGCATTTCCAGCATCACCGGCTGCCATAACCACTTTATAGTAGGTTCCAGGTGCCCCGGGGGATGTGGCCAATTCAATTTATTGGAACCCCTCTCATCGTGACAACATGTCTACTTGAAGGTTTCAAATAAAAAGCTTTTGGTTTATGTGGGAATATTATTAGTTGAGTTTTGGAAGCATTAGGAGAAATCTTCCATTTTTGCAAGTATGAAGAAAAAATATCCAAACTTTTTTGCAATCGACTACAGATGACACGCAGGCTTCGTCCTTTGGCGGAGAGGCCTGTGTCATCCGCAAACAAAGATTTTTGACATCCCTGAGGTAGCTCAGGTAAGTCAGATGTGAAAATATTGTATAATATTGGTCCCAAAATGCTGCCTTGAGGAACACCAGCTCTTACAGGAAGTCTTTCAGATCTGGAGTTCTGATAACTAACCTGAAGTGTACGATTTGACAGATAACTTTGAATTATTCTAACAATGTATGTTGGAAAATTAAAGTTTTTTAATTTTACAATCAAACCTTCATGCCAAACACTGTCGAATGCTTTTTCTATGTCTAGAAGAGCAAGACCAGTAGAATAGCCTTCAGATTTGTTGGAACGGATCAAATTTGTTACACGTAAAAGTTGATGAGTGGTCGAATGTCCATGGCGGAATCCGAACTGTTCATTGGCAAAAATTGAATTTTCGTTGATGTGTGCCATCATTCTGTTCAAAATAACCTTTTCAAAAAGTTTACTGATGGAGGAAAGCAAACTGATTGGACGATAGCTAGAAGCTTCTGCAGGATTTTTGTCTGGTTTTAAAATTGGAACAACCTTAGCATTTTTCCATTTGTCAGGAAAATATGCTAATTGAAAACATTTGTTAAATATATCAACTAAAAATGATAAGCTACTTTCTGGAAGTTTCTTGATGAGGATGTAGAAAATTCCATCATCGCCAGGAGCTTTCATATTTTTGAATTTTCTAATAATAGTTCTCACTTCTTCCAAATCAGTCTCCCAGGCATTTTCGAAAACGTTCTCTTGATTGAGAATATTTTCGAACTCCTGAGTAACTTCATTTTCAATTGGACTAGTAAGTCCTAAATTAAAATTGTGCGCACTTTCAAACTGCATAGCAAGTTTTTGAGCTTTTTCGCAATTAGTTAGTAATAATTGGTTTTCCTCTTTCAATGCCGGTATTGGCTTCTGAGGTTTTTTCAAGATTTTAGATAATTTCCAAAAGGGCTTAGAGCCAGGGTCCAACTGAGAAATTTTATTTTCAAAATTTTTGTTTCTTAATTGAGCAAAACGTTTCTTGGTTTCTTTCTGCAAATCCTGCCATATAATTTTCATAGCAGGATCGCGAGTGCGTTGAAATTGCCTTCTCCTCACGTTTTTAAGACGGATCAAGAGTTTAAGATCATCGTCTATAATCACGGATTCAAATTTTACTTCACATTTTGGAATTCTAATGCTCCGGGCTTCAACAATGGAATTTGTTAAAGTTTCAAGAGCATTGTCAATATCAAGTTTAGTTTCTAAAGAAATGTTAACATCAAGATTAGAGTCAACATACGTTTTATATATATTCCAGTCGGCTCGTAAATAATTGAAAGTGGAGCTGATAGGATTGAGAATCGCTTCTTGGGATATTTGAAATGTAACAGGGACATGATCAGAATCAAAATCAGCATGAGTAATCAGTTGGCTACAAAGATGACTAGAGTCGGTTAAGACCAAATCAATCGTAGATGGATTTCTAGAAGAGGAAAAACATGTGGGGCTATCAGGGTATTGAATTGAGAAATATCCTGAAGAGCACTCATCAAATAAAATTCTGCCGTTGGAATTACTTTGAGAATTATTCCATGACCGATGTTTGGCATTAAAGTCACCAATGACAAAATATTTTGACTTATTGCGAGTCAATTTACGCAAGTCAGTTTGGAGCAGATTAACTTGCTGCCCAGAGCATTGAAAAGGCAAATAGGCAGCTATGAAAGTATATTTACCAAACTGTGTTTCAACAGAAACACCTAAAGTTTCAAAAACTTTAGTTTCAAATGATGAAAACAGTTGATGTTTTATACGCCTATGAATGATGATTGCAACTCCCCCACATGCCCCATCAAGTCGATCGTTACGATAAACAAAAAAGTTAGGATCTCTTTTGAGTTTAGATCCAGGTTTTAAATACGTTTCGGTAATAACTGCTATTTGCCTATCTCAATCATTTTGCCTATCCCCTGTATTATTAGTATTTTACAACTTTTGAGAACACTGCACAATGGATTGAATCGACAATTTAGCCGGAAAAGAGTGTTTTGTCTGATCTCGTCGATTTTAGACGTTCGATGTCTTCAGAGAAGTTATTCGTAATTGAGTTTTGCATCTTTTAAGAAAAAACGTTGAATAGGGTGGCCCTTATTTAAGTTAAAATTTTGACTCAAACTACTTTGTTTGATGAAATTTGTGGCTGTGCTCTTCTGCAAAATTTTAGAAAATGTTATTTTGAACAACTTTGTCGAAGACACTTTTGATCTAACTCTTCATTTGAGCTAAGTAAATTGAATTTGAAAGTTTTAACTTAGGGTGGACCCAAAAAATCAGTTATTTTGGTCTAACTTTTTTATTTTCAGTTTTACGTGAATGTGGTCTTCAGAAGAGTTGCAGAGGAAGTAAAGATACACATTTTTGCTGAACATCGCAAGTTTGTAATTCTTGTGATTTTGAAGTTATAAGTAAATTTAAGTGAAAAACTAACATACTAAAAAGTCAACTCACCATAATTCGATATTGAAAGGATTATCTGGTTAGGTATCGAGTTAGAGAACACAAAACCAGTGCAAATGCAATCCAAGGGACTATCGAAGTAGCCATGACAGCCAGCTTTTGCTATGTCTATCCAACTCGATTCTGAGATATCGAACATCGAGTAAGAGAGAGTTTACTGTACAAAGAAACATCATGCTGGAAGTTGAAGTAATTGGTTCAACAGTTAGCAGGTCAGATATGTAAAGGTCTTCGAACTCTTCGCGAGCCGTACATTGGGCATCCCTAGACGAACTTTTTGAGAAATCCTAAAAGAATTTAAAAAATACCTGCTGAGGAAACCCCTGGAATAATTATTTACGGAATTGGTGTTAAAATTTATGGAAAGGTCCATGAATTTCCCAGAAAAATCTTTGGTAAAGTTTCTGGAACATTTCCTGGAATATTTCGTGGGAGAATTTGCGAATCTCTATGGCAATAGCTGTAGAAGTACTATAATTTGAAAAAAAAAAACATCTTAGAATAATGTTTGAAACTTTGGAATAAACATATGTGGGTTTTCTTGGGAGAACCCTATACAAATATAAGAAGAATTTCACGAGATAGTTTTCACAAAGTTGGAGAAATCGACAAACCTTTGTAAGAAATTTGTTTTAAATCACAAAAAAAAATCTATGGAAACTACTGGAGGGTTCAGCTTTGAACTGCAGAAAGATTTACTGGAGAATTTTCTTAAAGCAACTTTTGCAAAATCGCTGGATAGATTTCTGGATGAATACCTGGGCTCTGCAGAATTGTTGGAGGAATTTCTAGATCGTGTAATTGAAGGACAAGTCTTTACATATTTTAAATTACCACCTAATTTTAATGCAAGTCTTTCGAAATTTATCCATGGTTTTTCAGAGTAGAACTTTGTCATATATCACGGACTAGTGAAGTTAGTGAACCATGCAAGGCTTATTCAAGAATCAGTATCAATATTTGCAGGAAACTGTCGAACAGAAATGGATAATAAATCTGTCCAAAATTCCATTACCATACCACTTTTTGAAAATTGTCCATCCTTCTAACTCTAGTTCCTTGTAGCTCAGCGTTTTATTAATTGCTAGGAATTTGCTACAAATTTCAAGAAAAATGAGCAAAGAATCTTTTTAAAAATCTACTGAACATATAATCAATCTAGCATCTTATCAAGACCCTTGTCAGGAATCTCAAGTTCAAGGTTATCAATGATGTTCCATGAGATCTCATTTCAATCTGCTCAATATCTTCTAGTATCTGATTTCTCAATACCGGATACCGGATGTGAATGCCGGTAAACATCCGAGTGCAATTCTTGGAAGAATTGTGAAAGGGAATACCCGATGGGACTTCTCGACGAATATCTGGAGAAATTTTTGGAAAGATTTTTACCTAAATTCATTGGGAAATCCGGTGAAAATCATCGAAGAATTATCATAATACTTCCTAAAACAATTCATCAGAAAAGCACCAGAAAGAATAAAAAACCTGATTTAATACTACGCAATTTAATTCCACTAGAGTTTTTTTAGTGAATTTATCTAAGGATAACCTAAAAAGTTACCTCAGAGATTCCACCAGGATTTCCCCGAAAGATTCTTTCAGATTTTTGTTTCAAGAAGAACCTCAGTTCTTCAGGAATTTATCCAATGATTGTATCATTTCTCTGGGACTTCCTCAAATATTCCCCTTTGGAACACCTTCAGCAGGTATTTCAAAAGAAAATCCTATGGTAACATCTGATGAAACTTGATGAAGTTCGAAAGTAACACTTGATGAAGGTTAGAGATCTCCTGAAAAGTATCCTGAAATCCAGTATTTAGACTTTTGAGGAAATTTTTTAAGGTTTCCTACACAAATGGCTAAGATAATTAACAAAACATCAATCAAATGTCTGAAAAATGTTCTGCAGGGATTCCTTGACGAAATTTGTGTAGAAAAGTTCGGAAGAATTACTGGAATGATGACTGTAGTAATAGTTGGTTTTAAGTCTTGAATAAACTTTTGGAAAATTCATGAAGAATTTAATTTAGAAACTCCTAGATAAATTGTTGAACTGCGATCCTCGATTGAAATGCTGGAGAAATTATAAGAGAAATTTCAGGAGGTACTCAAGATGAGGAATTCCTGGAATAGAATTTCATACATTTACTCGTATTTTGAAGAATTTTTGAAGTAAATGTGTATGACTTCTTGTAAGAATTCATATCAATATGTTTTAAGGACAACTGGAAATATTGGCGTACGATTTTTTGTAGATCTTCCTGGATTGTTTTTAAATATTTCTTCAAAAACTATGAAATGAACCATTGCGAATTTTGTAAGAATAAGTCCTGTAGGAATCTTTGGAAGATCTCTAATAATAACAACTGGGGAAATCGGAGAAAGAATTAGTCAAAAAATATATTGATGAAATCCTTAAATAATCTGTGGGAATTAACTGGAGGTGAGATTCGGTATTCTAGATTAAGTGTGTAGGCTAAGAAAGCAGAAGAAAAGTTTCTGGAGGAGTCCCTAAAAGTATTCCAGAAGAAATCTTTAAAGAAATCACTAACAGAGTTCCTGAAGCTTTTCATCAAGTTATCAGAGAATAAATTGCTGATGAACCTGTGAAATAGTCGCGTAAGAGTTTCTGAAGGTTTCTCTAGTACCTCAAGAATTGACAGTAGAGTGTAGAGACACCTTTTCGTTGAAATAGAGACTTTAGAGACCTTACGTTAAAATAGACACTAGAGCGCAAGTCACTAAAATGATACCTGTTACCGGCCCCGTGGATTTTTAGATCTAATTTTATGATTTATGGACCGGATTCAATGGAATTTTCTCAGCATTTCGAATATTTCTATGTTCAATACATTTGTGTCAATAGATCTTCGATGTGTTTTTGGCAAGACATTATTTTTCATCGGAAACAAATCGATGATTTATTGATACATAAAGTCACGGTATATTTATTTTTGGGCATTTTTGTCATTTACCTAAGTAAAGTTTTTGATAAATAGTATAAACGATTTATCTCAAAATAAGATAGATCTACACAAAATTTGTTTTTAACAAACATTTTTATCTCTTGTCAAAAAGAACAAACGGATACTACTTTTAAACTCGTTGAAGTTCATATGTTTTTCAAAAAAAAAAAAATTCATAACGATATCTAACATTCCAGCTGGCAACTCTGAAACAGGACCTAGCACAGGAGCACTGGAATCGAATAGCATTGACTGAAAACAAGCAAACAAACTACACTCTACACCATTCGATGCCAGCAACATACAACATCACGAGAGAGAGAAACTCTAAACTCCCAAACAACCATTGAGAAATAAGAAACGACATCAGACTCTGGGGGGACATAGTGGAAGGAAGAGGGGGGCGACACAACAAAACCTACTACAGAATCTCGCCAGAATGCAATGCTGCTGGTCTCCATATTACGATACGAGCAAGGACGCTCTCACTCTCAATGGGATTCCTGCTTTTGCTCGCGTAAAATATATTGTGTGTGGGGGGGGATAAAAGCTGACGTGATGCGATTTTCTTCCTTTCGTGCTTCTTCGATACCTTCTATCTTGCATAAGAATTTTACTTATAATTCGATTTATCAAGGTGATAAGGGGATTGGCACTTACCTGTTTGTAGTACGCTTCGTATATCAGGATGTGATCACCAGCGATCTGTAAAGAATTGGCCCGATCAAAACATTGATCTGTCATGGTTCTTTATAGCTCAAAGCGGCTCAGCAGAGAGCCACCCCCTTCCTCTATGGGCGATTGCGATTGATAACCGAGAGTTGGGTTTTGGAAGCGCTGATTCCGATTATCTCGAACGCGATTCGTTTGTTTTTACGATAACTCAATTGAAGCACAAATAGAACGATACACACACAATTATTACAGAAGCTAGAGGAAGGCAAAACACAAAATATGCGATTTTTTCTGTTCGTCTTGTTCGGGGGCGCAGCCCAGCAAAAACACAAATTTTCACACACAAATCACAAAACGGGGATTCTTCGTGACCTCCCCTTTCCCCCCGGTTCACACTTTGAGATGCGAGAAAATATCAATTACTAGCGTAACATGTGACTGAGAGTCCAGAGGAAGGATTAGGATGAACGAGATGTGTTTTTTATTTTGTTCCCTGATAACTTCAGTTTAGTTTCTTAGACGTATATCAGTGGTGCTCAACCGATGTGCATAAAGGTGGCCCGTGAGAGTTTTGCAAAATTTCAGGGCTGAACCGAGTGTCTTGAAAATAAGAACTGAAGAGATATATGGCCCTATAACATACAAGATCCAAAAATAAACCAAACAATCAAGAAAACTAAAAGAAACAGGAACATAACGATAAATGATTGATTCATTAGAGATTAAAAAAATCTAAGAATATTGCTAAGACATGTTCAGAGAATTCCTTATAACATTACGACCATAATGCATTCTGAACAGAACATGAGCTCGGCTCTTGAACAGAATACAGTTTGCGGCGTGTTCAGCACACAAGAAGTGAGCTGAAGGGGGCAGGATCCATCATTAATTTTGGAATTTTCAAAAGCAGTTTTACCGTTCAAAATCAAGAAAATTTACTGGAAAATGTGTCCACTGTGTTGTATTCTTCAACCGAAACACAGTGAACACATTTTCATCGAATGATTTTTAATTTTGAACAGAAAAACTGCTTTTGAAGTTTCGATGATGACGATGATTACGATGACGGAGCGTTGAACGTGAAGAAAAGTTGGTTTCAACGGTTCTTAAGATTCAAAATTTTACGCATTGCAATCAAGCATGCTGGATTTGCATCCTGAAATAGATCACGTGTGTCCACATTTATATCATTTCGTCCAAGCCTTGCTTATGCTCACGAGTTCAATTGTTAAGAACAAGAACTTGAACAGATCATGAGCAAAGGCATCTCTGAAGAAAGGTAATCAATATATTCCAGACCCCCATATATTTTGGACACCCTGGTCATTTTCTAACAAATTTGGAACAAAATACTAACCCAATTCGCAAGAAATGAGTCGATGTTCCATGACTTGATATCGTCTCATAGAACCATATTAGAAACAAAATTTCATGGTTGCTATGATGGTTCCTTGAAACAGCTTTCCATAGGATCCCTGTTCAATGGGGGCTACTCTGAATAATGGTCATTTGGCATAACGGATGTTTGGCATAAAAAAGAAATTAGAAAAATAAATAGTGCTACTTAAAATAAAAGCTTGTGATCAAAAGAAGGAAAAATAGTCGATGTAAATGTTGGCAGTAGTTATAATGCGAACGTTGAGAAGAAAGCAAAATTATCAATGAAAATGTTAGTAGTTGCAATGTGAACCACTAGAACAGCCTATTATCAAAAGAAGGAAAAATCACATATGAGAATGTTAGCAATGGTAATGTCAAAAACATAGTAGCATTGTCAAATTTTCAATTGTGTGCACATACCACCAAATTACGGTAATAGGAAAATAGGTAGTATCCACAACAAACTTTTCCTCAACTCAGTTTTCAATGATTATGCCAAATGTCCATTATGCCAAATGACTATCATGCCAAACGACCGTTATGCTAAATTATTGTATGCCAAAAGGCTTTATGCCAAATGACGTTCCCACGTTCCACTCGATATCTCTATGAGTCGATGGTCCCTTCAATATCGACTCATGGAGGGTTGACTGTACAACTGTTTCACACTTGCATCATACATATTATACAGAAAATGTATTTATTTTGACTATTTTTGTGAGTTTGTATGGGGATTAATATGGGAAATACAAGCAATTTATTCAACCGATCATAGTATTTGCCGATGTGCTTTTGGTGATTAGAGCTACGCTAATACTGTTGCAGTGTTTCCCAAGCGACTCCTAGGGGACCGTGACGACTTCACATGGGCTCCGCAGAGCCATTTGCAAATAAGTGTCGTTTTTCATCATTAGCAGTTCTGCAGCTTTTATGAGTTCATTTTTTTTGGCGAAAATGTTTTAACATATTACTTAGACTGCATCCATTTATCACATAACACAAAAATTGTGAAGTTTTTGACCCCCTCCCGTCAACCGTAACGGTTTTTACTGCGCGATTAATTGACTAATGATAACTTACTCGGAATCTCTATTTTAATTTTTCGTTTTGCTTCACACTTATAAAAAACTAATATTACATTTGACGTAAATTTCATGGTAAGCAAAATACTCATAAATTTGATGGTATTTTATCATTCTTGTAAAATTACGTCCAATGTGACTGAAAATACAGCGTTTAATATCCTAAGGGCGTATCTGCAGTGATCGATTTTTCTTCGTTGATTTTCTCTTTTGCAAATTACTTGGCCAAGTGATCGTTTTCGACTGCTATTTTTGTTTTAGGAGAAAGCAGTCATCGTTCTTCGTTATGTAACTTTGTAGAATGTTCCGAAAATCGAGTCCGAGTTTCGTGTAGTGAGCCAAAGAGAAAATCGTTGAAGAGATCTCGACCACTGCAGATAGGCCTGTATGATACTCAACACGAGAAATGTTTGTGATCCGAACAATATTCTGTTCAATGTGATGGATAAGTACGTCATTTATAACTCAAATTTACGTCATTTTACCTGCTGTAATATGTCGGGCAAATATGTATGTAAAACTAACCTTTTCTCTAAATCTTCTGGAAAAATGTCTTCAACATCGACAGATAGAGATATATAAGCCAACATTGAGTGTAATTTTGTAGGAACTTGAACCAGCTGAATCGTTTCCTAAGGAAATTCTTTATATATTTCAAGCTAAGCCTTCCTCTAAAAATTCTTTGAAAATTTCATGGCAATTTTTTAGCGGATAGAAGAAATGGAAATTCTTCACTGTTGACGAAATTTTCTCCAATCTACCAGCAGGATTTTATACAGTTTTTAAAACAATTTTGAACTGATATCTGCAGTAGTGACACTTAGAAAAACTCAGCAGTTTCTTGATGGATATTTAAAAAGATTACCTACTCGCGAAATTTCAGAACAAAATTCCAGTCGTTGTAAGATGGCTTCTGAAACTTGATTAGCAATTTTTTACTTGAAAACTTTAAACAGATTCCAGAACTTGATGGGCACCTAACTTATTTTTGTAAAATTTTTGGCGATAGATTCGCGTTTTTTGTTGAAAGAAGATATCTGTTAAATCTTGTGAAAACTTTTTATGATGGTTTTCGAGGAAATTTACATTAAATTCCTATAAGGGGCTGTCCATTAACCACGTGGACAGTTTTTTGGGATTCCAGACCACCCTCCTACCTCATCGTGGTCATTTGTCCATACAAAAATTTTAAAAATTGGATGAACCGTGGTCTTTGGCCAAACCCCACCTTCTCCATGAAAATGTCAATTTGTTGGCAAAAGTTACGATTTTCCCAACTACTTCACCAGCAAGATTTTATTTTATTGGATATTGGTAAGACCCTTTTTAAGAAATTCTGTATTGAACTCTGAGAAACATGTTTGATCTGGTTAGATTCTAAGTGGAAAGAATCATAGCAAAACTCTTATATTATCTGTGGTGGATTATAGACGTGCCTTTTGGGTGTACCTGTCAAGGATACCTGTTGATTCATTAAAAAATCTTTCCATAAACCTTGATCATAGGCACTTCAATTTTAGGGGTCCGCAGGACGTTTGAAAAACGCCATAGGGGTTACAGGTTAGAAAGGGATGTGATTAGAAAGAATTTTGCCGGAAACCGTTTTCAAATCGGACGTCTCAGTCATTAGATATTATTAGGCATTTTTTGCAGCTTGCAGTTTAACGAATTCATGCAAAGGCAGTATATTAGGAAGGGCATCCGAAGCAACCAAAGGTATACTTTTTACTACCCCTGTCTATGATATACATGCAAGCATTTGCAACTTAGCCAGCTTCTTCTGAGCTGTTACCTCATTTGTCTAGGGCCACCATACCAGTGAAGCATAACTAATTTTTGGTCGGACTACTGCTGAATAAATCCAGTTTACCATATTAGGTCCCAGTCCCCACGTTTTTCCTAGGGCTGTATTGCAGACCCATTAGGCATTAGTATCCTTGCTTAGGACCAGTGATGGCATTTCACCAGTGTGTAGCACTAGTGCGTAAGTGAATCTGTCTCACTGAGGAGCATCCAGTCGCTCCACATGCGAGAAAAAACATACACTCACTATGGTGAACCACGCATTCAAGAGCGCGCGAGTTCGAGTGTGGTGAGAGCAAAGAGAAATCAGAAACTCACCACACTGGTGAAATGAATTTTGCGCGCGCTCTAGATCTCTCACTCCGGCGAACTCACCAGTGTTATCCACGCCAGTGCGGCACTGCAGTGCATGGCATGGCTGGTGAGCGCACTATTCTATGCTCGGTGATATGTAAATTCCCTGCTGGGCGCGAACAATATTTCGCGTTAATGTGAAGTACGGAAACTGAAACGTGTAACCTGTTTTGTTCCCACACGCAAGCTGCGTTGCATTTAAAAACCAAAAGGGGAGTTTCTTCGCTCAATGTTGGCCTACGATAGAATCAGAAATTGCAGCTGCATGAGTATGGTTTATTATTATTACATTAAATATCTTTTTGAACACATCCTCAGCATAGGGTCTCATACGACAAGTTGAGCTCTGCTTTTAAAATTCGGTTTGAAAGATAACAAACATGAAAGAACAAATTATGCTCCATAGGATGCATGAAGGCATAGAAATAATAGAGATATCGGCGCATTATAGGGGTCGTCCATAAAATACGCTTACTAGTAAGCACCGCGGCCTTCCCCTTCATTCTTATATGAGTTAATCTTGAGGTGCTTAATCAAACTCAAATTGTTCGTTCCTGAAGCATTTGTAGATTGAAAATTAGGGCAAATGTGCGATTTTGGGAACTTATACCGACGACGGGGTGAAAATGATCTGAGGGGCGAGAATGGCTCAAAGCATTATTTAATATATCTCAGCATATATTTGAAAAACCAATGTACAATTTTAATGGTGTATTCCTGAGAGAGAGGAGACAGCTCACTGACAACTGGCTTGTTTTCTTGGCTTCTTTGATTTCTTCTTCTCATGTTTGGGTTGTGCACAATTTTTCGGAGAGCACAAACTGGGTCAAAACCATTTTCACATTCCATGTGTTATCAAAAAGATCATAAAATTAAAAAAATGCATTAGCAATTTGAGTCCAATCGACAATATTTAAATAATCAACGATTTTATATGCAAGAGCACAGGAAAACATTTTTAATTTTCAATCATATCCAGTTTTAGTTTGGCCAAATTTTGACGGTTTTTCACGGTCTGCCCTTCGAATATGCGGTTTTCCAGTGACAGTTGATGACAGGTTCCCTTGAGTTTTGGGAACTCGCAATCTAAGCCAGCTGTCTCCTCTCTCTCAGGTTTATTCTATACAGATGCCAAAAGTTACCATAACAAATTTAGATCTCTGGGACAAGCAGTTAATTTTAAACATTGTTCATAGAAAAGCAAACTTTTTGAAGTGTTATCACTATTTCAAAATTGTATGATGAATTGTCTATAATGTATATAGTAGAGTGGTTCAAAAAATCGTTTTTGCTCCACACCGCTAATTCGATTCAAGGTCAAATTCTGAGTGTTCTCCCAAAATTTGAGCTCATTTGGATGAAAACTGAGACTGCACAAGCCCTTTAAAGTTTATATGTGAATTACTATGGGAAAAGCAACCAATTCATTCAATCGGTCATAATGTTTGCCCAAGTGCTCTTGGAGATTAGAACTATGTTGATACTGTGAGATACATCCATCAGCTACAACTTTGCCGAAGACCGTTTTTACATCGGACGCCCCAGTAATTAGTTATTGATTTTTTAATGAGTTGTAAAACTTTGGCTATAATTATTGGGCTGCTCTGCAGGCATCACTGGATATATGCAGTAAAACATAGTAGCCATGATTTGTGCGTGCTATCTTTCGCGCCAGGTGCAGCAATGTTGCCTGTTCAGAAGTTAAATGAACACTGCTGAAGAATGTGTGGCTGGATATAAATCAATAACTAATTACTGAGGCGTCCGATTTGAAAACGGTCTTCGGCAAAGTTGTAGCTGATGAATGTATCTCATAGTATCAACGTAGCTCTAATTCCCAAGAGCACGTGGGCAAACACTATGACCGATTGAATGAATTGGTTGCTTTTCCCATAGTAATTCCCATATAAACTTTAAAGGGCTTGTGCAGTCTCAGTTTTCATCCAAATGAGCTCAAATTTTGGGAGGACACTCAGAATTTGATTTAGAATCGAATGAGCGGTGTGGAGCAAAAACGACTTTTTGAACCACTCTAGTATATAGCCTCCATGCCTGTGCAAAAAGCGGGAACTCTTGCATTGTAAACCATTTGTTTTTATCAAATAAGCGATAACTCTAATAATTATAATTGCTAATGTATCATTATCAAATAAGGAACAAATAGATTACTTAAAAACATATCAAAACTGCATCAAGAATTAGCTAACTGATGTATTTCCGAAATGTGCCGACGACAAATTCTGATGAACATGGGTGACACGGCCAACGTGGCAGTATGGATAGGTACCCGAGGAGGAACGAATAACTCTCACGTAACGATGCATACCATATATACCATAATCAGGTATTTTTCAGTAGTCAATGCAACTTGGTATAATTATGATATTGAAAAAAATGTTGAAAACAAATAAAAATATCTCATTGCGGTTTTCGACATCTATTAAGGACGGCTTGAGGTATTGAAAATTTTCACTCCTATATAAAAATTCGTTATGTATTATGATTTTATTATCAGTTTGATATTTGTAGAATATGCATGAGATATTATTTGACGTATTATACCTCTTATGCAGAGCTGTTTCATACCTCATTCAGGTCGTAAATATTGGAAATTATCTGATATGGAATACCTTAGTTTGGTGTTCAGTAGCAATTTCCTTCTGCTCGGGTAAAAGTACGTGCAGATATTGTTGGATTTATATTTGACAAATGTCCGTGTCATTCAAGAGTGACTAAATGGCAAAGTGGTAGCTTATACCCCGAATAACACACATGTTATAATTATGGCATATCAACTGCTATATGACAAGATATAGTCATATAATAGTTATTCTTCATCTATTGTTACATGTGTGCTACTAGGGATGATTAGCTATCTGATGATCATTGCGTGGAGGTTTATTTCTACTTGTTTTATCTAAATTATCGAAATTGTAGAAAGCACCAAATAAACTCGTCTTAACTGGAATATACATGACCTCCAGTTTTGTACACATAGAGCAGTTCTGCCTAATAATGTTTGAACCGCGGATCAAAGCATTTTCAACATATTTGTGAAAAGATTAAGAAAAATAAAATTTCTGGTGGAAACAAATGATAAGATCAATCGTTTTTAAGTATCCTACAAGCATTCAGTGAGAATCCGTCTCATTTTCTATAAATATTTTACAAAGCAGTTGTATTCAAGACTGCGTCAGAATTAAGTCCAGGAATCGTTAAAAAATTGCCTTAAGCTTTACATTGGAATCTTGGACATGATCCCAATATAAAATTTAAGGCAATGTCATAAGATACTTACTCAAAAAAATTGTCACAATCCAACTGAATATTATTTGAAAATTCTGCAGAGAGATATGTGAGAATCCTATGTGACATTTAGGAATAATCCAGGATTCTGTAAAAATTGTTTCTAGGATACCATCAGAATCTTCATCCTCAATCCGGAATCTATGAGATATCAGTCCAGAATTCTGTTCAGACTCTGGTCATAAATTTAACCAGGATTATGTGGAAACCATCCCCAGAGTTTTGTAAAAAAAATGATTCAGAGGATTTGGAGTAACCCTGCTTATCGTTTTTAAGAATGTAGCCCAAGTTTCCATTAAAATTAATAATTTATTTTATAAGAATCAAGTTTTTATAACAAATTTTATGCATTTTTTCCATCATAACATATCTCGCGTATCTGCAGTAATCGATTTCTCTTCGTCGATTTGTTTTACAGTATTGTACGAAATTCAATCGAGTTTTGAACAATTTTACGTTCAGAATGATGAAGGATGATGAATACTTTCTACTGAGTCTAAATAGCAGTCGAAAACAGTCGTCCGGCCAAATAATTAGCTTCCGAGAAAAGCGATGAAGAGAAATCGATGACTGCAGCTACGCCCTTATGATACTGTACGCGAGATAGTTAAGTTTGATTGAAAATCACCTTTTCTTATCAAATATCGAAGAAAAAAAACATGACATGAGTGTTCTTGCAATCTTCATGAAATTGTTTGAAAAGTATGGTTTCTCTTAATGATTGATTACTTTGATTTCTTATTAACCTCAATGAGGGGTACTGCCAATTTTTTTTAGTATTTTCAAAATTTGAAATTCTATCATTTGAGGGGTTTATATGCAAAGGGGTGGAAGTGATAAAAAACTGTTTTTAAGAAAAACAAGTTTTTAGTGTTTGCTGCAATTTCTCATTCCATACAAATTTTATTAGAGCCAAAAATTAAGTCTACGAATTATGTTGTTTTTTCTGTTTAACGGAAAAATCATCTAAAATACCGCAAAAAAAGCTTGAAAACAGTGACCTAAAATCGAAATCGATCAAAATGCCTCCTACACCCTTTACACTTGCGTTTGGGCCCCTCATTTTCTATCATACATAGACAGAGTCTTCTTTAACATTAAATTAGTAGAACAAACAACGAGACAGCTATGAGAAGAATCTTTAAAATCTTCACGGGCCGTACAAAATGACGTAGTGGGCCGTACGTTCGGCAGCCCTGACATAGAACTCTTAATAATCGTAGTTTTGATCTTAGAAGCATAACAAAGGACGGTTGTAATTCAAATGTTTCGTATTACTTGGGAAATATTCAAACATTTGAGTTATGATTGTCCTTCGTTATGCTTGTAAGATTAAAATTATGTTTTGATTATTATAAGTTTTGTTCAGAATATTAGTAGGGAAAGCCAATTTTCCATCAAAATGCTCAATTTTGCATTTGGTAACTAAGTTATCCTATGAGTAATCGGTATAAAATTTTGGCGGAGAACTACAAACATTCTCAATTTCATTATCACAAAATTTAAAAAAATCATCGTAGTGGTTTAAAAGTTAAGCACCAGGTGAAACACTCAAAATAAAAGGAGTTTTTCTTTTTGTTAATGTTTGTTCAGCAACATTTTTATGAAAATTGGTTTGTTTATAAGTTTATAGTTAGGGTGGAAATTGTTGAAACCATGAGTAAAGAAACATTTAATAACTACTAATACAGCAAATATTCTTATTATTATGCCATTATTTTGAGCGATTTCACTGTGCTTAACTTCTTAATCAATACTGTAAAAAAATATATTTTGTGATAATGAAATTGATGATATTTGTAGTACTCTTCCAAAATTTCATGCCGATTGCTCATAGAGAAACAAAGTTAGAACATGCCAAAGTTGAGCATTTTGTATAAAAATTTACTTTCACTACTATTATTCTGAACACAACTGTAAATATTTAAAATTCTTTCTCCTGGAAACATTCAAAGAGATACAAATTCATATTATCTTGGAACATTTACTTCGAGAAGCTTCATTATGTTGTCTAGTATTGGAGCCTACCTTTTAACATTGGTAATATTGATACTAAAATACAGCGGCAGATTTCTCAACAATAGTCTCAGATTTATTTTTGTTGTAACAATGCCGAAAAACATGCAAAGATATCTAATAAACATTTCACATTAGAACATTGATTTGATTTTTCATGTTATTTTTATTTGGCTCAACTTTCATACGAGGGACTATAATTACAATATGTTGGAATGTGCCGGAAGATTGGGCGGGCATGAAATCGTCTACTGTAAGTAGTAACACTTCAGTAGTTGCGATGTTGTATTTAGTACTATGCAGTGGCGCGGGAAGCGGGTAGGACAGGTAGGACATGTACTACGTACAAAAATACCCGGGTTGTCCTACTCACGATTTAACAAAAAAAAAACGAGATCAGCAGAAAGCATGAAAAATAAATTAAACTTTTTATCATCTGTCCAATATACATACAAATTCGATCAACGTCGTATTCATTCTTATAGAGGATAGAAGACACGATAAGGTTTTTCATTGTATTCTCATGCCTAGTAAAGCGTGACATGATATGTGCATGAATCTCTCGAGAGTTCTGCCTTGTGAGAATTGAGAATATCTATAGTGAAAACCCAGGAAAACTAACTAAAATAATAACTACAAGAAACGTTTTTAGCCAGTTTTAACATATATGGAGCAATCCTCTAATTTCTAATCAATGAATAGTTTCTTAGAAACATCTACTGCCAATCCTGTATGTGTTCTGTGACAAGTTACCTTGAGCATTCCTCAACTCATCTAAAACCCGACCAAAATGTCACTTACTTCCGTTTGCGTTTGCGTCCCTCAGATAAAGTAAATTTCAATTTCCAGTCTAGGATTCCATCTTAGCTCCATGTGCTAAAAATAATTACCAACATTTGTCCTAGCCATGGTTTTGAACGTGGCCGCGCCTCTGTACAATGCATGTGGAAAAGCTCGCTTAAACAGCATAGACGCGGTGGAGCTGCAACCTACTGCGCGACAACCGGAAGGATAACAACAATAGCACCGTGTTATAACATTGACTTATTCGCATATTCCCCAAATTTCTTGCGGTGAATAAGACACTGCAATGTTATCTCCCATAAAGATTTACTTATAAGGGAGCAAAACCGAGGTTGCTCCATTTCTTAGGAGACGGCTGCGTTTCCGCAAATATCTAAACTTCCGGTGCCACGCGCTGCCATAAAAACTGTATCGCTAAAGAGAGAGACTCTTGACGTACAACACGTTAGGGGGTGTTTTATATAATGTACGCATGTACATGCATCTCTATCATAACATCCATTTAATATTTAATATAATATCCTAATCATTCCAACGACGTTTTAAATCCATCACATCAGTGAACACTCCAGTGCAAGTAGAGCTCGCTCTGCAGTGCTCACCTTGGTGCTCACTGTGGTGAACAAAATTCGCTCACCGTAGAGAATCTTCGGTGCTCGTGGTCATCTCTTCTCCCTTAGTCAGTGCGCTCACCATATCAGCGGTGGTGAATATTAACTTGTGAGTGTGCTCTCACTCTGGAAGCAAGGGTGCGTGTAACAATACGCACCGCTCTCCCTCACACTGAGGAAAATGCCATCACTGCTTAGGACCTTGTTCAGATGAGAGTTCCAGTTCAATTTGAACTCAAAACGGCTGTAAAAGCTTTAGCTTTTTTCTTTCTGGTAAAAGGCACGATAGTAGTTTTTGAAGGGTTTGCGTTCAACCCCTCTTTTTACACCATTTGAGAGTAATCTTTGAGCACATTCCTTAAAAGATCATATACATATTTGCGCACCTCCTAGATCAGCAGAGATTGTCCGATCCTTGAGCATAGCTATAACCAATTCAATAATACTTTTATCCAAGCCCTTTGCTGCCATCGAATTAACCTGCAATATCGAAAAAAGCAACCACGGCACCGGTTATTTATGGGACCTTTAAACTGTCGAAACTTAGGTGTTAAACTACATCATTTGCAAAAACTAACACAAACATAGTCGTGGAGAATCATTTCAAGGACATTGGCCACCTAGATGACAGACCAGTGATTTAGTCATGAAAGTTTTTTTGCAATATGCAAAAATCGAGTTTCGGGAATATTGTCAATTATTCTTCTATTTCTAGGTGGCCAATACCCTTGAAATGATATTGTTTGATCAGGTCCGATTAAAAATGAAAGTGTTTAATAATTTGTCAGCCTATTTGTTGCCGGTTCCACTAAGATCCCATAAATAATTGAAAAAATACCCAATTCCAAAGCTGGTCTCAGTGACTAATTTAGTTCTCCCATAACGTCCGTAGCTGAAGCTATAAAAACAATAAATAAGTCAGTTAGAGTCAGATTTATACTAATAGGTCGAGTTGATTGAAAAGGAAGTTGAGTCCATTTTTACCCAACTTGACCCAGTGACAAACCGGAATAACTTCGAAACGGAGGACATTTCCAAAAATTCCGTCATTTGCTGCAGAAATGGCGACAATTTGAACTTTTTTTACCGTATGATGGGCGGATACGGGTTAAGGCTACCTAGACCATTGAAATTGTCTTTTGAAAGGACTTTGTGCAGCCTTGCAGCTGCACGAGCATTGTTGATGCTTTCGCATACCCGTCTCCGGTCCTTACGTTTTGTCTGCCTTAGTTCTCTGTTGTATTCTTTCAGGATATTAGACATCTAAAGTGATATTTTCTCTATTGAACAATCGCCTGGATTTCTTCCTCAATCCTGCCAGCTTGTCATTCCACCAAGGTACATCCCTATTAGATGACCTTTGTTGGATTAGGACAGCTAGCATGATACTATGAGATTTTCCAGTAGTGACACAGTCGTGAACTGTTTCACCGTTATACGAATTCTTATTCGTAAAATGAAAGCGATAGAGATCCCAATTGATGTTTTTTTTTGTGTTTATAGCACAGTGTTTTGTGGGTAGCACAGTAAGGGCATAATACTGTAGAGAGTGGCCCGGTACTCCTTCTTTTGATCCCCCTAACCATTTATTCCCAGGCACGATATGTTTTTAGCCGCATGATACCATAAATTAGGGGCCACCTGTACGATGGACGTATACCACCGGAACAGGCAATCCGTATTGTTATTTCTTGCCTTGTTGCAATCGGCTACCCAGAGATTAAGATATTACTCCGAAGATATACTCAGGCTAGGATAGATAGATAGAATTCATTATTTGAGAGATTTGCAGCCCGAGGCTAGCTCACCTCTTCAATTTCTTCAGGACTTCATGTAGTAATTATTTCCCATGGAATTCCTTCGAGAGTTTTCCTAAGGATTTCGTAAAAAAATGTTTTAAATATCTCAAAAACTTTCAAAAATTAACTCAGAGATCGTCAGGATTTTCTTCACAGATTCTTTCTGATATTTTTCAAGAAAGCCCTAAGTCCTCCAGAATTTTATCCAGCGATTCTTCCGTCGATTTTCCTAAGACATCCTTTAAGACTTCCGTTTAGAACTTCATCAAAAATTAAACCAAAAGTTTCTCCAAAGATGCCTCCAGGGGTTTCCTAAAAATTTTCCTTAATAATTTCTTTAAGATTTTAACTGGGAATTTTCCTAATAATATCTCCTGAAATTACACAGAGATTTCTTTAGGAATGCTTTAAGTAATTCTCTAAGATTTCTCAACGAAGTCTTTGAAAATGTGTCCAAGTATTTTTCCAGGATTGTTTCTAGTCATTTCTCCATAGAAATGTGAATGAA
The DNA here is from genome assembly GCF_002204515.2 of Aedes aegypti. NCBI lineage: Eukaryota > Metazoa > Arthropoda > Insecta > Diptera > Culicidae > Aedes > Aedes aegypti. The sequence continues at coordinate 351,585,586 of NC_035108.1, forward strand.
ATTTTTCAGAAATTTGAGAAAATGTTTAAAAAATCTTGATGTATTTTTAAAGCAAGTTTCGAAATAATCTCTGGTGAAACTTGTGTAAATTTTTAAGTCACCCTTGAAGAATAACAGTTACTAGAAGAACTCATAGACCCTTCAGGAATAGAAGAGTTTATAGTTGAATTGTTAGGATCGAAAAAATAAAGCAAAATAAAATGTGTAGGATTTTTATTTTGCCAGTGATAATTAGTATGGAACCTTCAATCAACTTTTGTAAGTTCCATGAGATTTTTTTGAGAAATGTTTGGGAGAACTGCAGTTGTAATTCTTCGATGAAATTCTAGAGAAATTTCTAGGAAAAAAATCTAGAAGAACTCCATGATTGAACACAGGGTCGAGTTTGAGGATTTTTTTGAAAAGTTCTTAATAGATTTTCTCGAATAACCCCTCGAATTTTTTTTGGAGAGAATCTTTGGAGTTACCGTGGATGAAATGATCGGGTTTTTTGAAGAAAAAAACCCTCTGAACAATTTCTTTTGCAATCTCTGCAATTAACCTTTGCGGTTTTCTTGAAAAAAAAAAACTGTGGAAGACTTTAGAGTAACTCGAAAATTCTGTTGAAAGATTAATGGAAAAATATCTAGTGGAAGTCCTAACATAGCGTTTGTGAAACATTGCAAAGTAATCCCTGAGCAAATTACTGGAGATAGTAACGGTGAAGTGCTCGACAATTTCCTAGAGCAAATTCTGGAGAAATTTCTCAAGATATTCTTTGGAAAATCACTGGAAGAGTATCTAGGAGAAATGGTAGAGGAATCTCTAGAAACATTTTTGGAGAGATGCCTGTATGAATCCCTGCTTATATTCTAGATGAAATTTCTGGAGAAACCACTAGGTTTCAGGAATTCATGAAGCTTTTCCTCGAGAAATGAAATTTTAAAAGAATTAGTTGCAAACTTCAGAAAAACAGACTTCAGAGACCTTTTATTAAAAATAGAGACTTGCATTGAAATACAGACCGAGTCTCTAAAAAGATACCTGCAACCAGCCCTAAAATTAGGTAATTGATTGTTTCGACGAAATAAATTAAAAGTTTTTTAAATTACAGATTACTTTCCCAAAATCATTTTTCCAGTTCTACAAATTTCGAATAATTTGAAAAATCGTGCATGAAGGTATGTGAACCCATTACTGATCAAATTTCATTCGTAAAATTAAACCATGTCTACGGAAGTTGATAAAACTTCATACCCGAAAAGATCCTCACTGAACAGCTCAAGAAAATCCTTTGTCATAAACATATTCTACCATGAATTATTGTGGGAATAGTATTTCTCTAATTGTTATAGAAATTCCCTGATAATTCCAGGTAGTAGACACCCTGGAAGTAGTCGCGTAACTCTATAAGTTTTTCTGGAGCCTCTAACACTAGTATTGACTGAGAGAAAAAGTGACTCTAAAAATTATTAAACATAGTTGAGAAAGAGATTTTAGAGAACATCCTTTAAAAAGATACTCTTTGGAAGACTTACATTAGAATAGCTACATAGTTTTGTCTTTCGAGCTTTTGTCATAGATCCAAGAAGAGAACTTCTTCCATTATAATATATTCATAAACGTATCCGTTATTCTAAAAATTGGATTTATGCGGGTCGCTGCCCAAATTAACATTTTTTTTGACCCATAGTATGCTTCAGTTTGAGCACCACTGATTTAGATTCTGATGGAATCAACTGAATCGATTAGCATGACTAACTTTTTATTGATTCCCCGAATATGGAATTAACAGGTGATTGAATAGATAAGAACGTTGAATCAACCAAAACACAACCTGACACGCAAAGCCACCCAGTCCCAAAAGGAATGTTACGCTAGAAATAATAAAATTCATGACATCTCTTAGGAATCACGCAAAGAACACTCCATCGGAAAACACCCAAAGAATGGGCGCTTCCTCTTTCCGATTACGGCACAGGACGATGACCACTCCAAAGGACACTTTACGAATCACAGGGAACAGAACCGGACCGAAAACCCGTACGGGGAACGGGATTTTTTCAGTACGCGCAAGAAACGTCAAACCATCGAACGACGAACGGAGGAATTTTTTCTCTTCCTGTGGCTATCTCGCGGGGGTGATAAGAAATGGAAAAACGTCTCCAAATCCTCCAAATGGCACCGTTTTCGAAAAACTTCACCACAATCACAACCGGGGACACTCGCTGCACACTTTGGTGACACGTTCCGATCGGATTTCACGCAATTTCAACCGTAAAACAGCGAATTTTCTTTACCTTCAAGATATCGGGCATTTTTGACTTTTCTGAAAAATATCGGATTTTGCTCTGGCTCGCTCTGGCGGCGATGATGAGGATCGGAATCGGATCGACGCTCGCTCGTCGTTTTTGGGTTCTTCGTCGTGTTTCGTTTGGGTCGACGGCTTCGATGTCAGCGAGCGGCGGCGTCGCGAGGTAGTGGCGCTGGTGGCGTTTGGAAGAGTTGAACACGGTAGGAAAATTACATTTAGCGAAAATACACATCCAGCAACAAAATCACTGAATAGGGTTCTTAAGCGCTATCCCAATTATATTTCAAACGCTCAAGTTTTGTTCTGATTCGCAGTGTTTTCCTATCAAAGCACACAAATCTCGCATAACTTCTGATCTCGCCCTAAAAGCCATTGGTAATCATGTGTGTAGCTCGTTGTTTCTGAGCATTTGAGGAACACCAGCTCTTACAGGAAGTCTTTCAGACCTGGAGCTCTGATAATTAACTTGAAGTGTACGATTTGACAGATAACTCCCAAGAATTTTTGAAAACGTTCTATTGATTGAGAATGTTTTCAAAGTCCTGAGTAGCTTGATTTATTATTGGACTTGTAAGTCCTAAATAAAATCGTGCGCACTTTCAAACTGCATAGCAAGTTTTTGAACTTATTCACAATTAAGCCTGATTCGCTGCTGACAAGTAATTTCTCGGCCTATCTTGATGCATGGAAAATTTCTGCAAGGAATGCGCTTTTTTCTGATCGCAGTACGCAGTTGAAAAGAAATGTCAGTTAAAATGGGAGTCTCTGTAGAAAATTTCTGCAAGGAATCGGCAAGAAATTTATTTAGCGATTCCTTTTCAGTAGCAAATCAGGCTTTATTACATACAAATTATTACTTGTTTTTCTCATTCAAGGCCGGTATTGGCTTCTGAGGTTTTTTTTTTAAATTTTAGATAATTTCCGGAAGGGCTTAAAGCCAGGGTCCAATGAGAAATTTTATTATCAAATTTGTTGTTTCATAAGCTAAGTATGCTGTTCCGCTCCAGAAAAGTAAAAATTTCTGCGGAAGAAATGGTCAAGAAATTTTCTACAGTGAGCTCCATTTGAAATGACATTTCTTTTCAACTGCGTACTGCGATCAAAGAAAAATGCTTTTCTTGACCATTTCTTGCAAGAAATTTTCCACACATCGAGATAGGCGATTACTTTTCTGTTGAAGTGCATACTAAAAAAAAAAAAAAATAAAAATTCGCTTTAATTGCGAAAATCGTTTTTTAAGATGCTGCCATATAATTTTCATAGCTTTTCGAGTGCGTTGAAATTGCCTTCTCCTCACGTTTTTAATACGGATCAAGAGTTTTATGGGCTCATTCATTTATTTCATAACGCTAAAATTTGCCATTTTGGACACCCACCAACCCCTTTGTAACGCTTTTTGTATGAACATTATTCAATTTTTGTATGGGCTGTAACATCGTTAGGACACCCACCCACCCCCTCCCTCTAGCGTTATGAAATTTGTGAATGGGCCCTAAGATCATCGTCTATAATCACGGATTCAAATTTTACGTCACATTTTGGAATTGCAATGCTCCTGGCTTCAACAATGGAATTTGTTAAAGTTTCAAGAGCATTGTCAATATCAAGTTTTGTTTGTAAAGAAATATTAACATCAAGATTAGAGACAATATATGTTTCATATATATATTCCAGTCAGCTCGAAAATAATTGAAAGTGGCGCTGATAGAATAGAGAAGCGCTTCAAGGGATATTTCAAATGAAATAGTGACATGATCAGAATCAAAATCAGCATGAGTAACTACACTGAAAACAGCTTTGTAGTGAAAATTACTACAATAGGGGTTACAACTGACAGACTCGCATCAACGATTTTCAACCGAAGTGATTTCATGATTACCATAAGAAGAAGTGTTGTAGTTTTCACTGTTATGACAGAATTTTGTCGAGGTTGTTGGCTTCACTAATGAATACTATATTACTATTCATTAGTTGAATATACAAGAAAACTCTGTTATTTGGACTGTGCTGATGAAACTGCTGCATAGTTCATGGCGTTCAATCACTTTAAAAAAAATCTTCAATACTGTGTCATTGAAAACTGTTTTTATTTATTTTATGCTCAACAACAGGATTAAACATTGATAAATATTACACATACCTAACGATAATTATACGCATATTTTACGGTGTTTCGTCAGCTGGTATTTTTATGTATTAGGATCCGTGATACACTTGTAAGACGCCGGTAACTTGGAGCCTTAAAAACATTATTACGTACAATCGTTGTACTTCACGAACTTGTTCCCAGGATGACCTGAAGATACCAACAGCAGCAAACAGATGAAGAAAACAGTAATTTATATGAAATGTGTACTTACCCAATATAATCTTTTAGGCTCTTAGCTCAGCGCTTATTATTCTCACAAATAACAGTGGTTTCATATGCTATTAAGACGGAAACATAACAATTTTTCTTAATTTCCACTTGTAAATATTAGGGATACAGATGAATGATAAAATGGTGGAACGTAAACAAAACGAATGGAAATTTCTACTTTGAAGTTCGTCAATTTTACATTCTAATTATTGTAGAATTGAGAATTGTACCATAATATATTCTAAATTCAACAATGAATACAGTAAATTGACCCATAAAATAACAAAATATGCGTGGACTTTTTGAAGACATTGTGTTCTTGAATTTACCATACATAAATGACCGAGCACATTCTGAAAATAACATAATGAGGTTCATTATAACTGATTTTATAGTAACTTTGACAATATTTGCTCATTGTAAATTCAACTGATTGAATGTCGTTCGATTTACGTAACCATTCATTTCAGTGTAATAGGGTAACGACTGTTTATTTTGATCTTAATCGCTAACAGTTGGCGCCAGTGGCAAAAAGTACAGACAACAACCCTTCGAACATTCAGTTTATCTGTGCTGGCCGCCTAGCGGCGACACTGATGTGTGTATTCCTTTCACTGATCGCGCTACGCTGGATTCTCAAATTTCTCAAATTTCAAACACAAGCGCATGGAAGAATGGTAGTAGGTGAACTGTCAAAACGTATGGAAAATGTCGGAATCTTTCTTTTATTAACTTGAATCAAAATGATTGATGATTTTTTATTTTCAATTCTATTTTTATTTCACACTTTTTTCAGCACATCACTCTCCAACAACATCATTCTTCAAACTGAACTCATTTAACCACGGTCCCTTTCATCCCTATCGGAAGCTCGCTTTTTTTCACCCTCACTCGTTCTATCTCGCTTCCACATATCACTCACTGTCCATTCGACTTCAAGTTGGGTCAGTCCTACGAAGCTGGCTATTGAAAGCTCTCTCTCAGTCTCTCAAACGGTCTTCTCTCGCCTTCGCATATTATTGGAGTCTGCCAGTTCTGGTTGTGCTTCTCTTCATTCAATAGTACACTGGCCCAAATCGTTCGATAGGAATCGGTTAACCTTCATAGAGATATTAAAAAGCATATATTCTGTCTATGTTCAAGTCTAATTTACATAAATGCTTTGTTATTAATTTATAAGCGTCACTCATTATACATATTATTCCTACATCCACCTCCTCCCCTACTCTTTCTAATTATAAACTTTTTTTTATTACTTTCTCCTTCTTCAATGTGCTTTTCTTATGAAATCGTTGATTTGTGATGTTATGAACACCATAGAACATCATTTCATAACCATCAATAACCAACATACACCGACACGAATGCACCTCCTGGTGTAAAGTGTCTACACAAACAAACAAACAAACAAACCATATGTTAACAATATTTAAAACTCGAAGCATACAATCTAGATTTCGAATGCTTCCTAAATCAACAGTAGCCAATAGTTGATTTATCTATGCTTTTTAGATGACATCCTTCAATCTCCAACAGTATAAATCTATTTACTTTTTTACAACAAACTTCCAATCAGAAATATTACCAAATACTTCTTCAATATCCTAGTCCACCGAATTCTGTCATTTGATAAAAAAAAAAACCGCTGATTGTTCTTGATCAACTTTCAATCATAAAATATTTCAATTAATACTATTTAATTGTAATTCTACATATTATATCACTCAACAAAACTCAACGGCTAATCCAGTCCTGCTCTTAAGTATGCAGCTTATTAGGCTCCAAAAGTACCACTCGAGCAACCAAATCAGAAATCGTTTTAAATTCTCCTAATGAAACGATATTCTACATATTCTGTCACTCAGCAAAAATATATTTAATTTTGCCCATTAGGATGGCCACAGATAACAGATGTTTATGCTAGAACAAAAATCTTCTGAAAACTTGTGTAAATATTCAAACTAAAACACGTTGAAAACACTAGCGCCGCCACACAACGGATTGCTGCAATCAGTGGTGAATATAAGTATCTTGAAATGTTTCATATTCACCACAGACATCACCATGGGAACTTAGCGATAACAGCGCCACCACGATGTTGCTACTTGTGTTGCCACTTAAAATCAACATTAATTGTCTTACACAGTTTTACAATCGGACATAAACATCTGTTATCTGTGGGATGGCGCTTATCATGCTCCATACATATCAATTAGGCAACCGTTGAGCCATCTTAAAATATGTCTAATAACTACATCAAAGTATTCCTACATATTCTATCAATCAAAAATCAATAGCTAATGAAATCCTGCATTTTATATGGAACTAACCGGGATCAAGAAGTATAATCGACCAATCAAATTATAAATTATTTCTAATATCTCTACGTAATTGTAATCCTTCATATACTATCAGAACACAAAAATCAATAGATGATTTGGTCTTTAGGACGAAGATTATCAGGCATCAGAAGTGTCACTCGAGCAACCAAATCAGATATACGTTTCAATTTCTGCTGATGCATTGCAATTCTACGTGTTCTATCAAACAAGAAATCTATAATTAATTTACTTTCGCTTTCTTAAAATGGTATTTATCAGGCTGTAGAAGTACCAATCGAGTTATCAAATTAAATGTTACAAATAATACTACCTCACATCAAATGTTTTGAATAACACTACAACAATGTACAAAAGTGTACAACAATTCCTGACGTACTAATCCAGTATCAAACCAGAGAATGTTAGGGACAATACAATATCAGTTTACGTCTAAAAAATCTATCTCTCAACAAAATTCAATGTCTGATTCAATTCTGCTTTTTCGGATGGCACTTATCGGCCTTCAGAAGAAGAGTAAGCAAATCAGAAAATGTTTCAAATAATACTACAACTCTGTAATTCAACATGATCTACCACCCAACAAAATTCAAAAGCTGACCTTATACTTCTAATTCGTATGGATATATCTGAATGCAGAAGTGTCAACCGAGCAACCATATAAAAATATTCTTCTAATGCAATGAAATTCTACATACTCTATTACTCAACAAAAATCAATAGATATTTAATCTTTCTCTTCGTATGGAGCTTTTCAGGCTCCAGAATTGTCCATCAAGCAAAGAAAATCAGAAAGTAATTTTAAGAATGCAATTACACGTTCTATTTCACAACTCCTGACAATAACTGATTTCCATATGTTCCACAAATGTCCGCTAGAAATGCAATTACACGTTCTATTTCTCAACTCCTGACAATAGCTGATTTCAATATGCTTCTTCGGATGGAGCATACCAGGCTCCAGAAATGCCCATCAAGCAAATAAAATCAGAAAGTAGTTCAACAATGTCCGCTAGAAATGCAATTACACGTTCTATTTCTCAACTCCTGACAATAGCTGATTTCAATATGCTGCTGCGTATGGAGCTTACCAGGCTCCAGCAATATCCACCAAGCAAAGAAAATCAGAAAGTATTTCAACAAATGTCCGCTAGAAATGCAATTACACGTTCTATTTCTCAACTCCTGACAATAGCTGATTTCAATATGCTTTTTCGGATGGAGCTTACCAGGCTCCAGAAATGTCCACCAAGCAAATAAAATCAGAAAGTATTTCAACAAATGTCCGCTAGAAATGCAATTACACGTTCTATTTCTCAACTCCTGACAATAGCTGATTTCAATATGCTTCTTCGGATGGAGCTTACCAGGCTCCAGAAATGTCCATCAAGCAAATAAAATCAGAAAGTAGTTCAACAAATGTCCGCTAGAAATGCAATTACACGTTCTATTTCTCAACTCCTGACAATAGCTGATTTCCATATGCTTCTTCAGATGGAGCTTACCAGGCTCCAGAAATGTCCATCAAGCAAATTAAATCAGAAAGTAGTTCAACAAATGTCCGCTAGAAATGCAATTACACGTTCTATTTCTCAACTCCTGTCATTTGCTGATTTCAATATGCTTCTTCGGAAGGAGCTTACCAGGCTCCAGAAATGTCCATCAAGCAAATTAAATCAGAAAGTATTTCAACAAATGTCCGCTAGAAATGCAATTACACGTTCTATTTCTCAACTCCTGACAATTGCTGATTTCAATATGCTTCTTCGGATGGAGCTTACCAGGCTCCAGAAATGTCCATCAAGCAAATAAAATCAGAAAGTATTTCAACAAATGTCCGCTAGAAATGCAATTACACGTTCTATTTCTCAACTCCTGTCAATTGCTGATTTCAATATGCTTCTTCGGATGGAGCTTACCAGGCTCCAGAAATATCCATCAAGCAAATAAAATCAGAAAGTTGTTCAACAAATGTCCGCTAAGAATGCGATAAGACGTTCTATTTCTCAACTCCTGACAATAGCTGATTTCAATATGCTGCTTCGTATGGAGCTTACCAGGCTCCAGAAATATCCATCAAGCAAATAAAATCAGAAAGTATTTCAACAAATGTCCGCTAAAAATGCAATTACACGTTCTATTTCTTAACTCCTGACAATTGCTGATTTCAATATGCTTCTTCGGATGGAGCTTACCAGGCTCCAGAAATATCCATCAAGCAAATAAAATCAGAAAGTTGTTCAACAAATGTCCGCTAGAAATGCAATTACACGTTCTATTTCTCAACTCCTGACAATAGCTGATTTCAATATGCTGCTTCGTATGGAGCTTACCAGGCTCCAGCAATATCCACCAAGCAAAGAAAATCAGAAAGTATTTCAACAAATGTCCGCTAGAAATGCAATTACACGTTCTATTTCTCAACTCCTGACAATAGCTGATTTCAATATGCTTCTTCGGATGGAGCTTACCAGGCTCCAGAAATGTCCATCAAGCAAATAAAATCAGAAAATTGCTCAACAAAAGTCCGCTAGAAATGCAATTACACGTTCTATTTCTCAACTCCTGACAATGGCTGATTTCAATATGCTTCTTCGGATGGAGCTTACCAGGCTCCAGAAATGTCTATCAAGCAAATAAAATCAGAAAGTTGTTCAACAATGTCCGCTAGAAATGCAATTACACGTTCTATTTCTCAACTCCTGACAATAGCTGATTTCAATATGCTGCTTCGTATGGAGCTTACCAGGCTCCAGCAATATCCACCAAGCAAATAAAATCAGAAAGTATTTCAACAAATGTCCGCTAAGAACGCGATTACACGTTCTATTTCTCAACTCCTGACAATAGCTGATTTCAATATGCTGCTTCGGATGGAGCTTACCAGGCTCCAGAAATGTCCATCAAGCAAAGAAAATCGGAAAGTATTTCAACAAATGTCCGCTAAGAATGCGATAAGACGTTCTATTTCTCAACTCCTGACAATAGCTGATTTCAATATGCTGCTTCGTATGGAGCTTACCAGGCTCCAGCAATATCCACCAAGCAAATAAAATCAGAAAGTATTTCAACAAATGTCCGCTAAGAACGCGATAACACGTTCTATTTCTCAACTCCTGACAATAGCTGATTTCAATATGCTGCTTCGTATGGAGCTTACCAGGCTCCAGCAATATCCACCAAGCAAAGAAAATCAGAAAGTATTTCAACAAATGTCCGCTAAGAACGCGATTACACGTTCTATTTCTCAACTCCTGACAATGGCTGATTTCAATATGCTTCTTCGGATGGAGCTTACCAGGCTCCAGAAATGTCTATCAAGCAAATAAAATCAGAAAGTTGTTCAACAATGTCCGCTAGAAATGCAATTACACGTTCTATTTCTCAACTCCTGACAATAGCTGATTTTAATATGCTGCTTCGTATGGAGCTTACCAGGCTCCAGCAATATCCACCAAGCAAATAAAATCAGAAAGTATTTCAACAAATGTCCGCTAGAAATGCAATTACACGTTCTATTTCTCAACTCCTGTCATTTGCTGATTTCAATATGCTTCTTCGGAAGGAGCTTACCAGGCTCCAGAAATGTCCATCAAGCAAATAAAATCAGAAAGTATTTCAACAAATGTCCGCTAGAAATGCAATTACACGTTCTATTTCTCAACTCCTGACAATTGCTGATTTCAATATGCTTCTTCGGATGGAGCTTACCAGGCTCCAGAAATGTCCATCAAGCAAATAAAATCAGAAAGTATTTCAACAAATGTCCGCTAGAAATGCAATTACACGTTCTATTTCTCAACTCCTGTCAATTGCTGATTTCAATATGCTTCTTCGGAAGGAGCTTACCAGGCTCCAGAAATGTCCATCAAGCAAATAAAATCAGAAAGTATTTCAACAAATGTCCGCTAGAAATGCAATTACACGTTCTATTTCTCAACTCCTGACAATGGCTGATTTCAATATGCTTCTTCGGATGGAGCTTACCAGGCTCCAGAAATGTCCATCAAGCAAATCAAATCAGAAAGTAGTTCAACAAATGTCCGCTAGAAATGCAATTACACGTTCTATTTCTCAACTCCTGACAATAGCTGATTTCAATATGCTGCTTCGTATGGAGCTTACCAGGCTCCAGCAATATCCACCAAGCAAAGAAAATCAGAAAGTATTTCAACAAATGTCCGCTAGAAATGCAATTACACGTTCTATTTCTCAACTCCTGACAATAGCTGATTTCAATATGCTTCTTCGGATGGAGCTTACCAGGCTCCAGAAATGTCCATCAAGCAAATCAAATCAGAAAGTAGTTCAACAAATGTCCGCTAGAAATGCAATTACACGTTCTATTTCTCAACTCCTGACAATAGCTGATTTCAATATGCTGCTTCGTATGGAGCTTACCAGGCTCCAGCAATATCCACCAAGCAAAGAAAATCAGAAAGTATTTCAAGAAATATCCGCTAGAAATGCAATTACACGTTCTATTTCTCAACTCCTGACAATTGCTGATTTCAATATGCTTCTTCGGATGGAGCTTACCAGGCTCCAGAAATGTCCATCAAGCAAATAAAATCAGAAAGTTGCTCAACAAAAGTCCGCTAGAAATGCAATTACACGTTCTATTTCTCAACTCCTGACAATGGCTGATTTCAATATGCTGCTTCGTATGGAGCTTACCAGGCTCCAGCAATATCCACCAAGCAAATAAAATCAGAAAGTATTTCAACAAATGTCCGCTAAGAACGCGATTACACGTTCTATTTCTCAACTCCTGACAATAGCTGATTTCAATATGCTGCTTCGGATGGAGCTTACCAGGCTCCAGAAATGTCCATCAAGCAAAGAAAATCGGAAAGTATTTCAACAAATGTCCGCTAAGAATGCGATTACACGTTCTATTTCTCAACTCCTGACAATAGCTGATTTCAATATGCTGCTTCGGATGGAGCTTACCAGGCTCCAGAAATGTCCATCAAGCAAAGAAAATCGGAAAGTGTTTCAACAAATGTCCGCTAAGAATGCGATTACACGTTCTATTTCTCAACTCCTGACAATTGCTGATTTCAATATGTTTCTTCGGATGGAGCTTACCAGGCTCCAAAAATGTCCATCAAGCAAATAAAATCAGAAAGTTGTTCAACAAATGTCCGCTAAGAACGCGATTACACGTTCTATTTCTCAACTCCTGACAATAGCTGATTTCAATATGCTGCTTCGGATGGAGCTTACCAGGCTCCAGAAATGTCCATCAAGCAAATCAAATCAGAAAGTAGTTCAACAAATGTCCGCTAGAAATGCAATTACACGTTCTATTTCTCAACTCCTGACAATTGCTGATTTCAATATGTTTCTTCGGATGGAGCTTACCAGGCTCCAAAAATGTCCATCAAGCAAATAAAATCAGAAAGTTGTTCAACAAATGTCCGCTAGAAATGCAATTACACGTTCTATTTCTCAACTCCTGACAATAGCTGATTTCCATATGCTTCTTCAGATGGAGCTTACCAGGCTCCAGAAATGTCCATCAAGCAAATAAAATCAGAAAGTTGCTCAACAAAAGTCCGCTAGAAATGCAATTACACGTTCTATTTCTCAACTCCTGACAATGGCTGATTTCAATATGCTTCTTCGGATGGAGCTTACCAGGCTCCAGAAATGTCTATCAAGCAAATAAAATCAGAAAGTTGTTCAACAATGTCCGCTAGAAATGCAATTACACGTTCTATTTCTCAACTCCTGACAATAGCTGATTTCAATATGCTGCTTCGGAAGGAGCTTACCAGGCTCCAGCAATATCCACCAAGCAAATAAAATCAGAAAGTATTTCAACAAATGTCCGCTAAGAATGCGATTACACGTTCTATTTCTCAACTCCTGACAATAGCTGATTTCAATATGCTGCTTCGGATGGAGCTTACCAGGCTCCAGAAATGTCCATCAAGCAAAGAAAATCGGAAAGTGTTTCAACAAATGTCCGCTAAGAATGCAATTACACGTTCTATTTCTCAACTCCTGACAATTGCTGATTTCAATATGTTTCTTCGGATGGAGCTTGCCAGGCTCCAGAAATGTCCATCAAGCAAATCAAATCAGAAAGTAGTTCAACAAATGTCCGCTAGAATGCAATTACACATTCTATTTCACAACTCCTGATAATAGCTGATTTCAATATGCTGCTTCGGATGGAGCTTACCAGGCTCCAGCAATATCCACCAAGAAAAGAAAATCAGAAAGTATTTCAACAACTGTCCGCTAAGAATGCGATTACACGTTCTATTTCTCAACTCCTGACAATAGCTGGTCTTTGAATCTGCTCAACACTCTCGACCGGGACGCCCATACCCATGGACTTTCATTCTGCTCGAACCTCTCGAGCGGAACGCCTATATACATGGACGTACCAGCATTTCAGCTGGACTTTCATTCTGCTCGACCCTCTCGAGCGGGACGCCCATACCATGGACGTACCAGCATTTCAGCTGGACTTTCAATCTGCTCGAACCTCTCGAGCGGGACGCCCATACCATGGACGTACCAGCATTTCAGCTGGGTTTTCAATCTGCTCGAACCTCTCGAGCGGGACGCCCATACCAAGGACGTACCAGCATTTCAGCTGGACTTTCAATCTGCTCGACCCTCTCGAGCGGGACGCCCATACCAAGGATGTACCAGAATTTCAGCTGGACTTTTATTCTGCTCGAACCTCTCGAGCGGGACGCGCATACCATGGACGTACCAGCATTTCAGCTGGACTTTCAATCTGCTCGAACCTCTCGAGCGGGACGCCCATACCATGGACGTACCAGCATTTCAGCTGGACTTTCAATCTGCTCGAACCTCTCGAGCGGGACGCCCATACCATGGACGTACCAGCATTTCAGCTGGACTTTCAATCTGCTCGAACCTCTCGAGCGGGACGGCCATACCATGGACGTACCAGCATTTCAGCTGGGTTTTCAATCTGCTCGAACCTCTCGAGCGGGACGCCCATACCAAGGACGTACCAGCATTTCAGCTGGACTTTCAATCTGCTCGACCCTCTCGAGCGGGACGCCCATACCAAGGATGTACCAGAATTTCAGCTGGACTTTTATTCTGCTCGAACCTCTCGTGCGGGACGCCCATACCATGGACGTACCAGCATTTCAGCTGGACTTTCAATCTGCTCGAACCTCTCGAGCGGGACGCCCATACCATGGACGTACCAGCATTTCAGCTGGGTTTTCAATCTGCTCGAACCTCTCGAGCGGGACGCCCATACCAAGGACGTACCAGCATTTCAGCTGGACTTTCAATCTGCTCGAACCTCTCGAGCGGGACGGCCATACCATGGACGTACCAGCATTTCAGCTGGACTTTTATTCTGCTCGAACCTCTCGTGCGGGACGCCCATACCATGGACGTACCAGCATTTCAGCTGGACTTTCAATCTGCTCGCACCTCTCGAGCGGGACGCCCATACCATGGACGTACCCGCATTTCAGCTGGACTTTCATTCTGCTCGAACCTCTCGAGCGGGACGCCCATACCATGGACGTACCAGCATTTCAGCTGGACTTTCAATCTGCTCGAACCTCTCGAGCGGGACGCCCATACCATGGACGTACCAGCATTTCAGCTGGACTTTCATTCTGCTCGACCCTCTCGAGCGGGACGCCCATACCATGGACGTACCAGCATTTCAGCTGGACTTTCAATCTGCTCGAACCTCTCGAGCGGGACGCCCATACCATGGACGTACCAGCATTTCAGCTGGACTTTCAATCTGCTCGAACCTCTCGAGCGGGACGCCCATACCATGGACGTACCAGCATTTCAGCTGGACTTTCATTCTGCTCGAACCTCTCGAGCGGGACGCCCATACCATGGACGTACCAGCATTTCAGCTGGACTTTCAATCTGCTCGAACCTCTCGAGCGGGACGCCCATACCATGGACGTACCAGCATTTCAGCTGGACTTTCAATCTGCTCGAACCTCTCGAGCGGAACGCCCATACCATTGACGTACCCGCATTTCAGCTGGACTTTCAATCTGCTCGAACCTCTCGAGCGGGACGCCCATACCATGGACGTACCAGCATTTCAGCTGGACTTTCAATCTGCTCGAACCTCTCGAGCGGGACGCCCATACCATGGACGTACCAGCATTTCAGCTGGACTTTCATTCTGCTCGACCCTCTCGAGCGGGACGCCCATACCATGGACGTACCAGCATTTCAGCTGGACTTTCAATCTGCTCGAACCTCTCGAGCGGGACGCCCATACCATGGACGTACCAGCATTTCAGCTGGACTTTCAATCTGCTCGAACCTCTCGAGCGGGACGCCCATACCATGGACGTACCAGCATTTCAGCTGGACTTTCAATCTGCTCGAACCTCTCGAGCGGGACGCCCATACCATGGACGTACCAGCATTTCAGCTGGACTTTCAATCTGCTCGAACCTCTCGAGCGGGACGCCCATACCATGGACGTACCAGCATTTCAGCTGGACTTTCATTCTGCTCGACCCTCTCGAGCGGGACGCCCATACCATGGACGTACCAGCATTTCAGCTGGACTTTCAATCTGCTCGAACCTCTCGAGCGGGACGCCCATACCATGGACGTACCAGCATTTCAGCTGGACTTTCAATCTGCTCGAACCTCTCGAGCGGGACGCCCATACCATGGACGTACCAGCATTTCAGCTGGACTTTTATTCTGCTCGAACCTCTCGAGCGGGACGCCCATACCATGGACGTACCAGCACCAGCATTTCAGCTGGACTTTCAATCTGCTCGAACCTCTCGAGCGGGACGGCCATACCATAGACGTACCAGCATTTCAGCTGGACTTTCAATCTGCTCGAACCTCTCGAGCGGGACGCCCATACCATGGACGTACCAGCATTTCAGCTGGACTTTCAATCCGCTCGAACCTCTCGAGCGGGACGGCCATACCATAGACGTACCAGCATTTCAGCTGGACTTCCAATCTGCTCGAACCTCTCGAGCGGGACGCCCATACCATGGACGTACCAGCACCAGCATTTCAGCTGGACTTTCATTCTGCTCCTCACTCTCGAGTGGCGTGCCTTGGACTTGGACTGCTCGACACATGAACTTACCAGTATTCGAGGTGGATTTACAAACCAATACAAAATTACGCTCAGCTTTTATTTCATCAAAAATGTTCAAATTTTTAATTTGGAGGAAATTCTCTTCGTATGCGATTCAATATTCGTGAAAATAATTAAATACTTCCAGCTACTTTTCAAAATATTTGAAAAGTCAAATTGTTCAAACAGCCTTTGAAGATTACATCGGATTTTCTTTTCAATTGAGCATAATTCATGAAATTTTATGCTGCTGTTATTTTTCTCTCATAAAAATCATATTATTTCAAAATAATCAAATAATCAAAATTATTCCATCTCTTAAATTAGTTTAATTTTTATTTCTCAAACAATTAACTGTCTCGTTGACACTGTTGGTAGTATTCTCTTCTTTGCATTAGCAAATTAGAACTTTCATATTTTTTTAGTACATAATCATCACCCAATTTTTACAAAACGCTATGAGGTATTATTTATTCCCTTTTTGAAACGTCTGGATTAGTTCAAAACAAACATAACGCATGTTCGTTTGGCTCACACTTTTACAGAAATGTCAGCTTCCGCGAATCTCTCGTATAAAGGATTACTAGTCTGGATCATAATAAACAGTTTGCTTCTTAACAGGAAGCACATCTTTTTTCTAGATTAGTAATTTAAAGTGTGATTTGTAAAACACATACCGTACACCCTCGTTAATTTGAACGGTACCTCATCGGGGCTAATTTTTAATTTGAACATCAAGTTACCCTAGAAACTGTTTTCTGGTTACCTCTTTAACTGTTTTGTTTTGATTCTGCGTTCCGTTCCACAGCGTTCCATTACAAATTAAAAAATGTTCAGATTAAATGTGGTCAAACCACCGGGGTTCCCGGTACTCTATTTCAAGTTCTAAAGCAAGTCAGATTATAAAAAGTTCTACTTATTATTCTTTGCAATTTAATCACTCTAGTGATTAGGCTTCTTCTTCTTCTTCTTCTTGGTATTGACGTCCCAACTGGGACAGAGCCGGCTTCTCAGCTTAGTGTTCATATGAGCACTTCCACAGTTATTAGCTGAGAGCTTCTATGCCTTAGTTGCCATTTTCGCATTCGTATATCGTGTGGCAGGTACGATGATACTCTATGCCCAGGGAAGTCAAGGATATTTCCAATACAAAAAGATCATGGACAAACCGGGAATCGAACCCAGACACCTTCAGCATGGCTTTGCTTTGTAGCCGCGGGCTCTAACCACTCGGCTATGGAAGGCCCCAGCGGTTAGGCTATAATATTTATTTTGTTCAAAAGTGGTTGAAAGAACATTGCTTCTCGCACACAGGATCAGAGTTTTGATTCTTGCGATAGTAAATCGTGCGACAGTGTAGGATCTCAGTATGCTAGGTTAATCTTAGTAGCCTTGACTAGCTGTAGAAAATAATGACAGAGAATAAATATTCATTCTTATTCAGATCACCAACAATCAAGACTGGTTTTCCCTCCCACAGACAGCAAGGTTAAAAATATCACAATTGAATAATTTGATTTACTTTTGAAAACACCGATTTGCTACTTGCGAACAAATGTGAGGTTATGTTGCGAATGTTGGTAATATCAATGAATATTCACGGTTTCCTGTGCTTCGAATTGGAAAATTATTGGCAGTAAAATGTTTGTGGTGATATTTCTTCCAAAGTTATCGTTACTAACTTCGACGAATCACCATTCTAAAACTGTCACCTTTGCATTTTAGCTTTGAGTTAAATCACGAGTATAATTGACGAAAATTGTGTGGTCAAATAAAACATACACTGCCTACTTTCTGCACCCCACCTTGAATCACCGTCTAACGATCGCAAAGCGCAAATAAGAAGAAAAAACAGAAGCGAAAGTTCAGCGGCGATATCATTAGCACAAACTGTACTGTACTGTACTGAAATGCGAATCATGCTGATATTTACATATCTCAAAATTGAAACAAACACCTTCAGTCCACCGTCTTTGTGATGCTTGTTAATCAAAAGATTGCCAGCATTACTTCTGTCGTCAAAATTCAGTAAGAACTTTTAAAGAATAACAACTTACTTGCATTTTTGATTTCATCAAGGATATTTTTTCAACCACACTTTCAACCGTCCAGCCATTAATGATCAGCTTTGATATTCACTATTCACTACCATTTCATTACATACAACATAAGTTAAAATCACTAAATATAAGATTACAATCACTACCGACTGTGCCATTGTCGGAATCTTTCTTTTATTAACTTGAATCAAAATGATTGATGATTTTTTATTTTCAATTCTATTTTTATTTCACACTTTTTTCAGCACATCACTCTCCAACAACATCATTCTTCAAACTGAACTCATTTAACCACGGTCCCACGGTGTACTATATTTAAGAAGGTGATATATTCCGAAAACTGACAGCTAATTGACGACGTCATTCCTATCTACCTCGAACAAATTTGCGAAAAAAATGATCTAGTGGTCCGGAAGGTATATGGTACAATAGGAGTGACGTCAGATGTTTACAATCAAACTTGATATTTACATCAGTGAAGAGCCTGCCTTGTTAATTTTTATGTCGTGCACGGTCCCTTTCATCCCTATCGGAAGCTCGCTTTTTTTCACCCTCACTCGTTCTATCTCGCTTCCACATATCACTCACTGTCCATTCGACTTCAAGTTGGGTCAGTCCTACGAAGCTGGCTATTGAAAGCTCTCTCTCAGTCTCTCAAACGGTCTTCTCTCGCCTTCGCATATTATTGGAGTCTGCCAGTTCTGGTTGTGCTTCTCTTCATTCAATAGTACACTGGCCCAAATCGTTCGATAGGAATCGGTTAACCTTCATAGAGATATTAAAAAGCATATATTCTGTCTATGTTCAAGTCTAATTTACATAAATGCTTTGTTATTAATTTATAAGCGTCACTCATTATACATATTATTCCTACAGAAAATAATACAAAAACGTAAATTACTTGCAATTAGGAAACTGGATCGAAAAAGTAGTGATTAGAAATCAAGCGTAATATGAATACATAACTTTTTGTGTTTAGTTCATCTTCCATTGTGCTTTCTTTGCTTCAGGATTTCGATTTTACTACCACTGAAAAAGAGTCATCTATTGCCTTTTCAGTTTTGAATATCGCCCTATTGGCTACAAAGATGACTAGAGTCGATTAAGGCCAGGTCAATCGTAGATGGATTTCTACGATTGGGAAAAACATGTAGGGCTATCCCCTGGGCCATTTTCCTGCAAATTTTACTGTTTAAATCGAAAGACCAACTCAATTCGCATGCCATTTGGAAAGATATGACTATTCCGCACATGCATCAACCGTTTGTACATAGAAAATGTGTTTATTTTATCTGAAATTAATTTAATTTGATCGGTTCATCCATGCAACCGTTACAACATGTTACACACAGAAATTGAAGCCGTCAGAAATTTTTCAAATGTAAACAAAAACTTTTTTTAAATTTCTAAACTAAACGCGTAAAATTTCTTCGGTTTTCCATTGTCAATCGATTGATTAGACTATGGATAAGCATATTATACAACCAGAGTCGTGGACTTTGTCGCCAAACGATAAAAAAATGCTGGGGGTCCAAAATATATACATTGAGGGTCCAAAATGTATTGGTGTGTCCAAAATAATGACAAACAGTTCTTCACAATTCAATTATTTTCGACGTTTTTTGGATCCTACATGACCGTATGGGCATTTTTATCTCGTATACGTATCGTTTACATCCCACATAATGCGGCAGCTTCTTTAGAAGTCTTCAGAAGGAAGTACGACAATGAACAATTGTGGAGATCGGAAAAAATGAAAAGAAAAAAATAATAAAAAATGACGGAAATATGGGTTAATAAAAGGAGAAAAATGGTTCAATTCTATAGGCAAATTTAATGCGCCATCAGCATAGAGGTCGCTAGGTAAGAAGGAGAGAAATGTCATTGAAAATGTTTGTTTACGTCCAAAATTCAATTTTTCGCCCCAAAAATTAGCTCATAATCAATTAATTATTAAACTTTTTTCCATTGGCATAATCATTTTGACCCTTTATTGTTGCGATACGCATGATTTCACAACAAATTTAGCCACAAACAAAGAATCCGGAAGTTTATAACCTATGTAGCCAAACACCAATTTTCCAATTTTATCCCACAAATCGTACATGAGCACTGACCGGATCTGTACATTTTGGAAGGAAAAAAAGTTTATCATGTTTTTCAATGCTCTCTGATCGTCTACAACATAACTATTCCGAGAAAAAGTGTAATATGTGTGCTCCTTCCTATGCTGCACACGGTGCGTTCTCAACCCAACCTCTTTTATGACGGTTATCCTACTAGCCACCAGATGTCGAAGTGATCGTTCAGCTTTGAAAATATTAGCCTATTGCATATTTCATTAATCTGTTTTGCTTTAGAAAATGGCTTGACCAACGTGTGAAAATCGGATTTTCATTCTTCGTCGTGTCACAAATCGATATGCAATAGTACTTTGCTATTATTGTAAATCAAGAAGCAGCACGACAAAGTAAGTGGAAAATTGATTTCCACACGTTAGATAATCCTAATATTAAGTAGACGAACCCACTACAAATTCTTTAAATATTCAGAATGAAATGTAATGTGCATGAGATATGAAAAACGTATAGTGAAGTAAAAATTTGTTTCATGAAAAGTAATGTAGTTTATATTGCTGATAGAAGACATTCTTAAATTATCATATCAAAGTTCATAATGCTGTTTTATGAAACAAGTTAGACACCACATTGGCCTGATTCAGATCAATTCATAAGGTGAATCAATGAAATACTTACCGATTTCTTGTGGCTAATAAACATAAGGGAAAATAATGAGTATCCATAGTAGTTTTGCCTGAGTGTAGAGGAAGTTTTTCTTCACATATTGTTAGGTTCTTTGACTTGGTTACGCTGTGCAATCAATCAATTGGGACAAAAAAACTAAAATCACTTCCTTAGAAGGTCCCAAATACGACCGTTACCCTACGCCTCACACGTAGCCGAATAGATTTGCCTGCAGTTCTTATGAGAAAGCTGCCGAAGAAAGCGAGGCTGCCGACAATAGTCACACTGACATGAGATGTTCGAACGTTCTTAAAACGTTTTCAAAAAGCTTCTATCAAGTCTGTCAGTGTGAATCGATAGAAGATTGAGCGGCGCATAAATGTAAATAGTCAAACACGTAATTTACATTACGAAAATTACAAAAGAAGCGGGGCATCGACTTAGACTGACGAGAATATGTAAATTCCCCTACATTTGGATCTAGGAACTTTGAAAGCTCGTACGCTCGTGTTAACTAGATACAGAAAACAACAAAGGTTTGCAAACATTGTTCTAAATCAACGGGGTTCAAAGCATATTGTGTGAACATCCACTAATTCTGCACAAGCAAACGCTTCTATAAAGCATGTGAACAAATATAACATTGAAGTTTGCTGTTAACTTGATGCTAGTGGAGCAGAGCAGAGCTAGAGCAGAGCTAGAGCAGAGCTAGAGATGAGCTTTAAAAGAAAACCACTATCAAAGTGAACCAAAGGAATAGGATCCAGCTCCCTAGTTTTTCAATAACTTTTCCTTTTATTCGGAATGACATCTCTGGATATAACATACCTAAATACTCATTTAAGCCAAAAGCGTGGAGATTTTAAATTTTTATTGTTTTTAAGTTTACCCAAACATTGAACTACAATTTCACTTCTGACAAACTATTTTTTCATTACAGCATGAAGTCTCTCTTTGAGCTTGTCTACCCCAACCTGGTTTGCCTGTTGATAGTAGGGTAACTGTTTCATGGTTTCAAACCACGCGGCAGTCTTAGGCCATCGACTGGTTGATAGCGGACAGACCATTCCAACTGTGCTCATGCATGCCACGATTGGGAAATCTGCAACTGTAAGCTAGACATAAGAGAAACATTAAATCAGTTTTCTGTACGTGATATTAACGATAATTGTAGAATTACTTGATCACAAGCAACAAACTTCGAATTCGTCAGATAAACTTCCAAACAGTCGTACGCTTCCTGAACGGGTTTTAAGTGATGGTCTTCGAGTGTCACTATCGATCTGTTGATCAAGCCTCGCTGAAAATCAAAGTAACTGGATGACCTACATGTTCAAATTAGAATCAAACTGGAAAGCTCTCACCATTACGATCGACTCTCTTTGGAACAGAACGGCATTGTTGAAACACAATCGATTGTGGACGCGGGCTCGCTGTTTAGGATCTTTCAACGAAAAATCACCATCTTGTCCGAAGATGTCGCACAAATACATGATAATTGCATGACTATCGGTCAGGACCAGATCGTCGTGTTTCAGCACAGGTACCGCGTGCAGAGGATTCAGCTAAAATTGATCAAAAATGTTTATTAGATTTTTCTTACTGGAACAACGAACACAACATTACTTTAACAAAATCTTCCAAAAGATGTTCTCTCTCGAAGAGGCGAACCAGTTTGAGTTCGACTTGGTCTTTGATTCCCAAGGCGGCCACGGTGAGAAGCACTCCGCGAACTGGCGGGCTGATGTCGTCGTAATACAGCACCGGTTTGGACATGGTCAAATCTGAAATTTGAATGAAAAAGTTTTTAATGTCCAATTGTAACGTCTGTTTGTCTGTACTAAAACTGAAGCCAAAAGCCCAAAGCCAAAGCCAAAGCCAATCCAAAACCAATCCAAATCCAAACCAAATCCAATCCAAATCAAAATTCGATCGAAAACAAATCTGCAATGTACCGTAATCCGGGGTAACATTGATCATTTTTTTGAATATTTCGTAAATATTTCGTTTGAAAATGCAAATGTTGCAAATTTTATATTTTTAAAACAAGTACTGCTCGTAACTATATATTGTATTTTGTTTTTTGAAATATTTAAGAATGTTTAAAAAAATGTTTTAAGCGATTTTTCGATTTAGCTGATATGGGGTAACATTGATCACCTATGAAAACAACGTTCGGTAATACTGAAAATGTCGTTACTTACTTAAATCATAGCCCCCGAAGCCGAATATGAAGGCCAAACGCTTACAAGTCATTTACTTTTTGAAATATTTTAAAATTAAAAACACATTGAACCACGGAATACGCCTGAAGGTAGGCAATTTCCTAAGGGAATTCTATGTTCAAAACAGTAATTCGTTAATGATGCCTAATTGAGCATGCTTATGAAAGTTTTAACAACGGAATCATTTTCGGCGATGCCATTTTTAGTAAAAACCGCATTTTTCTTGCTCATATCGTTTGCAGAACGTATGTGAGACATGAATCTTCGGTAGTGTCATCCTTACCCATTGAAATCATTGTTTCGAAAAGTTATCGAATTTACGCGTAAGGTACACGCAATTTTTACAAAATAGTTTACTTTCGTTAGCTCATGAATATAAGAAAAAAAGCACCATTAATGATTTGGAAATGTTTCATCAATGAATGATGATCCGAACTTTTTACAAGATGAATCATTCCGATCAATGATACCCCGGATTACGGTATACGATTTACGAAAACTGTCATTCAATAGTAATAGGTAGGTTGAGACAGGTTCACTACTTATTATGTCAGTAATTACGATAGCAACGTGATAGAGCATAAAGTCTCAGTATCAAATCGCAAAATAATCCAGTATCAGTTCTGCGTAGCGTTTCCGACGAGTGAGTACACGCCGCCATGGGCAAAATCAAACTCTACAGTTTCCCGCTGAGTCCACCTGGTCGAACGGTTCAGCTAACCGCGAAAGCCCTCGGCCTTGAGCTCGAATTTCAGTAAGTTTGTCGCTTCGTCAGTAATTATTGCGGTCGTATCAATTTTCTGCATCTGATGCGTTGTTTTATATTTCCTTTCCCTAAGTTCCGTCTCGGTGTTGGAAAAGGAGCACCTTACCGAGGAGTTCATCAAGGTACGTACACGCTCCATCGATTTCAGAATTTCAGTTAAAACTGATCATATGTCGATTACTTCAGATGAATCCGCAGCACACCATCCCGGTAATCGACGATGATGGGTTTGTGCTGTACGACAGTCATGCGATTGCCATCTACTTGGTATCGAAGTATGCCCCTGGAAATCGGCTCTATCCTACGAAGGACTTCAAGCAGCAGGCCCGTATCAACGCGATCTTGCACTTCGAGTCTGGAGTAATGTTCGCCAGGCTCCGATTCGTTGGAGATGCCATACAGAAGGCCAGTCACCAAGGTGAAGTTCCACAGGATCGCGTGGAGTACGCACTGGAAGCCGTTGAGCTGCTGGAAGCCCTGCTGAGGGATGGACAGTATCTAGCTGGGGACCACGTGACATTGGGCGATATCAGTTGCGTGACTTCATTCTCGTTTCTGGATGCTATGCTACCAGTGGAACGTGCCAAGTATCCGAAGGTTTACGCTTGGTATGAGCGGATGAAACACATCGAGGGATATGATGAGATCAACCAAAAAGCGGTGGATCAGTTGAACGGGGTCATTCAGGGGATTTTTGAGGGAAATAAGAGCAAATAGCTTCCAGATCAACGAGTAAAAAGAGCCAAAAACAACTTTTGCAAATCGAAGCTTATATTGTGCATCCCAGGCATATTTCAAATAATTCTTGCAATCTAACCACTCTAGCAGGTGAAGAGGAGTCAGGCACTCAGATCTAACGGTGAACTTTTTGAGTAGGGTCAAATGGTCCAAAATGCCACTTTAAGGACTTGTGTCGTTTTCTGTTAATGAGATCCTCATTTTAACGCCATTCGAAGTTCTAACTTTACAATATATGCTATCTACCATCATGAAAACACTTCCCAAATTTGAGTTTGTTTTTACGATTTTAAATCGCGTAGAAAAGATTATTGAAAAATGAGGTTGGTCAAAATTACCGAATGGATGGGGTAGAAAGCCGTTTAGTATGGCGAAGTAATAGTCAGCAATCAAGTTTCTCCATGAGTTTGGTCTGTGGTATGTAAACGCTTATCCCTTAATGAAATCATCGGAAAATCGGGATGAAAAACATATTTTAACATCGTTTGGCAAAGAATACAAATTGAAAAGTTCTAGTTGAGATTTAATGCAGTGAGCCATTTTACCCCATCAGTGCGTATTGCACCATCTCCCCTATTGGTCGAAAAGCGCCTGTGGTGGACTGGACTACTGGAGGCGCTATAGAATGTAAAGATTTTACGGCTCTTCACACATGTTAGTCTAGACCAGAGTCTATGAATGGAGAGTTGCGCGAAGAGTGAAACCAAATCTACCTATCGAACTGTCAAACCGTCTACCTATCGAGCAGACCAGCAAAACAGATAGGGGCTGTTTTCGAAGACGAAGAAGAACAACCATTCAAAGAAGTCTCTTCGCGCAACTCTCCATTCATAGACTCTGGTCTAGACTTGGTGAAGCATCTTCAAGTTAAATTTTCGTAAAAATCAGAATATTTTGCGTTAATCTTATCAACTCCTGAATTTAAATAAATAAAAATCTCGAAAAAATATTCAAAGTCTTTTTTCTGAAAAGTGAATAAACTTCGATGATCGATTTATTGTATTCAGGGGACTGACACGACTGTCATCGTGCATACATTTCGGCTCTACGCGTTTTGGTACCCACTTTCAAGTCGGCTTACCCTAACTTGATTTTCGAGTATAAGGCTCATGCACTGCTAGTGCAAGTTTCTGGCAATTAAACATATCGCATCAAATCGTTGTATTTGATGACACATACCCTTTGTTCGTCATTTTGTTTGATATTTTACGCATCAACGAGGTATCATTGACGTATCAACAAATGTTTTGTCCCTCCCAAAATAATCAAAACAAATACATTGGACGCCATGTTGAATCGATTGAATTCCACAGACAAAATTCTACCCCTTCCACTCTTAGTCTACTCGGTTTTTACTTTTGAAACGTTTAATGGCGGGATTTACAAAACGACAAGTAAGATGCTCAACTTTTGAAACCTAACCACTCCGTTAAAAAATAAAAAATAAAACTTTACATGCGTCGTTTTTACACTGATACAAAAAACGTCGTGAGTAAACGATGTATCACTTTGTCGTCAAGTTTTTGTGGTAAAAAATCCCTAATGTTAAAAAACAAGCTGGTTTTAAGCGGTGTACACGACGAAAAATAATAAATCTAAAAATGGGATGTGTATTAGTTTTAGAAAAAAGGTTTTGAATCTTTTCAATTAGTTTTCTCAAACCCATATGAAAGTTAGTTAGTTAAGTCGATTTGGAAAAGCAATCGAGAAAGATCTTTTTATTTGGATAACTGTAGAAAGGGAACATAAAACTGACTGAAACTGGAACGTGAAACTGACGAAATTTCCATCGATCACTCATTTAACGATCATTTCAAATTCGCGATGTTACAAATCTCACAATCAGAGGCGCGCGTATCGTTTTTCTTCGCATTTGATGTTTTACACTACCGCCATCTGCAGGTCTTGTCGCACGAAACAATGCTCACCAGATGATGATAGTGTGAACTGGGTGATGGATTTTGAAGATTTTGAAGGCGCGCGTATCCTTTTTCTTCGCATTTGATGTTTTACACTACCGCCATCTGCAGGTCTTGTCGCACGAAACAGTATTTCGTGCAAAATGCTCACCAGATGATGATAGTGTGAACTGGGTGATGGATTTTGAAGAAATTTGTTCTAAGTTTTTCTTCTGTTTGTCTTTGATAATACTGTTTTATAATATTTGTGATATTCAGTGGAAAACTTCTACTGTTAATGTTGCACATCAGTGTGATTAGATAAGACTGTAAACTAGTGGGAAAATTCGCTGCAGTGTCATCCGTATTTGCATAGCCCTCATCGGTACCTTGGCCCTTATCAACTTTTTGAGTCGCTCCATAGATATGGATCAGTGTTAGATTAAACATGGAAAGTTTTAAAGATTTCTCGTTGGTTCATAAATGTTAGTTAACAAAAAACGTTGAACTATAAACCAAAGAGAACAGACGTTGGTGCTAGAATAAAACTCTCCTCAAAAATTGTGAAAGGATTCAACCATTTTAATTAGAAATTGCTAGCTCTGCTATACAGAGTACTGCATTGAACAGTGGTGAATTTATTAACATTTTTTGAAATATTTCATATCCAAAACTTTCATCGTCATTTAAACTATCAGCGTCATTAAATAGGATGTTGTCACTCACTGTCTTTGATTTTGTCGATTTCATGCGCTTTTTGAATAGCGTCCAAACCGTTGATTTCAGCCATATAGTTCGTTCTGGGTTGTTTCTTGGTATATTGAAGCGCATTTTCTAATGCAAAAAGTTTAGTAATCAATCCACTTAGCAGTGAAATAGAAAAAACTATTTTTTCATGACATATATACATATGGTGTCTATATAAAAAGTTGTAGGTAGTTGTAGAATTGTCAATTTGAAATAACTTTGTCGAAGATACGAATTTTCTGCCTCTTAAACTTGTTGAGATATATGGCCCTAAAAATCATATTTTTTATTTTACCTTTTTTCCAAGATTTTAAATGTTTGTTGTGTTTTCTACAGAGTCGTTTGTCATGAAAAAAACCCTTGTTTTTGCTGAACATATCTAGCTTTTGAAATAACAAAGTTATTTATGAATAAATCTTCCATCAATGGGTAGTTTTGGCCCCTATAACTGCCTTCGGCGCAAAATGGCTCAGACAACGCTTACAAATTATGAAAGTACCATACATATCTTCCTTTTCGGCTTTTACGTTTGATAAGCCTAATTAATGCTACGTTCACACAAGAGCTGATATTGCGTAATACAGGCCAACTTGATATCAAATGCCATACATCTAGTTTTCACTGGAAATAACAAGTATGACATTTCACATCAAGTTAGCCTAAATATCAGCTCTGGTCTGAACGTAGCCTAAAACGAATTCGATCGATAATTCCTTTTTACAAGATTTTTTACATTTTTCATGTCTTCTACAAAGTTGTTAGATATCTTAAAACGTGTGTTTTTGTTAAACATTGCACCTCCTATCTCTAGAAGTAAACTATTTTCTAAACAGCAACTTCCCGAGCAAAGCTTGAGATCATATTGAAAACTAATTTTAATGACGGTTACAATATCAAAACTGAAAGCAGAAAAATTCTCCTATGAAATCAAATAGAAAACAATTTTTGCTGTTAGTTGAAACAAATTAAAAACTGTTTCTGCTATCATGGAGAGCCAATTGAGAACTCACTAAGATATTCAAATTTTCGTTCGATATAGAAATGAGTCTCAGACAAGATCAATACTTTTTTTGTATGTTCTCATAGTGTTTATACTTGTAGCACGAATGAATTTATAATTCTATGAAATTGAAATATTAATAAAAAAGTAAAATGATAGCACAACAAAACCAAAATATGACATCGAATATATTGACGATAAATTGAAATCAAATTATGATACCAACTCGATGTTAAGGATGATATATATATGTATATATATTTTTTTGTGTTTATTAGAGAGGTTTTAAACCAGAAAGATTCATTCGCCTCTTAAGGATGATATATGACTTCAATTTGCTTTCTCATGTTGGACTTTGCTTGGGTCGTGTCTAGATTATTAGATAAATTCAGCATTGTTTTTTCACAAGGGTTTATCTGCATTCATCAATTACTCTTCATCGTTGCTCGCTTTGCGTTATTGCAGAAAACATATTCTCTTTTCGTAACATATTTTTGTGCTGTAGGATAAAGAATCACTATATCTTGCTTCATTAACAAGAAATATTACAGATTTATTTAATTTATGCGAAAGAGAGGATCGCTGAAGAGAAATCGCTCAGGTTAGTTGGGCCGTATTGAAATAACAGTGTAGAAATGCAGTCTGTAGCTTGCTAAACGAAAGGTGCCACTGACAAAGTCTGCCAATTGAAACCGCGTAACCTTTTGATTCATAATTGCCACCGGCTAGTCGAGTCTGCCCCAAACAGAAACGAAGTACCGTAATCCGGGGGCAAATTGATCAGGTCGTTACCAAAAAACATTTCCTCCCAAGAATGTTGAAATTTACGTTGGCACCACAGACATTTTATGTTTTCTAGTTTGTAGATGCTTAATAATGAATTTGAACTATTTTATTTTTATAAGGGTCAATTTTACAAAGAAATATTCAGACTTTTTGAAGGTGTAAGAAATACAGTTGGAATTGTCGGTGCTAAACAATTCATTGGTGCTATGCCTAATTGTCAACTTTGAGCGTTTAAAATATTGTGTAAGATTAAGTATGAATTATTGAACTCATTTTATCATACAGCATAGCAAATAAAGGTTTTTAATCATAAAACCGTTTATTCTCACATAATTTGCTTATTTCAAAGAAAATTGCCTACATTTAGGCGTATTAGCCAGATTTTCAAAGTTAAATTTTGCAATAAAATGATCAAATACTCGAGTTAGAAAAATTTTGACATCATTTTTTTTATTCCTGAACCTGCTTTGCTATATGGTGATCAATTTCGCCCCAGTGTGTTATTTTCATTTTTTTTTTGTTAAAACTTTTTTTATGATATGTTAAATATTATTTTATGAAAAATCGAGTACATTAACTGATAAAGATCAACGGAGTACTGGTTTTGTCGAAATTTATTTGACAATTGATTAATGCCAGAGGATAACATAACGAACAGTTGTAAAATGGTGATCAATATGCCCCCGGATTACGGTACTGACAATCAATGATATTGACTGGAAAGACATAAGAGATACAAGAGCTAATGATGATATCAAAATTTTATTCCTGGTACCTCTGAACCATGCCTAGCAGAATTTGATGTTTGCAGATCTAATGAATAGCTGGCTGCTATTGGTTAGATCTCACAAATGCCTTATATGATATGCTAATGGTATTTCAGGAATAAATTGTAGATAGCATCAGATATTTCATGCTTTGTTATTTCAATTTAACATCGCAATTAGCTGATGATTAAGGTGACACGGGAGACAGTGTTATTTTCCCTATCTTTTGTCTTACTATAACAATTTTCATCAATGAAATTTTAATAGGTTTTACACTAGATATGTAGAATGATATGATAATTTTCTCTCATCGATAGATGGAGTGGTGCTTAAGATCTACTTCTTCAAATGGATAGGGTGATTATAATGACGTCCCGTGCGGCCTTAATCCCATAACCCATATCAAAAAGAGCTATTGGTGCTATTTTCGCCTGCTCGGATGGCTTCGTTGCAGAGTTAATTATTTTTACAAACAAGTGCTACATACTTAAGCTAAGTATGCAGTTCAGCTCAAGAAAAGCAAAAATTTCTGCTCAAGAAATGGTCAAGAAATTTTCTGCAGTGAGCTCCATTTGAATTGGCATTTCTTTTCAACAGCGTACTGCGATAGAAGAAAAATGCTTTTCTTGAGCATTTCTTGCAAGAAATTTCCCACGCATCCAGATAGGCGATTGCTTTTCTGTTGAAGTGCATACTTCGCTTTACCTAAAACAGTTTTTTTTTCAACTTATCAATTTTATCACACATGCTCATTATTTCAATCCGATTAAATCTACATTTTGGATATTTTTTTATGTAGGATTTGTAAGAAATTTTGACAAAGAAATATAATTCTTTTTAGGGTACCTTTGCACATAAATCCTCAGCGCACTACTCACCTTCCAAGCAAAAACCAAAAAGAAACAAAAAACTGAAGCAAAAGTTAAACACAATCCAAACCAATTCCAAGATTGATATTTTATAATCTCTGTACGAGATGGCACGCACGAAGTGAGTTGAACGAACGCTACAACTGATCAACATAGACTGATCGTCTGGTTTCTCCGTTCTGGGAGAAACATAGTTTCTACTTCAAAACGGCGCGCGTTTCGTTCATTTCCATTCATTCATCAAAACACAACAACTTGATGATGACGATCAGTCGAGTTATACGTTCGTTGCGACGCCAATGATGAAAGTGTATCATTCATTTCGCAGGGTTTAGATTGATTAAGGGGCTGTCCATTAATTATGTAAGACAATTTTAGCGGTTTTTCGACCCCCCCTCCCCCCATGGTAAGATTTTTTGTATGAAAATCAAAAATAATTTGTATGGCGCGTAAGAAATCTTCATAACATAACAGTCCCGCTTATAATAGTGACCAACTATGTGCTAAGCATACTGCTGTAGATGACCGTTCTTAAATATAGATTGCACAATGGTCGAAAAAAAAAATGAAAAATGGCCAAAAGTAGTTTTATCGCCTGAATCGATGCAATATGTAATCTGAATATGTTAGTTGGCGTTTTTATTGTTTCAGAAGGGATTATTCACAAATTACGTTACTTTTAAAAAAAAAAATTTAATAAAAAATATTATTAAACTGGGCTGAAAGCGAAAATTTTGTTTGTATTTGACCGAGTGTGATCAAAATGAGTATGAAAATTAGTTAAATATATTTAAAATTAACTTTGTATGAAAAATATTGTCAAAATATATGTAAAATATTGAATTATTCAAACAGCTCTAACTTGAAAATCAGCAAATTTCTGCAAAAAATTTAAACGTCTTTTGTTACATTTAAGGATGCTTTTTGATGTGAAATATTTTAAATGGCGGCGACATGACGCAACAAGAGTTGTTTTTCATGTTCAAAATCATCAACATTACTAAAGTGTAATATTGAATAGTATTAAAACTTCAACCAAATATTTTTTTCCATCCTCATACTTGATAAAAGTGTTGAATCATAAGCTTTCAGATGATGCATAGCTTTGGAGAAATATTGCGTTCCTAATTTATAAATTTTGTACTTTATTTCATTGTTACATTTTTCAATGTTTTGACTTTAGCCGTTTTGCCGTCATAAATGTCATAAAAATTTAAATTTTAGTACAATTTCAATTAAGGATCATAATAATATAACACATCAGGTATATTTTAAAATGATAAAAAATAAAAAAAATTCAAAAAAGTTTTTGGTAGTTTTGACCGCCCCTTCATATGGAGCCCGACCATTGTGCAATGGGACAAATGGATCATTGAAGGTAGTTTTTGCAAGTGCTCACCACATCAAAATAAAGGCGCCACTGTATATGGAATTCAACATTGTGACAGCATTGCTGTTCTGTCAAACACACAAGGCTACGATGGCTCTATCTATGCTTTGGTTATTTTAATGATCCATTGACTTGGCTTGCTTTTCATTGACTTTCCGAACAAAGTTAATTTTTGGTAAGTGTTTTCTAAAACTATATGTAAAAATAAACAGTTCGATGACAAGTGTAAATGCACAAAAAGTAACATGGGACAATTATGCGTATAACGGCAGTTCGTATGTTCCAAATCGCTCTACTTATATTTTTTTCTAAAAAATGTTACCAATCAGGAAAACCGATGTTAAATTCTTATCAAATTAACTCTTTTTCCATACAAATTATAAGAAAACTCAGAGATGAATTGACCTTGAGCCAAAAGTCTCTAACATAGAGATAAAATAATAATAAAACTAAAGCTGGTATTTTCCGTGCTCTTATTTTCTCAATTGATACAAATATGTATATATGAACAATGAAGTATATTTTTGCGATTCATTCAGACTCAGGAATATTTTGACTACGCTTTATCATTTTATCTCATTATTATCATGATTATTGAGAGTAAGCTGGAATAAGATGCTCCACTACCGGTCTTTTATTTTTCAATATATGAGCACAAGTTACTTTGAGGTTATTTTCGTTTATTTTTTTTATTATTATTCTCAATTTGTTAGTTCAATATACATGTTTCTCAACTCATCTCTTATATTTACTAAACAGTATTTAGTAAGTAATAACATGAATTTCTCTTTTTTACAATTTAAGTTGACACATACTATCATTGAAAGGAATTCTACAAAAAGGCTATCATTTATAACCACCACATTGTGAGCATTGAATTCACTTAAATAAAGAATTCTCTACTCTGACTAATGAAAATACGGCATGATAGTTACTGCGTATTGAAAAATTGAAGGTGATGATTCATCGATTTCAAGGCGGCATACGACAGTATCGACCGCGTAGAGCTATGGAAAATCATGGACGAGAACAGCTTTCCCGGGAAGCTCACGAGGCTGATAAGAGCGACGATAAGAGGTGTGCAAAATTGTATGAAGGTTTCAGGCGAACATTCCAGTTCGTTTGGATCCCACCGGGGACTACGACAAGGTGATGGACTTTCATGCCTGTTGTTCAATATTGCGCTAGGTGGTGTTATGCGGAAAGCCAGGCCTAACAGCCGGGGTACGATCTTTACGAGATCCAGTCAATTTGTTTGCTTCGCGGATGACATGGACATCGTCGGCCGAACATTTGAAAAGGTGGCAGACCTGTACACCCGCCTGAAACGCGAGGCAGCAAAAGTTGGACTGGTGGTAAATGCGGCCAAGACAAAGTACATGCTAGCAGGTGGGGCCGAGCGCGACAGGGCTCGCCTAGGTAGCAGTGTTACGATAGACGGGGATTCTTTCGAGGTGGTCGACGATGTAGTGACTAGACCTTTTTAAGTAGCCGAATTCAGACACTTTCCCGATCACGCTTTCCTTAGAATTTCAATCGAGTTAGACTAAATAATTAGTACTTTCTTCATCATTATAAAAGCACGTTTATTATTTCCAAAACACATCAACAAACTGATTCCTCTTTTTCTTACGTAAACCTATGCCTACTATGATCTGCATTGATTTCATTTTCAGTACTAGTTAAACAGTTCGTTGGTTCACGAACATATTTTGTTTTAACTATACTCTGCTTCTAACCTCTCATAATCCCTACATTCACCCCTTCCTCTACTCTTAGTACGTAAATGTTATTTTAAATTATGTTGCATGATATAAGATTTTTTTCTTCATACTTGAGAATTACTTGAGAATAATAAAAAGCTTCTTCCTGGATGGTCACCAATTCCATGTTTCATCATTACGATTCCGCTATCTGTTATAAAACTGTTTACTTGAATCTTGATATGACCCTGAAAAGACAAAAGTAAATTTAGTATTGCCCAAACAGCTTTACGATTCTTTTTAATAGTGTTCGTTTCCTGTATCCACCGCGATTGAAGATATCAGCAACTGCCTTTTCTCAACGTTTGATTCAAATAGTTTCTTCTCCGGATACCTACTTCTTCTAGAAAAAATCAAGGTTATAATTAGTTTGTTTGCGTGGTCTTGAATAACATTCGGAACATTTTTAACTCCCACAATATTCCTTAACGCCAACATGAGCATAAGAAATAGAAGTCATCTAAAATTTCAATAACAAAAACGCTTTACACATTTTAATTTCATATTACTGAGTATCTATGCTTTTGAAATGTAACTTTGAAAAGAGCTTTCCAGACTGTCAAAGTGAGCATATAAGATCGAAATCTTCTAAAACTCCAACAACACAAAACGTGTTAAACTTTTCAATTCGTTAAAAAGATACCTATTTTCAAAAATTAAAGTATAATGAAAGAGTTTTCCAGGCTAACAATGTCAGTGTGCTCATAGGAAAAAGAGATGTTCTATAATTTCAACAGCTCAAAATGCTTTACACATTCTTATTTTATGTAATTGGTTATCTTTGCTCTTAAAATGCCACTTCGTTATTTTTTTATAGACTCATAACGTAACAGTGACCATAAAAGATTGAAATTTTCCAAAACTACATCAGCACTTTAACTCTACTTAATTGTCTATCTGTGATTTCAAAATATTACTTCGGAAAAAGTTTTCCAGGCTTATAACGTGATGGTGAGCATAAGAGATCGAAATGTTTCAAATTTTCAACAGCACAAAATGTTTTACAGATTCGAATTTTATGTTACCATTTCTATGTTCTCAAAAGCTACCCTCTCGGGGAACTCGCATTTTTTTTTTAGCTTATATTCGTTCCAATTCAGCTACCCTCTTAAGAGACTTTTTTCAGAACAGTTATTCCGATCTCAATTATGAACTTATTTATTACATTCATTTTTTATTACTTTTTTCCTAAAAAAATCGAATTCTTTCAAACTTTAATGGGCACAGCAAAATTTAAAAATGTTAATGTAAGCAATTTGTATACATTGTTTTAGTTTTTTTTTAACAATGAAATGTGTTAGCTTCGTATTCTATTTCTCTATCTATTTCCAGGCTCATAAAGTCAACTGATCGAAATCTTCCAATATTTAAAAATCAGAAAATGCTTGACATTCTCTATTTTTTTTTTTTTGTAACTGGTGCTCTATTTTCTTAGCGTACTACATATAAAAGAGTTTTTTTTTTAAAGCTCTTTACCCTTTTTTCATTCTGTGTTAATGGCAGTATATGTAACGCAAATAATAGTCCTTCTAGCTAATTACTTTAAATTGAGTATAAGAGATCGAAAACTTTCAAAGTTTCAATTACACAAGTCGCTTTATAGATTCTCATCACAGTTTTACTAATTATATATTTTAAACATGCTACTTGGAAAAAAAACTCGCTTACTGTAAGATATTCTCTCAGAGCACTTGCTGTTTTGTCCTATTTAGGAGACTTGTTTCGTGTTAGCTATTCTCTCAGAGTTCTAGTATTTTTACAGTGGTTATTTCTGAAAACTGACCTATCAATTCAGGTATTTGCATTATTTCTGTTATATTTTCACAAGTCTCCCTTTTTTCACTTCCCATTCGATAAACTCACATTATCTCATTTCAAGATTTCTTAATTTTATCAGCAAATAGCAATTCAAATACTTGTAAGTCAATCAAAAAACGGACATTTCCTAACAGGTCCTCAGATTTGCACACGTTATTTCTCTCACCTCTGGGAGCAGATGCGCCATGTAGTGACTAGACCTTTTTAAGTAGCCGAATTCAGACACTTTCCCGATCACGCTTTCCTTAGAATTTCAATCGAGTTAGACTAAATAATTAGCACTTTCTTCATCATTATAAAAGCACGTTTATTATTTCCAAAACACATCAACAAACTGATTCCTCTTTTTCTTACGTAAACCTATGCCTACTATGATCTGCATTGATTTCATTTTCAGTACTAGTTAAACAGTTCGTTGGTTCACGAACATATTTTGTTTTAACTATACTCTGCTTCTAACCTCTCATAATCCCTACAGACGAGTCCTTGGATCCTTGCTGACGGCTGACAATAACGTTAGCCATGAAATACGGAGGCGCATCATCAGTGGAAGTCGGGCCTACTATGGCCTCCAGAAGAAGCTGCGTTCAAAAAAGATTCACGCCCGCACCAAATGTACCATGTACAAAACGCTCATAAGGCCGGTAGTCCTCTACGGGCATGAAACGTGGACGGTGCTCGAGGAGGACCTGCAAGCACTTGGAGTGTTCGAACGTCGGGATCTTCGGCGGTGTGCAGGAGAACGGTGTGTGGCGGCGAAGGATGAACCACGAGCTCGCTCAACTCTACGGCGAACCCAGTATCCAGAAGGTGGCCAAAGCTGGAAGGATACGATGGGCAGGGCATGTTGCAAGAATGCCGGACAGCAACCATGCAAAGATGGTGTTCGCTTCGGATCCGGTTGGTACAAGAAGGCGTGGAGCGCAGCGAGCTAGGTGGGCGGATCAAGTGCGTATCGATTTGGCGAGCGTGGGGCAGAACCGAGGATGGAGAGATGCGGCCACGAACCGAGTATTGTGGCGTGAAATTGTTGATTCAGTGTTATCTGTGTAGATGTTAACTAAATAAATGAAATGATAAATCATGTATTAAAGTTCTTTAATGAATGTTCGAATCCTCTGAGCAGAATCTCAAATAGAGAAACTTAAAAGTAGATGGAGTGCCGTGTACCTTTTAATTCCGCTCCTAAATGCTTATCTTTGACAGATACGCGTATTTCGACTACCACTTGCAGTCTTCTTCAGTAGTGGATACGAGTAACTGACACTGAAGAAGACTGCAAGTGGTAGTCGAAATACGCGTATCTGTCAAAGATAAGCATTTAGGAGCGGAATTAAAAGGTACACGGTACTCAATCTACTTTTAAGTTTCTCAACCATGTATTAAAGGTTAAAAACAAAGTATCACTGTCGCTCGCCAATCGTAACAAAACGAATCACTTTTATTAAAATGTCAGTCACAGAGTACGTCCTGGACCAAGCAAATTTAGTTCATCGGTTGATAAGTTATGGCAAGCATGCATCAAAACAAAGACGAAAAAACTGAGAGAGAGAGGAGACAGCTCACTGACAACTGGCTTGTTTTCTTTGCTTTTTTGATTTCTTCTTTTCATGTTTGGGTTGTGCACAATGGTTCGGAGACCACAAACTGGGTCAAAACCATTTTCGCATACCATTCGTTATCAAAAGGATCATAAAATTTAAAAATTACAATAGCAATTTCAGTCCTATCGACAATATTTAAATAACCAACGATTTTATATGCGAGAGCACAGGAAAACAACCTGAAGTTTCAATCACATCCAGTTTTAGCTTGGTCAAATTTTTACGGTTTTCCACGCTCTGCCCTTCGAATGTGCGGGTGCGGTTTTCCAGTGACAGTTGATGACAGGTTCCCTTGACTTTTGAGAGCTCGCAATCTAAGCCAGCTGTCTCCTCTCTCTCAGGTATCAAAGCATGCTGTCAAACTCTAAAGTAAGTGGATGTGTGAAGTGTGCAAATGTCACTGTGCAAAAATTTTCTGCACAGTAGTCTAATAAGGTTCAAAATGCTCAATAAAAAGAAAAATACAACTGTTAGTCTAATGTGCGCGAAGAACACTATGTTGAAGAGGGTGATCAAGATCCAAGGAATTCATTCATTCATTTATAAATATTTCTAAGAAAATTATTCCATCCCTACTTTTTATACATGACTAAAATTTAAGCATCTACCCTACATGTGAATACAGATTAATTTTTGTTTCCATCCGTATTCAAACTAACGAAAACAGTTTCACAGCACTAAGCGCTGTCGTAGATCAACACGACGCCTCGCCCATCGCATAACGTTCATTCCATAAGATATAATTTTGCTAAGTATTGGATGCTGATGTCCACGGCACTACTACACCAGTTAACCACAAACTCAACACTTAGAAGTTGAAGAGGAATTATATTTGTGTAGTACCAATACACCTGCTAGAGATGCCGGCTTGCCGTCACCTATCTGTTTGCATAATCACGCTATCAATCCGTTTTGTTTGATGTCACGATTCTTTAGCAGGCATTCACCGAGCAGGGGACAGATAGCTTTCAAAGGCAAACACAACAACCAATCAGTTTTAATTATACAACAGGTATACATTATTATTGTCGGCCCGCGAGTCGCGAACAATGCAATTACTTCTTCCCGGCCCGATTCTGGGCGAGCCGATCGCGATAGACTGCGGCCAGTTCTTCGGCGCCCTCCTGGTTGGTTCCCTTGTAATAGGGTAGCTTCTCTAGGCGTTGAACCCATGCGGCCAGTTTGGGATACTTGGCCGCATCGATCGGGAAAATGGCATGATACGATGCAATGCTAGCAATACAGCTAAGGTCCGCCAGGGTCATCCGGTTGCCAACGATGTACTCATCCACGAGCGTATCGTTCAACAGCTGGTACGCCTTGCACGCGTAGTCAATCTTGTCCTGCGGGGTGTCCGGGCTTCCGTAGTACAAGATGGGTTCCTACATTTGGTAATTGATAGCTTATCAATCTCTAAGCATTTGTACCGAAAGGTTATCACACTCACCAGGTAGAACCGCAAACGGGCGAAAAGCACTCCTGAATCGAAATGTAGGGCAGCGTTGATCTTGGCACGTGTTGCAATGTCCTTCGGATACAGCGAATCGTCCTTAGCGTACTTGCTCACCAGATAGATGATGATGGCGTGGCTATCGTAAACGATCGTCCCATCCTCGTCGACGATCAACGGAATCGTATGTTGGGGATTCATCTGCCGGGTAGGTGAAAAGAAAAGTCTGGTTATCTGGTTTCAAAGTCAATCAAATATCCACGATCTCCACCGTACCTTGACAAACTCTGGCTTCAGATGATCACCCGCGATCAGATTGATCGGGTGAACATCCAGGTCCAAACCAATAGCCTTGGCCGTCAGCTCAACTGCCCGTCCCGGAGGGCTCAGCTTGGCCGTGTAGAGTTGAACTTTTCCCATTTCTAGTGGTGAAGATTAACTTGAGAGTGGTTTCAAACGACGTTCGCTTGACGAAAGCTGAATTCGCACTGGCGGGCGTTCTACCGGTGAGATTGATACACATTGCGATTTTGTGTCTGGCTGTTTGAACGAGTCGTTTGATGTACAGATGTATCTCAAAGACGAATTTGTGCGATTTGCTTATCGGTGTGTGAGTTGAATATTTACTAAGCAGTCAAGCGATACGGTATAGCTTTTTGAGGCATGATTTGTGTATTAAACGTTGTCATCTACTACCAGCTTATCATCTGTATACAAAACGAGTAAAAATTTGCCTTGAGCGCATTTTTTTTGTTCTTTATATGTATCTTAATATGCATCTCATACAAAAATGATAGTTTTGTGTGTTCTAACCACTACACCAGGTCCGTCCCCCTAAGAGAACTGGTATTTGGGGCAACTTAATTTGGGGAATCAACATTCGGGGAAAAGTAGCGCAACCGAACGGATAATGCTTTGCAAAATCGAAAAAAGTACAATTTGATTTTTGTAAAATGTTTTTTGATTCTCATCAGTTTGAATATGGCGTAAGAGTTTGTAGTTCTGTAAATGTACGTGAAAAATAACTAAAAATATATTTTGTAAGAAACTATTGTGTAATCTTGCATCTATTTTGTATGGTTGCTGCATATTGATACATTTTATGTACTATCTGAATATTTTCAATAGCTTATAAGTTATAAAATAGATAAATCATAAAATGAAACTCGTAAAAATTAGACCTTGATCAATTGTTTTGATAAAACTAAAATGTGAATGAGACCATTACAAATGTGTATGCGACAGCGCACTGCGATAGTTTTGAGATGCTCCCAAAAATTTCTTAAGATTTGTGAACAAGTAAAACAATGTTTCCATAGCAAATTATTTGTAGCTATAAAATATTTGATCGAATTTTTTTTTATATTTTCTTGTTTATTCTGTTATTGTTGATATTGTTGTAAGAAATTTATATGCTGGATTGTATCCAAAATTCAAAACGCGAGTGTCCAAAGTAGAGCCAGGAATCAAGAGTTGCACCATTTTGCCGGTATGAGAATCCTTAAACAGTGTTATTTTTAAATAAAACAGCCTATTCAGTAACTTTACAAAGCATTTCAACTTTTATCAGAAACTGTTTTACAATGTTGATAATGTCTTTTAATTCATTTGCTTATAATTTTGTTTCGGAATTTTGCCAGAAATGTTCCTAAACGCGAACATAAAGCTTTCAACAGCTGTTTCTAAATTTATCGAATTTCTTCAAAATTATTAATTTTGATACACATTTTTTAAAGTATTCTTTTGTTTGCTTTCCATAGATTTTACAAGTAATTCTTGCTTGAATCTCTTCAAAACGACAGACAAAGCCTATTTCTTATGACCTTTTCCACAGTTATTATTTTTCGTTGGGATTTGAACCACTGCGACCATGAATTTGATGTGTTGTGGTATACCCCTGTTTAATTTGCATTCTTTCAGGACGACGAATTACCGTTTGTGGTAAATGCCGTTGACTGATGATGCGAAGTACTCCAATCCGGTATGATTCTTAGAATGAAAGCGATAACCATATTGATGTTTTCTAACCAAATTTCAAAAGAGTTTAAAATGTCTTTATTGAAATATTGTTTACTAAGTACATATAACGCTGGACAGTCACCGAGCAAATGTTGTGAGGTCTCTACTTCCCAGTCGCAAAACTTACAGACAGCAGTTTGACATCGATTGATTTTATTCAAATGATATCTTGTCGGGCAATGTCCTGTGAGAAGCCCAATAAATATGCTTAAGGATTTTTTGTTTAAACCTAAAAGTTTTTTCCGTAACGTTTTTATTTGGAGTTATAATAACAGTTTTGATTGCCTTAAGGTTTCTGTTGCAATTCAGTTTGACTGTATCATTTGATCCTCCTATTGTTTCAATTTCATTCATATTAAACATTTGGATACACCGTATAAGGTTTCTGGTCCTATGAACTGGACACTTGACCCTTTCCTTGCAAGTAAATCCGCTTTTTCACTACTTCAATACCACAATGGTCTGGTACCCAGTATAAATTAACCTGGTTCTTAACGGACAATTGCTTTAACAGTGCATTCTCATACCAGTTTTGATATGCTTGTGAATGATTTTAAAGCTTTCAGCGCTGCTTGGCTATCTGAAAATATGCAAATCCGTGCATGTCTGTATTTCATTCTCAGACACAAAGATGCACATTCTGTAATGGCATAAATTTCTGCAAGGAAAACAGTGGTCTATCTTCCCATTGGTATTGAAATATCAATATCTGGGTCTGTAATCCCAGCCTCGGTGTTCTCATTCATTTTTGAGCCATCAGTGTAAAAAATTATCGATCCTGGTGAGATATTCGGACCCCCTGATTTCCATACATGGTTTGTTTCAAACACGTTATATGGTACAGTTCATCCTGTTATCCATCCAGTCTTCGTTCATTACTACCAATGGATTTA
Source organism: Aedes aegypti (assembly GCF_002204515.2). Lineage (NCBI taxonomy): Eukaryota > Metazoa > Arthropoda > Insecta > Diptera > Culicidae > Aedes > Aedes aegypti. The sequence goes on from NC_035108.1 coordinate 351,627,214, forward strand.
TTGGAAAATCTTTCAGTGTACTGAGATGCCCGGAAAGATTGTCTTTTTAAAAATGTATGAGTTCTTTTCAGCCTTTGCGCACTCTTTTCAGCTTCTACAGTTATTAACTAAGAGTTTTATTTGCCAAATGAACCCTTTTGCATTCGTTTATCTTATGGCAAGAACGAAAATACTCTATGCCTGGGGAAGTCGAGAAAAATTAATTATTTTTATATGTTTTAACATGTTTTTCGAAAAAGAAAATTGAATTTTTCAACTACCTTTCTGTTGTACACACAAAGCGAGGAGCTGCACTGTGTTTTATTTTCTCGATTTCATGCGCTTTTTGAATAGCGCCCAAACCGTTGATTTTAGCGATATAGTTTGTTCGGAGAAGTTTCTTGGTGTATTAAAGCGCAACTTTTGACGAAAAAGTTTTGTGATCAATCCACCTAGCAGTGAGATAGAAAAACTATTTTTTCAAAACATTTAGATAGACATATGGTGTCTTCGGCAAAGTTGTAGAATTGGCAATTTGAAACAACTTTGTCGAAGATACGATTTTTCTATCTCTTATACTTTTTGAGATATATGCCGTTGTATGTGAATGGCCCCTAAAAATAATATTTTTTATCATAACTTTTTTCCAAGATTTTTAACATTTTTTGAGTTTTCTACAAAGTTGTTTGTCTTGAAAAAAAACCGTGTTTTTGCCGAACATATCATCAATCTATCTTTTGAAATAACAAAGTTATTCATGAATTACTCTTTTTAGTCTCATGTCTTCTTCAAAGTTGTTAAATATCTTAAAACGCGTGTTTTTGCTGAATATCGCACCTCTCTATCTCTTAAGGAAAAAGAATTATCAGTCGAATTCGTTTTAATAAGGCATATTTGTTTGATAGTAAAAACCCATGCAAAGACGCTTATAGACAAAAGTTTCTATCAACAGCCGAAAGGGAAGATATGGTACTTTCATGATTTGTAAGAGTTGTCTGCGCCATTTTGCGCCGAAGCCAGTTATAGAGGCCTAAACTACCCCTTGGAAAAAGAGTAATTCATGAATAACTTTGTTATTTCAAAAGATAGGGTGATGATATGTTCAGCAAAAACACGGGTTTTATATGACAAACAACTTTGTAGAAAACTCAAAAAATGTTAAAAATCTTGGAAAAAAGTTATGATAAAAAATATGATTTTTAGGGGCCATTCACATACAACGGCATATATCTCAAAAAGTATAAGAGATAGAAAAATCGTATCTTCGACAAAGTTGTTTCAAATTGCCAATTCTACAACTTTGCCGAAGACACCATATGTCTATCTAAATGTTTTGAAAAAATAGTTTTTCTATCTCACTGCTAGGTGGATTGATCACAAAACTTTTTTCGTCAAAAGTTGCGCTTTAATACACCAAGAAACTTCTTCGAACAAACTATATCGCTAAAATCAACGGTTTGGGCGCTATTCAAAAAGCGCATGAAATCGAGAAAATAAAACACAGCACGCTGACAGGTCGGGGGGTCGCGAAAGTCAAGTTTGGGAAACGATGCTCTAAACGATTTTATATAATGTTGATGTGTTCTGCAAAAATGATGTAAATAAGCATATCTCGTTCTATAACTGAGCATCTTGACATCTCGAACATTGATTTTCTTTTCTGGGACCACTTTTTTTGAAGGAATTTTAAGGAATTCAATAAATATTTGTTTTTGTTATGTTGTCTTTATGTTTTTTGTTCTGTTTTTTTGTTTTTGTCCAAGAATTTTGTCAAACATAGTTTAGGGTACCTACATTTCCAGGAATAGCTTTAAGCTATAGAATCATCTTCCGTGTCCGCAGAGGTCAAAACACTTATTTATATATGGTTGTATATATTGATAGTGTTTTATGTGTAAAAATATCGAAAAGCACCAGTCAAAAAATGAAATTATTTAAAAAATCTTATTTTGCCAGGTTTTGCCCCAACGAAATCCGGAATTACTCCGGAACCCCAAGGTAAACTCGTTCGTTGCAGTATTTGAAAATGGACATTACGATAAACATTGATTTTTTCAGAGATTTCCTAATTGTTTACTTTAGGATTATTTCAAATCACTCATCGAAAAATACTTTTAACCGCGTTCACAAGTTATTTCTTTTCCATTGATTACACTCTCATTACATTCTCCCCAAATTTCTTCATGTATTTCATTTGGAATCTCCACAATAAATATGAATCATGAAGTTTGATATATATAATTTAATTTGGCCATAACTCAAAAACGAAAAAAAAAGTACATTTCAAAAATTTCAGGGGTTAAAGCTTATAACATTATCTTCTCAAACATATTTTTTTGAAAATTTTCCACGAGTTGGAGCATAGTTTTTCCGGCTTTTCTTTACGAATTTTCTCAACGGTGTAAAATTTTTTGGAAAACTTTTTCCAGTTAATATTTTTTTTTAATCCTGAGAAAATTTGCTTTCATTTTCATAAAAAACTTTGTTCCGTTCTTGAGTTATGATTTTTCAAAGTAAGTAGTGTCAGGGGAAAACAAAAAAATTCCAACTGAGTTTTCCGGGAAAATAGGCGACCCTGAATTTTTCTCAATTTTGTTTTATTCATATATTGATGAGCCCTGCCTGTGGAAAAAGTTTCATGAAAATCTGAGACCTTTCGGCCCAAACCCGTACGGAAATAAAAAAAATCCCCATATGTCGCATGGAGGGTTTATACAGCATCATTGAATGGGCCACTTTCGTCAAGACTTTCGGTGGGACTAGGTCTTTCCAGAAGGTCGTAGAACTTTCTTATGATCATTTCTACTCATTATTTGACAAAACATGAAGAGTGAGGGAATGATCACCTCCCTCTGGGCTTTCGGAACATATCTAGCACAAGTAAACGGGGTTTCGTGTCCATATAGGTCAAAAATACCTAACTCTATGTGGTTTTATGAGTAAAAATATCGAAAAGCACCAGTCAAAAAGTGAAATGATTTAAAAAATCGTATTTCGGAAGTTAATACCAACGGAATCCGGAATAACTCCGGAACCATTAATTGAACCGGTTCCGTTTTGCGACCCTTCCAAATCGAGACAAATATGGATGCATGCCATTAATTTCAAAATAAAAAACAAAAAAATATTAGAAAATGACTTTTTAACAACTGATCGTAGATTTGAAGATCCTTAAAACAGACATTGAAACGCAAAGATGTGGAAGAACTCATACACTATCGAAGTTTTCGGTTTACACGGGCCTTTTGATCTCTGTATTATTCAATATCCTAAAAAGCCGAAAGACTAATAAAGTCGTTATTCCAAGCAGTTAAAAAGGTTGTTCGACCGGTAGTGCATATAGGTTCGCAATGTTTTGAGACCCAACATTTTTAAGACTCAAAGGATGACAGGCTGAAAGCTTTGATTAAATCATTAGGCTGAAAATATGGATCAAGTTATAAACAATCCTGAGCCTTATAGTTGTGCAAAGGAAATGTTTGCAATTATTATAACATCCAACCATGAAAAAATAACAATTGTTAATTAGTAGAGAAAGGATTGAAATAGAAAGAAAAAAAAGTATTTAAAAAGACACCGACACGTCAATGCTTCCACTGGACGATTTGTCCTTTGAAGGAAGCACCACACTAGACCAGAGTTTTCCAAACTTTTAAAGATTGTGGCGCCCTTAGCTATTTTCTGGGTTTGAAGCGGTGCACTGAGCATTAGGGTGTGGCTTATTTTTCCAAATGTCTCAGAACCAAAAAATCGTGTGCTTTTTTGAATTTAAATCACATAAAAATGTAAACTTCGAATTTTAAGCCAAGCGACTTGAAGGTGAATTTTCAAGTTATGAAATATGACCTTCAGTGAAGTCTTCATAACTTTGTTATTTTCCAATCAGTTTTGAAGTTCTTAGTATCATTCTGTTCAAAATTAAATTTACGAACAGTTTGCCGAATTTCAAATTTGTCTAAAATCAAAACTATCCTTAGTTAAAAATAGTTTTCTCCAAATTTTTCCTCTTTTTACTAAAAAAACATTTTTGTTTGGCCATAACTTCAGGAAAACATAACCAATTCTAAATCTTTTCACATGTTTTTGAAGCAAATTTAGTTTGTTTTAAATTGTGGGTACAGCAAATTGATATGACTTATTTACTTGGCCAAAACTGCCCAAAAACATGAATATTCAACGTAAAATATAATATTTGTCAAATATTTGTCGGTTACACGTAAAGCTGAAACTGGTTATTCTTATTTGTTGAATCTTCAGAAAGGTCTTAGAAGCAATTTCTCATAAATTAAAAAAAAAAAATTAATGAAATTTTTAAAAATATTTGCATTTGTCATTGCTTCATAAAATTTGGTTAAACAGTAAAATTGTAATTTCTGGCAAATACAACCAATAATTCAAAGAAAATTTTACCTTTTTTCATAAAAAATCATGGTTTTGGGTAGTTTTTGTTCAATAACTTAGTAAAACAATTGTTTAATAAAATCCGTTGCATACACAATATGAAAACAACACGCCTAACCGGATTCGCGAAATAATTCGACAATCACATTGTTCGCCGAACAAATGTTCATCGCTCGCCCACGCAAAGGCTAGCGTCAAGGTCGAAGGATCAAACACTACTCTGTCAAAGAGAGGATGTTGGTTGGTTTGACTTTATTAACGAGATTTTTAGCCCTAGGCTAGTTCATCTCGGGACCAACGGCTTTACTTCCCTTCCGAAGGAAGTCGTCTTTATAACTTTTTACATCATAAGTGACTATGTCGGGGATGGGATTCGATCCCAGGTCCTCGGCGTGAGAGGCGAGTGTTCTAACCACTACACCAGGTCCGTCCCCAAAGAGAGGAGTTTTAGAAATGCTAAAATCGCGTCAACTTCTAACATTACAATACAAAGCCTCAAATGTTCTCGATTCCAACGAAAATAGCTCTGATTTGATGTATTATAGGGTAAGGGATCCATTAGTTGTAGGTGTTCCTGTAGTTGCGGTAGTGACATTTATACGACATAGTTTCATTGAGTTAGTCATAGAACCGACACTGCCAATCAACGTATTGGCTTGTTGATACTCGAAATAGTTGAAAACATCGTTTAAAATGCTTCAAAATTGATGAAATTTGGTGCAGAACCACTTGGGCACTTTCATGATTCACTTTGGATTGAGGGGTTTTTCTCTGCCGAATTGTCTGAAACTTTTCCGTAAGAAGCGCTTCAGTACGACGCATATTGGGGACGCATGTTACTTCCCTTACAACAACAATATGTACATTCGCTGTGCTTTTCGAATTTGCAGCGGCTAAATGAAGTTGAATCGTGCTTAGTACCTCAACTATTGGGACATTTACCCAATTATTAGCTTTCGCTTTAGTTTTGCTTAACTGATTAACAGAAATTATGTTATTTAGTTTTGTATGTTCTGGGTCTATCAAAGTTACTCACATTATCAAAGATACCGTCAAACGGGGTGACTTGCAACACTGTTCAACTTCAACCAGCCAAAACCATGATCTACATGTCATCTAAAAGTGTAAATTCCTACTTGAACTTTTAATGTGGGAACATATTTCTAATAACTGTTTGAATAATGGCCACTATTTTAATTGTGACTCACACTTATTGTACCACCGATTCACTACAAAGTTTCTTTTGATACATGTGTTTTATAGTGAAATTTGGTTGTAAATTACAATGTGTTGCAAGTCACCCCGTTTGACGGTACTCCGTTTTACTGTACTTCAAAGATTGCATAAAGATCATGGAAAGTACATCATAAAACTGCAAATAAAATATGCGACATTTACATTTCCTAATGAAATTTGTAAGAAACACAAAGATCGCGACATTTCTGAAAAAAATATGTAAAAAATAGTTGAATAGTTTAAATTAAAACTTACTATTTCGAATGTAGGTATCTGGTGGACAGTAAACATATGAAACATTTTAGAGTTTAAAGGTATTTGCTCCCCTTACTAGCGATTTTTAGTGTTCTATATTTTCTTTTGCAATAGTGAAGTAATGTTTTAAAGTTCAATTAGTGGTTTTCTTAATATGGAATCGTTAAAAAAATAATCTATATCTCGATACCTCACTAACTCTTCAGTCCTCAGTACTCGTGCTACCGTCACCCCGCTCGTACTGTCTATCTCAAGCGAACTCTTTATCTAATGGGTGTACTTAGTGACTGTGTTATGTCTAAATACATAGAAACAAGAGAGATTTGGGTATTCAGAGTATCGCAGAGATACAGTGATGATCGACCATAATAACGTTATCAAGAAAACTCACGATTTTACGTGTAAACATAATATTACATACATTTTATGTAGGTATCCACTTTGGCACCAATACAGATCAAATCAAAACAGGTCCATTTCATCGACGATCATCATCAGTTTCACTTAGGCCGGCAAACGAACCGGTCACAAATTCACTACTGCTCTCCAAGAACAAATTATCTGCTCCACAATGACGAAGCTCATTTTGTACACGCTCCATGTGAGCCCACCCTGTCGGGCAGTGGAACTCTGTGCCAAAGCGCTGGGCCTTGAATTGGAACAAAAAACGGTCAATTTGTTGACCAAAGAGCATCTTACACCGGAATTTATGAAGGTTTGTAGATCGAAGCAATTTCGGGTGATGCTAAATGTAATTTTCTGTATTATTTTCAAAGATGAACCCTCAACACACCGTGCCGGTGCTAGACGATAACGGTACCATCGTTTGTGAAAGTCATGCAATTATGATTTATCTGGTGTCAAAGTACGGCAAAGATGACAGTCTCTACTCGAAAGAACTGGTTAAGCAAGCCAAACTGAATGCTGCTCTTCACTTCGAGAGCGGTGTCCTGTTCGCTCGTTTGCGGTTTGTGTGTGTAAGTATTCTCGAGCGTGATAAATACCTATGCAGTAGTGTGTGGCTTATTTTTGTATTATTTTTTTAAACAGTAGCTTAAACAACTCAAATCACATAAAATAGAACATAAAATAGTTTTAAACTACAACTAGTACTAGTTTAACGTAGGTTGCTCTGATTTTCCATCATTTCACTAATAAATTGAGTTTGTTTGATCATAACTTCATGAATACTTGACCATTTGTGAAGCTTTTTGCATTTGAAGAAGATTCGATTGTCTTTGAACTACAAAAGTACTCAATGAAGGTTTTTTAGCACCTAAAAACGTGAATTTTCATGCAAAAAGATTGCTGATAATTTAAATATGTTTTACTCCAAATTTGAGGTTTCTCTTCTTATGTTTGTTTTCTAGTTCAGAAGATAACGCGAACTTTTGGTTTTGAGAACTTGTGAAATATAAGCCACACCTTAAAACACATCTTGGACTCTGAACTTACTCTGTCAATTTTTCGCACCTCATAGGAACCAATCCTTTTCGCCGGAGGGTCTGAGATTCCAGCGGATCGTGCCGAATATGTGCAAAAGGCTTACCAACTGTTGGAGGATACCCTGGTGGATGACTATATCGTGGGAAATTCGCTGACAATCGCGGATTTCAGTTGCGTTTCGAGCGTTTCGTCGATTATGGGAGTAATTCCGATGGATAAGGAGAAGTTCCCGAAGATCTACGGCTGGCTGGACCGCTTGAAGGCGCTGCCCTACTACGAGGCAGCCAACGGAAGTGGAGCCGAGCAGGTGGCGCAGTTTGTCCTGTCGCAGAAGGAGAAGAATGCTCAAAAGGCATAATTTTTTATATTCTTTGAAACTCATACTCATATCTTTTATTGCAATTTAAAATACGAGAAAAAAAAAAAACAAAATATTTGTTGATAAAATAAAATTTTACTATCAATGTATGTTTCATATGTATTCCAATCGGCTTGAAAATAATTGAATTTGAAGCTGATAGGATTGAGAATCGCTTCATGGGATATTTGAAATATAACAGGGACATGATCAGAATCAACTTCGTGTGTAATCAGTTGGCTACAAAGGTTACTAATTTCGGTTAAGACCAAATTAATCGTAGAAGGGTTTCTAGAAGAGGAAAAACACATAGGGCTATCAGGCTATTTTTTGAGAAATACCCTGAAGAGCACTCATCAAATAAAATTCTGCCGTTGGAATTACTTTGAGAATTATTCCATGACCGATGTTTGGCGTTAAAGTCACCAAGGACAAAACATTTTGACTTAAGCGAGTCAATTTTTGCAAGTCAGATTAGAGCAAATTTACTTGCTGTCCAGAGCATTGAAAAGGCAAATAGGCAGCTATGAAAGTATATTTACCATGCTGTGTTTCAACAGAAACACCTAAAGCTTCAAAAACATTAGTTACAAATGACGAAACATGTTGTTTTATACGCCTATGAATGATGATTGCAAGTCCCCCACATGCCCCATCAAGTCGATCGTTACGATAAACAAAAAAGTTAGGATGTCTTTTCTGGACAAACATTTCAAAAGGGCACATCGACATTGGTAAACAATGGCTTTGCAAGACGCTGTTGAGCCCAATTCAACTCGATCGCGCTCACCAATACCACTATCAGGAAGAGCTAACACTAATCTTCTTGATAGTGGTGTTCGTTTGCGTGGGCGGGCAAAAATGGGCTCAACAGCAACGTTTCCGAAAAAAGGCTCAAGACCTCTTGAGCCCTTTTCAAATGTTTGTCCAGTTTTGAGTTAAGATACAGGTTTTAAATAGGTTTCAGTAATAACTGCTATATGCACGTTGCTAGCTGTAAGAAAATTAAACAGCTCATCCTCTTTACCATTCAAAGAACGAGCGATCCAATTAAAAAAAAATTAAATATATTAATATTATTATTAGGGGGCCTTCCTTAGCCGAGCGGTTAGAGTCCACGGCTACAAAGCAAAGCCATGCTGAAGGTGTCTGGGTCGGTCCAGGATCTTTTCGTAAAGGAAATTTCCTTGACTTCCCTGGGCATAGAGTATCATAGTACCTGCCACACGATGTACGAATGCGAAAATGGCAACTTTGGCAAAGAAAGCTCTCAGTTAATAACTGTGGAACTGCTCATAAGTACATTACGCTGAGAAGCAGGCTCTGTCCCAGTGAGGACGTAAATGCCAAGAAGAAGAATAAATAATTATTTATTGGATCCATTAGAAAAACGTAAGCCAATAACTATTTGATTAGTAAATTTTACACCAACTTAGACTGCTTCAGTCATAGTGGTGGTTTTGAACATTGCAACAATCATTGGATTCAATTGTTCAGTTAGAAAAATAAAATCAGAAGCCAGATTGGGTTCTCTTTTTCATAATGATTACTTGGACTGGGGAAAATTCAAGTATATCAGTTATTCCATTTTTGATATCTCCAGGTGACTTATAGGTTATATTATTATTATAGGCTATAGCCACTTGAGAGAACTTTCAAGACGACCTGGAACAAACGTTCAGTTTTGTCGTCAAAAGCTTTAAAAAAATCCTTAATGGAATTCAAGATCTCCTGCCTGAATCCTCCAAATTCGGAACAACTGACCACGATTGGTGGTACTCTTTGTTCCCCCACTTGATTCAATGAGCATGGGCTAGAGGCTGCTTCGATTTGATGTTCGGAAAATTTATCTAAAGCATCGAACTGATTGCTCATTTCGATACAATTATCAACATTTACCATTGCATTTTTGGAAGAAAGCGCGCATTCCGGAGAAACGTGTTTTCTCCAATTTTGCACGTTCAGTGACAGTTTTGAAATCCACTTTTTTGGAAGGAAGTTGCGAATTCAGAGGTTCACCCTTCCTTTTGTTCGACCCTTCTAAACGACAAGCCGTTACACCTTAAGTTTAGATATGACAAATAGCTGATTATATTTTGTCTTATCTTTTCCTTAGCATGACATTACTTTCTGAATTTTAAATTTACTTTGCAACAGTTGAATTTTTGAGAGAGTCCCGTTAACTTATGATAACAAATGTTGATTTGACAGCTGCTACGGATTGATTCGACTTACTTTGTACGAGTGTACGGGACGAAACAAAATGTACAAATGAACTCATAAAAGAAGTGTTTTATGCGAGGAAGCTCATCAATCTGACGAGTTTATCCACGGTATTTTGCGGGTTTGATGTAATTAGTATGAATAAACGAGTTGTAACGTGAACTTTCATGCGATTTCCGGTTGTCTGGGCAATAGTTTGTGTCCTCTATTTGAATCGACGCGTAGATAAATTTCCAATCGATTCATGGATAAATATTGAAAATCTATCAATAAATGACCGAGTTATTAGCGGTCAAAACCTGACCATTTTTCGTTACATGCTCAATTTTTCGTTTTTCTGAATTGTACCCCCCCCCCATATGTTGCCGAAAGACGTTATCCAACGTCAAAATCTGAGTTTAATCTGAGCCTTTGCAAATTATTTGGACTATTTCATAAAAAACATCATTGATCAAGTGGCTGCCTTCATTGATCATAGCAAATGAGCCCTTTTTGCTGTATTTTTCATTACTATTTTTAGCTTTTCGGGAGTTTTGTGGTAATTTCGGCACGATCAGGATTCCCAAATTTAAAAAAACATATGTCCCTTCTTCTTTACATCAGACGTTCAAGGAATTTTAGTTGCAGAAACTAAAAAGTTTGATTTGCAGTGAGACATGGTGCGCTGTTTTATTGAAACAAATTACCGCCAACACCGTTAGCACATGATGACTCACCATAGTAAAGGGTGTACGGAATCAAATTGCACCACTTTTAAATGGCTACAGCTTTCAACCTGTCGGGTGTTTTCTATTGAAATTTTGGATGTAATTTGTTTAATGTGTGTTTGTTTAGGCTATGTTAGTTTCACTAGCAAATGTGCAATCGTTGTAAAGACAGATGATCAGCAGCGGCGCATAGTGGTGCAGTTCTAAAAAAATCATGGCAAAAATACTTCATTCCAAATAATTTACTATTTTTAGCCATAAATAGTGTTTTGAAACATGATTTTGAGTTGAAGGTTCTATTTTGGACATTGTCACTGTTTTTGGTTTTTCAATTCTAACAAAATGGTTGCTATTAATACATTTTGATGCCCTCAACTTTTTTTTTCAAATAAAACTAACGTTTAGGCAAACTTAGGCAAGATGGATCTTCTTTTATTGATTCCTTGGTCTTAAAAGCATGTTTGTATAAAATATGTACGCAATGAGTGGTGGGGAGCGAAATTTATACTATAAAGATGCTGTTATTTAAAGATTTGACGTACCTACTATAATAAGCGTTTATTTAATAAGGTATCCGACACTTGAAAATAAATTTGCATTCGGTTATACTGAATCTAGATAAGAGAGAGTTATCGATCAGAAAAAAAATCTGCTAAAACCTAAATTTTACCGAGTTTTGGTAAAAATTATTTAGTCGAGTTTTGAAGCAAAAATTTAGGTTTTGAACATGTGCCGCTAACTAGAGTCCAAAAATGTTAGTCAATATGTTTCCTTGTAAATTCTCATACGTTTTCTCAACTATCTGATACTGTAGAGTGTAGATGAATGTTTAATTTTGTTTTTCAACTTAAAACTAAGTTTGGAAATTGGGTTTTTGGCAGCTATTCGAAAAACTGGACCTATGAGCGGCACCGTTATTGATTTTTTAACATTGAACTCTCGATTTGTGTACACTTCGATTGTTCTGGTCAATCACGGAGTGCAACTACGAAGCTGAGACGAGACTCGCGAAGTCGGTCTTCTTTTTCTGTGATTGCTGAGAGTTTTCTTATTCCACTCCGTGTTTATATCAATCATGCGCAAGCCGTTCAAACCTTCACATGAACACCCCAGCAAAAAATATTGCGTTTGGCTGCATTTGACGTTTCGTGACAGTGGAATCTGGGCTGCATATGACGTTGATATTTTTCCTCTTCGCGAGTCTCTCTCAGCTACGAAGCGGTCATCCATGTTGAAGCTCATGCTCATGATAAAGTTTGTGGCTGCACTCTTCTGCAAACTTTTAGAAAGTCTTATTTTGAACAACTTTGTCGAAGACACTTTCAATCAAACTCTTCATTTGCTTCACTGCTTTAAAAGCTAAGTACATTGATTCTAAAAGTTGTAACTTAGGGTGGACCCGAAAAATCAGTTGGTCTAACTTTTTTGTTTTCAGTTTCATGTGAATGATAGGGTTAGGTTCATTCCTGCATGAATTTTGGAGCGATTCCGGTATGAATTCAGAGGATAATGTAGAGAATTCATCTGAATAAGTTACTGTTTGATTTGCGAAAAAGGAAGTGGTCTATGAAAACTCTTGAAGAAAATCTTGATATCTCTTTAGGAATTTGTCGAGGAATATCTGAACGAATTTCAGAAAGTCGGAGATATTTCTTCTACATCCAAAAATTCTGTAAAAACTTTTGAGCAACCCTCGAAAAAAAATATACTTGAAAAATTTTGTGGGATGGCTTATAAAGTTATAAAGAAAATTCATTGATGAATCCAGGGAAAATACCTTAAACATCTCTGAAGGAATTTCTAACAGAATTCCCAGAAAAAAAAATTTGGTTAGTATTACTGTTTAAGAAAACTTTTCGACCGGAATATAAGTTGATAGCTGAATTAAAAATCGACAAACAGCTAACAAAAGGTAACCATTAATTTTTCACGGGAATACCTTCTTTGAACTTGCAATCGCAATAAGTAATGAATACAATCGTTAACTGTTGAATCAACTCACACCAGATCCGGTAACACAAATGTGATTAAGGTGAACATAGAATAAACGCACACCTTGTGTTTTCGTGAGCACATATCTGAGAAACCAAACAGGCAATGTATTTGAAAATTTTATCGATTGACTACTCACTTGCGGTGATCAATTACTTAAACTTTTTAGCACAAGGTATTATTTGGATCCCCAGATTTGTGATCTTGAACATTTGTGATGTGGTTTTTATTCGTATTCAATCAAAGGCGTTATAGAATATACATCAAAGAAGTGATTAGACGATTTGTGTGTCGCCTAATGGGTAAATCGATTTCCGCTTTGATTTTCATGACAAATGTGGCATGAATGATTTACAAACGATTTCTTATTGTTTGACTATGTATTTGATTACTCATCCAATTTTTTTTATTCCGTTTGTTCCAATTGAGCTGGTAATATGAGTAACAGACTCAAACGTACATAAATGAAGCTTCAAGCATTCAAATCAATTTAATTGGATACTTATCTCCTACCTATCCATTTGGTTGAATCTAACTTACTCGGAAATAAAACGACAATGACCAAACCAATTGTATACACGCTCTACTTAAGTCCACCTTCGCGAGCTGTGGATCTCTGTGCGGTAGCGCTGGGAATCGAATTGGAACGCAAAGTTATGAATCTGCTAGAGAGGGAACATTTGGACCCGAAATTTCTCAAGGTACAGGTTGTTGGAAGATTGGTGGTACAGATTGAGACTTAAACGTTACTTTTCAACAGATGAATCCTCAACATACGATTCCGGTGCTGGATGATGGTGGGATAATTGTTCGTGATAGCCATGCCATCATGATCTATTTGGTATCCAAGTATGGGAAGGACGATAGTTTGTACCCGAAGGATTTGGCTGAACAGGCGAAAGTTAATGCTGCCTTATACTTTGATTGTGGAGTCCTGTTCGCTCGTTTGCGGTTCATTACTGTTAGTCTTCATAGTGTGGCAGATAATTTACAGGTTCGAAATAGTTAATTGACTTTATTAAACATTGTAGGAACAAATTCTGATGGGAGGAAGTGAAATTCCGGCGGAAAAGGCTGCTTACGTGGAGTCGGCTTACCAACTGCTGGAAGATGCCCTGACCGATGACTTCATCGCAGGAAACTCTCTGACTATCGCAGATCTTAGCTGCGGGTCCACTGTCTCCACCGCGATGGGATTAATTCCGATGGACCGGGACAAATATCCGAAGATCTACGCTTGGTTGAACCGCTTGAAGGCACTGCCCTACTTCGAAGAATTGAACGACCAAGGGGCTGTGGAGTTACCGGCTATTATGAAAAACCTCATGGAGACCAATGCTCGCAAGGCTTGAGTTGAACTCTAATCAAACTAATAAAAGCTAGTAATTCACAGTGGTTGATTTTATTTCTTATTGTTTTCATCCAGTTTCTGCTTTAGAAATACCTTGGTCTCTTCCAACACTTCAGCGTTGAACTCCTTGTAGCACGGCATTGACTGTTCCATCCGTTTAAGAAAAGCGCAGCTTTTCGGATATTTAGACTCCTCCATAGGGCAAACTCCATTCAAGGACACCAAACAAGTGGTTACGCTTATATCCGCCAGCGTCAACGAATCTCCTACCAGGAAATCGCCCTTCAGCGCTCCTTCGAATAGATCGTAAGCCGCCTCAATTGCTTCCATTCGATCCCGGGGAATCTTCTTCAGACCAAAGTAGAACACTGGTTCAACGGCACCACGCAGTCTCGGAAACAAAACTCCGGAGTCGAAGTGGAACCAAGCGTTGATGCGAGCTTGGATGACGGGATCCTCCGGAAAGAGATCCCGATCCTTGGCGTACTTGGACACCAGATAGACGAGAATGGCATGGCTGTCGTACACCGGAACACCATCGTCGTCAATGGTCGGTATCGTGTGGAATGGGTTTAACTGAAAAGATCGAGAGTTATGAAAGATCATCTCTAATTGAGTTGCCACCTACCTTGAGAAACTCCTCGCTCATCTGTTCCTTTTTGGACAGATCGACAAACTTGAGATCGAGATCCAGCCCCAAAATGTGGGACAAGATTTGAACAGCTCGTCCTCCGGGGGTGCGACGGGTTGTATGCAGCACTATTTTGGAACTCATGTTTGGAGATGTGCGCTTATCAACTGCGACCAGTAAACTGAATGGTTGTGCTGACAAAAATGTTATGGGAATAAAACGAAATGTAGATAACTGCTGCTGAGCTCGATGACTGTGAAAAGTGACGAGATAAGACTGTGGCAGCTTCATGAACTTTAAAATATTGTCATAGCTGCGCTTTGCATTTACGAAAGTTATCAGGAGGACTGAGTACATTTGAAAAGGTTTTACAAGCCTTTAAATATTTTTTTGTTCAAGATTTTGGTATATAAATCCAATTTGAACTGTTTATAGGCAAACAAATTGTTGAACATGGCTCTTGCAAAAGCTGCTAATTGTTAACTGATAGAGGAAGACAAGATTTTTGAATTTGATTTGGTTTTGGAATTGATTAGACCTTGACAACTGAAAACATTTGTTAAATATATCACCTAAAAATGATAAGCTACTTCCATCATCACACTAGATAGAAATTGAGGACGCTTAGAACTGCATATATTTTTGACATTTTTCTCAATTAGGTAGTTAATAATATTTTGTTTTTCTCTTTCAAGAACGGAAACAGCTCATGGGATTTTTTCTGAATTATTTAATTTCCACAAATATCTATTTTATCGTTGTTAAGTTTTCAAAAAAAAAAAAAAATGAAAGAAATCATGTAGGAATATCAAGAATAAACAAAAAAAGCATGAATCTTGGAAAAAGCAACCCTACGAATAATTCCATAAAGAATTTACAGTGTAATCTTCAAAATGCTTGAATTCCTGAAAAGACACTCTGAGGCATTCCTCAAGATATTGTTGAAGCAATTCATGATGTAACCACTGAAGAAATCGATAAAAAGCATATCGGAGAAATCCTTGGATAGAGTTTATTAGAGAAAGTTCGGGGGAACTCATAGAAGAATCCCTGGTGAAATTTCCTGGGCTTAAATACATTATGGCAACAATACTGAGTACGTCATATACTAATGAGTGTAATGAATAATTCTAGATGCAAATACAAAGATATATTTTTTAATAATTGAATAAGATACTATTATAACAATGCTAAAGGATTCCAATTGCAAACCATTCACTATCTGGGCTCGATTGCAGTAAAGCTTGGCGAAGTCAATTTCACATGATGATAGCACAGAAGTCTAATATATAAAAAATCAACTAAAAATTAGTTAACCATGCGATGATAACAAAAAGACACAAACTAGTCTGCCTGAGTAAAGAAACTTAATTAGAATATGAGAAATCTATTTCAACACTTTTTTACAACTTTTGTATTGAGAGGAATCACTTGCGGCTCACATATCTATTCAGGAGTGTCCACAGGAATGCCTCTAGTGATTCCACCGTAGATTCTTCCAGTAAAATTTTCTCTGGGATTTTTTAGGAAAATTACCCAAGCACTCCTCTGGAAACTTTTCCAGGAATTAATCCAGAGATTATTTCAAGGACCAGGGCAGGATTTACAAATTTGAGGGCCCGGGGGGTTTTAAATTTCTTATGAACTTAAACAAATTTTAAATTTAAATTAATGTAACTAGTGTTTTCTATAATATTGTACTGCCCATAAAAGCATAACTGTCGCATGTTGATTTTCTAGCCAACACCTTTTTTCGTCGCGACATCCATGTTTTAATGTATATTTTACCATGCATATAAAAATTAACACACTTTATTTGAAAATGTTGTGGAAACATTTGATAGATAGATAGACAGATATCTTTATTTAAGAGATTTGCAGCCCGAGTCTGGCTCATCTCTTTAGAAAACACAGAAACATTTGAAGTTGATGCAATGCCATATTGAAAAAAGGCATAACAGTCTCTATATGAACATTCAACCCAGATAACAACTGTAAAACGTGAGTTATGTTCAAGTTTATATTTTTCGCTAATAAATAGAAGCAAAATGAGTTGTCTGTGCCGTTATATTGAATGAATATGGTATGTAGAAATGTACTAGAAAATTATGAATATTTGTATGAGAAGACAAACTTCAACCTATGAGTGCCATTTTATCAATGCCTACTTTTTTCATATGGGACAGTTATGCTTTTATGGGCAGTGTAATCTTTGTAGATTTTATATATTTACTGGTTTAATTCAATTGGTACCTAAATTCAATTTATGCTTATTCTCATCATGTTTTAATAGTCAAGATGTTGAACATGAAGTTGTTAAACAGTTTTTTTTAAGTAATTGGTGTAGGACTGTTGGCAGGTCTTTTTTTAGAGATTTCGTCTCAAGTTTTTTAGTGATTTGTCATGGATTCATACAGAAATTTCTCTAGAAATTCTCATAGAGATTTCTTTACCAATTCTTCCAGTGATTTTTCAAAGAATGAGATTTTTCTCTAGATTTTTTTTAATCCTTGAGCACTCCAATAAATACAGTAAATTCCTTACGGATTACCACGATTTTTTCCCAAAGACTATACTAGGAGTTCCACCAGATATTTGTTTTTCTATTCATTCTTGAGTCGAATTCTCCATATGTTACTCTAGGAGATCTCACAGAAGATTTTTTGAAGATGTTCTAAACATAAATATTAGAGTGCATACTAAGGAAATCGATGGATGAATCATCGGATAAAATCCTGAAGGACTTCCTTAAAAAATTTCAAAAATAATGTTTGGAGAAATTCCTGATGGAATCACTTAGGTAATTTTTATGGTTGTTCTTGGAAAAATCATGGTTATATTCTTGAGATATCCATAACAAAATTGTAAAAAGAATTCCTTACGAAAATTCTTGGAGGAATTCCACGGTAAATAATCACTTTATGAACTCCTGGAGAAATATTTGGAATATTCTCTGATTCTTTGGAAAAATACCTAAATTCTCACGAAATTTCTTGAGAAAATCGTGAACAAATAGTAATACTGTAAAACAAAAGTATATACCGTAATACTCTCGTAATTCCACGAGGCATTACAAGAATAAGAGAAATGTATGGCTTGATTCTATGATGCAGAATCAAACTCTGATCTTCTGGTTACTATTAGGTTACGATTTGTTTTTCTGCTTCCTGCTTGGTTCGTTTCGGCCTCTTTTTGACTCCTATCTGGCCTTTCTTTGGTCTCTTTATCAATCTAGAAGTTCCTATGATCAAGGCATTTAAACACAACCAGCCCTGCAGTGTGATCGATAGAGTAATTTTCAAATTTAATATTCAATGGAATAGGCCCTATACTGCAATATATAAAATGCATTCGAACCTAGTTTTAAAATTCATTGAGAAAGCATTTGTTACAGTTGGAAAAGTCACGATAGAAAATCGTTAGGAATTTAAGCATCATGATGGTACTCTACTTGTTTATTCAAATCGGTTTTGAATCTTTCTTAATCTTCTTGTTTCTCGTTATGTTCAGGTAATTTTCATAATTTTCGCCCATTGTTGCGGATCTATATATGAAAAAATGAATCTTTCCAATCATATTTTGTGATTCCCTAAAGAATGTATCATTGCATTGATTCTAATTATTCTTGAAAGTTTAATCACTAATATGTCTGTCCAGATTTTTGGGGCCATGGCCCCCTCGCCTCCTCGCCTATAAATGCGGTTCTGACAAGGACTCCTCCAAAGATTCTTTATGCGATTTCTCCTGATATCTCAGGTAACATTGGTAGCTGAATAACAGTTTATTCAGCTGAAAAGAGGCTGTATAAACAGCATTTTTGCTATAAAAAGCTGTTATTCAGCTATCATTGTTACCTGGGATCATTCCAAAAATCCTTCCAGAGGCTCCTCTGAGGATTTCTCCAGGAAAATATTTACAGTGATTCTTGCAAAGATGTCTTCAAGGCTGTAGTGTCCGTTCTACAGAGCCTTCACTGTTTTTAGAATATACTGTGGTCGAATACCAACACTTAAGTACATGTATACATGTCAGAATAATGAAATAGACCCAAACCCGTACGGAAATAAAAAAAATCCCCATATGTCGCATGGAGGGTTTATACAGCATCATTGAATGGGCCACTTTCGTCAAGACTTTCGGTGGGACTAGGTCTTTCCAGAAGGTCGTAGAACTTTCTTATGATCATTTCTACTCATTATTTGACAAAACATGAAGAGTGAGGGAATGATCACCTCCCTCTGGGCTTTCGGAACATATCTAGCACAAGTAAACGGGGTTTCGTGTCCATATAGGTCAAAAATACCTAACTCTATGTGGTTTTATGAGTAAAAATATCGAAAAGCACCAGTCAAAAAGTGAAATGATTTAAAAAATCGTATTTCGGAAGTTAATACCAACGGAATCCGGAATAACTCCGGAACCATTAATTGAACCGGTTCCGTTTTGCGACCCTTCCAAATCGAGACAAATATGGATGCATGCCATTAATTTCAAAATAAAAAACAAAAAAATATTAGAAAATGACTTTTTAACAACTGATCGTAGATTTGAAGATCCTTAAAACAGACATTGAAACGCAAAGATGTGGAAGAACTCATACACTATCGAAGTTTTCGGTTTACACGGGCCTTTTGATCTCTGTATTATTCAATATCCTAAAAAGCCGAAAGACTAATAAAGTCGTTATTCCAAGCAGTTAAAAAGGTTGTTCGACCGGTAGTGCATATAGGTTCGCAATGTTTTGAGACCCAACATTTTTAAGACTCAAAGGATGACAGGCTGAAAGCTTTGATTAAATCATTAGGCTGAAAATATGGATCAAGTTATAAACAATCCTGAGCCTTATAGTTGTGCAAAGGAAATGTTTGCAATTATTATAACATCCAACCATGAAAAAATAACAATTGTTAATTAGTAGAGAAAGGATTGAAATAGAAAGAAAAAAAAGTATTTAAAAAGACACCGACACGTCAATGCTTCCACTGGACGATTTGTCCTTTGAAGGAAGCACCACACTAGACCAGAGTTTTCCAAACTTTTAAAGATTGTGGCGCCCTTAGCTATTTTCTGGGTTTGAAGCGGTGCACTGAGCATTAGGGTGTGGCTTATTTTTCCAAATGTCTCAGAACCAAAAAATCGTGTGCTTTTTTGAATTTAAATCACATAAAAATGTAAACTTCGAATTTTAAGCCAAGCGACTTGAAGGTGAATTTTCAAGTTATGAAATATGACCTTCAGTGAAGTCTTCATAACTTTGTTATTTTCCAATCAGTTTTGAAGTTCTTAGTATCATTCTGTTCAAAATTAAATTTACGAACAGTTTGCCGAATTTCAAATTTGTCTAAAATCAAAACTATCCTTAGTTAAAAATAGTTTTCTCCAAATTTTTCCTCTTTTTACTAAAAAAACATTTTTGTTTGGCCATAACTTCAGGAAAACATAACCAATTCTAAATCTTTTCACATGTTTTTGAAGCAAATTTAGTTTGTTTTAAATTGTGGGTACAGCAAATTGATATGACTTATTTACTTGGCCAAAACTGCCCAAAAACATGAATATTCAACGTAAAATATAATATTTGTCAAATATTTGTCGGTTACACGTAAAGCTGAAACTGGTTATTCTTATTTGTTGAATCTTCAGAAAGGTCTTAGAAGCAATTTCTCATAAATTAAAAAAAAAAAATTAATGAAATTTTTAAAAATATTTGCATTTGTCATTGCTTCATAAAATTTGGTTAAACAGTAAAATTGTAATTTCTGGCAAATACAACCAATAATTCAAAGAAAATTTTACCTTTTTTCATAAAAAATCATGGTTTTGGGTAGTTTTTGTTCAATAACTTAGTAAAACAATTGTTTAATAAAATCCGTTGCATACACAATATGAAAACAACACGCCTAACCGGATTCGCGAAATAATTCGACAATCACATTGTTCGCCGAACAAATGTTCATCGCTCGCCCACGCAAAGGCTAGCGTCAAGGTCGAAGGATCAAACACTACTCTGTCAAAGAGAGGATGTTGGTTGGTTTGACTTTATTAACGAGATTTTTAGCCCTAGGCTAGTTCATCTCGGGACCAACGGCTTTACTTCCCTTCCGAAGGAAGTCGTCTTTATAACTTTTTACATCATAAGTGACTATGTCGGGGATGGGATTCGATCCCAGGTCCTCGGCGTGAGAGGCGAGTGTTCTAACCACTACACCAGGTCCGTCCCCAAAGAGAGGAGTTTTAGAAATGCTAAAATCGCGTCAACTTCTAACATTACAATACAAAGCCTCAAATGTTCTCGATTCCAACGAAAATAGCTCTGATTTGATGTATTATAGGGTAAGGGATCCATTAGTTGTAGGTGTTCCTGTAGTTGCGGTAGTGACATTTATACGACATAGTTTCATTGAGTTAGTCATAGAACCGACACTGCCAATCAACGTATTGGCTTGTTGATACTCGAAATAGTTGAAAACATCGTTTAAAATGCTTCAAAATTGATGAAATTTGGTGCAGAACCACTTGGGCACTTTCATGATTCACTTTGGATTGAGGGGTTTTTCTCTGCCGAATTGTCTGAAACTTTTCCGTAAGAAGCGCTTCAGTACGACGCATATTGGGGACGCATGTTACTTCCCTTACAACAACAATATGTACATTCGCTGTGCTTTTCGAATTTGCAGCGGCTAAATGAAGTTGAATCGTGCTTAGTACCTCAACTATTGGGACATTTACCCAATTATTAGCTTTCGCTTTAGTTTTGCTTAACTGATTAACAGAAATTATGTTATTTAGTTTTGTATGTTCTGGGTCTATCAAAGTTACTCACATTATCAAAGATACCGTCAAACGGGGTGACTTGCAACACTGTTCAACTTCAACCAGCCAAAACCATGATCTACATGTCATCTAAAAGTGTAAATTCCTACTTGAACTTTTAATGTGGGAACATATTTCTAATAACTGTTTGAATAATGGCCACTATTTTAATTGTGACTCACACTTATTGTACCACCGATTCACTACAAAGTTTCTTTTGATACATGTGTTTTATAGTGAAATTTGGTTGTAAATTACAATGTGTTGCAAGTCACCCCGTTTGACGGTACTCCGTTTTACTGTACTTCAAAGATTGCATAAAGATCATGGAAAGTACATCATAAAACTGCAAATAAAATATGCGACATTTACATTTCCTAATGAAATTTGTAAGAAACACAAAGATCGCGACATTTCTGAAAAAAATATGTAAAAAATAGTTGAATAGTTTAAATTAAAACTTACTATTTCGAATGTAGGTATCTGGTGGACAGTAAACATATGAAACATTTTAGAGTTTAAAGGTATTTGCTCCCCTTACTAGCGATTTTTAGTGTTCTATATTTTCTTTTGCAATAGTGAAGTAATGTTTTAAAGTTCAATTAGTGGTTTTCTTAATATGGAATCGTTAAAAAAATAATCTATATCTCGATACCTCACTAACTCTTCAGTCCTCAGTACTCGTGCTACCGTCACCCCGCTCGTACTGTCTATCTCAAGCGAACTCTTTATCTAATGGGTGTACTTAGTGACTGTGTTATGTCTAAATACATAGAAACAAGAGAGATTTGGGTATTCAGAGTATCGCAGAGATACAGTGATGATCGACCATAATAACGTTATCAAGAAAACTCACGATTTTACGTGTAAACATAATATTACATACATTTTATGTAGGTATCCACTTTGGCACCAATACAGATCAAATCAAAACAGGTCCATTTCATCGACGATCATCATCAGTTTCACTTAGGCCGGCAAACGAACCGGTCACAAATTCACTACTGCTCTCCAAGAACAAATTATCTGCTCCACAATGACGAAGCTCATTTTGTACACGCTCCATGTGAGCCCACCCTGTCGGGCAGTGGAACTCTGTGCCAAAGCGCTGGGCCTTGAATTGGAACAAAAAACGGTCAATTTGTTGACCAAAGAGCATCTTACACCGGAATTTATGAAGGTTTGTAGATCGAAGCAATTTCGGGTGATGCTAAATGTAATTTTCTGTATTATTTTCAAAGATGAACCCTCAACACACCGTGCCGGTGCTAGACGATAACGGTACCATCGTTTGTGAAAGTCATGCAATTATGATTTATCTGGTGTCAAAGTACGGCAAAGATGACAGTCTCTACTCGAAAGAACTGGTTAAGCAAGCCAAACTGAATGCTGCTCTTCACTTCGAGAGCGGTGTCCTGTTCGCTCGTTTGCGGTTTGTGTGTGTAAGTATTCTCGAGCGTGATAAATACCTATGCAGTAGTGTGTGGCTTATTTTTGTATTATTTTTTTAAACAGTAGCTTAAACAACTCAAATCACATAAAATAGAACATAAAATAGTTTTAAACTACAACTAGTACTAGTTTAACGTAGGTTGCTCTGATTTTCCATCATTTCACTAATAAATTGAGTTTGTTTGATCATAACTTCATGAATACTTGACCATTTGTGAAGCTTTTTGCATTTGAAGAAGATTCGATTGTCTTTGAACTACAAAAGTACTCAATGAAGGTTTTTTAGCACCTAAAAACGTGAATTTTCATGCAAAAAGATTGCTGATAATTTAAATATGTTTTACTCCAAATTTGAGGTTTCTCTTCTTATGTTTGTTTTCTAGTTCAGAAGATAACGCGAACTTTTGGTTTTGAGAACTTGTGAAATATAAGCCACACCTTAAAACACATCTTGGACTCTGAACTTACTCTGTCAATTTTTCGCACCTCATAGGAACCAATCCTTTTCGCCGGAGGGTCTGAGATTCCAGCGGATCGTGCCGAATATGTGCAAAAGGCTTACCAACTGTTGGAGGATACCCTGGTGGATGACTATATCGTGGGAAATTCGCTGACAATCGCGGATTTCAGTTGCGTTTCGAGCGTTTCGTCGATTATGGGAGTAATTCCGATGGATAAGGAGAAGTTCCCGAAGATCTACGGCTGGCTGGACCGCTTGAAGGCGCTGCCCTACTACGAGGCAGCCAACGGAAGTGGAGCCGAGCAGGTGGCGCAGTTTGTCCTGTCGCAGAAGGAGAAGAATGCTCAAAAGGCATAATTTTTTATATTCTTTGAAACTCATACTCATATCTTTTATTGCAATTTAAAATACGAGAAAAAAAAAAACAAAATATTTGTTGATAAAATAAAATTTTACTATCAATGTATGTTTCATATGTATTCCAATCGGCTTGAAAATAATTGAATTTGAAGCTGATAGGATTGAGAATCGCTTCATGGGATATTTGAAATATAACAGGGACATGATCAGAATCAACTTCGTGTGTAATCAGTTGGCTACAAAGGTTACTAATTTCGGTTAAGACCAAATTAATCGTAGAAGGGTTTCTAGAAGAGGAAAAACACATAGGGCTATCAGGCTATTTTTTGAGAAATACCCTGAAGAGCACTCATCAAATAAAATTCTGCCGTTGGAATTACTTTGAGAATTATTCCATGACCGATGTTTGGCGTTAAAGTCACCAAGGACAAAACATTTTGACTTAAGCGAGTCAATTTTTGCAAGTCAGATTAGAGCAAATTTACTTGCTGTCCAGAGCATTGAAAAGGCAAATAGGCAGCTATGAAAGTATATTTACCATGCTGTGTTTCAACAGAAACACCTAAAGCTTCAAAAACATTAGTTACAAATGACGAAACATGTTGTTTTATACGCCTATGAATGATGATTGCAAGTCCCCCACATGCCCCATCAAGTCGATCGTTACGATAAACAAAAAAGTTAGGATGTCTTTTCTGGACAAACATTTCAAAAGGGCACATCGACATTGGTAAACAATGGCTTTGCAAGACGCTGTTGAGCCCAATTCAACTCGATCGCGCTCACCAATACCACTATCAGGAAGAGCTAACACTAATCTTCTTGATAGTGGTGTTCGTTTGCGTGGGCGGGCAAAAATGGGCTCAACAGCAACGTTTCCGAAAAAAGGCTCAAGACCTCTTGAGCCCTTTTCAAATGTTTGTCCAGTTTTGAGTTAAGATACAGGTTTTAAATAGGTTTCAGTAATAACTGCTATATGCACGTTGCTAGCTGTAAGAAAATTAAACAGCTCATCCTCTTTACCATTCAAAGAACGAGCGATCCAATTAAAAAAAAATTAAATATATTAATATTATTATTAGGGGGCCTTCCTTAGCCGAGCGGTTAGAGTCCACGGCTACAAAGCAAAGCCATGCTGAAGGTGTCTGGGTCGGTCCAGGATCTTTTCGTAAAGGAAATTTCCTTGACTTCCCTGGGCATAGAGTATCATAGTACCTGCCACACGATGTACGAATGCGAAAATGGCAACTTTGGCAAAGAAAGCTCTCAGTTAATAACTGTGGAACTGCTCATAAGTACATTACGCTGAGAAGCAGGCTCTGTCCCAGTGAGGACGTAAATGCCAAGAAGAAGAATAAATAATTATTTATTGGATCCATTAGAAAAACGTAAGCCAATAACTATTTGATTAGTAAATTTTACACCAACTTAGACTGCTTCAGTCATAGTGGTGGTTTTGAACATTGCAACAATCATTGGATTCAATTGTTCAGTTAGAAAAATAAAATCAGAAGCCAGATTGGGTTCTCTTTTTCATAATGATTACTTGGACTGGGGAAAATTCAAGTATATCAGTTATTCCATTTTTGATATCTCCAGGTGACTTATAGGTTATATTATTATTATAGGCTATAGCCACTTGAGAGAACTTTCAAGACGACCTGGAACAAACGTTCAGTTTTGTCGTCAAAAGCTTTAAAAAAATCCTTAATGGAATTCAAGATCTCCTGCCTGAATCCTCCAAATTCGGAACAACTGACCACGATTGGTGGTACTCTTTGTTCCCCCACTTGATTCAATGAGCATGGGCTAGAGGCTGCTTCGATTTGATGTTCGGAAAATTTATCTAAAGCATCGAACTGATTGCTCATTTCGATACAATTATCAACATTTACCATTGCATTTTTGGAAGAAAGCGCGCATTCCGGAGAAACGTGTTTTCTCCAATTTTGCACGTTCAGTGACAGTTTTGAAATCCACTTTTTTGGAAGGAAGTTGCGAATTCAGAGGTTCACCCTTCCTTTTGTTCGACCCTTCTAAACGACAAGCCGTTACACCTTAAGTTTAGATATGACAAATAGCTGATTATATTTTGTCTTATCTTTTCCTTAGCATGACATTACTTTCTGAATTTTAAATTTACTTTGCAACAGTTGAATTTTTGAGAGAGTCCCGTTAACTTATGATAACAAATGTTGATTTGACAGCTGCTACGGATTGATTCGACTTACTTTGTACGAGTGTACGGGACGAAACAAAATGTACAAATGAACTCATAAAAGAAGTGTTTTATGCGAGGAAGCTCATCAATCTGACGAGTTTATCCACGGTATTTTGCGGGTTTGATGTAATTAGTATGAATAAACGAGTTGTAACGTGAACTTTCATGCGATTTCCGGTTGTCTGGGCAATAGTTTGTGTCCTCTATTTGAATCGACGCGTAGATAAATTTCCAATCGATTCATGGATAAATATTGAAAATCTATCAATAAATGACCGAGTTATTAGCGGTCAAAACCTGACCATTTTTCGTTACATGCTCAATTTTTCGTTTTTCTGAATTGTACCCCCCCCCCATATGTTGCCGAAAGACGTTATCCAACGTCAAAATCTGAGTTTAATCTGAGCCTTTGCAAATTATTTGGACTATTTCATAAAAAACATCATTGATCAAGTGGCTGCCTTCATTGATCATAGCAAATGAGCCCTTTTTGCTGTATTTTTCATTACTATTTTTAGCTTTTCGGGAGTTTTGTGGTAATTTCGGCACGATCAGGATTCCCAAATTTAAAAAAACATATGTCCCTTCTTCTTTACATCAGACGTTCAAGGAATTTTAGTTGCAGAAACTAAAAAGTTTGATTTGCAGTGAGACATGGTGCGCTGTTTTATTGAAACAAATTACCGCCAACACCGTTAGCACATGATGACTCACCATAGTAAAGGGTGTACGGAATCAAATTGCACCACTTTTAAATGGCTACAGCTTTCAACCTGTCGGGTGTTTTCTATTGAAATTTTGGATGTAATTTGTTTAATGTGTGTTTGTTTAGGCTATGTTAGTTTCACTAGCAAATGTGCAATCGTTGTAAAGACAGATGATCAGCAGCGGCGCATAGTGGTGCAGTTCTAAAAAAATCATGGCAAAAATACTTCATTCCAAATAATTTACTATTTTTAGCCATAAATAGTGTTTTGAAACATGATTTTGAGTTGAAGGTTCTATTTTGGACATTGTCACTGTTTTTGGTTTTTCAATTCTAACAAAATGGTTGCTATTAATACATTTTGATGCCCTCAACTTTTTTTTTCAAATAAAACTAACGTTTAGGCAAACTTAGGCAAGATGGATCTTCTTTTATTGATTCCTTGGTCTTAAAAGCATGTTTGTATAAAATATGTACGCAATGAGTGGTGGGGAGCGAAATTTATACTATAAAGATGCTGTTATTTAAAGATTTGACGTACCTACTATAATAAGCGTTTATTTAATAAGGTATCCGACACTTGAAAATAAATTTGCATTCGGTTATACTGAATCTAGATAAGAGAGAGTTATCGATCAGAAAAAAAATCTGCTAAAACCTAAATTTTACCGAGTTTTGGTAAAAATTATTTAGTCGAGTTTTGAAGCAAAAATTTAGGTTTTGAACATGTGCCGCTAACTAGAGTCCAAAAATGTTAGTCAATATGTTTCCTTGTAAATTCTCATACGTTTTCTCAACTATCTGATACTGTAGAGTGTAGATGAATGTTTAATTTTGTTTTTCAACTTAAAACTAAGTTTGGAAATTGGGTTTTTGGCAGCTATTCGAAAAACTGGACCTATGAGCGGCACCGTTATTGATTTTTTAACATTGAACTCTCGATTTGTGTACACTTCGATTGTTCTGGTCAATCACGGAGTGCAACTACGAAGCTGAGACGAGACTCGCGAAGTCGGTCTTCTTTTTCTGTGATTGCTGAGAGTTTTCTTATTCCACTCCGTGTTTATATCAATCATGCGCAAGCCGTTCAAACCTTCACATGAACACCCCAGCAAAAAATATTGCGTTTGGCTGCATTTGACGTTTCGTGACAGTGGAATCTGGGCTGCATATGACGTTGATATTTTTCCTCTTCGCGAGTCTCTCTCAGCTACGAAGCGGTCATCCATGTTGAAGCTCATGCTCATGATAAAGTTTGTGGCTGCACTCTTCTGCAAACTTTTAGAAAGTCTTATTTTGAACAACTTTGTCGAAGACACTTTCAATCAAACTCTTCATTTGCTTCACTGCTTTAAAAGCTAAGTACATTGATTCTAAAAGTTGTAACTTAGGGTGGACCCGAAAAATCAGTTGGTCTAACTTTTTTGTTTTCAGTTTCATGTGAATGATAGGGTTAGGTTCATTCCTGCATGAATTTTGGAGCGATTCCGGTATGAATTCAGAGGATAATGTAGAGAATTCATCTGAATAAGTTACTGTTTGATTTGCGAAAAAGGAAGTGGTCTATGAAAACTCTTGAAGAAAATCTTGATATCTCTTTAGGAATTTGTCGAGGAATATCTGAACGAATTTCAGAAAGTCGGAGATATTTCTTCTACATCCAAAAATTCTGTAAAAACTTTTGAGCAACCCTCGAAAAAAAATATACTTGAAAAATTTTGTGGGATGGCTTATAAAGTTATAAAGAAAATTCATTGATGAATCCAGGGAAAATACCTTAAACATCTCTGAAGGAATTTCTAACAGAATTCCCAGAAAAAAAAATTTGGTTAGTATTACTGTTTAAGAAAACTTTTCGACCGGAATATAAGTTGATAGCTGAATTAAAAATCGACAAACAGCTAACAAAAGGTAACCATTAATTTTTCACGGGAATACCTTCTTTGAACTTGCAATCGCAATAAGTAATGAATACAATCGTTAACTGTTGAATCAACTCACACCAGATCCGGTAACACAAATGTGATTAAGGTGAACATAGAATAAACGCACACCTTGTGTTTTCGTGAGCACATATCTGAGAAACCAAACAGGCAATGTATTTGAAAATTTTATCGATTGACTACTCACTTGCGGTGATCAATTACTTAAACTTTTTAGCACAAGGTATTATTTGGATCCCCAGATTTGTGATCTTGAACATTTGTGATGTGGTTTTTATTCGTATTCAATCAAAGGCGTTATAGAATATACATCAAAGAAGTGATTAGACGATTTGTGTGTCGCCTAATGGGTAAATCGATTTCCGCTTTGATTTTCATGACAAATGTGGCATGAATGATTTACAAACGATTTCTTATTGTTTGACTATGTATTTGATTACTCATCCAATTTTTTTTATTCCGTTTGTTCCAATTGAGCTGGTAATATGAGTAACAGACTCAAACGTACATAAATGAAGCTTCAAGCATTCAAATCAATTTAATTGGATACTTATCTCCTACCTATCCATTTGGTTGAATCTAACTTACTCGGAAATAAAACGACAATGACCAAACCAATTGTATACACGCTCTACTTAAGTCCACCTTCGCGAGCTGTGGATCTCTGTGCGGTAGCGCTGGGAATCGAATTGGAACGCAAAGTTATGAATCTGCTAGAGAGGGAACATTTGGACCCGAAATTTCTCAAGGTACAGGTTGTTGGAAGATTGGTGGTACAGATTGAGACTTAAACGTTACTTTTCAACAGATGAATCCTCAACATACGATTCCGGTGCTGGATGATGGTGGGATAATTGTTCGTGATAGCCATGCCATCATGATCTATTTGGTATCCAAGTATGGGAAGGACGATAGTTTGTACCCGAAGGATTTGGCTGAACAGGCGAAAGTTAATGCTGCCTTATACTTTGATTGTGGAGTCCTGTTCGCTCGTTTGCGGTTCATTACTGTTAGTCTTCATAGTGTGGCAGATAATTTACAGGTTCGAAATAGTTAATTGACTTTATTAAACATTGTAGGAACAAATTCTGATGGGAGGAAGTGAAATTCCGGCGGAAAAGGCTGCTTACGTGGAGTCGGCTTACCAACTGCTGGAAGATGCCCTGACCGATGACTTCATCGCAGGAAACTCTCTGACTATCGCAGATCTTAGCTGCGGGTCCACTGTCTCCACCGCGATGGGATTAATTCCGATGGACCGGGACAAATATCCGAAGATCTACGCTTGGTTGAACCGCTTGAAGGCACTGCCCTACTTCGAAGAATTGAACGACCAAGGGGCTGTGGAGTTACCGGCTATTATGAAAAACCTCATGGAGACCAATGCTCGCAAGGCTTGAGTTGAACTCTAATCAAACTAATAAAAGCTAGTAATTCACAGTGGTTGATTTTATTTCTTATTGTTTTCATCCAGTTTCTGCTTTAGAAATACCTTGGTCTCTTCCAACACTTCAGCGTTGAACTCCTTGTAGCACGGCATTGACTGTTCCATCCGTTTAAGAAAAGCGCAGCTTTTCGGATATTTAGACTCCTCCATAGGGCAAACTCCATTCAAGGACACCAAACAAGTGGTTACGCTTATATCCGCCAGCGTCAACGAATCTCCTACCAGGAAATCGCCCTTCAGCGCTCCTTCGAATAGATCGTAAGCCGCCTCAATTGCTTCCATTCGATCCCGGGGAATCTTCTTCAGACCAAAGTAGAACACTGGTTCAACGGCACCACGCAGTCTCGGAAACAAAACTCCGGAGTCGAAGTGGAACCAAGCGTTGATGCGAGCTTGGATGACGGGATCCTCCGGAAAGAGATCCCGATCCTTGGCGTACTTGGACACCAGATAGACGAGAATGGCATGGCTGTCGTACACCGGAACACCATCGTCGTCAATGGTCGGTATCGTGTGGAATGGGTTTAACTGAAAAGATCGAGAGTTATGAAAGATCATCTCTAATTGAGTTGCCACCTACCTTGAGAAACTCCTCGCTCATCTGTTCCTTTTTGGACAGATCGACAAACTTGAGATCGAGATCCAGCCCCAAAATGTGGGACAAGATTTGAACAGCTCGTCCTCCGGGGGTGCGACGGGTTGTATGCAGCACTATTTTGGAACTCATGTTTGGAGATGTGCGCTTATCAACTGCGACCAGTAAACTGAATGGTTGTGCTGACAAAAATGTTATGGGAATAAAACGAAATGTAGATAACTGCTGCTGAGCTCGATGACTGTGAAAAGTGACGAGATAAGACTGTGGCAGCTTCATGAACTTTAAAATATTGTCATAGCTGCGCTTTGCATTTACGAAAGTTATCAGGAGGACTGAGTACATTTGAAAAGGTTTTACAAGCCTTTAAATATTTTTTTGTTCAAGATTTTGGTATATAAATCCAATTTGAACTGTTTATAGGCAAACAAATTGTTGAACATGGCTCTTGCAAAAGCTGCTAATTGTTAACTGATAGAGGAAGACAAGATTTTTGAATTTGATTTGGTTTTGGAATTGATTAGACCTTGACAACTGAAAACATTTGTTAAATATATCACCTAAAAATGATAAGCTACTTCCATCATCACACTAGATAGAAATTGAGGACGCTTAGAACTGCATATATTTTTGACATTTTTCTCAATTAGGTAGTTAATAATATTTTGTTTTTCTCTTTCAAGAACGGAAACAGCTCATGGGATTTTTTCTGAATTATTTAATTTCCACAAATATCTATTTTATCGTTGTTAAGTTTTCAAAAAAAAAAAAAAATGAAAGAAATCATGTAGGAATATCAAGAATAAACAAAAAAAGCATGAATCTTGGAAAAAGCAACCCTACGAATAATTCCATAAAGAATTTACAGTGTAATCTTCAAAATGCTTGAATTCCTGAAAAGACACTCTGAGGCATTCCTCAAGATATTGTTGAAGCAATTCATGATGTAACCACTGAAGAAATCGATAAAAAGCATATCGGAGAAATCCTTGGATAGAGTTTATTAGAGAAAGTTCGGGGGAACTCATAGAAGAATCCCTGGTGAAATTTCCTGGGCTTAAATACATTATGGCAACAATACTGAGTACGTCATATACTAATGAGTGTAATGAATAATTCTAGATGCAAATACAAAGATATATTTTTTAATAATTGAATAAGATACTATTATAACAATGCTAAAGGATTCCAATTGCAAACCATTCACTATCTGGGCTCGATTGCAGTAAAGCTTGGCGAAGTCAATTTCACATGATGATAGCACAGAAGTCTAATATATAAAAAATCAACTAAAAATTAGTTAACCATGCGATGATAACAAAAAGACACAAACTAGTCTGCCTGAGTAAAGAAACTTAATTAGAATATGAGAAATCTATTTCAACACTTTTTTACAACTTTTGTATTGAGAGGAATCACTTGCGGCTCACATATCTATTCAGGAGTGTCCACAGGAATGCCTCTAGTGATTCCACCGTAGATTCTTCCAGTAAAATTTTCTCTGGGATTTTTTAGGAAAATTACCCAAGCACTCCTCTGGAAACTTTTCCAGGAATTAATCCAGAGATTATTTCAAGGACCAGGGCAGGATTTACAAATTTGAGGGCCCGGGGGGTTTTAAATTTCTTATGAACTTAAACAAATTTTAAATTTAAATTAATGTAACTAGTGTTTTCTATAATATTGTACTGCCCATAAAAGCATAACTGTCGCATGTTGATTTTCTAGCCAACACCTTTTTTCGTCGCGACATCCATGTTTTAATGTATATTTTACCATGCATATAAAAATTAACACACTTTATTTGAAAATGTTGTGGAAACATTTGATAGATAGATAGACAGATATCTTTATTTAAGAGATTTGCAGCCCGAGTCTGGCTCATCTCTTTAGAAAACACAGAAACATTTGAAGTTGATGCAATGCCATATTGAAAAAAGGCATAACAGTCTCTATATGAACATTCAACCCAGATAACAACTGTAAAACGTGAGTTATGTTCAAGTTTATATTTTTCGCTAATAAATAGAAGCAAAATGAGTTGTCTGTGCCGTTATATTGAATGAATATGGTATGTAGAAATGTACTAGAAAATTATGAATATTTGTATGAGAAGACAAACTTCAACCTATGAGTGCCATTTTATCAATGCCTACTTTTTTCATATGGGACAGTTATGCTTTTATGGGCAGTGTAATCTTTGTAGATTTTATATATTTACTGGTTTAATTCAATTGGTACCTAAATTCAATTTATGCTTATTCTCATCATGTTTTAATAGTCAAGATGTTGAACATGAAGTTGTTAAACAGTTTTTTTTAAGTAATTGGTGTAGGACTGTTGGCAGGTCTTTTTTTAGAGATTTCGTCTCAAGTTTTTTAGTGATTTGTCATGGATTCATACAGAAATTTCTCTAGAAATTCTCATAGAGATTTCTTTACCAATTCTTCCAGTGATTTTTCAAAGAATGAGATTTTTCTCTAGATTTTTTTTAATCCTTGAGCACTCCAATAAATACAGTAAATTCCTTACGGATTACCACGATTTTTTCCCAAAGACTATACTAGGAGTTCCACCAGATATTTGTTTTTCTATTCATTCTTGAGTCGAATTCTCCATATGTTACTCTAGGAGATCTCACAGAAGATTTTTTGAAGATGTTCTAAACATAAATATTAGAGTGCATACTAAGGAAATCGATGGATGAATCATCGGATAAAATCCTGAAGGACTTCCTTAAAAAATTTCAAAAATAATGTTTGGAGAAATTCCTGATGGAATCACTTAGGTAATTTTTATGGTTGTTCTTGGAAAAATCATGGTTATATTCTTGAGATATCCATAACAAAATTGTAAAAAGAATTCCTTACGAAAATTCTTGGAGGAATTCCACGGTAAATAATCACTTTATGAACTCCTGGAGAAATATTTGGAATATTCTCTGATTCTTTGGAAAAATACCTAAATTCTCACGAAATTTCTTGAGAAAATCGTGAACAAATAGTAATACTGTAAAACAAAAGTATATACCGTAATACTCTCGTAATTCCACGAGGCATTACAAGAATAAGAGAAATGTATGGCTTGATTCTATGATGCAGAATCAA
Source organism: Aedes aegypti (assembly GCF_002204515.2). NCBI lineage: Eukaryota > Metazoa > Arthropoda > Insecta > Diptera > Culicidae > Aedes > Aedes aegypti. The sequence goes on from NC_035108.1 coordinate 351,660,897, forward strand.
ACTCTGATCTTCTGGTTACTATTAGGTTACGATTTGTTTTTCTGCTTCCTGCTTGGTTCGTTTCGGCCTCTTTTTGACTCCTATCTGGCCTTTCTTTGGTCTCTTTATCAATCTAGAAGTTCCTATGATCAAGGCATTTAAACACAACCAGCCCTGCAGTGTGATCGATAGAGTAATTTTCAAATTTAATATTCAATGGAATAGGCCCTATACTGCAATATATAAAATGCATTCGAACCTAGTTTTAAAATTCATTGAGAAAGCATTTGTTACAGTTGGAAAAGTCACGATAGAAAATCGTTAGGAATTTAAGCATCATGATGGTACTCTACTTGTTTATTCAAATCGGTTTTGAATCTTTCTTAATCTTCTTGTTTCTCGTTATGTTCAGGTAATTTTCATAATTTTCGCCCATTGTTGCGGATCTATATATGAAAAAATGAATCTTTCCAATCATATTTTGTGATTCCCTAAAGAATGTATCATTGCATTGATTCTAATTATTCTTGAAAGTTTAATCACTAATATGTCTGTCCAGATTTTTGGGGCCATGGCCCCCTCGCCTCCTCGCCTATAAATGCGGTTCTGACAAGGACTCCTCCAAAGATTCTTTATGCGATTTCTCCTGATATCTCAGGTAACATTGGTAGCTGAATAACAGTTTATTCAGCTGAAAAGAGGCTGTATAAACAGCATTTTTGCTATAAAAAGCTGTTATTCAGCTATCATTGTTACCTGGGATCATTCCAAAAATCCTTCCAGAGGCTCCTCTGAGGATTTCTCCAGGAAAATATTTACAGTGATTCTTGCAAAGATGTCTTCAAGGCTGTAGTGTCCGTTCTACAGAGCCTTCACTGTTTTTAGAATATACTGTGGTCGAATACCAACACTTAAGTACATGTATACATGTCAGAATAATGAAATAGACCCAAACCCGTACGGAAATAAAAAAATCCCCATATGTCGCATGGAGGGTTTATACAGCATCATTGAATGGGCCACTTTCGTCAAGACTTTCGGTGGGACTAGGTCTTTCCAGAAGGTCGTAGAACTTTCTTATGATCATTTCTACTCATTATTTGACAAAACATGAAGAGTGAGGGAATGATCACCTCCCTCTGGGCTTTCGGAACATATCTAGCACAAGTAAACGGGGTTTCGTGTCCATATAGGTCAAAAATACCTAACTCTATGTGGTTTTATGAGTAAAAATATCGAAAAGCACCAGTCAAAAAGTGAAATGATTTAAAAAATCGTATTTCGGAAGTTAATACCAACGGAATCCGGAATAACTCCGGAACCATTAATTGAACCGGTTCCGTTTTGCGACCCTTCCAAATCGAGACAAATATGGATGCATGCCATTAATTTCAAAATAAAAAACAAAAAAATATTAGAAAATGACTTTTTAACAACTGATCGTAGATTTGAAGATCCTTAAAACAGACATTGAAACGCAAAGATGTGGAAGAACTCATACACTATCGAAGTTTTCGGTTTACACGGGCCTTTTGATCTCTGTATTATTCAATATCCTAAAAAGCCGAAAGACTAATAAAGTCGTTATTCCAAGCAGTTAAAAAGGTTGTTCGACCGGTAGTGCATATAGGTTCGCAATGTTTTGAGACCCAACATTTTTAAGACTCAAAGGATGACAGGCTGAAAGCTTTGATTAAATCATTAGGCTGAAAATATGGATCAAGTTATAAACAATCCTGAGCCTTATAGTTGTGCAAAGGAAATGTTTGCAATTATTATAACATCCAACCATGAAAAAATAACAATTGTTAATTAGTAGAGAAAGGATTGAAATAGAAAGAAAAAAAAGTATTTAAAAAGACACCGACACGTCAATGCTTCCACTGGACGATTTGTCCTTTGAAGGAAGCACCACACTAGACCAGAGTTTTCCAAACTTTTAAAGATTGTGGCGCCCTTAGCTATTTTCTGGGTTTGAAGCGGTGCACTGAGCATTAGGGTGTGGCTTATTTTTTCCAAATGTCTCAGAACCAAAAATCGTGTGCTTTTTTGAATTTAAATCACATAAAAATGTAAACTTCGAATTTTAAGCCAAGCGACTTGAAGGGTGAATTTTCAAGTTATGAAATATGACCTTCAGTGAAGTCTTCATAACTTTGTTATTTTCCAATCAGTTTTGAAGTTCTTAGTATCATTCTGTTCAAAATTAAATTTACGAACAGTTTGCCGAATTTCAAATTTGTCTAAAATCAAAACTATCCTTAGTTTAAAAAATAGTTTTCTCCAAATTTTTCCTCTTTTTTACTAAAAAAAACATTTTTGTTTGGCCATAACTTCAGGAAAACATAACCAATTCTAAATCTTTCACATGTTTTTGAAGCAAATTTAGTTTGTTTTAAATTGTGGGTACAGCAAATTGATATGACTTATTTACTTGGCCAAAACTGCCCAAAAACATGAATATTCAACGTAAAATATAATATTTGTCAAATATTTGTCGGTTACACGTAAAGCTGAAACTGGTTATTCTTATTTGTTGAATCTTCAGAAAGGTCTTAGAAGCAATTTCTCATAAATTAAAAAAAAAAAATTAATGAAATTTTTAAAAATATTTGCATTTGTCATTGCTTCATAAAATTTGGTTAAACAGTAAAATTGTAATTTCTGGCAAATACAACCAATAATTCAAAGAAATTTTACCTTTTTTCATAAAAAATCATGGTTTTGGGTAGTTTTTGTTCAATAAACTTAGTAAAACAATTGTTTAATAAAATCCGTTGCATACACAATATGAAAACAACACGCCTAACCGGATTCGCGAAATAATTCGACAATCACATTGTTCGCCGAACAAATGTTCATCGCTCGCCCACGCAAAGGCTAGCGTCAAGGTCGAAGATCAAACACTACTCTGTCAAGAGAGGATGTTGGTTGGTTTGACTTTATTAACGAGATTTTAGCCCTAGGCTAGTTCATCTCGGGACCAACGGCTTTTACTTCCCTTCCGAAGGAAGTCGTTCTTTATAACTTTTTGTACATCATAAGTGACTATGTCGGGGATGGGATTCGATCCCAGGTCCTGCGGCGTGAGAGGCGAGTGTTCTAAACCACTACACCTAGGTCCGTCCCCCAGAAGAGAGGAGTTTTAGAAATGCTAAAATCGCGTCAACTTCTAACATTACAATACAAAGCCTCAAATGTTCTCGATTCCAACGAAAATAGCTCTGATTTGATGTATTATAGGGTATAGGTGATCCATTAGTTGTAGGTGTTCCTGTAGTTGCGGTAGTGACATTTATACGACATAGTTTCATTGAGTTAGTCATAGAACCGGACACTGCCAATCAACGTATTGGCTTGTTGATACTCGAAATAGTTGAAAACATCGTTTAAAATGCTTCAAAATTGATGAAATTTGGTGCAGAACCACTTGGGCACTTTTCATGATTCACTTTGGATTGAGGGTTTTTCTCTGCCGAATTGTCTGAAACTTTTCCGTAAGAAGCGGCTTCAGTACGACGGCATATTGGGGACGCATGTTACTTCCCTTACAACAACAATATGTTACATTCGCTGTGCTTTTCGAATTTGCAGCGCTAAATGAAGTTGAATCGTGCTTAGTACCTCAACTATTGGGACATTTACCAATTATTAGCTTTTCGCTTTAGTTTTGCTTAACTGATTAACAGAAATTATGTTATTTAGTTTGTATGTTCTGGGTCTATCAAAGTTACTCACATTATCAAAGATACCGGTCAAACGGGGGTGACTTGCAACACTGTTTCAACTCAACCAGCCAAAACCATGATCTACATGTCATCTAAAAGTGTAAATTCCTACTTGAACTTTTAATGTGGAAACATATTTCGTAATAACTGTTTGAATAATGGCACTATTTTAATTGTGACTCACACTTATTGTACCACCGATTCACTACAAAGTTTCTTTTGATACATGTGTTTTATAGTGAAATTTGGTTGTAAATTACAATGTGTTGCAAGTCACCCCGTTTGACGGTACTCCGTTTACTGTACTTCAAAGATTGCATAAAGATCATGGAAAGTACATCATAAAACTGCAAATAAAATATGCGACATTTACATTTCCTAATGAAATTTGTAGAAACACAAAGGATCGCGACATTTTCTGAAAAAATATGTAAAAAATAGTTGAATAGTTTAAATTAAAACTTACTATTTCGAATGTAGGTATCTGGTGGACAGTAAACATATGAAACATTTTAGAGTTTAAAGTATTGCTCCCCCTACTAGCGATTTTTTAGTGTTCTATATTTTCTTTTGCAATAGTGAAGTAATGTTTTAAAGTTCAATTAGGGTTTTCTTAATATGGAATCGTTAAAAAATAATCTATATCTCGATACCTCACTAACTCTTCAGTCCTCAGTACTCGTGCTACCCGTCACCCCGCTCGTACTGTCTATCTTCAAGCGAACTCTTTATCTAATGGGTGTACTTAGTGACTGTGTTATGTCTAAATACATAGAAACAAAGAGATTTGGGTATTCAGAGTATCGCCAGAGATACAGTGATGATCGACCATAATAACGTTATCAAGAAAACTCACGATTTTACGTGTAAACATATAATTACATACATTTTATGTAGGTATCCACTTTGGCACAATACAGATCAAATCAAAACAGCGTCCATTTCATCGACGAATCATCATACAGTTTCACTTAGGCCGGCAAACGAACCGGTCACAAATTTCTATGCTACCTGCCCTTCCAAGAACAAATTATCTGCTCCACAATGACGAAGCTCATTGTACACGCTCCATGTGAGCCCACCCTGTCGGGGCAGTGGAATCTGCTGTGCCAAAGCGACTGGGCCTTAGATTTTGGAACAAAAAACGGTCAAATTTGTTGACCAAGAGCATCTTACACCGGAATTTTATGAATGGTTTGATATGATCGAAGCAATTTCGGGGGGTGATGCATAAAGTGTTAATTTTCTGTATTATTTTCAAGATGAAACCCTCAACACACCGTGCCGGTGCTAGACGATAACGGTACCATCGTTTGTGAAAGTCATGCAATTATGATTTATCTGGTGTCAAAGTACGGCAAAGATGACAGTCTCTACTCGAAAGAACTGGTTAAGCAAGCCAAACTGAATGTGCTCTTCACTTCGAGAGCGGTGTCCTGTTCGCTCGTTTGCGGTTTGTGTGTGTAAGTATTCTCGAGCGTGATAAATACCTATGCAGTAGTGTGTGGCTTATTTTTGTATTATTTTTTTAAACAGTAGCTTAAACAACTCAAATCACATAAAATAGAACATAAAATAGTTTTAAACTACAACTAGTACTAGTTTAACGTAGGTTGCTCTGATTTTCCATCATTTCACTAATAAATTGAGTTTGTTTGATCATAACTTCATGAATACTTGACCCATTTGTGAAGCTTTTGCATTTGAAGAAGATTCGATTGTCTTGAACTACAAAAGTACTCAATGAAGGTTTTTTAGCACCTAAAAACGTGAATTTTCATGCAAAAGATTGCTGATAATTTAAATATGTTTTACTCCAAATTTGAGGTTTCTCTTCTTATGTTTGTTTTCTAGTTCAGAAGATAACGCGAACTTTTGGTTTTGAGAACTTGTGAAATATAAGCCACACTTAAACACATCTTGGACTCTGAACTTACTCTGTCAATTTTTCGCACCTCATAGGAACCAATCCTTTTCGCCGGAGGGTCTGAGATTCCAGCGGATCGTGCCGAATATGTGCAAAAGGCTTACAACTGTGGAGGATACCCTGGTGGGATGACTATATCGTGGGAAATTCGCTGACAATCGCGGATTTCAGTTGCGTTTCGAGCGTTTCGTCGATTATGGGAGTAATTCCGATGGATAAGGAGAAGTTCCCGAAGATCTACGGCTGGCTGGACCGCTTGAAGGCGCTGCCCTACTACGAGGCAGCCAACGGAAGTGGAGCCGAGCAGGTGGCGCAGTTTGTCTGTCGCAGAAGGAGAAGAATGCTCAAAAGGCATAATTTTTTATATTCTTTGAAACTCATACTCATATCTTTTATTGCAATTTAAAATACGAGAAAAAAAAAAACAAATATTTGTTGATAAAATAAAATTTTACTATCAATGTATGTTTCATATGTATTCCAATCGGCTTGAAAATAATTGAATTTGAAGCTGATAGGATTGAGAATCGCTTCATGGATATTTGAAATATAACAGGGACATGATCAGAATCAACTTCGTGTGTAATCAGTTGGCTACAAAGGTTACTAATTTCGGTTAAGACCAAATTAATCGTAGAAGGGTTTCTAGAAGAGGAAAAACACATAGGGCTATCAGGCTATTTTTGAGAAATACCCTGAAGAGCAACTCATCAAATAAAATTCTGCCGTTGGGAATTACTTGAGAAATTATTCCATGACCGAGTTTTGGCGTTAAAGTCACCAAGGACAAAACATTTGGACTTAAGCGAGTCAATTTTTGCAAGTCAGATTAGAGCAAATTTACTTGCTGTCCAGAGCATTGAAAGGCAAATAGGCAGCTATGAAAGTATATTTACCATGCTGTTGTTCAACAGAAACACCTAAAGCTTCAAAACATTAGTTACAAATGACGAAACATGTTGTTTTATACGCCTATGAATGATGATTGCAAGTCCCCCACATGCCCCATCAATCATCGTTACGATAAACAAAAAAGTTAGGATGTCTTTTCTGGACAAACATTTCAAAGGGCACATCGACATTGGTAAACAATGGCTTTGCAAGACGCTGTTGAGCCCAATTCAACTCGATCGCGCTCACCAATACCACTATCAGGAAGAGCTAACACTAATCTTCTTGATAGTGGTGTTCGTTTGCGTGGGCGGGCAAAAATGGGCTCAACAGCAACGTTTCCGAAAAAAGGCTCAAGACCTCTTGAGCCCTTTTCAAATGTTTGTCCAGTTTTGAGTTAAGATACAGGTTTTAAATAGGTTTCAGTAATAACTGCTATATGCACGTTGCTAGCTGTAAGAAAATTAAACAGCTCATCCTCTTTACCATTCAAAGAACGAGCGATCCAATTAAAAAAAAATTAAATATATTAATATTATTATTAGGGGGCCTTCCTTAGCCGAGCGGTTAGAGTCCACGGCTACAAAGCAAAGCCATGCTGAAGGTGTCTGGGTCGGTCCAGGATCTTTTCGTAAAGGAAATTTCCTTGACTTCCCTGGGCATAGAGTATCATAGTACCTGCCACACGATGTACGAATGCGAAAATGGCAACTTTGGCAAAGAAAGCTCTCAGTTAATAACTGTGGAACTGCTCATAAGTACATTACGCTGAGAAGCAGGCTCTGTCCCAGTGAGGACGTAAATGCCAAGAAGAAGAATAAATAATTATTTATTGGATCCATTAGAAAAACGTAAGCCAATAACTATTTGATTAGTAAATTTTACACCAACTTAGACTGCTTCAGTCATAGTGGTGGTTTTGAACATTGCAACAATCATTGGATTCAATTGTTCAGTTAGAAAAATAAAATCAGAAGCCAGATTGGGTTCTCTTTTTCATAATGATTACTTGGACTGGGGAAAATTCAAGTAATATCAGTTATTCCATTTTTGATTATCTCAGGTGACTTATAGGTTATATTATTATTATAGGCTATAGCCACTTGAGAGAACTTTCAAGACGACCTGGAACAAACGTTCAGTTTTGTCGTCAAAAGCTTTAAAAAAATCCCTTAATGAATTCAAGATCTCCTGCTGAATCCTCCAAATTCGGAACAACTGACGCACGATTGGTGGTACTCTTGTTCCCCACTTGATTCAAATGAGCATGGCTAGAGGCCTGCTTCGATTTGATGTTCGGAAAATTTATCTAAAAGCATCGAACTGATTGCTCATTTCAGATACTAATTATCAACATTTACCATTGCATTTTTGGGAAGAAAGCGCGCATTCCGGAGAAACGTGTTTTCTCCAATTTTTGCACGTTCAGTGACAGTTTTGAAATCCACTTTTTTGGAAGGAAGTTGCGAATTCAGAGGTTCACCCTTCCTTTTGTTCGACCCTTCTAAACGACAAGCCGTTACACCTAAGTTTAGATATGACAAATAGCTGATTATATTTTGTCTTATCTTTCCTTAGCATGACATTACTTTCTGAATTTTAAATTTACTTTGCAACAGTTGAATTTTTGAGAGAGTCCCGTTACTTATGATACAAATGTTGATTGACAGCTGCTACGGATTGATTCGACTTACTTTGTACGGAGTGTACGGGACGAAACAAAAATGTACAAATGAACTCATAAAAGAAGTGTTTTATGCGAGGAAGCTCATCAATCTGACGAGTTTATCCACGGTATTTTGCGGGTTTGATGTAATTAGTATGAATAAACGATTGTAACGTGAACTTTCATGCGATTTCCGGTTGTCTGGGCAATAGTTTGTGTCCTCTATTTGAATCGACGCGTAGATAAATTTCCAATTCGATTCATGGATAAATATTGAAAATCTATCAATAAATGACCGAGTTATTAGCGGTCAAAACCTGACCATTTTTCGTTACATGCTCAATTTTTCGTTTTTCTGAATTGTACCCCCCCCCCATATGTTGCCGAAAGACGTTATCCAACGTCAAAATCTGAGTTTAATCTGAGCCTTTGCAAATTATTTGGACTATTTCATAAAAAAACATCATTGATCAAGTGGCTGCCTTCATTGATCATAGCAAATGAGCCCTTTTTGCTGTATTTTCATTACTATTTTTAGCTTTTCGGGAGTTTTGTGGTAATTTCGGCACGATCAGGATTCCCAAATTTAAAAAAACATATGTCCCTTCTTCTTTACATCAGACGTTCAAGGAATTTAGTTGCAGAAACTAAAAAGTTTGATTTGGCAGTGAGACATGGTGCGCTGTTTTATTGAAAACAAATTACCGCCAACACCGTTAGCACATGATGACTCACCATAGTAAAGGGTGTACGGAATCAAATTGCACCACTTTTAAATGGCTACAGCTTTCAACCTGTCGGGTGTTTTCTATTGAAATTTTGGATGTAAATTTGTTTTAATGTGTGTTTGTTTAGGCTATGTTAGTTTCACTAGGCAAATGTGCAATCGTTGTAAAGACAGATGATCAGCAGCGGCGCATAGTGGTGCAGTTCTAAAAAAATCATGGCAAAAATACTTCATTCAAATAATTTACTATTTTTAGCCATAAATAGTGTTTTGAAACATGATTTTGAGTTGAAGGTTCTATTTTGGACATTGTCACTGTTTTTGGTTTTTCAATTCTAACAAAATGGTTGCTATTAATACATTTTGATGCCCTCAACTTTTTTTTTCAAATAAAAACTAAACGTTTAGGCAAACTTAGGCAAGATGGATCTTCTTTTATTGATTCCTTGTCTTAAAAGCATGTTTGTATAAAATATGTACGCAATGAGTGGTGGGGAGCGAAATTTATACTATAAAGATGCTGTTATTTAAAGATTTGACGTACCTACTATAATAGCGTTTATTTAATAAGGTATCCGACACTTGAAAATAAATTTGCATTCGGTTATACTGAATCTAGATAAGAGAGAGTTATCGATCAGAAAAAAAATCTGCTAAAACCTAAATTTTACCGAGTTTTGGTAAAAATTATTTAGTCGAGTTTTGAAGCAAAAAATTTAGGTTTTGAACATGTGCCGCTAACTAGAGTCCAAAAATGTTAGTCAATATGTTTCCTTGTAAATTCTCATACGTTTTCTCAACTATCTGATACTGTAGAGTGTAGATGAATGTTTAATTTTGTTTTTCAACTTAAAACTAAGTTTGGAAATTGGGTTTTTGGCAGCTATTCGAAAAACTGGACCTATGAGCGGCACCGTTATTGATTTTTTAACATTGAACTCTCGATTTGTGTACACTTCGATTGTTCTGGTCAATCACGGAGTGCAACTACGAAGCTGAGACGAGACTCGCGAAGTCGGTCTTCTTTTTCTGTGATTGCTGAGAGTTTTCTTATTCCACTCCGTGTTTATATCAATCATGCGCAAGCCGTTCAAACCTTCACATGAACACCCCAGCAAAAAATATTGCGTTTGGCTGCATTTGACGTTTCGTGACAGTGGAATCTGGGCTGCATATGACGTTGATATTTTTCCTCTTCGCGAGTCTCTCTCAGCTACGAAGCGGTCATCCATGTTGAAGCTCATGCTCATGATAAAGTTTGTGGCTGCACTCTTCTGCAAACTTTTAGAAAGTCTTATTTTGAACAACTTTGTCGAAGACACTTTCAATCAAACTCTTCATTTGCTTCACTGCTTTAAAAGCTAAGTACATTGATTCTAAAAGTTGTAACTTAGGGTGGACCCGAAAAATCAGTTGGTCTAACTTTTTTGTTTTCAGTTTCATGTGAATGATAGGGTTAGGTTCATTCCTGCATGAATTTTGGAGCGATTCCGGTATGAATTCAGAGGATAATGTAGAGAATTCATCTGAATAAGTTACTGTTTGATTTGCGAAAAAGGAAGTGGTCTATGAAAACTCTTGAAGAAAATCTTGATATCTCTTTAGGAATTTGTCGAGGAATATCTGAACGAATTTCAGAAAGTCGGAGATATTTCTTCTACATCCAAAATTCTGTAAAAACTTTTGAGCAACCCTCGAAAAAAAAATATACTTGAAAAATTTTGTGGGATGGCTTATAAAGTTATAAAGAAAATTCATTGATGAATCCAGGGAAAATACCTTAAACATCTCTGAAGGAATTTCTAACAGAATTCCCAGAAAAAAAAATTTGGTTAGTATTACTGTTTAAGAAAACTTTTCGACCGGAATATAAGTTGATAGCTGAATTAAAAATCGACAAACAGCTAACAAAAGGTAACCATTAATTTTTCACGGGAATACCTTCTTTGAACTTGCAATCGCAATAAGTAATGAATACAATCGTTAACTGTTGAATCAACTCACACCAGATCCGGTAACACAAATGTGATTAAGGTGAACATAGAATAAAACGCACACCTTGTGTTTTCGTGAGCACATATCTGAGAAACCAAACAGGCAATGTATTTGAAAATTTTATCGATTGACTACTCACTTGCGGTGATCAATTACTTAAACTTTTTAGCACAAGGTATTATTTGGATCCCCAGATTTGTGATCTTGAACATTTGTGATGTGGTTTTTATTCGTATTCAATCAAAGGCGTTATAGAATATACATCAAAGAAGTGATTAGACGATTTGTGTGTCGCCTAATGGGTAAATCGATTTCCGCTTTGATTTTCATGACAAATGTGGCATGAATGATTTACAAACGATTTCTTATTGTTTGACTATGTATTTGATTACTCATCCAATTTTTTTTATTCCGTTTGTTCCAATTGAGCTGGTAATATGAGTAACAGACTCAAACGTACATAAATGAAGCTTCAAGCATTCAAATCAATTTAATTGGATACTTATCTCCTACCTATCCCATTTGGTTGAATCTAACTTACTCGGAAATAAAACGACAATGACCAAACCAATTGTATACACGCTCTACTTAAGTCCACCTTCGCGAGCTGTGGATCTCTGTGCGGTAGCGCTGGGAATCGAATTGGAACGCAAAGTTATGAATCTGCTAGAGAGGGAACATTTGGACCCGAAATTTCTCAGGTACAGGTTGTTGGAAGATTGGTGGTACAGATTGAGACTTAAACGTTACTTTTCAACAGATGAATCCTCAACATACGATTCCGGTGCTGGATGATGGTGGGATAATTGTTCGTGATAGCCATGCCATCATGATCTATTTGGTATCCAAGTATGGGGAAGGACGATAGTTTGTACCCGAAGGATTTGGCTGAACAGGCGAAAGTTAATGCTGCCTTATACTTTGATTGTGGAGTCCTGTTCGCTCGTTTGCGGTTCATTACTGTTAGTCTTCATAGTGTGGCAGATAATTTACAGGTTCGAAATAGTTAATTGACTTTATTAAACATTGTAGGAACAAATTCTGATGGGAGGAAGTGAAATTCCGGCGGAAAAGGCTGCTTACGTGGAGTCGGCTTACCAACTGCTGGAAGATGCCCTGACCGATGACTTCATCGCAGGAAACTCTCTGACTATCGCAGATCTTAGCTGCGGGTCCACTGTCTCCACCGCGATGGGATTAATTCCGATGGACCGGGACAAATATCCGAAGATCTACGCTTGGTTGAACCGCTTGAAGGCACTGCCCTACTTCGAAGAATTGAACGACCAAGGGGCTGTGGAGTTACCGGCTATTATGAAAAACCTCATGGAGACCAATGCTCGCAAGGCTTGAGTTGAACTCTAATCAAACTAATAAAAGCTAGTAATTCACAGTGGTTGATTTTATTTCTTATTGTTTTCATCCAGTTTCTGCTTTAGAAATACCTTGGTCTCTTCCAACACTTCAGCGTTGAACTCCTTGTAGCACGGCATTGACTGTTCCATCCGTTTAAGAAAAGCGCAGCTTTTCGGATATTTAGACTCCTCCATAGGGCAAACTCCATTCAAGGACACCAAACAAGTGGTTACGCTTATATCCGCCAGCGTCAACGAATCTCCTACCAGGAAATCGCCCTTCAGCGCTCCTTCGAATAGATCGTAAGCCGCCTCAATTGCTTCCATTCGATCCCGGGGAATCTTCTTCAGACCAAAGTAGAACACTGGTTCAACGGCACCACGCAGTCTCGGAAACAAAACTCCGGAGTCGAAGTGGAACCAAGCGTTGATGCGAGCTTGGATGACGGGATCCTCCGGAAAGAGATCCCGATCCTTGGCGTACTTGGACACCAGATAGACGAGAATGGCATGGCTGTCGTACACCGGAACACCATCGTCGTCAATGGTCGGTATCGTGTGGAATGGGTTTAACTGAAAAGATCGAGAGTTATGAAAGATCATCTCTAATTGAGTTGCCACCTACCTTGAGAAACTCCTCGCTCATCTGTTCCTTTTTGGACAGATCGACAAACTTGAGATCGAGATCCAGCCCCAAAATGTGGGACAAGATTTGAACAGCTCGTCCTCCGGGGGTGCGACGGGTTGTATGCAGCACTATTTTGGAACTCATGTTTGGAGATGTGCGCTTATCAACTGCGACCAGTAAACTGAATGGTTGTGCTGACAAAAATGTTATGGGAATAAAACGAAATGTAGATAACTGCTGCTGAGCTCGATGACTGTGAAAAGTGACGAGATAAGACTGTGGCAGCTTCATGAACTTTAAAATATTGTCATAGCTGCGCTTTGCATTTACGAAAGTTATCAGGAGGACTGAGTACATTTGAAAAGGTTTTACAAGCCTTTAAATATTTTTTTGTTCAAGATTTTGGTATATAAATCCAATTTGAACTGTTTATAGGCAAACAAATTGTTGAACATGGCTCTTGCAAAAGCTGCTAATTGTTAACTGATAGAGGAAGACAAGATTTTTGAATTTGATTTGGTTTTGGAATTGATTAGACCTTGACAACTGAAAACATTTGTTAAATATATCACCTAAAATGATAAGCTACTTCCATCATCACACTAGATAGAAATTGAGGACGCTTAGAACTGCATATATTTTTGACATTTTTCTCAATTAGGTAGTTAATAATATTTTGTTTTTCTCTTTCAAGAACGGAAACAGCTCATGGGATTTTTTCTGAATTATTTAATTTCCACAAATATCTATTTTATCGTTGTTAAGTTTTCAAAAAAAAAAAAAAATGAAAGAAATCATGTAGGAATATCAAGAATAAACAAAAAAGCATGAATCTTGGAAAAAGCAACCCTACGAATAATTCCATAAAGAATTTACAGTGTAATCTTCAAAATGCTTGAATTCCTGAAAAGACACTCTGAGGCATTCCTCAAGATATTGTTGAAGCAATTCATGATGTAACCACTGAAGAAATCGATAAAAAGCATATCGGAGAAATCCTTGGATAGAGTTTATTAGAGAAAGTTCGGGGGAACTCATAGAAGAATCCCTGGTGAAATTTCCTGGGCTTAAATACATTATGGCAACAATACTGAGTACGTCATATACTAATGAGTGTAATGAATAATTCTAGATGCAAATACAAAGATATATTTTTTAATAATTGAATAAGATACTATTATAACAATGCTAAAGGATTCCAATTGCAAACCATTCACTATCTGGGCTCGATTGCAGTAAAGCTTGGCGAAGTCAATTTCACATGATGATAGCACAGAAGTCTAATATATAAAAAATCAACTAAAAATTAGTTAACCATGCGATGATAACAAAAAGACACAAACTAGTCTGCCTGAGTAAAGAAACTTAATTAGAATATGAGAAATCTATTTCAACACTTTTTTACAACTTTTGTATTGAGAGGAATCACTTGCGGCTCACATATCTATTCAGGAGTGTCCACAGGAATGCCTCTAGTGATTCCACCGTAGATTCTTCCAGTAAAATTTTCTCTGGGATTTTTTAGGAAAATTACCCAAAGCACTCCTCTGGAAACTTTTCGCAGGAATTAATCCAGAGATTATTTCAAGGACCAGGGCAGGATTTACAAATTTGAGGGCCCGGGGGGTTTTAAATTTCTTATGAACTTAAACAAATTTTAAATTTAAATTAATGTAACTAGTGTTTCTATAATATTGTACTGCCCATAAAAGCATAACTGTCGCATGTTGATTTTCTAGCCAACACCTTTTTTCGTCGCGACATCCATGTTTTAATGTATATTTTACCATGCATATAAAAATTAACACACTTTATTTGAAAATGTTGTGGAAACATTTGATAGATAGATAGACAGATATCTTTATTTAAGAGATTTGCAGCCCGAGTCTGGCTCATCTCTTTAGAAAACACAGAAACATTTGAAGTTGATGCAATGCCATATTGAAAAAAGGCATAACAGTCTCTATATGAACATTCAACCCAGATAACAACTGTAAAACGTGAGTTATGTTCAAGTTTATATTTTTCGCTAATAAATAGAAGCAAAATGAGTTGTCTGTGCCGTTATATTGAATGAATATGGTATGTAGAAATGTACTAGAAAATTATGAATATTTGTATGAGAAGACAAACTTCAACCTAATGAGTGCCATTTTATCAATGCCTACTTTTTTCATATGGGACAGTTATGCTTTTATGGGCAGTGTAATCTTTGTAGATTTTATATATTTACTGGTTTAATTCAATTGGTACCTAAATTCAATTTATGCTTATTCTCATCATGTTTTAATAGTCAAGATGTTGAACATGAAGTTGTTAAACAGTTTTTTTTAAGTAATTGGTGTAGGACTGTTGGCAGGTCTTTTTTTAGAGATTTCGTCTCAAGTTTTTTAGTGATTTGTCATGGATTCATACAGAAATTTCTCTAGAAATTCTCATAGAGATTTCTTTACCAATTCTTCCAGTGATTTTTCAAAGAATGAGATTTTTCTCTAGATTTTTTTAATCCTTGAGCACTCCAATAAATACAGTAAATTCCTTACGGATTACCACGATTTTTTCCCAAAGACTATACTAGGAGTTCCACCAGATATTTGTTTTTCTATTCATTCTTGAGTCGAATTCTCCATATGTTACTCTAGGAGATCTCACAGAAGATTTTTTGAAGATGTTCTAAACATAAATATTAGAGTGCATACTAAGGAAATCGATGGATGAATCATCGGATAAAATCCTGAAGGACTTCCTTAAAAAATTTCAAAAATAATGTTTGGAGAAATTCCTGATGGAATCACTTAGGTAATTTTTATGGTTGTTCTTGGAAAAATCATGGTTATATTCTTGAGATATCCATAACAAAATTGTAAAAAGAATTCCTTACGAAAATTCTTGGAGGAATTCCACGGTAAATAATCACTTTATGAACTCCTGGAGAAATATTTGGAATATTCTCTGATTCTTTGGAAAAATACCTAAATTCTCACGAAATTTCTTGAGAAAATCGTGAACAATAGTAATACTGTAAAACAAAAGTATATACCGTAATACTCTCGTAATTCCACGAGGCATTACAAGAATAAGAGAAATGTATGGCTTGATTCTATGATGCAGAATCAAACTCTGATCTTCTGGTTACTATTAGGTTACGATTTGTTTTTCTGCTTCCTGCTTGGTTCGTTTCGGCCTCTTTTTGACTCCTATCTGGCCTTTCTTTGGTCTCTTTATCAATCTAGAAGTTCCTATGATCAAGGCATTTAAACACAACCAGCCCTGCAGTGTGATCGATAGAGTAATTTTCAAATTTAATATTCAATGGAATAGGCCCTATACTGCAATATATAAAATGCATTCGAACCTAGTTTTAAAATTCATTGAGAAAGCATTTGTTACAGTTGGAAAAGTCACGATAGAAAATCGTTAGGAATTTAAGCATCATGATGGTACTCTACTTGTTTATTCAAATCGGTTTTGAATCTTTCTTAATCTTCTTGTTTCTCGTTATGTTCAGGTAATTTTCATAATTTTCGCCCATTGTTGCGGATCTATATATGAAAAAATGAATCTTTCCAATCATATTTTGTGATTCCCTAAAGAATGTATCATTGCATTGATTCTAATTATTCTTGAAAGTTTAATCACTAATATGTCTGTCCAGATTTTTGGGGCCATGGCCCCCTCGCCTCCTCGCCTATAAATGCGGTTCTGACAAGGACTCCTCCAAAGATTCTTTATGCGATTTCTCCTGATATCTCAGGTAACATTGGTAGCTGAATAACAGTTTATTCAGCTGAAAAGAGGCTGTATAAACAGCATTTTTGCTATAAAAAGCTGTTATTCAGCTATCATTGTTACCTGGGATCATTCCAAAAATCCTTCCAGAGGCTCCTCTGAGGATTTCTCCAGGAAAATATTTACAGTGATTCTTGCAAAGATGTCTTCAAGGCTGTAGTGTCCGTTCTACAGAGCCTTCACTGTTTTTAGAATATACTGTGGTCGAATACCAACACTTAAGTACATGTATACATGTCAGAATAATGAAATAGACCCAAACCCGTACGGAAATAAAAAAAATCCCCATATGTCGCATGGAGGGTTTATACAGCATCATTGAATGGGCCACTTTCGTCAAGACTTTCGGTGGGACTAGGTCTTTCCAGAAGGTCGTAGAACTTTCTTATGATCATTTCTACTCATTATTTGACAAAACATGAAGAGTGAGGGAATGATCACCTCCCTCTGGGCTTTCGGAACATATCTAGCACAAGTAAACGGGGTTTCGTGTCCATATAGGTCAAAAATACCTAACTCTATGTGGTTTTATGAGTAAAAATATCGAAAAGCACCAGTCAAAAAGTGAAATGATTTAAAAAATCGTATTTCGGAAGTTAATACCAACGGAATCCGGAATAACTCCGGAACCATTAATTGAACCGGTTCCGTTTTGCGACCCTTCCAAATCGAGACAAATATGGATGCATGCCATTAATTTCAAAATAAAAAACAAAAAAATATTAGAAAATGACTTTTTAACAACTGATCGTAGATTTGAAGATCCTTAAAACAGACATTGAAACGCAAAGATGTGGAAGAACTCATACACTATCGAAGTTTTCGGTTTACACGGGCCTTTTGATCTCTGTATTATTCAATATCCTAAAAAGCCGAAAGACTAATAAAGTCGTTATTCCAAGCAGTTAAAAAGGTTGTTCGACCGGTAGTGCATATAGGTTCGCAATGTTTTGAGACCCAACATTTTTAAGACTCAAAGGATGACAGGCTGAAAGCTTTGATTAAATCATTAGGCTGAAAATATGGATCAAGTTATAAACAATCCTGAGCCTTATAGTTGTGCAAAGGAAATGTTTGCAATTATTATAACATCCAACCATGAAAAAATAACAATTGTTAATTAGTAGAGAAAGGATTGAAATAGAAAGAAAAAAAAGTATTTAAAAAGACACCGACACGTCAATGCTTCCACTGGACGATTTGTCCTTTGAAGGAAGCACCACACTAGACCAGAGTTTTCCAAACTTTTAAAGATTGTGGCGCCCTTAGCTATTTTCTGGGTTTGAAGCGGTGCACTGAGCATTAGGGTGTGGCTTATTTTTCCAAATGTCTCAGAACCAAAAAATCGTGTGCTTTTTTGAATTTAAATCACATAAAAATGTAAACTTCGAATTTTAAGCCAAGCGACTTGAAGGTGAATTTTCAAGTTATGAAATATGACCTTCAGTGAAGTCTTCATAACTTTGTTATTTTCCAATCAGTTTTGAAGTTCTTAGTATCATTCTGTTCAAAATTAAATTTACGAACAGTTTGCCGAATTTCAAATTTGTCTAAAATCAAAACTATCCTTAGTTAAAAATAGTTTTCTCCAAATTTTTCCTCTTTTTACTAAAAAAACATTTTTGTTTGGCCATAACTTCAGGAAAACATAACCAATTCTAAATCTTTTCACATGTTTTTGAAGCAAATTTAGTTTGTTTTAAATTGTGGGTACAGCAAATTGATATGACTTATTTACTTGGCCAAAACTGCCCAAAAACATGAATATTCAACGTAAAATATAATATTTGTCAAATATTTGTCGGTTACACGTAAAGCTGAAACTGGTTATTCTTATTTGTTGAATCTTCAGAAAGGTCTTAGAAGCAATTTCTCATAAATTAAAAAAAAAAAATTAATGAAATTTTTAAAAATATTTGCATTTGTCATTGCTTCATAAAATTTGGTTAAACAGTAAAATTGTAATTTCTGGCAAATACAACCAATAATTCAAAGAAAATTTTACCTTTTTTCATAAAAAATCATGGTTTTGGGTAGTTTTTGTTCAATAACTTAGTAAAACAATTGTTTAATAAAATCCGTTGCATACACAATATGAAAACAACACGCCTAACCGGATTCGCGAAATAATTCGACAATCACATTGTTCGCCGAACAAATGTTCATCGCTCGCCCACGCAAAGGCTAGCGTCAAGGTCGAAGGATCAAACACTACTCTGTCAAAGAGAGGATGTTGGTTGGTTTGACTTTATTAACGAGATTTTTAGCCCTAGGCTAGTTCATCTCGGGACCAACGGCTTTACTTCCCTTCCGAAGGAAGTCGTCTTTATAACTTTTTACATCATAAGTGACTATGTCGGGGATGGGATTCGATCCCAGGTCCTCGGCGTGAGAGGCGAGTGTTCTAACCACTACACCAGGTCCGTCCCCAAAGAGAGGAGTTTTAGAAATGCTAAAATCGCGTCAACTTCTAACATTACAATACAAAGCCTCAAATGTTCTCGATTCCAACGAAAATAGCTCTGATTTGATGTATTATAGGGTAAGGGATCCATTAGTTGTAGGTGTTCCTGTAGTTGCGGTAGTGACATTTATACGACATAGTTTCATTGAGTTAGTCATAGAACCGACACTGCCAATCAACGTATTGGCTTGTTGATACTCGAAATAGTTGAAAACATCGTTTAAAATGCTTCAAAATTGATGAAATTTGGTGCAGAACCACTTGGGCACTTTCATGATTCACTTTGGATTGAGGGGTTTTTCTCTGCCGAATTGTCTGAAACTTTTCCGTAAGAAGCGCTTCAGTACGACGCATATTGGGGACGCATGTTACTTCCCTTACAACAACAATATGTACATTCGCTGTGCTTTTCGAATTTGCAGCGGCTAAATGAAGTTGAATCGTGCTTAGTACCTCAACTATTGGGACATTTACCCAATTATTAGCTTTCGCTTTAGTTTTGCTTAACTGATTAACAGAAATTATGTTATTTAGTTTTGTATGTTCTGGGTCTATCAAAGTTACTCACATTATCAAAGATACCGTCAAACGGGGTGACTTGCAACACTGTTCAACTTCAACCAGCCAAAACCATGATCTACATGTCATCTAAAAGTGTAAATTCCTACTTGAACTTTTAATGTGGGAACATATTTCTAATAACTGTTTGAATAATGGCCACTATTTTAATTGTGACTCACACTTATTGTACCACCGATTCACTACAAAGTTTCTTTTGATACATGTGTTTTATAGTGAAATTTGGTTGTAAATTACAATGTGTTGCAAGTCACCCCGTTTGACGGTACTCCGTTTTACTGTACTTCAAAGATTGCATAAAGATCATGGAAAGTACATCATAAAACTGCAAATAAAATATGCGACATTTACATTTCCTAATGAAATTTGTAAGAAACACAAAGATCGCGACATTTCTGAAAAAAATATGTAAAAAATAGTTGAATAGTTTAAATTAAAACTTACTATTTCGAATGTAGGTATCTGGTGGACAGTAAACATATGAAACATTTTAGAGTTTAAAGGTATTTGCTCCCCTTACTAGCGATTTTTAGTGTTCTATATTTTCTTTTGCAATAGTGAAGTAATGTTTTAAAGTTCAATTAGTGGTTTTCTTAATATGGAATCGTTAAAAAAATAATCTATATCTCGATACCTCACTAACTCTTCAGTCCTCAGTACTCGTGCTACCGTCACCCCGCTCGTACTGTCTATCTCAAGCGAACTCTTTATCTAATGGGTGTACTTAGTGACTGTGTTATGTCTAAATACATAGAAACAAGAGAGATTTGGGTATTCAGAGTATCGCAGAGATACAGTGATGATCGACCATAATAACGTTATCAAGAAAACTCACGATTTTACGTGTAAACATAATATTACATACATTTTATGTAGGTATCCACTTTGGCACCAATACAGATCAAATCAAAACAGGTCCATTTCATCGACGATCATCATCAGTTTCACTTAGGCCGGCAAACGAACCGGTCACAAATTCACTACTGCTCTCCAAGAACAAATTATCTGCTCCACAATGACGAAGCTCATTTTGTACACGCTCCATGTGAGCCCACCCTGTCGGGCAGTGGAACTCTGTGCCAAAGCGCTGGGCCTTGAATTGGAACAAAAAACGGTCAATTTGTTGACCAAAGAGCATCTTACACCGGAATTTATGAAGGTTTGTAGATCGAAGCAATTTCGGGTGATGCTAAATGTAATTTTCTGTATTATTTTCAAAGATGAACCCTCAACACACCGTGCCGGTGCTAGACGATAACGGTACCATCGTTTGTGAAAGTCATGCAATTATGATTTATCTGGTGTCAAAGTACGGCAAAGATGACAGTCTCTACTCGAAAGAACTGGTTAAGCAAGCCAAACTGAATGCTGCTCTTCACTTCGAGAGCGGTGTCCTGTTCGCTCGTTTGCGGTTTGTGTGTGTAAGTATTCTCGAGCGTGATAAATACCTATGCAGTAGTGTGTGGCTTATTTTTGTATTATTTTTTTAAACAGTAGCTTAAACAACTCAAATCACATAAAATAGAACATAAAATAGTTTTAAACTACAACTAGTACTAGTTTAACGTAGGTTGCTCTGATTTTCCATCATTTCACTAATAAATTGAGTTTGTTTGATCATAACTTCATGAATACTTGACCATTTGTGAAGCTTTTTGCATTTGAAGAAGATTCGATTGTCTTTGAACTACAAAAGTACTCAATGAAGGTTTTTTAGCACCTAAAAACGTGAATTTTCATGCAAAAAGATTGCTGATAATTTAAATATGTTTTACTCCAAATTTGAGGTTTCTCTTCTTATGTTTGTTTTCTAGTTCAGAAGATAACGCGAACTTTTGGTTTTGAGAACTTGTGAAATATAAGCCACACCTTAAAACACATCTTGGACTCTGAACTTACTCTGTCAATTTTTCGCACCTCATAGGAACCAATCCTTTTCGCCGGAGGGTCTGAGATTCCAGCGGATCGTGCCGAATATGTGCAAAAGGCTTACCAACTGTTGGAGGATACCCTGGTGGATGACTATATCGTGGGAAATTCGCTGACAATCGCGGATTTCAGTTGCGTTTCGAGCGTTTCGTCGATTATGGGAGTAATTCCGATGGATAAGGAGAAGTTCCCGAAGATCTACGGCTGGCTGGACCGCTTGAAGGCGCTGCCCTACTACGAGGCAGCCAACGGAAGTGGAGCCGAGCAGGTGGCGCAGTTTGTCCTGTCGCAGAAGGAGAAGAATGCTCAAAAGGCATAATTTTTTATATTCTTTGAAACTCATACTCATATCTTTTATTGCAATTTAAAATACGAGAAAAAAAAAAAACAAAATATTTGTTGATAAAATAAAATTTTACTATCAATGTATGTTTCATATGTATTCCAATCGGCTTGAAAATAATTGAATTTGAAGCTGATAGGATTGAGAATCGCTTCATGGGATATTTGAAATATAACAGGGACATGATCAGAATCAACTTCGTGTGTAATCAGTTGGCTACAAAGGTTACTAATTTCGGTTAAGACCAAATTAATCGTAGAAGGGTTTCTAGAAGAGGAAAAACACATAGGGCTATCAGGCTATTTTTTGAGAAATACCCTGAAGAGCACTCATCAAATAAAATTCTGCCGTTGGAATTACTTTGAGAATTATTCCATGACCGATGTTTGGCGTTAAAGTCACCAAGGACAAAACATTTTGACTTAAGCGAGTCAATTTTTGCAAGTCAGATTAGAGCAAATTTACTTGCTGTCCAGAGCATTGAAAAGGCAAATAGGCAGCTATGAAAGTATATTTACCATGCTGTGTTTCAACAGAAACACCTAAAGCTTCAAAAACATTAGTTACAAATGACGAAACATGTTGTTTTATACGCCTATGAATGATGATTGCAAGTCCCCCACATGCCCCATCAAGTCGATCGTTACGATAAACAAAAAAGTTAGGATGTCTTTTCTGGACAAACATTTCAAAAGGGCACATCGACATTGGTAAACAATGGCTTTGCAAGACGCTGTTGAGCCCAATTCAACTCGATCGCGCTCACCAATACCACTATCAGGAAGAGCTAACACTAATCTTCTTGATAGTGGTGTTCGTTTGCGTGGGCGGGCAAAAATGGGCTCAACAGCAACGTTTCCGAAAAAAGGCTCAAGACCTCTTGAGCCCTTTTCAAATGTTTGTCCAGTTTTGAGTTAAGATACAGGTTTTAAATAGGTTTCAGTAATAACTGCTATATGCACGTTGCTAGCTGTAAGAAAATTAAACAGCTCATCCTCTTTACCATTCAAAGAACGAGCGATCCAATTAAAAAAAAATTAAATATATTAATATTATTATTAGGGGGCCTTCCTTAGCCGAGCGGTTAGAGTCCACGGCTACAAAGCAAAGCCATGCTGAAGGTGTCTGGGTCGGTCCAGGATCTTTTCGTAAAGGAAATTTCCTTGACTTCCCTGGGCATAGAGTATCATAGTACCTGCCACACGATGTACGAATGCGAAAATGGCAACTTTGGCAAAGAAAGCTCTCAGTTAATAACTGTGGAACTGCTCATAAGTACATTACGCTGAGAAGCAGGCTCTGTCCCAGTGAGGACGTAAATGCCAAGAAGAAGAATAAATAATTATTTATTGGATCCATTAGAAAAACGTAAGCCAATAACTATTTGATTAGTAAATTTTACACCAACTTAGACTGCTTCAGTCATAGTGGTGGTTTTGAACATTGCAACAATCATTGGATTCAATTGTTCAGTTAGAAAAATAAAATCAGAAGCCAGATTGGGTTCTCTTTTTCATAATGATTACTTGGACTGGGGAAAATTCAAGTATATCAGTTATTCCATTTTTGATATCTCCAGGTGACTTATAGGTTATATTATTATTATAGGCTATAGCCACTTGAGAGAACTTTCAAGACGACCTGGAACAAACGTTCAGTTTTGTCGTCAAAAGCTTTAAAAAAATCCTTAATGGAATTCAAGATCTCCTGCCTGAATCCTCCAAATTCGGAACAACTGACCACGATTGGTGGTACTCTTTGTTCCCCCACTTGATTCAATGAGCATGGGCTAGAGGCTGCTTCGATTTGATGTTCGGAAAATTTATCTAAAGCATCGAACTGATTGCTCATTTCGATACAATTATCAACATTTACCATTGCATTTTTGGAAGAAAGCGCGCATTCCGGAGAAACGTGTTTTCTCCAATTTTGCACGTTCAGTGACAGTTTTGAAATCCACTTTTTTGGAAGGAAGTTGCGAATTCAGAGGTTCACCCTTCCTTTTGTTCGACCCTTCTAAACGACAAGCCGTTACACCTTAAGTTTAGATATGACAAATAGCTGATTATATTTTGTCTTATCTTTTCCTTAGCATGACATTACTTTCTGAATTTTAAATTTACTTTGCAACAGTTGAATTTTTGAGAGAGTCCCGTTAACTTATGATAACAAATGTTGATTTGACAGCTGCTACGGATTGATTCGACTTACTTTGTACGAGTGTACGGGACGAAACAAAATGTACAAATGAACTCATAAAAGAAGTGTTTTATGCGAGGAAGCTCATCAATCTGACGAGTTTATCCACGGTATTTTGCGGGTTTGATGTAATTAGTATGAATAAACGAGTTGTAACGTGAACTTTCATGCGATTTCCGGTTGTCTGGGCAATAGTTTGTGTCCTCTATTTGAATCGACGCGTAGATAAATTTCCAATCGATTCATGGATAAATATTGAAAATCTATCAATAAATGACCGAGTTATTAGCGGTCAAAACCTGACCATTTTTCGTTACATGCTCAATTTTTCGTTTTTCTGAATTGTACCCCCCCCCCCATATGTTGCCGAAAGACGTTATCCAACGTCAAAATCTGAGTTTAATCTGAGCCTTTGCAAATTATTTGGACTATTTCATAAAAAACATCATTGATCAAGTGGCTGCCTTCATTGATCATAGCAAATGAGCCCTTTTTGCTGTATTTTTCATTACTATTTTTAGCTTTTCGGGAGTTTTGTGGTAATTTCGGCACGATCAGGATTCCCAAATTTAAAAAAACATATGTCCCTTCTTCTTTACATCAGACGTTCAAGGAATTTTAGTTGCAGAAACTAAAAAGTTTGATTTGCAGTGAGACATGGTGCGCTGTTTTATTGAAACAAATTACCGCCAACACCGTTAGCACATGATGACTCACCATAGTAAAGGGTGTACGGAATCAAATTGCACCACTTTTAAATGGCTACAGCTTTCAACCTGTCGGGTGTTTTCTATTGAAATTTTGGATGTAATTTGTTTAATGTGTGTTTGTTTAGGCTATGTTAGTTTCACTAGCAAATGTGCAATCGTTGTAAAGACAGATGATCAGCAGCGGCGCATAGTGGTGCAGTTCTAAAAAAATCATGGCAAAAATACTTCATTCCAAATAATTTACTATTTTTAGCCATAAATAGTGTTTTGAAACATGATTTTGAGTTGAAGGTTCTATTTTGGACATTGTCACTGTTTTTGGTTTTTCAATTCTAACAAAATGGTTGCTATTAATACATTTTGATGCCCTCAACTTTTTTTTTCAAATAAAACTAACGTTTAGGCAAACTTAGGCAAGATGGATCTTCTTTTATTGATTCCTTGGTCTTAAAAGCATGTTTGTATAAAATATGTACGCAATGAGTGGTGGGGAGCGAAATTTATACTATAAAGATGCTGTTATTTAAAGATTTGACGTACCTACTATAATAAGCGTTTATTTAATAAGGTATCCGACACTTGAAAATAAATTTGCATTCGGTTATACTGAATCTAGATAAGAGAGAGTTATCGATCAGAAAAAAAATCTGCTAAAACCTAAATTTTACCGAGTTTTGGTAAAAATTATTTAGTCGAGTTTTGAAGCAAAAATTTAGGTTTTGAACATGTGCCGCTAACTAGAGTCCAAAAATGTTAGTCAATATGTTTCCTTGTAAATTCTCATACGTTTTCTCAACTATCTGATACTGTAGAGTGTAGATGAATGTTTAATTTTGTTTTTCAACTTAAAACTAAGTTTGGAAATTGGGTTTTTGGCAGCTATTCGAAAAACTGGACCTATGAGCGGCACCGTTATTGATTTTTTAACATTGAACTCTCGATTTGTGTACACTTCGATTGTTCTGGTCAATCACGGAGTGCAACTACGAAGCTGAGACGAGACTCGCGAAGTCGGTCTTCTTTTTCTGTGATTGCTGAGAGTTTTCTTATTCCACTCCGTGTTTATATCAATCATGCGCAAGCCGTTCAAACCTTCACATGAACACCCCAGCAAAAAATATTGCGTTTGGCTGCATTTGACGTTTCGTGACAGTGGAATCTGGGCTGCATATGACGTTGATATTTTTCCTCTTCGCGAGTCTCTCTCAGCTACGAAGCGGTCATCCATGTTGAAGCTCATGCTCATGATAAAGTTTGTGGCTGCACTCTTCTGCAAACTTTTAGAAAGTCTTATTTTGAACAACTTTGTCGAAGACACTTTCAATCAAACTCTTCATTTGCTTCACTGCTTTAAAAGCTAAGTACATTGATTCTAAAAGTTGTAACTTAGGGTGGACCCGAAAAATCAGTTGGTCTAACTTTTTTGTTTTCAGTTTCATGTGAATGATAGGGTTAGGTTCATTCCTGCATGAATTTTGGAGCGATTCCGGTATGAATTCAGAGGATAATGTAGAGAATTCATCTGAATAAGTTACTGTTTGATTTGCGAAAAAGGAAGTGGTCTATGAAAACTCTTGAAGAAAATCTTGATATCTCTTTAGGAATTTGTCGAGGAATATCTGAACGAATTTCAGAAAGTCGGAGATATTTCTTCTACATCCAAAAATTCTGTAAAAACTTTTGAGCAACCCTCGAAAAAAAATATACTTGAAAAATTTTGTGGGATGGCTTATAAAGTTATAAAGAAAATTCATTGATGAATCCAGGGAAAATACCTTAAACATCTCTGAAGGAATTTCTAACAGAATTCCCAGAAAAAAAAATTTGGTTAGTATTACTGTTTAAGAAAACTTTTCGACCGGAATATAAGTTGATAGCTGAATTAAAAATCGACAAACAGCTAACAAAAGGTAACCATTAATTTTTCACGGGAATACCTTCTTTGAACTTGCAATCGCAATAAGTAATGAATACAATCGTTAACTGTTGAATCAACTCACACCAGATCCGGTAACACAAATGTGATTAAGGTGAACATAGAATAAACGCACACCTTGTGTTTTCGTGAGCACATATCTGAGAAACCAAACAGGCAATGTATTTGAAAATTTTATCGATTGACTACTCACTTGCGGTGATCAATTACTTAAACTTTTTAGCACAAGGTATTATTTGGATCCCCAGATTTGTGATCTTGAACATTTGTGATGTGGTTTTTATTCGTATTCAATCAAAGGCGTTATAGAATATACATCAAAGAAGTGATTAGACGATTTGTGTGTCGCCTAATGGGTAAATCGATTTCCGCTTTGATTTTCATGACAAATGTGGCATGAATGATTTACAAACGATTTCTTATTGTTTGACTATGTATTTGATTACTCATCCAATTTTTTTTATTCCGTTTGTTCCAATTGAGCTGGTAATATGAGTAACAGACTCAAACGTACATAAATGAAGCTTCAAGCATTCAAATCAATTTAATTGGATACTTATCTCCTACCTATCCATTTGGTTGAATCTAACTTACTCGGAAATAAAACGACAATGACCAAACCAATTGTATACACGCTCTACTTAAGTCCACCTTCGCGAGCTGTGGATCTCTGTGCGGTAGCGCTGGGAATCGAATTGGAACGCAAAGTTATGAATCTGCTAGAGAGGGAACATTTGGACCCGAAATTTCTCAAGGTACAGGTTGTTGGAAGATTGGTGGTACAGATTGAGACTTAAACGTTACTTTTCAACAGATGAATCCTCAACATACGATTCCGGTGCTGGATGATGGTGGGATAATTGTTCGTGATAGCCATGCCATCATGATCTATTTGGTATCCAAGTATGGGAAGGACGATAGTTTGTACCCGAAGGATTTGGCTGAACAGGCGAAAGTTAATGCTGCCTTATACTTTGATTGTGGAGTCCTGTTCGCTCGTTTGCGGTTCATTACTGTTAGTCTTCATAGTGTGGCAGATAATTTACAGGTTCGAAATAGTTAATTGACTTTATTAAACATTGTAGGAACAAATTCTGATGGGAGGAAGTGAAATTCCGGCGGAAAAGGCTGCTTACGTGGAGTCGGCTTACCAACTGCTGGAAGATGCCCTGACCGATGACTTCATCGCAGGAAACTCTCTGACTATCGCAGATCTTAGCTGCGGGTCCACTGTCTCCACCGCGATGGGATTAATTCCGATGGACCGGGACAAATATCCGAAGATCTACGCTTGGTTGAACCGCTTGAAGGCACTGCCCTACTTCGAAGAATTGAACGACCAAGGGGCTGTGGAGTTACCGGCTATTATGAAAAACCTCATGGAGACCAATGCTCGCAAGGCTTGAGTTGAACTCTAATCAAACTAATAAAAGCTAGTAATTCACAGTGGTTGATTTTATTTCTTATTGTTTTCATCCAGTTTCTGCTTTAGAAATACCTTGGTCTCTTCCAACACTTCAGCGTTGAACTCCTTGTAGCACGGCATTGACTGTTCCATCCGTTTAAGAAAAGCGCAGCTTTTCGGATATTTAGACTCCTCCATAGGGCAAACTCCATTCAAGGACACCAAACAAGTGGTTACGCTTATATCCGCCAGCGTCAACGAATCTCCTACCAGGAAATCGCCCTTCAGCGCTCCTTCGAATAGATCGTAAGCCGCCTCAATTGCTTCCATTCGATCCCGGGGAATCTTCTTCAGACCAAAGTAGAACACTGGTTCAACGGCACCACGCAGTCTCGGAAACAAAACTCCGGAGTCGAAGTGGAACCAAGCGTTGATGCGAGCTTGGATGACGGGATCCTCCGGAAAGAGATCCCGATCCTTGGCGTACTTGGACACCAGATAGACGAGAATGGCATGGCTGTCGTACACCGGAACACCATCGTCGTCAATGGTCGGTATCGTGTGGAATGGGTTTAACTGAAAAGATCGAGAGTTATGAAAGATCATCTCTAATTGAGTTGCCACCTACCTTGAGAAACTCCTCGCTCATCTGTTCCTTTTTGGACAGATCGACAAACTTGAGATCGAGATCCAGCCCCAAAATGTGGGACAAGATTTGAACAGCTCGTCCTCCGGGGGTGCGACGGGTTGTATGCAGCACTATTTTGGAACTCATGTTTGGAGATGTGCGCTTATCAACTGCGACCAGTAAACTGAATGGTTGTGCTGACAAAAATGTTATGGGAATAAAACGAAATGTAGATAACTGCTGCTGAGCTCGATGACTGTGAAAAGTGACGAGATAAGACTGTGGCAGCTTCATGAACTTTAAAATATTGTCATAGCTGCGCTTTGCATTTACGAAAGTTATCAGGAGGACTGAGTACATTTGAAAAGGTTTTACAAGCCTTTAAATATTTTTTTGTTCAAGATTTTGGTATATAAATCCAATTTGAACTGTTTATAGGCAAACAAATTGTTGAACATGGCTCTTGCAAAAGCTGCTAATTGTTAACTGATAGAGGAAGACAAGATTTTTGAATTTGATTTGGTTTTGGAATTGATTAGACCTTGACAACTGAAAACATTTGTTAAATATATCACCTAAAAATGATAAGCTACTTCCATCATCACACTAGATAGAAATTGAGGACGCTTAGAACTGCATATATTTTTGACATTTTTCTCAATTAGGTAGTTAATAATATTTTGTTTTTCTCTTTCAAGAACGGAAACAGCTCATGGGATTTTTTCTGAATTATTTAATTTCCACAAATATCTATTTTATCGTTGTTAAGTTTTCAAAAAAAAAAAAAAATGAAAGAAATCA
This sequence comes from Aedes aegypti, assembly GCF_002204515.2. NCBI lineage: Eukaryota > Metazoa > Arthropoda > Insecta > Diptera > Culicidae > Aedes > Aedes aegypti. Next base: position 351,690,576 of record NC_035108.1, read on the forward strand.
TGTAGGAATATCAAGAATAAACAAAAAAAGCATGAATCTTGGAAAAAGCAACCCTACGAATAATTCCATAAAGAATTTACAGTGTAATCTTCAAAATGCTTGAATTCCTGAAAAGACACTCTGAGGCATTCCTCAAGATATTGTTGAAGCAATTCATGATGTAACCACTGAAGAAATCGATAAAAAGCATATCGGAGAAATCCTTGGATAGAGTTTATTAGAGAAAGTTCGGGGGAACTCATAGAAGAATCCCTGGTGAAATTTCCTGGGCTTAAATACATTATGGCAACAATACTGAGTACGTCATATACTAATGAGTGTAATGAATAATTCTAGATGCAAATACAAAGATATATTTTTTAATAATTGAATAAGATACTATTATAACAATGCTAAAGGATTCCAATTGCAAACCATTCACTATCTGGGCTCGATTGCAGTAAAGCTTGGCGAAGTCAATTTCACATGATGATAGCACAGAAGTCTAATATATAAAAAATCAACTAAAAATTAGTTAACCATGCGATGATAACAAAAAGACACAAACTAGTCTGCCTGAGTAAAGAAACTTAATTAGAATATGAGAAATCTATTTCAACACTTTTTTACAACTTTTGTATTGAGAGGAATCACTTGCGGCTCACATATCTATTCAGGAGTGTCCACAGGAATGCCTCTAGTGATTCCACCGTAGATTCTTCCAGTAAAATTTTCTCTGGGATTTTTTAGGAAAATTACCCAAGCACTCCTCTGGAAACTTTTCCAGGAATTAATCCAGAGATTATTTCAAGGACCAGGGCAGGATTTACAAATTTGAGGGCCCGGGGGGTTTTAAATTTCTTATGAACTTAAACAAATTTTAAATTTAAATTAATGTAACTAGTGTTTTCTATAATATTGTACTGCCCATAAAAGCATAACTGTCGCATGTTGATTTTCTAGCCAACACCTTTTTTCGTCGCGACATCCATGTTTTAATGTATATTTTACCATGCATATAAAAATTAACACACTTTATTTGAAAATGTTGTGGAAACATTTGATAGATAGATAGACAGATATCTTTATTTAAGAGATTTGCAGCCCGAGTCTGGCTCATCTCTTTAGAAAACACAGAAACATTTGAAGTTGATGCAATGCCATATTGAAAAAAGGCATAACAGTCTCTATATGAACATTCAACCCAGATAACAACTGTAAAACGTGAGTTATGTTCAAGTTTATATTTTTCGCTAATAAATAGAAGCAAAATGAGTTGTCTGTGCCGTTATATTGAATGAATATGGTATGTAGAAATGTACTAGAAAATTATGAATATTTGTATGAGAAGACAAACTTCAACCTATGAGTGCCATTTTATCAATGCCTACTTTTTTCATATGGGACAGTTATGCTTTTATGGGCAGTGTAATCTTTGTAGATTTTATATATTTACTGGTTTAATTCAATTGGTACCTAAATTCAATTTATGCTTATTCTCATCATGTTTTAATAGTCAAGATGTTGAACATGAAGTTGTTAAACAGTTTTTTTTAAGTAATTGGTGTAGGACTGTTGGCAGGTCTTTTTTTAGAGATTTCGTCTCAAGTTTTTTAGTGATTTGTCATGGATTCATACAGAAATTTCTCTAGAAATTCTCATAGAGATTTCTTTACCAATTCTTCCAGTGATTTTTCAAAGAATGAGATTTTTCTCTAGATTTTTTTTAATCCTTGAGCACTCCAATAAATACAGTAAATTCCTTACGGATTACCACGATTTTTTCCCAAAGACTATACTAGGAGTTCCACCAGATATTTGTTTTTCTATTCATTCTTGAGTCGAATTCTCCATATGTTACTCTAGGAGATCTCACAGAAGATTTTTTGAAGATGTTCTAAACATAAATATTAGAGTGCATACTAAGGAAATCGATGGATGAATCATCGGATAAAATCCTGAAGGACTTCCTTAAAAAATTTCAAAAATAATGTTTGGAGAAATTCCTGATGGAATCACTTAGGTAATTTTTATGGTTGTTCTTGGAAAAATCATGGTTATATTCTTGAGATATCCATAACAAAATTGTAAAAAGAATTCCTTACGAAAATTCTTGGAGGAATTCCACGGTAAATAATCACTTTATGAACTCCTGGAGAAATATTTGGAATATTCTCTGATTCTTTGGAAAAATACCTAAATTCTCACGAAATTTCTTGAGAAAATCGTGAACAAATAGTAATACTGTAAAACAAAAGTATATACCGTAATACTCTCGTAATTCCACGAGGCATTACAAGAATAAGAGAAATGTATGGCTTGATTCTATGATGCAGAATCAAACTCTGATCTTCTGGTTACTATTAGGTTACGATTTGTTTTTCTGCTTCCTGCTTGGTTCGTTTCGGCCTCTTTTTGACTCCTATCTGGCCTTTCTTTGGTCTCTTTATCAATCTAGAAGTTCCTATGATCAAGGCATTTAAACACAACCAGCCCTGCAGTGTGATCGATAGAGTAATTTTCAAATTTAATATTCAATGGAATAGGCCCTATACTGCAATATATAAAATGCATTCGAACCTAGTTTTAAAATTCATTGAGAAAGCATTTGTTACAGTTGGAAAAGTCACGATAGAAAATCGTTAGGAATTTAAGCATCATGATGGTACTCTACTTGTTTATTCAAATCGGTTTTGAATCTTTCTTAATCTTCTTGTTTCTCGTTATGTTCAGGTAATTTTCATAATTTTCGCCCATTGTTGCGGATCTATATATGAAAAAATGAATCTTTCCAATCATATTTTGTGATTCCCTAAAGAATGTATCATTGCATTGATTCTAATTATTCTTGAAAGTTTAATCACTAATATGTCTGTCCAGATTTTTGGGGCCATGGCCCCCTCGCCTCCTCGCCTATAAATGCGGTTCTGACAAGGACTCCTCCAAAGATTCTTTATGCGATTTCTCCTGATATCTCAGGTAACATTGGTAGCTGAATAACAGTTTATTCAGCTGAAAAGAGGCTGTATAAACAGCATTTTTGCTATAAAAAGCTGTTATTCAGCTATCATTGTTACCTGGGATCATTCCAAAAATCCTTCCAGAGGCTCCTCTGAGGATTTCTCCAGGAAAATATTTACAGTGATTCTTGCAAAGATGTCTTCAAGGCTGTAGTGTCCGTTCTACAGAGCCTTCACTGTTTTTAGAATATACTGTGGTCGAATACCAACACTTAAGTACATGTATACATGTCAGAATAATGAAATAGACATCCCTAGACTTATGAGATGTGTTGAACTTATTATACGAATGCGTGTAGTGGATCAGTTGGTGTTGTGCTCCGCCACTGATCGGTGTTGTTTGGGAGCACAATAAATGAATTAAAAGTAATAGTCGCGTTTCGATTACGTAATTCAAAATTGTTGAGAGCTTAACGGTTTAGATTCCTGGAGACTAACATAAGTATAGCTGAAATCGGAAATAAACTACATTCGATCGTCCACTTTCGTTTGTACAGAGCTAGAAGATAGACGTGTTCTCCTTTTTGCAGCTGACACCGAAAACCTCATAGCAATCTACCTTAATAACCCTTGCTTGCGTTGTAAGTGCCGGACATAAAAAAGGCTTTCTTCAATCTCTTCAAAGAGTAATCCGCATACTTCTCCAGTAATTTATCCAGAAATTTCTCTATGGACACTTGCAGGAATTTTTCCAGATAGTCCTTTTGAAATTATTCTAGGAATTACTCCTGATATTTCTACAGGGATTCCTTTAGGTTTCTACTAGAAATTCCTCCATGGTTTTTTTCACAAGGAATTCCTCCAGGGATCCTACAAGAAATCATTTTACGAATTTCCTCGGAAGTTTCCTTTAGGATTTCCTCCAGGTATACTGCCAGCTACATTCGCTACATGAATTATCCCAAGATTTTTTTTAGCTTCGCTCTGGGCATCCAAAAATACTCCTGTGATTCCTCCGAGAATTTCTCTACAAACTATTACATAAGTTGTCCCATGAATTCCTCCTGGAATTTCATCAGGAATTACCCTAAGTAATCACTAAGGGATTTCTTCTGAAATATCTCCAGAGATTCGTTCCGGGCCTCCAAAACCTTCTTCCGGGGATTCCTCCAAGAATTCCTCAAGAAATTCCTCCAGGAATTTCATCAGAAATCATCCCAACAATTCTCTCAGGGTTTTTTAATGAATTGATTTTTTTTGGAGAAATCTTTACATTTCCTGAAGGAATTTCTGGAGGGATCCCTGGAGCAATTCCTGAAGGAACCCTTAGAACAACAGGAACTCAGGGTTTCTATTTTTGCAGGAGCATATGGAGGGATGCCCGAGGAAATATCTGGAGGAATTGCTGGAGAAATCCTTGCAACAACTTTTAGAGAAAGCCATATAGGGATTTTTCTGGAGTAATGCTTGGAGAAATTTCTGAACAAATTGATTGGAAAACTACTGCAGGAATCTCAGTAGAGGTTTTCCTAGGAAGGAGACTGCTGTAGGAATTTTTGAAGTACTATCTGGGTAAATTGCAAAAAGAACCAATGAAAAGTTACTTGGGTAAATTGTTCAAGGAATCTCTGGAGGATTATATGAGTTAATTACTGACGGACTTCCTGGAGGCGTCTATGGTGGAATCTTTTGAGGTTTTCCATGAAGAAGAATTGTAAAAATTTTGCTGCAAGACTCCCAAAAAGAAATCCCTGAAGAGATTTTTGTGAAGAAATCGCTGGAAGAGTCAATGGAAAAATTTCTAGGGATATCCCATGGGACATCTCTAAACGAATCTATGGAGAGATTTTCCAAATGTTATTTATGTAGAGATGTGAGGAATTGTCCTAGTGTAAGACCTGTGGAAATTTTTAGGGAAATTTCAGATAAAATTCATGCGGGAATTTCTACAGAAACTCTTGGAGGAATCCAAGACGCCCAGTACGAATCTCTGGCGAAATTCGTGGGAAACATTTGGAGAACACCTGGAGAAATCCGTAGAGTAATTAATGTAGCGATTTTCTGCTGGTGTCGCCGAGAGATTTCTTGGAGAAATTCAGGAGGAATTCGTTAAGTAATTTCTTGTGAACACATCGAGGAATTCCTGATGGAATCTCTGGAGGTATTCCTGACGAAAGCACTGGAGGAATCCATAAAGAAATAATTTCTAGAAAAATGTCGGGAGGACTACTTGGGAATATCCCTGCATGTATTCGTGAAGTAATCTATGGAGGAATTTCTGGAGAAACCACTAGAGAAATATATATAGTGTCCCTTCGAAAAATTGTCTAGGAGCAACCTCTGAAGAAATTCCTAAAGAAAGCCTTGAAGACATCTCTGCAAAAATCCTTGTAGAGATTTTTCTGGAACAATCCTTGGAGGAGTCTCTGGAAGATTTCCCAAAGAAATCTCTGAAGGAAAACCAGAAGAAATCGCTTGCTCCTTGAAGAAATTTGCGGAAAAATTCCGGAGAAATTAATTCGATATGTCCTGAAGGAATCCTTGGAGAATTTTCTGGAAGAATCCTAGTAAAGATTTTACTGCAGGAATCTGAGAGGGAATCGCTGGAGTCATCCTTGCAGGAAATCCTTGCGAAATTTCTAAAGAAATCCTGTAGAGATGGTCAACCAGGAATCCCTGGAATAATACTTGGAGGACGCCCTTGTCGAATCCCTGGAGGAATTGTTGAAGGTATTCCTAGAACCCTACCGGAACCGGTCTCAAAAATCTAGTAAAATGCCCAAGAGAAATCACTGTAACGATATCGTGAGAGATTATCTTAAAAGAAATTCTGGTAAAACCGCTGGAAGAATCTTCGAAGGAATTTCTGTACAAATCTTTAGAGATATAAATTTTAGAAGAAACCATATACAGTGTCTTACCGATTTTGGCAACAAGGCTCGATTTTTATGTTGCCAAAATGGGAATGTTGCCAAATTCGGGAATTTTGAAAGTAGTAGATTGTGAATACAGGTTCGGTTGAGGATCCTTTTGGGTGGGATTATTTTAGGGATTTTGGTTGGTAAATGGCTGGGCATGGCGTACCATTGGTACCTCGCGTACCTGAAGGAATAAAATAGACCCCTCTGTGCGGTCCTTAGCCTCTTGCCCAGCAACTCCTATCCCTACCTCCTCGCGGTACTGGCCGGGGTACGAGTAACCTTAGGGAAGATCGGGTAACCAAACCCCGATGGGAACTTTGGTCGTATGCTGACAGAGAAGGGGGGGTTTGCATTTGCTTTTGCTTCTGCAAACCTTGAGCGTCTGTACTCCATGTTAGGAGCGGCTCACAACAGCGTCTGTTCCCCATGTCAGGGGCGGCTGATCATCGTCCGAGTGCCAGAGAAGGACTCTAAGCTAAACTGCGCACTATGGCCCTCCGAACATTTAGGGGGAATGGTCCTCCGGAAATCTAGGGGGTTGGTGTCAGGCCCTGCAAGCCAGCCGTAAAAACACATCAGCACAGGAACGTCAACGAGAGAATACGGATCGGAACAATCGACAAAGACCACAGCGTAGAAAATGGACTAGCGATTGGAAGCTCGGTACGTGGAACTGCAAATCTCTCAACTTCATCGGAAGCACACGCATCCCAAGTAGCACACGAAACATCATTCACAGGAATGCTTCCCAAAAATGGTTTCAAAGACGTATCAATAAAAGCATCTGTAATTACCCAGTTTTAGTTCCGTTGCATATTAATCAAAAACTCATAAAGTTTCATTGTCGTTCCAATGAAATTGCATTTCACCCCATGTTTGACGTCTAACATTATTGAAAAGGCGAGATTTGTTGCAAATGTCCTCTGGAAGCATCAATGAAGTCAAGTTTATCTAGATGTGTTCTGTAACTTTAAAAACAAACTCTTTCAACGTCTCCAAAAATGCCATTTTTATTGTTATGTTTCAATATTCTTTCATTCAGAGCATCCGCAACATAGCTCCATTGCATGCAAGCTGCGTTTCAGTACCCACAACTCAAGAAGATTCATCCCAGTTGCATGAAAGTTGCACTCAACTACGTGTTTGACAGCTAAAAGATTGTTTGTTTCAATCAAGTTGCAGTATAGTTGAGTTGCACCTTACGTATAGTGTAACAACGAAAACATGTTCTAGCAACAGTTTGTTTGTTTACATGGTGTTTCGCATATGTTGCGCGAAAGTTTTTGCAAAAACTTTAGCTCTGTGGGGCGTGTTCATATTTTGCAAGTAATGAACTTGTATTTCGAAGGGTGCAGTAAAGTAATGAGCAACAAAGCAATGTGGTTGCTTATAAAGTGCATTGGTGAGGCAGTTTTTCGAAGAGCTGGTGGAGTAGTGAGTAGAGGGGAAGATTTATGATCTAGAAGTCGGGAGTTTGATTCTCGTTTATATTTTTGTTTTCATTTCTATCCTTTTAAGTATTTTGCAACTAATATGCATTTTCTCTATAACATAAATATGTTGCAAGCAGGCACCGCCTCTTGCGCTTTTTGCGTTGCTATTCAGTGCAATTGTAAGTCATATTTTCAAAGATTTTCAACTCAGATTAGTTTCAAGAGATATGTTTATTCTTGAGTTGAAACAAACTGTGTTGCTTGGGATACCCTCCGATGTACTGAAGATCCGCGATTTCGACATCGTAGCGCTGCAGGAGGTGTGCTGGACAGGTTCGATGGTGCGAACGTTTAGAGGTAATCATACCATCTACCAGAGCTGCGGCAACACACGTGAGCTGGGAACAGCTTTTATAGTGATGGGTGATATGCAAAGGCGTGTGATCGGGTGGTGGCCGATCAACGAAAGAATGTGCAAGTTGAGGCTCAAAGTCCGGTTCTTCAACTTCAGCATCATAAACGTGCATAGCCCTCACTCCGGAAGCACTGATGATGACAAGGACGCATTTTACGCGCAGCTCGAACGCGAGTACGACCGCTGCCCAAGCCATGACATCAAGATCATCATAGGTGATTTGAACGCTCAGGTTGGCCAGGAGGAGGAGTTCAGACCGACGATTGGAAGGTTCAGCGCCCACCGGCTGACGAACGAGAACGGCCTACGACTGATAGATTTTGCCGCCTCCAAGAACATTGCCATTCGCAGCACCTACTTCCAGCACAGCCTCCCGTATCGATACACCTGGAGATCACCACTGCAGACGGAATCACAAATCGACCACGTTTTGATCGATAGACGGCACTTCTCCAATATCACCGACGTCAGAACTTATCGTGGCGCTAACATCGACTCTGATCACTATCTAGTGATGGTGAAACTGCGCCAAAAACTATCCGTCATCAACGATGTACGGTATCGACGCCCGCCTCGGTATAACCTAGCGCGACTGGCCCAACCGAACATCGCTGCCGCATACGCGCAGCATCTCGAGGCAGCGTTGCCGGAAGAGGGCGAGCTTGACGAAGCCCTTCTTGAGGACTGCTGGAGCAACATAAAAGCAGCCATCAACAACGCAGCCGAGAGCATCGTCGGGTACGTAGAAAGGAGGACATGTAACGATTGGTTCGACGAACAATGCAGGCAGGTTTTGGAGGAGAAGGATGCAGCGCGGGCTGCAATGCTGCAGCGAGGAACGCGATAAAACGTGGAGCGATATAAAAAAAAACGGAAGCAGCAAACCCGCCTATTCCGGGACAAAAAGTGCCGCCTGGAAGAAGCGGAATGTGAAGAAATGGAACAGCTGCATCGTTCTCAAGAAACGCGAAAGTTCTACGAGAAGCTCAACGCATCCCGAAAAGGTTTCGAGCCGCGAGCCGAAATGTGTAGGGATAAGGACGGAAGCATCTTGACGGACGGACGTGAGGTGATTGAAAGGTGGAAGCAGCATTACGATGAACACCTGAATGGCACGGAGAACACAGGCGACGAGGGTCACGACAGCGGAGGAAGTGACTACGTCAGCACGGCGGATGAAGGAAACCAACCTGCCCCCACATTGAGGGAAGTTAAGGATGCCATCAGCCAGCTCATGAATAATAAGGCCGCTGGTAAAGATGGTATTGGAGCTGAACTCATCAAAATGGGCCCGGAGAGGTTGGCCGCCTGTCTGCACCGGCTGATTGTCAGAATCTGGGAAACCGAACAGCTGCCGGAGGAGTGAAAGCAAGGGGTCATATGCCCCATCTACAAGAAGGGCGACAAACTGGAATGTAAAAACTATCGTGCGATCACTATCCTGAATGCCGCCTACAAAGTGCTATCCCAAATTATTTTCCGTCGTCTATCACCAATAACAAATGAGTTTGTGGGAAGTTATCAAGCTGGTTTCATCAACGGCCGCTCGACATCGGACCAAATCTTCACAGTACGGTAAATCCTCCAGAAATGCCGTGAATACCAAGTCCAAACGCATCACCTGTTCATCGATTTCAAAGCGGCTTATGATAGTATCGACCGCGAAGAGCTATGGAAAATCATGGACGAGTACAGCTTTCCCGGGAAGCTCACAAGACTAATAAGAGCAACGATGGACGGTGTGCAGAATAGCGTGAAGATTTCGGGCGAACATTCCAGTTCGTTCGAATCCCGCCGGGGACTTCGACAAGATCCAGCCAAATCGTTTGCTTCGCGGATGATATGGATATTGTCGGCAGAACATTTGGAACGGTGGCAGACCTCTACACACGCTTGAAACGTGAAGCAACAAAAGTCGGCCTGGTGGTGAATGCGTCAAAAACAAAGTACATGCTGATAGGCGGAACCGAGCGCGACAGAGCCCGCCTGGGAAGCAGTGTTACGATAGACGGGGATACTTTTGAGGTGGTTGATGACTTCGTCTACCTCGGATCCTTGTTAACGGCTGATAACAACGTTAGTCGTGAAATACGGAGACGCATCATCAGTGGAAGTCGCGCCTACTATGGGCTCCAGAAGAAGCTGCGGTCGAGAAAGATTCACCCCCGCACCAAATGTACCATGTACAAAACGCTTATAAGACCGGTGGTCCTCTATGGACATGAAGCATGGACCATGCTGGAAGAGGACCTGCTAGCACTTGGAGTGTTCGAACGAAGGGTGCCCAACTAACATTGACTCATTTAACAAACACCATTATGGCAGTTTTACCCAGCATCATGTTTTATAACATTTTAATAATTTCCATGGCCAACCTTTGTTAAAGCATTGTTTACACAAATTTGGAGAAAGTATAAAGCATGTCGTTGAATACCAACTTTATTTTTCAGCTTTAAAAACGTTTTACAAGCATTAAGTTAGGTTTTTATACGGCTGGTTTAAAAATAATTAAAGACTAATAAAAACAAAAAAAAAAAAAATTTCTAGGCACTTTATAAATGTAGTGTGCACTATTATTATGATAGTATAACAATCTTATTTAAAAATCGCCTGTATACTGGATTCGAACTCGAACCTTCCAATCGTCAGCGGTATGCCTTGCCATCTGCGCCATCCTAGAATTGATGATTTACCGTCCAGTGCAAAATATAAACTTCTCATAGCTGAATATTGACCATGTTCGAGCTTCTATTCGACAACGTCTAATCAACACATGGTACGCTAATCAACAACTGAAAAAGCATATTATTCAGCTGCTGTTTAGTGCTGATCCAAGCTGAGTTCAGTCGGCTATTTTTAGCGCACAGTGAGAAAAATTATGTTGATGTTGGTCAAAATAATGTTTATTTACACATAGTAAAAACAGACTGAAATGATTAATCTAATTTCATAATAAGTTTTAGATTGTTCAAAACTGATTAATTAACTTAAATAATTTTATAAATTATAGTTTGATTATTTTTTTATTTGTATTTTTCATAAACCTATTACATATGCATTGAAGTAAAAGTTCTCTGTATGAATATATTTGAATCAATTGAAGGGTTAGTCCTCAGAACCCACCTGAATAGAAAAATATTCGAATATCTTGATGCGATTTTTATTTTCGAAAATGGCCAAGTAAATCATTTTTCTTAGAGCGCAGTATTTATTCAGTTGTGAAAAAATGTCATTTCAAATGTAGCTGGCTATAGAAATTTATTTAATCAATTCTGTCAAAGAAATTTCCTTTTTTCTTGTACGGAAAAACATCCCGAGCAGGCGAAAAAAGCTTAGCAATAGAAAATATAATATGGATAGCTAAAGGTGATATTAACTTGATAGATATATGATATAAAATATCTGGAAATGATATCTAACATAAACTACTAGAACAAAATTGGCATGTCATATTTAGATTCTGCAAGATTTTACCAATAGCTGCGAGCTTTTCATTAGATCTGCGTACATCAAATTTTTCATAGGTTTAGAAGTTCCAGGAACAAAATTTTGATATTGTCTTCAGATATTTTATCTCTTATCTCAATCAAGTCAATGTCACGCTTTGTTTGTCAGTACTTTGCTCCTACTCGGAATACTTAGCTTAAATGTTTATTTTTGTTTTTCACAATAATTCTGCATTTTTGGAGACTGACCATGTTTATTTTCTGAACAGCTATTTTAAAAGTTTTAAGAAAGCATAATTTATAAACTTTGAAATGCATTCGGAACTCAACACGAATTTAGGATATTTTGTTCATTTTATGAAATTTAGCTATAGTGTGATCGCTTTTACAAGGCTTATTTATTGCTGAACAATGTGTTTGTTAATCGTCATTTTGGCCTCTATTGGATCAACTGTTCTTATAATATACTGAAGCTGAATTAGGATTTTATAAGATACTTATTCAGCTCTTATTCATGCTTATGTTAAACATGTGGGAATAGCTGGAGTGCGACGCAAGTAAAACGTTAGTTCGTCTTCTGAATATCCTTTTATACATATACATTTGTTTAGTGGAATATTGGCTTTTTAATTGGGAGAAACATGTCTTGTTCAGCTCATTTGTAGAACAATCTTGACTAGTCGAATGAGAATCTTTGGAAACGTTTAATAAGTGGCGATTCAACTTTTGTTCATTCTAATGCATAACGTTGAACATTGATCTAAGTTTGTGTTAAAAAAGCATCTTCTCAGCTCTTTATAGAGCAAATTTTTTATTCAGTTGCCATTACCATTATTGAACAATAATTAAACATGCATGCTTATTTGTGGCTCTGAATTGTTAGTTGGGTGCTTAGGACGATCTTTGGCGGCGTGCAGGAGAACGGTGTGTGGCGGCGGAGAATGAACCACGAGCTCGCTAGGCTCTACGGCGAACCAAGTATCCAGAAGGTTGCGAAAGCCGGAAGGGTGCGCTGGGCAGGGCATGTTGCAAGACTACCGGACAACAATCCTGCAAAGATGGTGTTCGCGTCGAATCCGGTTGGCACAAGAAGGCGGGGAGCACAGCGAGCGAGGTGGCTTGATCAGGTGCAACAAGATCTGGAGAACGTGGGCCAAAATCGAGGTTGGAGAGACACAGCCTTGGACCGAGTAAATTGGCGTAACATCGTTAACGAGGTTTTATCAAATTAATTGATGTAACACCAACTAAATAAATAAATAAATTTTAGGGATTTCTTGAACATAGAGCGCAAGTTTGGTGACCACACGGCTTAATAGTGAGCAAGGTTCTAAGTGGAAAAAAGTGGAAGTTCTTCTAAATTACTTCTTGCTATCACAATCAATGTTAGCACGGTTGAGATGTAATGTCAGCTTTTTTGTCGAGTCTGGCACCCAGAAATAGAATTAATGACGAGTTCTTTTCAAGCATTATGCTCATTTGCTGAGATTCGAGAAATATCAAGCTGAGAGTTGTAAAATTAATGATTAGAGGATTGGGGCCTTCCTCAGAGTCCGCAGCTTCAAAGCAAAGCCATGCTGAAGGCATGGGTTTGATTCCCGGTCGGTCAAGAATCTTTTCTTGAAAAAACATCATGTTAATGAAGAAATGTGTGGCGAATTGAAGCAACGCGAGGAGTCTTATTCGAACTGAAAATTATTGAAAGTTATGCTGCCGAAATTTCCAATTTCATTCATTTCATTGCGTTTGATTTTTCAAGAGAATACCATTAGATTTTTTTACGAACTCGTTAAGAAACTGCTTTCAAAATTTCTTTGGCACATATGAATTTACTCAAGGATTTCACCAATTGATGCTTCTGGTAGAAATACAATTGCTACATGTATCATTAGGTTCGATTTCTGATTTTCTGTAAGATTCTGGAACATCCGTGAAAATGAAAACGAAGATCAAAAATATCTAGATTAGATGCGTTGAATTATCGCAAGGATGTGTTCAGTAAAACATTTGACTGTTGAAGAAGCGTCAATCTGGACTAGATTGCTAGAGATGATTTCCAAATGTCTATATTTGATAAATTCGACAGGAAGAAGAACCATATAAATGTTAACAACGTCCAAAGAATTTTGATCATAGGCTCTTCTTCTACTCACTCTTAGAATTCTTCTATGAAAGTTTTTCAATGACTACTTCAAAACCCATTCTCAACAATTTGACAAAATTGTCATCTAGTGTTATGAATAAACTTTCTCGATATTTTCCTCAACAACTGTTACTGAATGCCTACAGAAATACCCAAAAGAAAACACTCATCTTCAAAATCTTTTACGGATTAACTAATCAATGATCACGAGATTCAGGCCGCCACACATAATCCGATTAAAAAAATACAAGCACAATAATAATAAAACATTAGTGATCAACACAGTAAAGTTGATCATCCTATCATTTGATGCTTTTATTAGACTTGTTTTTACTGTTGATTATCATCCTATTCCACCAAATTATTATGCCTTTTAAACGATGTAGCAATCATTTATCCAGCTTGCTATATTTGTACAGAATTCTTCTATACGTTAAACAATAACTTTGAAATATGTGCATTCTACTTAAAAGTACGTTCAACATTAGCTTTCTTAGCTCGCAATGGTCATCAACATCTTCATTTTGACTTATTTTCATTTTGTTCAAACTCATAATATTAGGTTACAGTACTTAATAATTAATCGAAAATGTTTTTCAATGTGTTGCCAAAATCGGGAAGAAAATGTTGCCAAAAACGGGTGTTGCCAAAATCGGAGGTAGACAAAAACGTATTGCGGGTATTGCCAAAATCGGGAAGGCACTGTAGCAGTGTCTGCATGTTTCAATATACAGTCAACAACGTCGACCCTCAGTAGGATCCGTTATTTCTGAATTCTTCTTTGTGTGAATGGTTTTTGTCAATACATGCACGAATCTGGTGGAACGTGCATTTAGTTTTGCGAATACTTTTTCTACACTGATTCTCATCCACCTAAATACTGACATTCGGTGGCAGGAAATTCAATTTCGCTTGTGAAAAAAAAAATATCCATCAGAATACCTTAAACACCCGCAAATTTCAAAAGTTGAATTTTTTATTAAAAGACTTTCATGATTCATCAACTGGAGACATCACATTGCCCTTTTCTTTACACCAGTAAAAAAAAATCATTTTTATTTTTACGACACTGCCATAGAGTGATTTTTCTGGAGTAATCCTTGGAGAAATTCCTGAACGAGAGGAATTATTGAAGTGATGTGAGTACAGTAGTTGGACTTGATCACACGGATGGTTATCATGCCCATCTCACCTGAATATTATATGCAAGGAAACCGTTTATTAGCTATAGGCATAATGTTTTCTAAGCAATAATAGTCTAGAGAAGGAATTACATGAATGAAAATTAACCCCACGGATCGGTGTCATGCTCATTTTACCCAAATTCCCCTAATTATCAGACTTTCGTTAGTATTTCTGATTGTATTTGTTCAACACAAAATCCCCATTCGTCAGTCTCTAGAATTCTCATGTTATATTCAGGGAATCTGATAATGAGCTATGCAATAACGCTTCCTAAGCGAAAACAGTCTAAAAAAGTGAAATTAAATCTGATCGCACGGATCGGTATCATACTCTTTTTATCCAAATTCCTCATTTAATCAGGCTTTGGTAAGATTTGTCATATAACGAGCAAGAAAGCTTATTACAAGCGTTTTCTAGGCAATAATTGTCGTAGGAAATTAGTGCTGGAATCAAAAGTTATAACGAGGGTTGTCGTCATGCTCATTTCACCCAAATCCTCCAGATTTATCTGATCCTTGATTGGATTTCTTTCATTATATACAAAGGTTAGAGGTTATAAGTTGTTTAGGTAACGTTATTCAAGCAACAACAGTCAAAAAAGTAAGTGCAGTTATTTAAGGTGAAGATGATTCGAAGCCAAAGTTCAAATTTTCAAGAGCACGGATCTGGAGAACCAAACATCCGTTTAAGCTAACAACTTAATCGATTGGTCACTAGCTCGTGGTGACCAATCGATTTGGTTTTCAGCTTAAACGGATGTTTGGTTCTCCAGATCCGTGCTCTTAAAAATTTGAACTTTGGCTTCGACTCATCTTCGCCTTAAACTGAGCAAACGGATTGTTGAAATCTTTATTTTACATTTCCTATTTTAATCACAATTTTGAAGTATTTTCGTGCTATGTCCAAGAAAACCTATTATGATGTATTGAAATAACGATTTCTAAGTGACGAGAGTCTAAACAAATGAATGTAGGAATAGAAGCTGATCGCAAGGTTCGTTATTATGCTCAATTTATCCATATTTTTAATTTTCCTATTTTTATAAACCAAATGTAAAATAAGCAGGATAACAATCTGCGCGGTTAGTTATAATTACTGCACTTACTTGCTTAGACTATATTACAACATCAATGTGGGGACGGACCTGGTGTAGTGGTTAGAGCACTCGCCTCTCACGCCGAGGACCTGGGATCGAATCCCATCCCCGACATAGTCACTTATGACGTAAAAAGTTATAGTGACGACTTCCTTCGGAAGGGAAGTAAAGCCGTTGGTCCCGAGATGAACTAGCCCAGGGCTAAAAATCTCGTTAATAAAGTCAAACCAAACCAACCAACCTACAACATCAATGCCTATTTTTTTGTTTATTAAAATGAATGAGAAATATGGGTAAACTAAGTATAAGACGATACGTGCGGTCAGTTCCATTTCCAGCAGTCATTTCCTAAGACTGTTGTTACCTAGAAAACGTCATTTCAACTGATTATAAAGTTTAATTTTTTATATAAGAGTGAATATTTAAAGTCCTTTCATATCGAGAATTCGGGTAAAATGAGCATGATACCGATCCGTGCGATCAGTTTAAATTCCTGCACTCACTTTCTTAGCACTCATAAGCAGCATTCCTTCGTGTAATAACAGAAGACCTTTTAAGAGTCTGATAAAATGGGGAATTTGAATAAAATGAGTATGATAACGAACCGTGCGGTCAGATCTAAAACTAGCACATACTCACTTTGACTTTCCTGCATATCATAAAAGAAGACCATTTTGCCGAAATTCTCAACTGATAGGACTTCGTATATCACAAACAGGGAAGCTGATTTACTTCCCTGTTTGTGATATACGAAGTCCTATCAGTTGAAAATTTGGGCAAAATGAGTATGATTACGATCCGTGCGGTAAGTTTAATGCCAGCACTCACTTTCTTAGACCCATCGCTTTGAAAACGTTATTTGCACCGCTCATAACAATTTCCTCGTATATAGCATGAGAAATCCTATTAAATACCCATGATACAAACATTTTATTCTTCGATTTTTGTCTCTCACAGAATTTATTTATTAAAATCCTAAATTACATTTCACCTATACTTCTATATTATGAATAATCTAATGCTATGGAACACATCAATATATTGTCTTACCATATCATGAAATGCATCAGTTATTAATATACACATTGAAATTATCCACCATTTCGAAAGCATATCCTGTTGTCAGCTTATTTCAGAAAGCTCTGTACAACCTTCGCCAATTTCTTTGCACCTTCTCCATTCGCTTCCCCATAGTACGGCAATTGTTCCATCCGTCTCAACCAGTCGACGGTTTTTGGAAATCTAGAATTATCAAGTCGAAAACATAAATAAAACACTCAACTGTCTGTTACGCAAGCATCGCTCGCTGCATGCAAGAAAAAAAACAGAAAACCTTTCATGACTTATCGGCAGAACCGCATCGAAGCTGGACACCGACGAAACGCAACTCAAATCGGCCAAGGTCATCCGATTGCCAATGTAGTAATCAGCGTGCAGCGTATCCTCGAGCAGCTGCAGCCCAATGTTAAAGTATTCCACCTTTTCCGGGTCCAGGTCCTGCTTGAATCCACGAATCACCGGGGACTAAGATGTGGTAGATTCGGGGAGATATGTGAGAGTTAGTTTGGAAGATTGGAAGGTTGAACTCACGATCAACAGTTTCAGACGGCTGAAGAGCACTCCGGAGTTGAAATGCAGACCGGCGTTCACCTTGGCGCGCACGAAAGGATCGTTCGGATATAGATCTTCGTTGCGTGAGTAGACGGTTGTGAGGTACACGTTGATCGCCTGGCTGTCCCAAATGAACTTACCGCCATCGTCGATCATTGGAATCGTGTGCTGTGGGTTCTTGAGGAGATAGTCCGGTTTTAGGGTATCATTTCCCAGCAGATCAATCGCGATGACTTCAATGTCAAGGTCAATTGCTTTGGCCGTCAGTTCTACCGATCGTCCCGGAGGACTGATGGGATTGGTGTACAGCTTGATTCGGGGACTGTTGGTGGCCATTCCCGTGGAAAAGGCAGCTCGCGATCCAATGGCGACTCGAGCAACATTCGGCAGTAATCTACTTGTTATCATTTTCACAAGAGTGGAAGCAAATTCGTGCAACTGATAAAGGAGAAAAACAAACATAGACTGAGTTTATTATAGAAAATCATCTACCCAGTGATGCCATCTTTATTTTCATTCATTTCTTCTTGTTTTCTTCCAGCTTGACTTTGAAGAATGCTACCGCTTCGGCAGCACGATCCGAGTTCAGCTCCTTGTAGTTCGGCATGTTCGCTTCTAAGCGCTGAAGATACGCAACCAATTTTGGGCATTTTTCGGCGTCGATTGGGAACAGGGCATTCAGAGTGGACAGCGATGTGCTGCAGCTGACATCGGCAAGGGTCAACGAGTCGCCAACCAGATAGTCTGATTTCAGGGTGGCCTCTAGCAGATCGTACGCTCCGTGGATGGCGGTTAGCTTTTCCTGGGGAACCTCCGGGAACCCATGGTAGAAGATGGGTTCCAAGGTACCTCTCAATCGAGCAAACAAAATGCCCGACTCGAAATGCAGCAATGCGTTGACACGAGCTTGCGTCACCAGATCTTTCGGATACAGGGCGTCATCTTTGCCGTATTTCTGTACCAGGTAGACGATGATTGCGTGACTATCGTACAGAGCGACTCCATTATCAACGATCGTTGGCACTGTGTGTTGTGGGTTCAACTGAAAGAGTATACTATTACAATTCAAAACTCTCAATTTTCCAAACCCAAACCAACCTTCAGAAACTCCTCAGTCAGATGTTCCTTCTTGGACAAATCAATAAACTTAACGTCCAGTTCCAGGCCAATGAGCTTAGCGGTGATTTCCACAGCTCTGCCGGCCGGTGTGCGCCGAGTAGTGTACAACGTAATGGGGGACATCTTTCCGATAAATCGAACTTCTCAATCGCTCGACCGAACCGTCACTGCGAAGAGAAGCTATGAAAATTCGGCAGCACAGACAAACAAACGGGAGGGATGGAATATTTTTAACCAGCCTGACCGGTTTGTTTGCTGCCACCTACGAACCGGCTTCGTCATGATGGTGGAAAGAGTCATGATGAACACACGCAATCTTAAACGTGCAAACATGGGTCAAACCCTATACAGCTATAATAGTGCCGGCATTCGACGGGCTGTAGATTTTGTTTGATAATATGACTGCGGTAGCAGTTTGAACAAATACAATCAAGATCATTTATGTACTACTGATCAGTTTATTACTTTACACTGTGGTACAAATGGATGAAAATATAAACGTCTTTCCTATGCTATAAAACCAATTAACCACGAAAATTGCCTAAAAGTAGACAATCCATAATGAGCGTTAGTTGTTGCTCACATGAAATTGCTAATTTTATGACCAAAAACGCTTAGAATGTTTGTATGGCAATATGTTTTTTGACGTTGGATAACGTCTTACGGCAACATATGGGGGTACAATTCAGAAAAACGAAAAATTGAGCATGTAACGAAAAATGGTCAGGTTTTGACCGCTAATAACTCAGTCATTTATCGATAGATTTTCAATATTTATCCATGAATCGATTGGAAATTTATCTACGCGTCGATTCAAATGGAGGACACTATTGATTATTAGCAACAAATTATTGAAATATCGTAAAACGTTGACCCCTTTCTTATCTAACCAATCACGTTCAAGCACATTTTTCGGTTCCGCTTCCCACTATAAAAGCGCACCGCACCCTGCTTCTTCCCTCATTCTTCTTTTTGCCGTCTGACTGTGAACACGGTCGGCGAGCAAATTTCGAGAGTCATTCGCGTCCTCAGTTCAGTTTTCAATAGGACGCGAATACAACACGCATTAGAACCGAAGAACCACGCATTTCGGAGCCGCAGCAACTGAAGCCGCTCATTTGAGTGCACCAGCCAGCATAATCGTTTTCGGCCAGAAATCGTCGCTACCAGCCAGTGCTCCGCTGTCATTGCCATGCGGGAAGCTAGCGTGATCATTCTGGTTCATTAGATCGAGCGGCACAGCCGTCACCGTTCGTGTTATATTCCCTAATTTGTACGAGATGGCTGAAGAAAATCGACCAAAGCCGCTTGTTGAAGCGCACATCGTCATCCGCACCGCAAATCTCATCGGGCGAGGAGGATTGCAACCAGTGCGCCGTCAAAGTGTGTCTGTGTTACGCAAATTCAACAATTCAATCGGCACTTTTCAGAGCCAACAAATGTGTTTTAAAGAGTTGATTGTGTAATATTCTTTAATTTGTTCGAGATGGCTGAAGAAAATCGACCAAAGCCGCCAAAATGTGTCCGTGTTACGCAAATTCAACAATTCAATCGGCCCTTTCCGGAGCTAACAAATGTGTTTTAAAGAGTTATTTGTATAATATTCCCTAATGTGTTTACCACATACTTGCTATAATCTCTTAATTCATCTCATTCCATCATACAATAATTGATTTATTACGAATAATTGACAATACGGCAATTTGAAGCTGTTTCCGAGGATGCTGCTGCAGTGCCGTCGGGTTGAAATAACAGCATAATGCTAATCTGTACATCCCTTACCCAGACATCAGTTTCATATAGCCTATTTCCCAGATAAGAAAACGAAGAATAAGAAAGGAGGAGCATCATCTGCTATTCTAAGGGTATAAAGCATCCCTCCTTCGTTGAATCTGGTTTCATTCTGTTTTCGCTTTCGAGCTGGTAAGAGTTCCTCCAAACCTGCTCAGCTCCTCGCCACCAGAGGCAAGCTGTTGTACGAGATGGCTGAAGAAAATCGACCAAAGCCGCTTGTTGAAGCGCACATCGTCATCCGCACCGCAAATCTCATCGGGCGAGGAGGATTGAAACCAGTGCGCCGTCAAAATGTGTCCGTGTTACGCAAATTCAACAATTCAATCGGCCCTTTTCAGAGCCAACAAATGTGTTTTAAAGAGTTATTTGTATAATATTCCCTAATGTGTTTACCACATACTTGCTATAATCTCTTAATTCATCTCATAGCATCATACAATAATTGATTTATTACGAATAATTGACAATACGGCAATTTGAAGCTGTTTCCGAGGATGCTGCTGCAGTGCCGTCGGGTTGCAATAACAGCATAATGCTAATCTGTACATCCCTTACCCAGACATCAGTTTCATATAGCCTATTTCCCAGATAAGAAAACGAAGAATATGAAAGGAGGAGCATCATCTGCTATTCTAAGGGTATAAAGCATCCCTCCTTCGTTGAATCTGGTTTCATTCTGTTTTCGCTTTCGAGCTGGTAAGAGCTTCTCCAAACCTGCTCAGCTCCTCGCTACCAGAGGCAAGCTGTTGTACGAGATGGCTGAAGAAAATCGACCAAAGCCGCTTGTTGAAGCGCACATCGTCATGCGCATCGCAAATCTCATCGTACGAGGAGGATTGAAACCAGTGCGCCGTCAAAATGTGTCCGTGTTACGCAAATTCAACAATTCAATCGGCCCTTTTCAGAGCCAACAAATGTGTTTTAAAGAGTTATTTGTATAATATTCCCTAATGTGTTTACCACATACTTGCTATAATCTCTTAATTCATCTCATTCCATCATACAATAATTGATTAATTGACAATACGGCAATTTGAAGCTGTTTCCGAGGACGCAGCGTAGTTAACGTCATGCAATCGGGTCTTGTACACAGCCCCCTTTGATTTTTGTATAGAAATAAGAATAAATTAAAATATAAATTGTATTGCGCGTGAGAAATCTGGAACCCCCTCCCCCCATGAACCTTTATGTAATAAATGGATGGCCCCTAAGGATATTATTTCCATCTATTAAATGTAAGGACTAAAGAATATGATTATCTCTGGGATTATTCATAAGGAACGGTCGCATTTCCCAAGTGATCCATTTCATTCATAATTTTCTTGTCAATTATCGCAGTCATGATCATTGATTAGTTGCGAGTTTGGTGATGCATTCCCTATTACGGACATCATTTTCATACTACAAACAGATCACCCAAAACTCTTTCTCTGTTTATTTGGAGAGCAAAAGTTACCGCCCATGCTTCTTCTTCCATCGACCGGTTCTATCGGTGTTAAAGTGTTAACCGAACCAACCAAATAATAACACTCAATATCCATAATAGATCAGAATTGACATGCAACAAATAGTTTGAAAATTAATTAGATTTTTAGATTTCTAGGTAAATCTTTCATAAGTTCGTGACGGTCCTAAATCAGGAAATAGAAGAAGCTAACGTTATCCAACGTCAACTTGGCGGTCGTATCTCGGAAACAACCTCTTACTTTTTTTTTTCTAAAGTGTATGCATTTCGTTTGAATCCTGGTTAGGATTTTATTCAAATCCTTGTAAGAACTCTGTTTGGATGCTGATCAGAATTCTGTTTCAATCCTGCACTGAACCAATAAAAATCGTGAAAAGTATCAGAAACGTCACATACATTGAGAATATCAGAAATCATATCCATGTTATGTGTATGTATTGAAATTCGTACAAAATCAAACAAAATCCTAAACAAAATCCTACAATTTGCATATGTAATTTTCATCAGATGTATGTGTTTTATCTGATGATTGTAATTAAAATTGAATTAAAGTTCGAGTCGTAAACTGATGAAAGTTATATGAAAAACTACTTGAAAAAAATTATAGGTGATATCAAATAATTTTGACCTGATTACTTTGTTCAGACTCTGTTTGAATCCTGGACAAGTTTCTGTTCAAATCCAAGTCAAAATTCTGTTCAAATCTTGGTCAGAATTCGGTTCGAATCTTGGTTAAGATTCGTTTCGAATGCTGATCAAGCTTCGGTTCGAATACTGGTAAAGATTCTGTTTGAGTCAGGTTTCTTTTCGAATCCTGGTTAGGATTCGGTTCGAATTCTGATAAAGTTTCGGCTCGAATGCTGGTAAGGATTCTATTCAAATCCTGGTCAGGATTACCTTGGAAATCTTGTCAGGATTCTGTTCAAATCGTAGACAGGATTCTGTTCAAATCATGAACAGGCTTCTGTTCAAACCGAGGTCAAGACTCTGTACGAATCCTGGTCAGTAATACATTTAAATTCGGATCAGGATGCTGCTCGAATCCTGCTCATGATTCTATTTGAATCTTGGTCAACATTCTGCTAGATTCCCGGTCATAATTCTGTTCGAATCTTGGTCTTGGTGGTTTGAATTCTGATAAAGTTTCGGTTTGAATCACGGTTAGGATTCGGCTCGAATACTGGTAAGGATTCTATTCAATTCTTGGTCAGGATTCTTTTCGAATCCTTGTCAGGATTCTGTTCAAATCCTGGACTGGCTTCAGTTCAAACCCTGGTCAAGATTCTGTTCACATCCTGGTCAGGATTCTGTTCGAATCCTGGTCAGGATTACGTTTAAATTCCGGTTAGGATTCCGTTCGAATCCTGGTCAGGATTCTATTCGAATCCTGGTCAGGATTCTGTTCGAATCCTAGTCAGGATTTTTATTCAAATCCTGGTCGGTATTCTGTTTGAATCCTGTTCAGGATTCTTTTTGAGTCGATTCTGTTCGAATCTTATTCAGGATTCTGTTCGAATCCTGGTTAGGGTTCTGTACAAGATTCTACCCCATTACCCCGAATGCCATTAACCCGAACGCCATTACCCCGAATTCCAAAACCTCGAACGACCCATCACCCCCAATGACATTACTCCGAATTCCAATATCATGGGGGAATGTCAGAAATATCATCATGTCAAGATAACTGTAAATTCGGGGAAATAGCATTCGGGGTGATGGAATTCGGGGTAGTAGTACACTCGGGGTAATGGAATTCGGGGTGATGGCATTCTGGGAAATGGCTTTCGGGGTAATGGGGTAGAATCTAGTATGTTCGAGTCCTGGTCAGTTTTACACGCTCCAAATGATGGTAGTGATATTGTTCCAAATGCTTATTAAGATTTTGATTGAATTGTGGCCTAGATTTTTATAATCATCTGGTGCAGACATAGCGTGTGATGTTTTGATTTAAACGAGCATTGTTGAGGTTTTAATCTGCGGAAACGAATTTCAAGGTTTATTTTTCTATTTGGCATTATGTTATGACCATACTGAAGCCTTTTTTTCCTCATTTAAACCTTAAATAGGATGCTATACAAAACAGTGAAAATACCGGCTTAGATGATGCCTAGCTTAACTTGGCATGAACGCCGGCGCTTAGCGTTGAACTTACGGATTGACCATAATTCTCCTCTCGTTTGTTGTGCATGCTTACATCACAATTGGCACACTGCCAGAGATTCGAATCAAAACTGCCATTATCTTGGTTATAAATGCCCTTTCACGCTGGCAAAATAGCCGACCGTTAGTGTGCTCTGAACGAATCACACGCACTTTGATGAAGCTGGAATTGGCTGCGAGCGGCTCTTTTGCTGCTCTTTCGGTAGCGGTAACAGAGGTCCATGGGTAAGGTATGCATATTGTGTCGACCGCCCCCAATTCGAAAAAGCGGCTCATCATCATCGTCACCTTTCTGACCACGGACCGCATCGCATTTTTTTCCCATATCCAAGTTGCGCAGGCAGGTCAGTGTATACTCAAGTGCAAAAGTTTAGGGACAACCCTCAAAAATATTCAATAATGTGTTGTCGTGACAATTTTCAAAAGTTACACTGAAAAAACATGGCTACTTTTTCTAGCGTTGGATCTCCCAAATTTTAAACCAGTGTGGCATTATGACGAATTTATCACAATCTTCGAAGAGGAGTTGCAAACTTTTAGCGGAAAAATAAATAAGAAGTAAGATTAACTCATTGCCCTTGAAATAAGCTATAGAGAGTTTCAATCAGCCGAGTATTCAGCAATATGGTCAAAACACTTTTGTATGTTTTTAAGGGGATGACACCAAACTTTTGCACGGAAGTGTAGGTGTGCATCAGTCGGAGGCGACGAGATGACCAATGCAAAACCTTCACCAGTGATTCAATGGTCGTTCTATTCAAAAGCACTCAACGGTGACAATCTATTCAGCGCGAGAGCTTTGGATTGGGGGCAGTGTGCAATTTTTTTTCCTCTAGCGAACCAGACAGTGACTCACAAAAAGCTGCAAGTGTGTTATGCTGGATTGAAAATATTGTAGATAGCTTGAGTGGCTGATAATGGTCAAACAAGCAATGTTGTAGTGTACAAAAATGAATCAAAATTAAATTTTGATATTTGAACAATTACAGTTTGGGAAGTGAATCAATGAAATTCTTAACGTTGATGTTGGTTTCAAGTTTATATAAACAGTTCTCTAGAACAGAATACAACTGAACAAATTAATTTGAGTGGAAGGTGATCAATAACAATAGGCGACAAAAGCAAAACTTTTTTCACGCGCTTTGGCTATTTCTACTGTTGTTATACGCATAATTGTCCTATGTTTTAAAAAAGCAATCGAGAAAATTGCGTTTAGGGTCATATTCGGACCAGTACAATTGTGTTGGTCCGTCCCCAAGGCTTCGAAAAAAAAAAATATAATT
Organism: Aedes aegypti; assembly: GCF_002204515.2. Classification (NCBI taxonomy): domain Eukaryota; kingdom Metazoa; phylum Arthropoda; class Insecta; order Diptera; family Culicidae; genus Aedes; species Aedes aegypti. The sequence continues at coordinate 351,715,586 of NC_035108.1, forward strand.
TTTTTTTTGGAAACTTGTTTAAGTCATGCTTTTTAAACAATTTTGGACCCGTATTTTTTATTTCGTCATTAGGGTGCTCCTTTACAAAATAAATATTTTAATTAATATGATTTTTGTAGAATTGGAACTGGAACAATGTACGAGACATAAATAGGCTTTATATTCTCTCTAAGATTCAAAGCATTAGGTGACGATGACGTTTATAGCGATAACACTGCGGAACACGTTTTTGTCTCAAGCACCAAAATATCGCTATTTAATCAATTAAGGGTTGCTGAATCCATTGCCATTTTAAAAAATATCATAGCACGTCTAGTTTTTGAGATATTGGCTGTTGAAAATGTAAAAATTGACTATTTCAGCCAGCTTGCATGCAAGTTTGCCGGCTTGTAAGGCAATTTATTTGCCTAATTTGCCACAGAATTTGAACTTTATGTGTAAAACAACACTTGTCAATAAAGTTTATAATACTTCCTATGTGGAAAATATATTTTTTGATGTTTTAAAAAAGTATTGTATTTTCCCATACAAGAGAAATGAAGAATTTTGTATGGAGACAGCGAGAATGTTGAAAAAATGGGTTAAATTTAAATTTAATCGTGCAATTTCAACAAAATTATGTCCAAATTAAAAGTTCAGGTCCTATTTTGCATGCTTGGTGGATTAAATCACAAAAATGTTTGTTAAATTATACCTTAAACTTTATGCAGACATCAATAAAACCAGTGTTTTATACAACTTTGGCGACCTGTAGCTAAAAATTGAGAAGTGCTGGAACATTTCTGAGAATGGCATCAGATTCAGCAACCCCAAAACTACTAGAGACACATAATTTGATCCTTGAGACACGCAAAAATAACATTTTTGTTACGCTGTGTAATTCAAGAACTAGTCTACGTCATACGAAAATGGGTAAACATACATGTGTGAATAACTTGGAAGCTGATTGTCTCAATCAAACTGTCTTGGTTTTGCTATGTTTGTTTATATCCTTAAAAATTATATGGCATTTTTTCTCTAAAATAATTTATAGAATAAAAATTAAAATTGAAAATGAATAGTAAACCAAATTGTTTAGTGGAATACCTATAAAAAATGGAAACCAAATTTAGTACTATATCATTTAATTCCACTACAATTTGTATTGTTTGACATATACGCGTAATTCGACCTCCACTATAGGCCGTTATCAGAGTCGTGTACTAGACTCGAAAATTAGTTCAATATTTCCGAGACCCTTCAAACCTCTTTCACTCACTTTACCTATATTCAAAACATGCACTATCACTTTTGAAATCACATAGCCCTCCTTTAAATAATACTTAAACGATGTTTTTGTAAAGGTTGGTAACATGGAACTGATTAATTGTCAATAATTTTATTCCAAAAATTCAAATAGAGACGTCAAAAAATTCAGTCTGCGTAAGCAACTTCCCTGAAAATGCATGTAAATTTACATCATATGTGCCCGACATATTGGACCAGATAAAATTAGGTAAATTTGAGTTCAAAATGACGCAATCCCGTCACATTGGTCCTAATGTCATCAAAGTGAACTTAATTTCATTTGGATCACAAAAAGTTGCCGTCAGCTTGGACGTTAATAAACAAGAATGACGCATTTTTAAGTGCAAATAATTACCATCAAATATCTTTTTCTTCTTCTTTCTGACGTTACCGAAGCCTGCTTCTCAACTTATCATGAGCAGTTCCACAGTTATTAACTGACAGCTTTCTTTGTTAATCGACCAATTTTGCATTGTTGTTTTTAGACGTTAATATTGTAATTTTTGGTCAAACTTTCGTTGCATGGAACCAATTGAAGATAAAATCTTTTTCAATATTTTATGTAAGGGCGTTTCTAGGCCTGTTATAAGGTTGCCTTGAAGTGTATTAAATTTTGCATAAATGCTTGAAAACAATTTTTGGCCCATAGTGGGGCAAAAGTTCGAACCATGTATAAAATCACGGAAAAAATTGCAAATTGCCTAAAATCCACATATTATCTTCAAATTTAGTTATATTTGTCAGATCGTGTGAAAACTGTCACCAAAATTTTACATTTTCACTTAGTTTTGCGAAAAACTGCTCCAACTTCATGAATATTATAGCAGATGCGAGTTGGATAAATTAGAATCAAGCTGCTTTGGTGAGACAGTTTTGTGTAGAAATACAACAGTGGGACAGTTATGCGTTAAAATTCAACAATGGGGCAAATTGACTTGGATTGCCTTTCATTCAGGATGATTAATTGTATAGGAACATATGTGGTGTTAGTATTTAAGGTAGGGAGATGCGACGATTTCTTCAGTAGATACGAGTAACTGACACTGAAAAAGACTGCAAGAAAAATAATGCTTAAATTTGACCAACAGTTAAAGCTTACCAGTAAATGTTAAGCTCTGATAACACTCGCATGTTTTGTTCACCCTCTCGTATTAGTTGCATACACACTTTTAGCTGTCAGTCCTATTGCGGAAAGCCCTTATGGATAGCCTTGTAAGCATGCTGATTAAACAGGGGTTACTGTTACTCGGTCAAGAATGAACGATCAATTTGGTGAGCTCGTTTCATACTTCTATTTCGAGTGTACAATATATTATGAAACGTATTTTTATCATGTCAACGGTAGGAATGTCATTTATATGAATTGATTTAACAAAATATGAACAGTTCGTCACTGTGTCATCATTATATCATCATCATATTCCTTATTTTTATCATTATAAAAAACTTGAATGGTTCGATACTAAAAGTGTCGTTTTTACCGTATGTTCACGTTGTCTTTGAGGTATCAGTACCTCAGTAATCAGTAATTAGTCATTTTTTCAACTGAGGTTGCATGAATCACTGTTAGTGGAGTCCTTCCTTGTTATAGGAAGATGCAGCGGTGATCTCGGTCTCTAGTAACAATGAATGTCACACTAATATTTCTTCCCTTCCCTGATGTCCGTAAGGACGTGGCCAGCGCCGTTTTTGTTTTTATAATGTTTGAAGTTCTCGAAAGTGTACATTGAAGATGGAAAGCTACTCCCTAGCTACATCTGTTGCTTCCTTGTTCAACTTTGATTATTCTGGTCCATCACCGAGTAGCAACTACGAATTGTACGATCATCAATGCTTTTGAACCAAAACATTAAGATTTAGAGGTGGCACAAGCTATTTGAAAGTGAATTTTCAAGTTATGGAATATGAACTTCATTAAAGTCTTCATAACTTTGTTATTTTCTAACCATTTTTGAATCCCTCGGCATCATTCTTGTAAATTAAATTTATGAAAAGTTTGTAGAATATCAAACTTGTCTACAATCAAAACTGGTCTTAGTTAAAAGTAGTTTTCTTCATTTTTTTCCTCTTTTTACTAAAATTACTCTTGTTTGACCATAACATCATAAATAATTATCCGATTTCTAATATTTTTAATGCTTCTGAAACAAATTTAGTAGTTTTTAAACTATGGGTACAACAAAGTAATTTAAAAAATAGTTTTGACTTAGCTATTTAAGAAAAACTGCTCAAAAACATGAGTTTTTGACGAAAAATACTATACTTTTCAAATTTTAGTCAGCTAAACGTTAATACTTAAGCTCAAACTGGTTCTTCTCATTTCATAAACCTTCAAAAAGGTCTTAAAAGGAATTTTCCATAAATTTTATAACAATAATATTTTCAAATTTTTTTAAAAATGTATGTATTTTTCAACATGTAGCTAAAACTAGATGCTTTATGAACTTCATTCAAACAGTAAAAATGTTATTTCTCACGAAAGAAAATCAACAAATCTTGATATTAGTCTTTAAAATATCATGTTTCTGTGTATTCTTCGTTAAATAACAAAGTCAAAACAATTTTTAATTAAATTTGTAGTAAGGTACACCGGGGCAAGTTGAAATGGCTGGGGTAAGATGAAATGGGCAAGTATCATAATGAAATTCCATAGTAATGAGAACTTGGACTGCCGTAACATTTTGTTGACAAATGAAACAATCTTTTACGAATGAAAAATTTGCTATTATTTATTGACATCATGTTCAAAACCTTGCATTCAACTTGCCCCACCCGTTTCAACCTGCCCCGGTGTACCTTATACACAGTTTGAAATTAACTAAATTTGCTTCAAAAGCATGTAAAAAGATCTGGAATCGGATGAGTATTCATGAAGTTATGGTCCAACAAAGATGATGTTTTTAGCAGAAAGAGGAAAAAAAATAGAAGAATACTACTTTTAACTTAGACTAGTTTTCATTCTAGACAAAAAAAAAAAGGAAAAAAACAAAGTTATGAAGTCTTCACTGAAGGTCATATTACATAACTTGAAAATTCACCTTCAAATCGCATGCGCCACCTCTAAATCTCAATATTATTGGCTCAAAATTTGAGGTTTTCCATTTTATGTGATTTGAAATCAGAAGAGCACACGATTTTTTGGTTCTAAGAGCTTTCGAAAAATAAGCCGCACCCTAACGAGCAGTCTATATTAGTTTAATAATTTGAGAAGTTTAATGAATTGAGATGGAGCCTAAGCTCAATAATTTTGTTTTGAATTTTCAACTTTTGCCTATCCGTTCTCCCTGAATGATTTGAATGGTCAAACCTCGAGATTCTCAAGTATTGGACGACACCAATTAGAACATGTTAAATGTTTAGCTGGCCAAATAGTACTGACTATATTGTAAACCAACATGATCATAGAGTCGAGTTCCTAACCATAATCATAGAGAAATTTGTCCAAATTTAGGTACAATGTAAAATTTTTTCCTCACGCGACATTTTTTGTAGATTTTATGCAGTTTACATGTTTTTCCGTGACATAATGAAGAGCTATGGGCAAAATATGGTTACCAAACATTTATGCAAAAACAAATACACCTCAAAGCATCCTTACGATAGGCCTAAATAGGTCTTAACATGAAAATAATGAATTATTTTTTATATTCGTTTTCAATTCAAATTCAAATCACAATCTTCACCACTAGAACAACAAAAAGCTGGGATATATGTTCCCATAGTGGTAGTTTGTTTGATATGTTTCGCACTAATAAATGACTATGTGATAATTTTCTATGCTGTACGAAGTGAAAATGAATCAATCGAATATTATTCATGAAATTTAAACGTAAAGGTTTTTAAAACAATTATTTTGCTTCTTTGAACGTATAGTTGTGCATCAGTACACATAGTGGAAGATTCAATAAGAAATCAATGGATTGCGCCATTAAACATTCCTCCACTAAAAGAACATAATAAGATCTATTGGTGCAAGGATTTTTGCAGGAAGATTTCAAATATGAATCGTGATTTTCATACATATTAATAATAGTTAAATCACATGTATCATGATAATATCAACATATTTTTGTTGTTTTCCCTTAGGTGCATTACTTATGGTTGTATTTTTACTCTATAATTTTCCCAAATCTCAATCGATTTCTATAATGTTTGGAGTAAAAGTTTCTCACTTGAATAGCTTTCGATCAACTATAGCTATAGTGGTTTGAATTGAGCGAGAAATGTTGAAGAGAAACATTTGCAACACATTACTTATTTTGGAACAGTCTATGCTGACAAAGGAGAATCATAACAAACAATGTCATAGAAATGTGAATAATCATTCGGGATTTCCTTCACTTAATGTCTCTCGACTACATCATTGATCCGGTACCATTCGAACCATATTCTTTGAACTATAGTTTGGTTGATTGTATGACAATGCCCTATAGCACCACCAACACAAGAACTCTACCACAACTCAATCGTTTGTCCTATCCTATATTTTATTGCATGTGACAAGAACAGCACCATACGGCTGTGGCCTATTCTATGAACCTAACACTTATAATCCAGACATAGGAACAAAAGAGACCAAAAGTGGGACAACGTCAGAGCCACTCCAAGGAAAGTCAATAAACTACTATTCTCTGTTTTGCTACTCGCTTCGTCTTACATAATAGCTGTGCGGCCAACTAACCGCAGGCCAATGCAAAGTCTTCAACTCCGGGGTCTTGGGTTTTGTTCTTATGCACACCACGCTGCCGTTTCTCGCTCTCTTCGCGAATCGACCACTAGAGAGCAGTTGCCATCTAAGTAACGGTAAACTTCGGTCTTCGGTAATGATGGTCGAACCCAGCGCACTTACTTGTCTAGGACTTGACCTCAAGGATGCTTGTTTTAATGGGGCAAATTTCGAAACACGGCAATGGTTTCTCATCGCCAATTGATGGAATGTTGCGTTTGCGAGGGTTGTCGAAAATTTTTGCGTAGATCGTGAAATTTCTTTTTTTTTTTCCAAATCAAGAAACCACTAAGGTCCGTATTAACTCGACTGGTTTGTCCGGTTAGGTTGCTGATGCAGTGGAAGACCCCATCGAGAGATAAACTTAAACGCGGGAATGCTGATTGGTCAAACGACAAGTTGGTCTGAAATTAAAATGCACAAGCAGCCGTGAAATCGCGTGCCCCAAAGGATGGATTAACGAATTTGAATAAATATTTAAGGAGTTGGTGATTAATTTTGGTTGCATTTTTGGCTCGGTCCGGTTGGGGTATGAAAACTTGTTTCGTGACAGTGCTTGCCGTTGATGTCATCGTGATACCAACATATTGACCATGGTTTTTTAACGAAAGGTGAAATTATTGTTCATGTTTATTTCCTTCGTAGATTCGCAACTGATGTGTATAGTTTGTAGTGAGGAGTTTTGAATAAGATACACCGGGACTAGTTGAAACGGCTGGGGAAAGATGAAATGGAAATCTTGGTAACATTTATAATCCTTTCGATTAGTACAAGCTGTTGTCCACCTTCAGAACAATTTTACTGAAGACCTCAATAAAACCTGTCGAGTATTGTTGTTAAGAAGATTCTCGAGGAACATATTTTGGTTTGATGGCGATAGATACAACTGTAGCAACATTATTGCTTATAGATAAAAATACAACAGTCTGAAAGTCTGAAAGTTGATAATATTTGGTATGGTGGATGAAAATGGCATAGTATGTACGAAATATTGTTTTACGAAATGGAAAAGTTTTTGTCAGTAACGTAGAATCTGTTGCTCTGTTTTCAAAAACATTTAAATTCATGTAGATTCCCCATTTATTTTTCATTGTTCCAGCTATATTATAAACTATTTACATAATGAACTTGAACTATTTTCAGCACTATGCGTCTTTGGGAGTTTTGTTGGCCCAATCCCCTGAAGTTGTAACATGTGCTCTCGAATACCTATTCAAATTGAGCTTTGTTGAAGAGGCTCACAGTTTGGTAAAATTGTTCCATAAATCGTTTATGAACTGCACAGTTTTGTAGCTAGAGATGCTCAAAATCAAAAAAAGTTTGAAAAGCAAAACTCCCATATCTTCCTTATCATTCTTCTTCTTCTTCTTGGCATTACGTCCTCACTGAGACAGAGCCTGCATCTCAGCTTAGTGTTCTTATGAGCACTTCCACAGTTATTCACTGAGAGCTTCCTTTGCCAATGTTGCCATTTTCGCATTCGTACATCGTGTGGCAGGTACGATGATACTCTATGCCCAGGGAAGTCAAGGAAAATTCCATTACGAAAAGATCCTGGACCGACCGGAAATCGGACCCAGACACCTCCAGCATGGCTTTACTTTGTAGTCGTGGATTCCTAATCACTCGGCTAAGGTAGGCTCCCTCAACCTTTTGTTATGGATTCAAAATACATTGAGGAGTTTCTGAAAGAATTCCTTGAACAATGCACTATCGTTTCGTATCAAATTTTGAATATGATTCATATTCCGAAAAGTTACGTGTCCAAAAGTAAGAATTGATATTTTCACAACCTAGCAATTCTCGCTGAAACCAAGCCGCCATCGGCATACATCCTTAAAATTTAAATTTTATGTAAATGCTTAAACTAAAGGTTCGGGTTTATTTCTTCGCGTGATATGTCGCGTTTGAATATCGTGTAGAGGAAAGATAAAGGACAGATAACAGATGTTTATGGTAGAACAAAATTTTTCTGAAAACCTGTGTAAATATTCAAATTGAAACTCCTTGCAATCACTAGCGTCGAAACTCAGTGAATTGCGTCAATCAGTGGTGAATATCAGTATCTTGAAATATTTCATATTCACCACTGATATCGTCATGGGAACTTAGCGATGACAGCGCCACCACGATGTTGTCACTTGTGTTGCCATTCAAAATGACCATTAAGAGGAAAATAACCATCATCGTTTTACAAATTTTCAAAACCAGTTTTTTGCTCAAAATCGAAGCAATGCTCAAGAAAATCTAGCATTTCATTGCACTTGCTATCTTGAATTCACTTGTTGTTCTTGAATTCAAAGATATGTCGAAAAATCATTCTGTTATCAAAAACGCATTATAAAAGAAAACTCTTATCACAGATAACAGATGTTTATGCTAGAACAAAAATTTGCTGAAAACCTGTGTTCGAACAGAAACTCCTTGCACTCACTAGCACCGCCACACAACGAATTGCGTCAATCAGTGGTGAATATAAGTATCTTGAAATATTTCATATTCACCACGCACATCGTCATGGGAACTTAGCGATAACAGCGCCACCACAGTGCTGCTACTTGTGTTGCCATATAAAATGACCGTTTATTGTCTTACACAGTTTTGTAATCGGACTTGAACATCTGTTATCTGTGCTCTTATTCAATACTTGTTTTCATAACTAATTAATCTGAGTAGCAGGATTAGTCCAGTAGACCCGTCAGGGAAAAAAGAATAAGATGTATGTAACGTCGAAATAGCAGAATATGATACAGACAATCGTTCATTTCATTGCTCACCTAGTTTTTGTAGCCTATTTTACTCAGTTTTTTTTTTCAAGGTAATCTCAGAATTTAAAATCGCCGCCAAAATTGCTAGCTTCCATGAAAGCTATTTCCTTACTCTATACGATGCTATTTGTGTGCTATGTGTTCTAAAGAAAATATGAGGAGATCGCAGCAGGCCGTGCGCGCGAGTGATTGAGATTTGAATCCAATGTGATATATTACATCACATTGATTTGAATCTGCCGTTACGACATTTTCCTTCGTCAAGTGATATTTCATTCGGCCGGCAGAATGGTCAAATGGCCGGTTCAAGTGCGTGATTTTGTTAATTGTGCTCGCGTTCGATTCAGTGCCGATTTTGTTGTAGAGTCTAAAAATTTACAGGAAGTATAGTCCAGGTAGTGTTCTTGTGCAACAGGATCCGCGGCTGGATCAAGCGAGAAGAAGTTAGATTTGCGGAGGAGCCCCGTTTTGCGCGCAGTTATCCAAGGAAGAAAATAGGATTGAATTTTCTACTCCTCTACTTCTCTTGTGTGCTGGAGTGTTTCAGCTACCCAATGCTGGATCAAGAATTTGGTGAGGTCTTTCCTACATTATATTCAATGTTATATTTATTTATTCGTTAAATGGTTCGTCACTATAAGTGTCGGCATCAGCCCTTATTCCCGTTTTATGAAAAATGAGATAAATGTATCCATTCTTTTATTCATTTCTCACAATGGATCATTGAAGGTAGTTTTTGCAAGTGCTCACCGCATCAAAACAAAGGCGCCACTGTATATCGGATTTAACATTGTGACAGCATTGCTGTTCTGTCAAACACACAAGGCTACGGTGGCGCTATCTATGCTTTCAATAGCGGCCGTTTTGGTTATTTTAATGATCCATTACTAAATAATGATCTTTGAATAGCTCGACATTAAAAATGTCGACGCACTTATAGATTAAATTGAGGATACATGAATTGCATCACTTACCAAGGTGAATCCTGATCATGTAGCTTTTGAACCCCTTCCACTAACAAGAACTTCTTCCTGTGAAAGCCATGGAGATGCAGAGGTGTTCTCGGTCTCTAGTAGCAATGGGTGTCACACTTACATTCCTTCCCTTCCCCGATGACCGTAAGAACGTGGCCGGCTCTGTTATTGACATTACTGAGTTTGGAGTTCTCGAAATTGTACATTTAAGATGGATACCATACCGGATAAATTCGAAAAAAATTGAAATCATGGTTCAATCAAGATGGTGAATTAGAAGAAAAGAAAGCTATTATGTGTGAAGCTCTGAATCGTTGTTGGCAAGCGGGAGCACCACGAAGAACCTTGTATTCCATTCTGAAATTACTATAGGAGTGAGGCGTCGAAGTTGTGCCATGCCTACTAGATCGTTTGATGTCCGATCCGATGTTACATTCTCGGAGTTCTTTCAACAGGCTTTTGTTTGTCAACCATCATAACAGGGTTGGAAGACAAGATCTATGACAATGTTCATTCAGTACCACACATCCTCCCTTCTTCTTTCTGGCATTACGTCCCCTACTGGGACAGAGCTTGCTTCTCACCTTAGTGTTCTTATGAGCACTTCCACAGTTATTAACTGAGAGCTTACTGTGCCAAATGACCATTTTTGCATGCGTATATCGTGTGGCAGGTACGATGATACTCTATGCCCAGGGAAGTCGAGAAAATTTCCAACCCGAAAAGATCCTCGACTGGTGGGATTCGAACCCACGACCCTCAGCTTGGTCTTGCTGAATAGCTGCGCGTTTACCGCTACGACTATCTGGGCCCCTACACACATCCTCCCTCTTCTCAGGAAAAAAAAGTTTGAAGTGATGAGTTTTCACAACGTTTCCGTTATCACGAAAGCTTTCAGGAATTCAGGATGTATATTTCACATCGCTAAGAACTTCACCGATGTATACTGTTTCATATTTCAACTGTTCACTTGTACATGCGACTTTGAAACATTTTTCCGCTGTAAGATACCCACGCAATCAGAACGGCGTTGAAATTATTGATCGGTTGAATGTCGTTCCATACATTAGAAACGGCAAGCTAATTATATGAAATGACATATCTAAGATGAATTTTGGACAAAATATTGCTATTAATAAACTGACATATATGCGTTCAACAGAGTTTGACTTTCATCTTGTTGTACATTCAATCCACCGTACTTTCACGGAAATACTCACTCAAAGACTTGTTTGACTGTTGTTACTTGTTTTGATATAACATATCTACTAAGTTACTAGCCATCATTGGGCTTACATATCATATTCTATAGATACAGTCGCGCATGCATGTGAACATCACTTTTATTAGGAACCAATTTGTGACCACTAGTCGCAATAGCAAGTGTACACCACCATAACTTAGAGCAAATATACGACCACCAGTCGAGTTAACAACATCAATAGCAGTTACTATGAACAAGTATGCGACCACCAGTCGCGGTAGCAAGTGTACACCACCATTGCAAAGAACAAATATACGACCACTAGTCGAGCTTACAACATCAATAATACTTGCTAGGAACAAGTATATGACCACCAGTCGAGTTAATAACATCAATAGCAGTAACTATGAACAAGTATGCGACCACCAGTTGCGGTAGCAAGTGTACACCACCATTGCATAGAACAAATATACGACCACCAGTCGAGCTTACAACATCAATAATACTTGCTAGGAACAAGTATACGACCACCAGTCGAGTTAACAACATCAATAGAGTTACTATGAACAAGTATGCGACCACCAGTCGCGGTAGCAAGTGTACACCACCATTGCATAGAACAAATATACGACCATCAGTCGAGCTTACAACATCAATAATACTTGCTAGGAACAAGTATACGACCACCAGTCGAGTGAACAACATCAATGGCAGTTACTATGAACAAGTATGCGACCACCAGTCGCGGTAGCAAGTGTACACCACCATTGCATAGAACAAACATACGACCACCAGTCGAGCTTAAAACATTAATAATACTTGCTAGGAACAAGTATACGACCACCAGTCGAGTTAACAACATCAATAGCAGTTACTATGAACAAGTATGCGACCACCAGTCGCGGTAGTAAGTATACACCACCATTGCTTAGAACAAATATGCGACCTCCAGTCGCGCTAGCAATATCAATAACATTGATTGCTAGGAACAAGTATGCGACCACCAGTCGAGTTAAATTCGAAGAAATGTCGAAAAATCATTCTGTTATCAAAAACGCATTATAAAAGAAAACTTTTATCACAGATAACATATGTTTATGCTAGAACAAAAATTTGCTGAAAACCTGTGTAAATATTCAAACAGAAACTCCTTGCACTCACTAGCGCCGCCACACAACGAATTGCGTCAATCAGTATCTTAAAATATTTCATATTCACCACTCACATCGTCATGGGAACTTATCGATAACAGCGCCACCACAGTGTTGCTACTTGTGTTGCCATATAAAATGACCGTTTATTGTCTTACACAGTTTTGTAATCGGACTTGAACATCTGTTATTTGTGCTCTTATTCAATACTTGTTTTCATAACTAATTAAGCTGAGTAGCAGGATTAGTCCAGTAGACCCGTCAGGAAAAAAATAATATGATGTATATAACGTCGAAATAGCAGAATATGATACAGACAATCGTTCATTTCATACCATTGCTCACCTAGTTTTTGTAGCCAATCTTACTCAGTTTTTTCTCAAAGTAATCTCAGAATTCAAAATCGCAGCCAAAATTTTCTAGCTTGAAAGCATGAAAGCTATTTCCTTCCTCTATACGATGCTATTTGTGTGCTATGTGTTCTAAGGAAAATATGATGAGATCGCAGCAGGCCGTGCGCGCGAATGGTTGAGATTTGAACCTGCCGTTACGATATTTTCCTTCTTCAAGTGATATTTCATTCGGCCGGCAGAATGGTCAAATAACCGGTTCAAGTGCGTGATTTTTTTAATTGTACTCTAGTCACGCTCTCACTTAAAAAAATAAATGAAATTTTATTTTTATTGTGTTTTATGCATTGAAAGGGGGGGACCCATTTCGCGTAAGAATGTTTCGCATAAAAGGACATTTGGAATAACGAGAACAATATGTCTACTTATAAATGCTACCTATTCTTGTACGAAACTTGTTTATGCCAAACGTCCTAATGCAAAACGTATTTATGCGTAATGGGTCACCCCCCATTGAAAGTTTTACTGAAATTACAGTTTTTACGTCTATAAACGAATAGCTCTAATTGTTCAAAATCTAGAACGATTCCCAAGTAGCCACTAGCCCGCTAGTTTGCCTTTTTGGCCTTATAGGGCTATTCTACGGCTAATATAGGGCATGCCAGCTATATAATAGCATTATATTAGCACGTAGGAGAAATCAAAGTGCTATTCGGTTACTTGGGTTCCTATAATATTTGGAATGAAGGTCACTTACTAGAATAACATTCGCACTACCATAACATTTATTGTTTATTGAGCTACAAATCTTGAAAAGAAACTGTCTGTCCCTCTCGAACTTTCTGCACGAACTACTCCAAAGATTTCTCAATTGTTTTTCACTGGATGCTACTAAATATTTTTCTGTGAATTCAACTATACAGCCATTCCATGAAAAGCTGATCTAGTGGGTCACCGAATTCAGTGAAAATATGCTATTTTGTTCCATATCCAAAATAAGGATACACGAGTTTTTGGATTTTTTGATTAGGATGACAATTTTTGAAATAGGGTGACCAAAAAAATCGCGACTTTGCAAAAAATTTATTTTCTAAACGATCATAACTTTTGAACCGTTTGACCGATTTTCTTGGATGAAATGAAATCAAAAGTCTTTTCAAAAAAAAATATAAAATTTCACAAAAATTGTTTTTTACATTAAAATATATCGAACATTTCCGTTTTTTCGTGTTTGGGACCAAAGGGGCTATTGCTGTTCTCATTTTTTCTTGAAAGTTCTGAAAATTTTTCGTTCACCATCACCGTCAAAAACAATTTTTGTGAAATTTTTTTTTGAAGCGTCAACATTTTCAGCTTTTATTCCGTTTAAGAAAATCGGTCAAACGGTTTAAAAGTTATAATTTTGAAAAAAAATAAAAATTTTGCAAAATCGCGATTTTTCTGGTCACCTTATTTTGAAAACGGTCATTTTAATCAAAAACTTCAAAAACACGTGTATCCTTATTTCGGATAAGGAACAAAATAGCAAATTTTCACGGAATTCGGTGACCCACTAGATTGGTTTTTCATGGAATGGCTATATATATAAATCAAACTATCCAAGAGATTTTTTCTTCTTGAATGTCTTTGAGAATTGCATTCGAAATTCCGCTAAAGATTGTTTTAGTGGTTCTGACAATTTTTTTTTAAGGAATAATCGAATATATATCCCGAATTTCTTCTAAGTTTTTCCGTGATAGGTTCTTCATATAGTCAATCATGCTCATGCTCATGCTCATATGTTCTTCATATATTTCTTTAGTTGTATTTTGACCACAAATCCTTTGAAAACCATTAACAATACTTTTATCGATTTCTTTCCTGAGAAAATTCTCTTGAGACTTTGCAGATTTCTTTCTAAGAATAATAGACATGTGTAGAATTAAAAAAAGTAATATTTTGATATTTTTTTGTATTTTGCATTTATATTTTTGGTGGCATCTTTAGTCATAGTTAATTGATAGTAAAACCTGTATGGAACATTAAACGTAGTTTTGAAAAAAACTCTAAACAATTTTTTGAAAAAATCCTGATTTAGAATTAGGAGGAGTTTTGTTTAAATATGTAGTACTAACATGGTAAATCACTGAAAAATTTCACGTGAAAGTTAATGCAAAAAATTAGGATAAACTTTGCTATATTTCCAGGAGGAAATAAGAAAAGACTCTTGAGGTGCTTCTAGTCAACTTTGTGGAATATTTTCTATAAAAAGATTCTAACGTTCCCGAATTTTCTTCTCTTTGAAGATCTTTTGAAGAGGTCTCTAAGAGAACTACTAGGAAAGTTGCTCAATTAAATTCTTAAATCTCTCATTGAAACACAAATGTTTGTCAGGAGAAATTCCTGCAGGAATCAATGTAAGATCTTTTAAATGATGTTATTCCTTGAATAATCCGAGAAGAAATCTCACGAAACATTACTAAAGGACCTATGTACATATGAGAGATTCTCTCCTCTCTCGCTCTCTTTCGATTATAACAGTGGAATACTAAACCTTTTGGGAAGTTTTTCACTACAGATCGAAAGGCAATTTCCTTGACTAGCGTTTCATACAGAAAACGCAACAGAAGAGGTTAATGTGACTCAGTTATTGATCAAAGAGAAAGTAAACAAAGAGAGCCTCTCATTTGTACATAGGTCCTTTAGTAATGTTTCGCGAGAAATGCTTGAGAATATATGAAATAACCGGAACAATTCTAATTATCTGAGGTAATTGGCAATCTTTTCTGAAAAAATTGTGTGCTTACTGGTCGTGTGCTTAGTGTTACCAAGCATTTAGCCGCATCGTGACAAGGAGTGTGGGTTCGACTCCTGCTCCAGTCCGGAAAACATTTCTATAGGAATGTATTTCAACTGTACCACTACTGGGCGTTGCATGCTAGCACAGAGAACAGACATGGAGGCTAGAACAAAATTTCATCTAAACCATGTGTAAAGGTTCCAATCAACCATCAGCGCCGCCAACGCAGACAGCCCGACATACAAACTTGTTTCGACAACAGGATGTCACTAGTGAACGTCAAAATGCATTAGAACACAAAGCAACGCTAGCGACAAGTGGCAATTTTTGATATCTCTGTGATGCTAGTCCGTTACCTAGTGTGGTGCTTTCTTCTCCTATAAAAGGATCTAGAAATACCTAAGCTAAATTAATTTGGAATACCTGGAATTCTCGGCCTGTTACCGGAGATCGGAGATGTTGTTAGAGAGAATTCTTTAATCGAATCATTGAAAAACTGAGATGGATTCCTTGGATAATTCCTGTAGGAATCCATCGAAAACTTTTTAAGTTTCTACTGTCATTGAATGATCTGAAAGAATTCATTTTAGTGTAAATTGAGTAAGATTTGTAGATCTTCTTCTTCTTCTTCTTCTTTCTGGCGTTACGTCCCCACTGGGACAGAGCCTGCTTCTCAGCTTAGTGTTCTTATGAGCAATTCCACAGTTATTAACTGAGAGCTTACTATGCCATGACCATTTTTGCATGCGTATATCGTGTGGCAGGTACGAAGATACTCTATGCCCTGGGAAGTCGAGAAAATTTCCAACCCGAAAAGATCCTCGACCGGTGGGACTCGAACCCACGACCCTCAGCTTGGTCTTGCTGAATAGCTGCGCGTTTACCGCTACGGCTATCTGGGTCCCTAGATTTGTAGATAGAAAACTTGTAAAATTTCCGTACGAATCAATAAAACTGTTCTTGTAGGTGTTCTCAGACAAATTATTAGAGGAGTGCCTATGTCCTATGTCTAGGAAAATATCCATAGGCAGGGATTGAATTCTGAGAAAATTGGGAGTATCTCTCACAATTCGCTCTCTTTAACAATCATGATCCGCAACACAATCTGTTTATCATCGTTTGCTACAGCTCGGCATGTTTTGGCCTAACACAGCTCACTAATCGAACTTTATAGTTTACATAAAATTCGCTTAAGGCGAAGTAGGCCGTCAATAAAATTTGTACGCGTCGTTGATGATTGTTGCTAATTATTCTCACGATTTCGAATCAAAGAAAATCAATTGGTTTTGCAATGACACAGCTGAAAAAGTATCAGCATACTTTATGTATGTTAGCGCGTACAGTGATACTTTTTCTAGTCAATATAAACTATCATGACTGATTTTTATCACTTTGAAATGCAAGCTGAAAAGTCATCATTGATGCCAAAACGAATGACGGGCTACTTAGCCTTAAGTTTTATATTTCTCTTCAAGTACAAAAACAAAATTAATTCAAACTTGTTCTGAAGTTTAAAGTTGTTGATGAGTTCATGAGTTACTCTTCTGAGAATCAAGTTTATTTAATATCCCTAGTGATCTCTTAATCAGCGAGAAAGTGTCACTGAAACTAGATTTACACCAAAAGTGAACTATGGAGTTCACTGCTTAAGTACAATCTGAACTATTGGTTGCTTGGGAGTGCATGATAAAAAGCATTTAAACAAGCTTCGAACCTGGGGAACACTATTGCTATCGGATGCTTTGCAGTGTTTATTACAGATGGTCAGGTTTCACATTTTCCAACCAGAAAGAAGAAAGTTAATGCACACTCCATTGTTGTGCTCCTGGGTTGGGACATGTGTATTTTTTCCTCGTGTCCAGGCTCAAAAGCCTTGGTTTAAGGGTCTTTGCTCGCTCTATAAAACGAGATGAAAACTTATTGCCCCTTTCCCACAATAAAGGAACCAAAACTGTTTTACGCTATCTTTTACGATTTAACTAGAATACATAATCAAAATTAAATGTCAAAATTTGTGTGTTCAAATTTATTTTTGCATATCATAAAAAATATCAATTATATAATAGGTATGTAAATGGGTAACAAGATCGCATAAAACCCTTTATTTTGGAATTATGAATTGATAGGCTTAAGTGCCCGGTACTGGAGGATTTCCATTAAACAGTTTTGAGATACAATGAAGCAGGGTTTTCGGTGCAAATATTAATTACTATAATAACATAATTATTTGTACATTGAATCTATTTAACCCTCTAATACCCAACCCCGCCTTTAGACGGGGTACACTTTGGAATTTTGTGTATTTTTTCATAGCTCGGAAATTAAAATGATTTTATTTTTGGCTTAAACCTTAACTCTTCTTCTTTCTGGCGTTACGTCCCAACTGGGACAAAGCCTGCTTCTCAGATAAGTGTTCTTATGAGCACGTCCACAGTTATTAACTGAGAGCTTTCTTTGCCGATTGACCATTTTTGCATGTGTATAATCGTGTGGGAGGTACGAAGATACTCTATGCCCTGGGAATCGAGAAAATTTCCAACCCGAAAAGATCCTCGTTCAGCGGGATTCGAACACACGACCCTCAGCATGGTCATGCTGAATAGCTGCGCGTTTACCGCTACGGCTATGTGGGCCCCACCTTAACTCATAACACGCATATAAGAAAAGTTTTTTATGATTTTTGAAACTTATTTGTATTATTAAAAATTGTTTGAAAAATTGTATTCTTATATAACCTACAAATGCCTGGGATTCTTTTAACGTGTATTATAAAAAATCGTACCTTTTATATTTTTCGACGATCAACCTATCACAGAAGAAGAGCCTGATGGTATTGAAATGATATCAAATCTGTTTTTCCGTTAGTTACACGGAAAATAAAAAATGTTCCAGAAAAAAATTAAAATAATCATATTTTCAAAAAAATAGTAAAAACTCAAATTTTTATTATTGTCAAAAATCAGTATCCAGAAGAGGCTTCAAGAAAAAATATAAAAGGATAGGGATGTTCAAAAATAAAAATAATAAAAATCAAAAACCAAAATTCATAAATTTGCGAAGAAAAATAAATCATTGCCCAAACCGTGTTTAGAATGATTTTAGATAACGAAAAATGATATTTAGATCGAAAACAAAAATTTGGGTATTAGAGGGTTAACTAAAAAAACAAGTCTATTTGAAATAGAAGTGCCATCCATTTCCCAAATTTCGGTTTTCGACAAGGAGTTGCACTTTCGTTTTTGTATGAACATAAAATGTACTCTGTTGCATTTGAAACAGCCTAACGCTATCTAGACAATCCAAGAATAGGGCTCACAACTCCTGGGCCCAGTCCCTATAAATACACACATTCAGTCGGATAGCCTTTCCGATCTGCTCGTGCTGCATACAGATGAAGTGGTCAACAGGTTTCTTCGTCTCGGCAAGCCCCGCTCCTTCCAAGAACCTGTTGGCCATGTTTTCGTTTATTTAGGTAAGGTAAAGGTACTCTTCTGGCTGGCTGGTATAGGCCAGTGATCGGATAGCACTTTGAGCGATCATTCTTTATTCCGTTTGAGCATGCTGGCTGCACGCTAATTCAATTTGTTGGCATTTCTTGAGGTCTCTCTCTCTTTCCATTCTCAACACAGTGTTATGCTTCGATGTTTTGATTGTGAATGTGCTTGAATGCTATTGAGAGAAAGATGCTTTATGACTTGAGGTTTGAACTAGCGCAGGTTTTAGTCCTTGAGATGATTAATGAAATCGAATGTAGAAGAGAAATGATCATCAATAACCGTCTTGCGTTAGTCCAAGCAACTGGTATAACGAGTTTACTGCCCTTACACATTCGTCCATCATTAGCAAGTCACATGCCACCACTCATGAAGGTGTTGATCTCCGAAAACAGAGGTCCGAAAAGTAAAACCATAAAACAATCATGATCACAACAGTCCCTCACCAGAGAAAAGTGCTAACAGATCAAACTTGTCTCTCTCTCGCTCGGTGTCGCTGATGTCGAACGGCGCACCTACGTCTATGCTCTATCCCTTCGAACTCTCCGAAATACATTCACCGCACATTCAAATAACCTTCTCCGTGTCGGTCGTGCTCGGAGCAGCCTGCTGTGCACACATGGACGTAGCCAGAGTGGTTTCCCTTGGCCGAAGGAAAAAACAATTGACGGGAATTAATATTATGTTTAAATTTTGAATAGCTTGTTTCCAGCACTAATATTTGTTAATAAATGTTTGGTTCTAGTCTTCTGAGAAAGATATCTCAACAGAAATTATTCGTAGATTTAATCAACGACTGTTGATGGACAATGGATCTTGTGACATTTGTGTCAAAAACCTTTATTGCAACACTCTTTAAATCTATGTTGCAACTCAAAAGGTTTCTGTCAAGGATATGACACTAGTTAAATTAAAACAATCAAAGTATTGTTCATTGAATCCGTCAAAGATTCTATTTGAAGAAAACTAAACATATCTTACCCGACAATCCTCCTGAGATTCCACTTTATATACAGTCAACTCTAGATAACTCGATATTGAAAGGACCATCGAGTTAGGGAGGTATTGAGCTACAGAACACATTCCAGAATAATTCATGAATTCCACCGAGCATGTCTCTCAAGAGTACTTCAAAAAGTAATATATAGGATGCTGATAAAACTCTTTTTCCAAAAAAAAAAAACCTGGAATTGTTCAAACATTGTTCTAGAATATCTTGCAAACAATATACAGTCATCCGGGGGTAACATTTAGTTGATTTGTTTTACCTCCTTCATCTATAGAAGTTGTTCCGGTTCCTTCCGAGAGCTTCTGTTAGTAGGTGTAAGTAATATTATAAAATTAAAGCATTTGTAAGGACGTAGCCAGGCGTGTGAGCGAGAGTACTGCATTGTGTATTTGGGCGAGTTATGCAATGCAGTAAATTTGCTCATCTTTGCAACTCCACTTCGATATGTGCAAGTGTTCATGTTATTTAAAATATTCGCAGATTTTTTTACACATGCTTTAAAAAATTTCTGCATGCATTTCACTTATGACGCCTGAGCTTGTAAGTAATCATCTTCTTTTATTCCTTTTTAAATTAATCCATGTCCTTGTTCAGTAATATTTTGAATATTCTTTCTTAATCGTTTCTGTTAGTTCTCTTGGAATCCAATATCCCTTCTATTAAATCTTTTTCATGAAATTCATAATGGAATTCATCCTGGGACTGTATACCTCTGAGAACTCCTCCAAGGACTTTCTCAGAGATTCCTTAAGAAATTCCACAAATTTCTGGAATTCTTACAAAATTGTTAAGATTACACTGCGGAACAAATTTTTTGTCCCCAGCACCAAAATACCATTCTCTACTTAACTAGAGGTCACTAAATCTATTGCCGTTTTTTTAATATCAAAGAATCGGGTTTTATTATATTGTTTGTTATTGTTGTACATTGTATGTTGATTATTGTGCCTAATTTACTACAAATCCTCGAAATTTTTCGACTTTCGTTATTGAATGATATTTTTGTAGAGAAGTTTCAAACAAATTCAAAAATTCGATCAAACAACTTCTATTCAAACTATGTTGTATACAAATATCCTTAGTAGTAAGTAAATCATAGTTAAAGCTTTATTTATACGTTAATAAGTCCAGTGTTTTCAACATTTTTACGGATCCAATTTCTGTTCATTTAAAACAAAACAAATAATAAACGTCTTTTAATAGACAAAATGTTTGAATAAAAAATATTTATGCCCATTGCACACATTACATGTTGTGTGCCAACGAAAACACAAACAAGGAACAAAATGCATGTCTATTAAGGCCCAAGTAAAAATGAAGCAAACATCAAAACTAAGAAAGCGGTTTTCTTTTCTGAAAAAGACTAATTTTCGACCCATTCATACGATTATATCCTACTTTGTATAAAAATCCGAAAATTGACACAGATTTCTTGTCGGTCGAAAATTAGTGCCTTTCTCCTAGTTATTTATCAGCCATCTCTTTTGCCAAGGTAGGAAACGAATCGATTGTGGATTTTGGAAGAATTTGTTGTTTTTTTTCAAATTATTTTCAATCAGAAGTGCTAAATGTGCACTAATTGGGCGATATTCAAAACTGAAAAGGCAATAGATGGCTCTTTTTCAGTGGTAGTAAAAACGAACAACAGCGACTGCGCCCTTTGATTTCGTCCTTCTGGTTTGACTATCATCAGCTTCGCCGTTCTGCTACGCTCTCTCACACGAACCTTTATCACTAACGCCCTTCTGCACACTCAGTTTGAAATGCGCCCTGCTGCCACACTCAAGCTCAAATGCGCCCGGTTAGCGCAGAGGGGGAAGATGGGCGAAATTGACATCAGAGTTCGAATCAAAAGAGAATATCAAATGCGCCTTTATGTTTTTCTTACTTATTTCGTGAAAAACGTTATTTTTAAGGAACAGATGTGCATTATATGATTGCTTTATCATTCGATTGATATAAAAAAAATCTCAATTCATCAATTATTTTGTTTAATAAAAATATTTTCTCTTAGCAGTGCTACTATAGGAATAATAGGTTTACTATAAGTGCAGGAGAGGTTGAATTTCAAGAAAAACAATTTATTTCGATCATTTTTTGAACGAAATCGTGCTGTATGTCAATGGTACTGAGCTAAATAGCTCCTGACCTTCATGTCAAAAAATATTTTGCAACGATTAATAGCAATACGGCCGTAAAAAAGCCACTAGTTTGACTATATGGGCCTGTCTAAGGGAACACCGACCCTAATAAACTTTTGAATGATATTTGATATTTTTTTTGTGTGGAAAATTGGTATAGAAAGAATGGATAAGTTTCTTGGGGAATTGTTTGGATTATGTTCTAAGAAAATTCGAGAGGAGCTTATGAATACCGTTTTGTCTCAAATCCCGAACAGACTCATATTTCGAACCCACGGTTTTTGTATGACGATGTGGTTGAAATGTTTCGCTGAAATATGTCATTAAATTACCAGAAAATGGCAGCCAATTACAATTCAATTTAATCATCTTTAAATCTATTTTATACCTCGGGAGGAGGTATATGAGACAGAATGAACGCAGTGCTCGGCATTTGAATCAAAATGTTGATCCATACTTTTACGTAAAAAACAATACTAAACAAATTTAAATGAACATTTTTATCGGTACACTCAACAGTTGACAGTTAGACTTTGTGAAGAAATGTAAATTTTCACAAATATGAGCTAATTTATGCCCCCAGATGCATTTGAAGAAACTGTTGGCCTTAAGTGTTCGGAATATGAGTCAAAACGGTAATTTCCAAGCAATACTCACAGAGGAATCCTCACAAGAATCCAGCGACAAATTCATAGAATTCATTCAAGAAATTTCTTGGAGCTACAGTATAGGCAAATTTAATGCGACACTAGCATAGAGGTCGCTAGGTAAGAAGGAGAGAAATGTCATTGAAAATGTTTGTTTACGTCCAAAATTCAATTTTTCGACCCAAAAATTAGCTCATAATTAATTAATTAATTATTAAACTATTTTCCATTGGCATAATCATTTTGACCCTTTATTCTTGATTTCACAACAAATTTAGCCACAAACAATGAATCCGGATGTTTATAACCTATGTAGCCAAACACCAATTTTCCAATTTTATCCAACAAATCGTACATGAGCACTGACCGGATCTGTATATTTTGGAAGGAAAAAAAGTTTATCATGTTTTTCAATGCTCTCTGATCGTCTACAACATAACTATTTCGAGAAAAAGTGTAATATGTGTGCTCCTGTGAAAAATTAAGGCTGATTATTTATGAAAGAACTTTTGAGGTCACTCAGACCTCCCCCTGATGGAAATCCTGGACACGCCCTTGAGTGCACAAGTATGGTCGACCGTGTGGTGGCACAAAGCATAAAACTTTAAAACCTGCCAGTTAGTATAGTTTTGCACAGAGCATCGATCGGTTTAGTTTACGCAGTTCGTCGGTCAGTTTGTCCGCGCGTGGAAAAACACGATCACCGCGCACTGATCGTTTTCGGGTGAGAGGGCTGTGAGCGTTGAGCAGAATCGGTTGCAGCGTAGCCAGATTAAGCCTTCCGGAGACCAACGAACGACTCTCTTGATCACTTGAATTCAGCGTACAGCTTCACGCTTTCGGATAAATACGTTTTAGTTGCACCGTCGCAGTTTTAAATCCTCGAAAACTGATCGAGCTGTTTAAAAGCCGATGTCCGTTGATTCAGAAGCAGCAGGGCTCGGCGGGCAGGCGTCGGTACCGGGTGATTATTGTGGTGGCTCAATTGAATACCGAAGAAAATAGAAGCAATCAACGCGCACACACTCGGATTTTAAAAGCTCTCTTCCTGTACTGCTGGGAGAGAAGCTGAGGGGCTGTTTAAGTCAGGAAAGGGAACAACAAGCAGCTTAAGCGTGTTTTGGTTCGGATTGCAATTAACCGATGCCGCCACCATTGGCATTGTTTGCAAATTTGAGCTGGCTTCACTGTGCAGAGAGTGATCGGGTGCTTGCTCGGCTCGGGCCCTAGATGACGTAGATTCCAGGTGGGCTCGGCAGTAGCTGCACCGACGACAGAAGAGTTTCGTTGCTTTTGGCGAAGACAGGAGACATTCATTAACTGTAAAAATGTAAGCGGTCGGAGTTAATTGAGTGAAGTGAATAGCTCTTAAGTGATGTGTGATGCTGCAACGCGACCGGTTGGCTTGGGGATGTTCCAAATAATGTAGATGTAGGGGCATAGATCAGTGCTGGAATGCGTGTTGCTGAATTATGGCTAAGATTTTGATTTTTGAAGAACGGAAATGATAAGTGCTCAAGTGAAGTAAGAGATTACTTGCGATACGAATTTTTGATTGATGTATGAACAGTTTAAGTTTTTGTTAAAGTTTACAGCGTTTCTTTATATTTTTGTATGACCCGTAATAATATACAAGACCCCTAACGTAACTACGTTCTGTGATAACTGCGATACAAAGTGAATTCATACTTTAGATGATCTTATAGACGTGGCAAATGTCATACCTGACTTTTTACATTATTTTTGTACCTCATATTTCCACATTAAAAAAATGTATTTTTTGAAGGCTGACAAAATCGGGTCAAAAGGTTGCTAAAATCGGGGGTAGACAAAATCGGGTCTAAAAAGGTGCTAAAATCGAGGGTAGATAAAATCGGGAGTAGATAAAATCGGGGCTGACAAAATCGGGTCATTACTGTATTCCAATATTTCCAAAACAATGCAGTGATTGGAAATGCAGTCCTGAATTTGTTTATATTCAATAATATGATTTCATCAAAATTAGTATTTTGCATATAATGGATATATGTTACAAATAGGGTTTTTCAAAATGATATGATCACTACCCGACCAAAATTGTAGCACAATTATACAGGTATATTTCGTTTTTATCTACACGATCGGCAATTTTCAGTTGACAAAAACGGAATAATTTTCTTAGACAAAATATTTTACAAATATTAAAATAAAATTACAGTTTTGCCAAGATAATATACAATTTCATCATAATAGTGGACAGTATTGATGTTTAGGAGCTGTGATTAGCATTAAGATTTTTCAGTCGTATAAGTTCGTAAATTATGTGGATTGAAGACTCTAATCAATCAATATGATAAATTAATGCGACATATCATTAATAATTTAAGTTTTCTTGGTTAGAATTTAAATGTATGAAATATGGAATAATAAAACGATAATCACATAAATATGCTTTGCATCATAAAATAGGGCACATTTGTAAGGATCACTACAAAAAAAATTGGTCCGCTGATCATTTTTTGTTTCAAGAAAGATTTAACAAGAATCAACTTTTTTTTCTTCTTTCTATCATCTACCTTGTGCTTCTTATTATTCTTTATGGTGTTACAACCCAACTGAGGACGAGCCTTTTTCTCAGCCTTTTGTTTTTATAAACACTTCCAAAGTTATCAACTGAGAGCTTTTTTTTGCCAAGGTACGTTTTTTGCATCTTTGACACCCGATTAGCGATTAAATATGGGGTTATGTTGCAAGAGTTTCGCAGGCTAAATAAATATTTACGGTTTCCTGTGCTTTAGATTGTCAAAATCTATTCTGTAAAATGATTGTGGTGATTTTTCTTCCAAATTTATCACTACCGACTTCGACTGGGATGCACTAATCGCCATTCTAGAACAGTGCTATCTTCACCTCTGCGTTAGATCACGAATAGGCTAGCACTAAACTAAACTAAGTTCTAGTGCTTTGTTTAGTAAAACAATATTGAATATGGTTATCAAAAACACAAAAGTGTATAAACTCCAGAACAAGCATATCCAAATTAGAACTTGTTGGTTAGAATTTCTTTTGTTCTTCTTCTTTTCTATGGCATTACGTCCCCACTGGGACAAAACCTGCTTTCAGCTCAATGAGCACTTCCACAGTTATTAACTGAGAGCTTTCTTTGCCAAAGCTTACATTTTCGCATTTGTATATCGTGTGGCAGGTACGATTATACTCTATGCCCAGGGAAGTCGAGGAAATTTCCATTACGAAAAGACCCTGGACCGACCGGGAATCGAACCCAGACACCTTCAGCATGGCTTTACTTTGTAGCCGCGGACTCTAACCACTCGGCTAAGGAAGGCCCCATTCTTTTGTTAGGTTTTATGATTAAGGTGATTATAATACGAAGCCAAACTTAAAATTTTCAAGTGCACAATACTGGAGAATCTGACAACAGTTCGCGTTGAAAATCAATCAAAATACTTGCCTGCTGGTGGTGACCAATGGGATAAATTTTTAATGAGGAGCGCTGTTTGGTGCTCAAGACTAGTGCTCTTAAAAATTTGAGGTGTGGCTTCGTTCTATAATAAGGTATGGCAGTTGGTATAAGATCTTCCTTAAACTTTTGGTCTCCGCATGAAGAAGAGGCGCGTGTCTGCTTAAAGATCAATATCCCAACAAATTTGAGATAGGAAAGTGCATGATGTGGGACTATCCAGTATCAACAGTTGTCACCCATTTCAGTTCTTTTCCCTCTTACTTGATTCAAACTTATTGTATGGAGATTCCAAATATTTCAATAGATTGTTAGGTTTTGTTGGACCTTTTCCCCTATCCTTGCAACAGGACCTAATCAATGGCTGTTGCAATCTGTGCAATGTTATAGAGTTTGAGAGATAAAAGATAGTTAATGTACCAAATATGACGGGGTAGATAGTCTTATCAAAAATAAAATATACTCGATCATGTCTCTTGCCATTACTTATTCTTGAATTAATTCTCAAGTACATCCCTTGATACGTATAACAAAAAACTGATAACTCATTAAAATATGTTTATCACATTGACATCGAAAATTTGATTATGCCATGTTAAGAAAACGGAGAGATCTCTACAACTCTCTTAAGTACGTATCACAAATACCAGTTGTTGCTAGCAGGCTTGACAATACTCCACAACATCATCAGAGTTTGGTGACATACTCTAAAATAGCGTAATGTTTTTGCCTCTTTGCGAGGGAGCGAAAAAAATATAAACAGAGAAGCAACGAAAAATGAGCGAAGCACATGCAGAACAGAGCAAAATTCCATAGAAAAGAGTGCCATCACAACTCCGTGAGGGCTATTTTGTTCGAGCGGGACACTCGAAAGTTCTTTTGAAGTGTGAGTAAATGTGAGCAAAGCAATAAGAGAGAAAGAATACCAGAAAAATCCTCGTATTTTTTTGCACTCTCACTCGAATTGTTTGAGGATCTGTGTTGAATCATCAAGATCTGTGTTAAAACATCAAAATCGCTTCATTTTTCAGGGTGGCTACCAAATTTCGATTTTGAAATTCCCGCTTTTTTCCCGGTTTTCCCTGTATTTTTTACATAATTTTCCCGGTGTTTAATACACCCTTTTCAACAACTTCAATTGACTTTTTTATATGAAAAATCGTTTCTGTTAAAAGCATCGGTTTATTTTTTTTCCAATAGTATTTTGATTGTTTATCAATTGTTTGGAACAATAAGTTGACTATTAGATTGTTCTAACTATATAGAATCTTATTCTGAAAACTATATAGAATAGTATTCATATGAATCGATTTGTCTCGCGTTCATCGAAAATCAATGGAGCTTTGGAGCTATCTATCGTGGGAAAGAGATGATTAATTGTGCTAATAAAACAAATCCTACTCTTGACACGACAGGGGTTTAATTTGAATGCTATTTGAACCATATTTACCAGCAATATGCCCTTTAAGCCAAACTTAGAATTTTCAAGTTCAAGTTTTAAGATTCAGAGAACCTGACAACCGTTCGCTTTGAAAATTTGATGGATTTATTGTACTCTGGTGATGATAAAACGATCAACATTTTAGCTCAGAGCTCAGTTTGGTTTTCAAGACTCATGCTCTAGAAATTTCGAGGTTTGGCTTTGGTTTATAATCATCTTAAGCGCATCTTAATGCTGAATTTCAGATAATTTGGCCGACAAAAGCCCCAGGTGTCTAAGTAAATCATCAAGATGCCAAAGAAGTTCTTCACCGTAATTGAATTTATTTCAATTCTCATTCCTTAGAATTTTCTTCATAAAAATAAAGAGTTCTCTAAAGCAAATATGTTCAAGGTATGGATGAAATAAGGCCACACATGTAGAAGCACTTAATTAGGGCTCAGTCACAATTTTAATAACATCGAAATATATTATTTTTGACATCCACCCACCCTCTCGTAATGCCTTTTTGTATAGATATTCTACACATTTCATATAAGCTGTAACTGCTTGTTCGTTATTAAAATCGTAAATTATTATAAACCTTGTCTTTTAAATAACTAGTGACACATTAAAAGCGTTTATAAATAAAGTCTTCTTTTCAAGATTAGTTGTGGTATTCAAAAAAAGTGCTAAACCAATCTGTAATAAGTAATTAAACTTTGATTTAAAACGTCGAGTAAAAAAGTTAGAGAAAAGTTCAAGAAATATTAGCCCTGACAGTGCAAGAACGAAAAATCAAAATAATATTTCGAAACATTGCTAAGAAGAGTGTGAAACATTTTTAAGAAATATGATGTAGCATAGTTGAAATTAAATCATTAATGCTTGAAAGAAATTTCTTCAAAATGGCGGATGCCTCATGGCCAAATCGTTAAACATAACAACTTTCTATAACTTATTTTGGAGATTGATTTGTAGATTTATAGCTTTAAGATGTTCGTTCAACACGATTTTCCCGGTGATCTTCTCAAATTTCCGTTTTTTTTCCCGTCTTTTTCCCGGTGGATTCAAATTCCCGGCTTTTTCCCGTTTTTCCCGGTTCGGTGGCCACCCTGATTTTTATATCGCAGAGGAGTTCTGTCAAGCCTGGTTGCTAGTACGTGGCCAGAGCAACTCTCGACTGTTGAAATGATGCGTCAATCTTGTCCAACAGCCCATGCTAAGTTTGAAAACTCTAGTTGATTAGCGGATAGGAAGGAGTCAAATCTTATTGAATCGTATATGACTTGACATATATTATGTATCGTAGGTGATCAACACTAACATAAAGTCGAAATAGCAACTCTGAGGCTATTGAAAAACATTTAATAGCTTCGAAATAAGTGTTTAGTTCATATTTAAAGCATTGAAAAAAAAATTGTTGTGTTGATAAAAACGGAATAATTAGTTGACAAATCGGAACATACCTGTATCAAGATTTGTAACAAGCAAAAATTTTTTGTTAGAATCACTTTAAATTGATGGAGGAAATTATAAAATAATTACAACAAAATCAGTTATGATAATAAAAGCTGTTTCGAATTTGTTTCAATTTCAAAATATAATTATAACACAATTTGTTGTAAAAAATCGAGAGAAATTGCTGATAACAATTTTTGTTATAATTCAGTTATGAAAAATAACAAAATGAATTACATTTTTGTTTTTATTATTATCATCTTTATTAAAGCATTTTTGTTTGATTTGAAGCATATTGTGTTATAATTTTTGTTATTTTAACGTCTAACCAGCCAAAATTCTAACATATTTTGTTACAAAAACACGCTAACTGATTAACAAAACCTGTTACAACTCTGTTGTAATGCACTGGTCTTGTAATGACAAAATGTTAGTTAATTAAAGCAGTTACTAATCTTTCGGAACTCTTAATGCTAGAAGGTAGAGCTACAAACAGCTATGACAGTTTCATTTTGAAATTGATTGATATTATCTTTCTCACAAGAGCAGCAGCGTGTTACCAGATTTTAAACTCAGACATCCTAAATTTACTATAATAAAATCACCTGTTCCGTTATACGATGCCTACATGTGCAAAATTTCACTACAAGATGTCGCGGTAAGGCTTTATTGAGTGCAAATTTTATATGATGAAAATGGCATACAATGCGAGTGTATACATTTTCTCTCGAACTATTCTGTAATCTTATGCGACATTATTTATGAAAACAAATGTATATTTGACAGCTGCTACGGATTGATTCGACTGAACTATAAAAGTAGCGTTTTATGCGAGAAAACTCATCAATCAGACGATTTCATGCACTATGTAGCGTGGAAGTGATATAATTTGTATAAATAAACGAGTTATTGCGTTAACTGTTATGCGACTTGTGGTTGTCTGGGAACACATAATGATTATGTTTTAAAACAATTAATTTTTTTTTGTGAAAAATAATTTTTTTTTTTTTTTTCTTTATTAGTATCATTCCAAACATTACATTCATTTCTTATATCTAGGTGTTCTGTGTTATTTGACAACACTATCATCCTAATTTGGTAAAACAAATTTAAGATTTAATTAACATTTTGTTAACAACATATTACATTTCATTTGCCGTAGCAGTTCAGTTTTTTTTACAGGTGAGTTGATTTCACCTGCTTATAAGAGAAAAAAAATGTTTTTAATATACTTAACCTAACTTAACCTAACTTAACCTAAACATATAACGCATTAATCGTGGCAATAGAAGATTGTAACGATTTTTGCCTGAAATTATTAATGATTGTATTTGACATTTGTTCCAATGTTTCAACATTGGATATTCTATGTAACTCATTGGTACTATACCAGGGAGGAAGCCTCAGAATCATTTTCAAAATTTTATTTTGAATTCTCTGCAGAGCTTTCTTCCTGGTATTACAACAGCTAGTCCATATTGGTACAGCATACAACATGGCTGGCCTGAAAATTTGTTTGAATATCAAAAGCTTGTTCTTAAGACAAAGTTTTGATTTTCTATTAATAAGGGGAAAGAGACATTTTACATATTTATTACATTTGGCTTGAATGCCCTCAATGTGATTTTTGAAAGTTAAATTCTTATCTAGCATGAGCCCTAGATACTTAACTTCATCTGACCAATTTATTGGAACCCCTCTCATCGTGACAACATGTCTACTTGAAGGTTTCAAATAAAGAGCTTTTGGTTTATGTGGGAATATTATTAGTTGAGTTTTGGAAGCATTTGGAGAAATCTTCCATTTTTGCAAGTATGAAGAAAAAATATCCAAACTTTTTTGCAATCGACTACAGATGACACGCAGGCTTCGTCCTTTGGCGGAGAGGCCTGTGTCATCCGCAAACAAAGATTTTTGACATCCCTGAGGTAGCTCAGGTAAGTCAGATGTGAAAATATTGTATAATATTGGTCCCAAAATGCTGCCTTGAGGAACACCAGCTCTTACAGGAAGTCTTTCAGATCTGGAGTTCTGATAATTAAACTGAAGTGTACGATTTGACAGATAACTTTGAATTATTCTAACAATGTATGTTGGAAAATTAAAGTTTTTTAATTTTACAATCAAACCTTCATGCCAAACACTGTCGAATGCTTTTTCTATGTCTAGAAGAGCAAGACCAGTAGAATAGCCTTCAGATTTGTTGGAACGGATCAAATTTGTTACACGTAAAAGTTGATGAGTGGTCGAATGTCCATGGCGGAATCCGAACTGTTCATTGGCAAAAATTGAATTTTCGTTGATGTGGGCCATCATTCTGTTCAAAATAACCTTTTCAAAAAGTTTACTGATGGAGGAAAGCAAACTGATTGGACGATAGCTAGAAGCTTCTGCAGGATTTTTGTCTGGTTTTAAAATTGGAACAACCTTAGCATTTTTCCATTTGTCAGGAAAATATGCTAATTGAAAACATTTGTTAAATATATCAACTAAAAATGATAAGCTACTTTCTGGAAGTTTCTTGATGAGGATGTAGAAAATTCCATCATCGCCAGGAGCTTTCATATTTTTGATTTTTTTAATAATAGTTCTCACTTCTTCCAAATCAGTCTCCCATGCATTTTCGAAAACGTTCTCTTGATTGAGAATATTTTCGAACTCCTGAGTAACTTCATTTTCAATTGGACTAGTAAGTCCTAAATTAAAATTGTGCGCACTTTCAAACTGCATAGCAAGTTTTTGAGCTTTTTCGCAATTAGTTAGTAATAATTTGTTTTCCTCTTTCAATGCCGGTATTGGCTTCTGAGGTTTTTTCAAGATTTTCGATAATTTCCAAAAGGGCTTAGAGCCAGGGTCCAATTGAGAAATTTTATTTTCAAAATTTTTGTTTCTTAATTGAGCAAAACGTTTCTTGATTTCTTTCTGCAAATCCTGCCATATAATTTTCATAGCAGGATCGCGAGTGCGTTGAAATTGCCTTCTCCTCACGTTTTTAAGACGGATCAAGAGTTTAAGATCATCGTCTATAATCACGGATTCAAATTTTACTTCACATTTTGGAATTGCAATGCTCCGGGCTTCAACAATGGAATTTGTTAAAGTTTCAAGAGCATTTTCAATATCAAGTTTAGTTTCTAAAGAAATGTTAACATCAAGATTGGAGTCAACATACGTTTTATATATATTCCAGTCGGCTCGTAAATAATTGAAAGTGGAGCTGATAGGATTGAGAATCGCTTCTTGGGATATTTGAAATGTAACAGGGACATGATCAGAATCAAAATCAGCATGAGTAATCAGTTGGCTACAAAGATGACTAGAGTCGGTTAAGACCAAATCAATCGTAGATGGATTTCTAGAAGAGGAAAAACATGTGGGGCTATCAGGGTATTGAATTGAGAAATATCCTGAAGAGCACTCATCAAATAAAATTCTGCCGTTGGAATTACTTTGAGAATTATTCCATGACCGATGTTTGGCATTAAAGTCACCAATGACAAAAAATTTTGACTTATTGCGAGTCAATTTACGCAAGTCAGTTTGGAGCAAATTAACTTGCTGCCCAGAGCATTGAAAAGGCAAATAGGCAGCTATGAAAGTATATTTACCAAACTGTGTTTCAACAGAAACACCTAAAGTTTCAAAAACTTTAGTTTCAAATGATGAAAACAGTTGATGTTTTATACGCCTATGAATGATGATTGCAACTCCCCCACATGCCCCATCAAGTCGATCATTACGATAAACAAAAAAGTTAGGATCTCTTTTGAGTTTAGATCCAGGTTTTAAATACGTTTCGGTAATAACTGCTATATGCACGTTATGAACCGTAAGAAAATTAAACAGCTCGTCCTCTTTACCATTCAGAGAACGAGCATTCCAATTTAAAATATTTAAATTATTATTTGGATCCATTAGAAAAACGTAATCCAATAACAATTTGATTTGTAAATTTTACACCTACTTGGACTGCTTCAGTCATAGTGGTGGTTTTGAACATTGCATCAATCATTAGATTCAATTGTTCAGTTAGAAAATTAAAATCAGAGGCAGACATGTCATGTGATTTCCCATTGGAATTTCCGGTAGACGAAGAAGCGGAGTTACCTGTGGCGGTAGGGTTTTTTCCATTTGATTTGAAACAAGTAGAATGGGTACCCATGGATCGAACAGGGGAATTCGAATTTCCTGCTACGATATCGGCAAAGGATTTACCGTGGGTAGATACATTCGAAATAGAAAAATTCGAACGGCTACCCGACGGATTAAAATTAGTCTGTGAATGAGCATGATTATGATTTTCCTGATGGGTATGATTCATGATCAAGCGATCGTTAACTGAAAAATGAGCATTGTTCGATACTCTACCAGGCAAATTCCGGAAACGACCGTTATCGTAACGGATATTATCTTTCATCTGCCTGGCACGAGCCTCAATGACTCTTTTGCGTGAAGGACAATTCCAAAAATTGGACTTATGGTTAGCCCCGCAATTACAACATATGAATTTGGTGGTATCTTCCTTCACTGGACAGACGTCTTTGGCGTGAGAAGAACCTCCGCAAATCATGCATTTAGCATCCATGCGACAATTTTTTGTACCATGACCCCACTTTTGGCACCGACGGCACTGAGTGGGGTTCTGGTAATTTCCTCCAGGTTTCTGGAAATGTTCCCATGTCACACGGACATCAAACAATAGTTTTGCTTTTTCTAAAGCTTTAATATTATTTAGTTCTTTTTTGTTAAAGTGAATTAAATAAAATTCTTGAGAAAGCCCTTTCCGAACAATGCCAGATTGGGTTCTCTTTTTCATAAGGATTACTTGGACTGGGGAAAATCCAAGTAAATCATTTATTCCATTTTTGATCTCTTCAGGTGATTTATAGTCACTTGAGAGACCTTTCAAGACAACTTTGAACAAACGTTCAGTTTTGTCGTCATAAGTAAAAAATTTGTGCTTCTTCTCTTCAAGATGTTTGAGAAGAAGCTCACGATCTTTAAGAGTTTCCGGCAAAACGCGACAGTCTCCTTTCTTTGCGATTTGGAAGGAAACCTTGATTCCCCTAATGGAGTTCAAGATCTCCTGCCTAAATCCCCCAAATTCGGAACAACTGACCACGATAGGCGGCACTCTTTGCTTCCTCACTTGAATCAAAGAGCCTGGGCTAGAGGCTGCTTCGATTTGGTGTTCGGAAAATTTGTCTAGAGCATCGAACTGATTGCTCATTTCGATACAATTATTCATTTCACCCTTGGAAGAAACTTCGCATTCCGGGAAAGCGTCCTTTCTTCCATTCTTGCCACGTGTAGTGACAGTTTTAAAACCCACTTTTTTGGAAGGAAGTAGTGAATTCAGAGATTCACCCTTCCTTTTGTTTGTTGTTGATACCATGTTTAATTAATAAACTAAAGAAGACGTGACCTTCGAAAGGTTTTTTCCCAAGACGGTGTCCAAGAAGGATTACCACCGCTAGCTTTCGCCAACGGGTCCAACGAAAAATCGAAGGCACGGGTCCAAACAAGGATCGTAAAGGGATCAATAGTAGAAAAAATAGTACTGAAAAGTACTGTTTTAGTAGCACTGAAAAGTACCGTTTTTAATTTTAGCACTGAAAAGTACTGTTTTTGTAGCACTGAAAAGTACTGTTTTATTGCTTTAGGTAGTTTTTAAGAAAACTTCCAAGAGCAGAGAGAATTCGTGTACGCACAGCACGAAGGTACGATGCGCACTGTGTGAAAAATACATGATACAGTCATCTCTCCTTAACTTGATATTGATAGGACGAATCGAGTTACAGCCAGAACATAAAATCAATGCAATTGCTATCCTAGTAATCATCGAGGTAGCCATGAAAACCAACTTTAACTATGGTTCTCTATCTTGATATCTAGTTAATTCTATTAAGACGAAGTAGGCTGTCATTGCAATTTGTATGCGTTGTTTATGATTGTTGCCTAATCATGTCACATTTCAGAGTTGAAGAAAATCAGTTGATATTTCACTGATGCTGCTGAAAAAGTATCAACATACTTCCCACACGTAAGCGCATGTAGTGATACTTTTTGGGATCAATATTAACTATGAGAAATGAGTTTTATTACTTTGAAATTGCGAGCTGCAATGTCAAGATGGCTGCCAAAACGAATGACGGGTTACTTAGCCTTTAGAAAGCTCTCGACGTTTCAACCTATTAAAATGCTATGCAACTGTAGTTTTAGCAAAACAATCTTAGATAATGCAACAATAGGGTAACGACTGTTTATTTCGTTCTTAAACGCTAACAATTGGCGCCAGCGGCAAAAAGTACAGGCAACACCTTTCGAACATTCAGTTTATTTCACCGGCCGCCGAGCGACGACACTGTTGTTTGTATTCCTCCCACTGATCACGCTACGCTGGATTCTCAAATTTCTCAAACTTTCAACACAAGCGCCTGGAAGAATGGTAGTCGGAGAACTGTCAAAACGTATGGAAAATAATGAAAAACGTAAATTACTTGCAATTTGGAAACTGGATCAAAAAAGTAGTGATAAGAAATCAAGTGTAGAGTGAATACATAACTTTTTGTGTTTAGTTCATCTCCCGAGGGGCTTTCTTTGCTTCAGGGTTTCGTTTTTACTACCACTGAAAAAGAGCCATCTATTGCCTTTTCAGTTTTGAATATTGACTTATTATGAAAAAAAAAATCACTTTGTTCAAGTCTATAGAATTTATGTAGGACGTGGTATACATAAGGTACAGGGTGCGCCATCTTCTACGTCGGTATGTAAAAATTTAAATAATTGGTGAAAAGTTATTCAACTTCTATAGGTATTTTTTATTTAACCTGACCTTTCACATTTTTTTTTTAATTTTTCATGAAAATAGCATCAATCAGGTGGCTTACTCTGTTGGTCACAGCAAAATCAGCACATTTTGCTGCATTTTTCATTACTTTTTCGAGCTTTTCGAAAAATTTTGCGATGATTTCGACAAGAGTGTTTTCCTTAAGGCTTAAGCTAATCAATGGTCCGAGGCTGAAAGGAGAAAAGAGATGTGTTCATAGTTAGTACTCGAATTCAGTTTGGCTTTCTATTCTGCAGAATCATAAGGTGTTCTGTAGCGTAGTTGGTTAAAGCGTGAGTCTAGCGTACACGGAGTCGTGAGTTCGAGTCTCACAAGAACGCGTATTTTTCCGCAAATTCATGTCTCAATTTGTCAAACAAACACAATGTGTCTTCTGATTACAAGTTCCCAAAAAACTATGTTTCAGACATATCAGGAAATCCGGTATATGCCAGTAAAGGGCAAACATTCATTAATGTATCCTCTGGCCATATCTAGAAACAAGATATGTGTATTAGTATACAAACAAAAAAATATTTGAATTCGTTAAGACTCAAGAATCCATAATTCAATCGTTAGCAATCATCGAAAACTAAAAACCAGTTTTTTCTTTCATATTCAATGAAATCCTAGTAAAAATCTATCATTGAATTACAAATAGAAAGTGCAATGCAATGATAGATTTTCATGAACATTGCTTCGATTTTGAGCAAAAAAAAAAACTGGTTTTGAAAATTTGAAAAACGATGAAGGTTATTTTTCTCTTTCCTCTTTTCCACTGAGCTTTGAATGTTTGAGCATTTTTGCTTTCACTCAGGCCTATACGCACGGCTATGCGTGCTATATGGGTAAAATAGGACACAAGCGATTGTGAAATTGAAATTCTAACGATGTGTGCCGATGGCGGCCTGGTTTCAGCGAGAATTGCTCAAAAGATTGCCTAATTAATATAAATATAAATGTAATCTTTTACAAATTCTAAGCATAAGGTTTCTGTAGTAAAGCAGTTGATTTTAGTTTCATGATTTGGTGTTAATTTAATCTCAATCAAAAAATCGGATCTACTGTTGTCTCGGTTATCTTAGACGGCGAAGCCAAATCCCAGCTCAAATAGCTTCATGAAATGTTTTCAAAAGTATATTTTGTGTGACCATTTCAACCAAAAGATCATGTAAAGTATTTAAAAAGGTCAAACGCTGCAAATCACTGTAATATGAACAATGTTGAAAAGTTTAGAAACAATAAACAAAAAGGAACATCCCCAGCCCAACCGCAACAGACTGTTTAGTGCGAAAAGTGAACAAACAAATAGCACCAAAAGGGAGACTCGAAAAAATGTGATCTCAAATTTTAGGCTCCGGACGGCAGCAGAGTCGCTGGAAGGCTAAACTGACTGCTGCTCCCTCAAAACTCTGCGCTGCATTCCTTTGACGCAGCCAACGTTCGCGAATAGGGGGGCTGGGGGCAAGAAGGACACCTTAAGATATATAGGTTCAAATCATGGTTGATAAGCACAATTTTTGAAGATTATTCCAGTGTAGGGGCAAGCTCAGCTCTTGTTCTAAATGATGTTATCGATAGATTTCAAAAATATAAGAAACACATGATGATTTGAGATTTTTGAAAATGTCCCTTCTTATGAGGTTTTTAAACGAGGCACGGGGCAAGAGTGCCACTCGAATGGGGCAAGAAGACCACCAGAGCAAAATGCCACAAATTTTGTATATTATTATTTCCCCGCCTAAAGGATAAATTGTAGAGTAAGTAAAGATAAAAACTGAGGGATAAAAGTTGACTTATAGTTAAAAAGTAATTTTACGAAATTAATTTAGTTTTCATCTTATTTGACTGTAACAATAATAGTTAACATTTTCAGAAACCATTTTAAATGTCCAAGATGGTTTATTTTGATTTTATTTAGTAGGGAACATTGATTGAATGCAATATTAAACAAGAAAAATAAAAGTTCATTTGATTTTATATGAGTAAATTTCGGTGTCCCTCTTGCCCCATAAGACATACTGTTATTATATATGTAAAATGTAATGTCAAAAAGACTTTTTCGAAAAAAAATCCTCACAGTCATATTAAACAATTGAAAATCATCGATACTGTGCGGAAAAATCAATATGTTTTGTATTTATTGGGAGTCAAACATTGTTTTCCAGTCTTACATTCTTATAATAATTCGCATATTTTACGTTGGTGAGTTAAAGACATTTTTCTAATTTTTTGTACTAACAATTTTTAACTGTAATATTTACACTACCCTCAATTAGTACTCAATTTATACTTATCCTGCATTAAACATCAAAAAATTGATTTGAACTACGTGAAATTAGAGGTGGCACTCTTGCCCCGGGTGTCCTTCTTGCCCCATGTCCCCCTACATAAATCATCGAATGTAGGTTTTGCCTCCTTCATCAAGCACCTCCTTCGCTTATCTCGCAGATTAAGGCCACACTAGCGCAGCACTTTGTGAGTGATCAAATACTTCAACCGAAAAAGAAGCATGAACTGGTGAAAATAGTGCCCCGTAAGGTGTGTGTGATGGACTCACACGACATTAAAAGTGAAACGTAATGGCAACGACAAACCGTAATCGTAAAAATATTCTCACGCTAAACGGGGTTAACGGGTTCAATGGGGTGCATTTAAGTGGACATCATCAGCATAATGGATACCATCACCTTCACCATCAGCCCCAGTTGGCCCAACCGCAACATCCGCTTCAACAGCAGGACGCAGGAAGTGGGGAAGGACTTCCGAAGCCATTCGTGTCTGCGATGCGCACATTGTTCGATATTATGGACGACGACAAAACTGGTTTGGTGAAACTGGCCGATATTGAAGACCGCTGGCAGGACGATGGATCCAAGGGACTGCCACGGGGAGTAATTGATAGCCTGCGTAAGGTTACGCCCCCTAATGGATTGCTCTCGTTCGAGCGATTCTGCAGCGGCCTGAAGATATGCTTGGTACGCAATCAAGCCGAAGCGAGCAGAACGACTCGGTTCTCCAAAGAGTCTGAAAAGTTGCCTCTCTCTCCGACCAAGCTCTCCGTTCGGCCACCCTCGGCCCCAATACTCGACCTGGATAGCATATCCAAACCGTCCTGGACAAGCAACAGCACCAACACTGCCACCGTCCGTCCGAACAATGCCATGCCCGCGCAGAAGACACTCAGTATGCCGCAGCTCAACCCGGACAGTGACCTAGATCTTGAATCACCACCAATTATCCTTCCGGGCACTTATGGCCCCCCAAAGCCTCCCCGAGTTGCCCTGAACCTCGAACGAGCCGCCCAACCCAGTTCCAACATCGACAAAGCGGAGATTCGCAACGCTCTCCAGAACTGGCAAATGTCGCTGCTCATGAATGAAACGGACAAACCGGACAAGGCGCATCTTCGCTTGGCTCGGGGGTCGGCCGACGGCCAGATTGACCTCTCCAACACGACCAGTTCATCGCCCTCGTTGGGAATACACTCGACTGGACTATACCAGAAGAAGGGAAGCGGCAACAGACGGCGGGAGCCCCGACGACACACGCTGCAGAATGGCGTCGACTACAATATGCTCAAGCGGCTGAAGCAGATCGAACAGGAGAAGGACATCCTGCTGCAGGGGCTGACGGCGGTGGAGAAGGCCCGCGACTGGTACCTGAAACAGCTGGCGAACGTGCAGGAGAGGATCAAGTACCTGGGCCGGTCCGGGGCGCATATGGTGAGTGGATGAATAATTTAGCTTGTATTGTTGCACGGGATAATGGGATAGCATTGATAAGCGAGCTTAGCATCAATATCCAAGTAATTACGGTGATCAACCTTAGAATGAAGAATATGCTCATTTATATTCTTGTTTTTATAGACACCTAGGAAAACGTTTAAAATGTTTTGTCAGATCGATTTATGAAGAATTACAATTTCAGATATGAACCGTTATTGTCAGAAAACAAATCCATCAAATCTGTGCTCAACCATCTTTTTTTTGCTGAGCTGCACTCCTGGGCAAATTAAAAAAAAATGTCGCTGGGCCTGTTTTGAAGTTTCGCTCTTCTTCTTCTTCTTTCTGCCGTTATGTCCCAACTAGGATAGATTTTGTTCTCAGCTCAGTGTTCTTATGAGCTCTTCTACAGTTATTAACTGAGAGCTTTCTTTTTTTTTTCAATTAATATAAAATGTTTATGTATTTTGAGTATTTTTTTTTTCATTTTATGAAAGACCTTTTAATCCGTAAGGATCATTCGGGTCTGAATTAATTATTAATTATTTTTTACACCTCAATTGTTTTATTTTCTTGTCTACTTTTTGCGTGCGTTTGCTGAAACGTTCAATCCATTTCTCGAAATCATCTGGAGCTGGCTCAGGTTCCGAATCCGTAAGATGCACACTGCTAACCGTATCCATATCGTCACCACTATCACTTGCACTGGTTGCGGCGGCTGTCGGCTTCCGATCTGTTCTCTTCGCCGGTGGTGATTTCGTCCCCTTGATGCTACAACTAGATAACTCGAAATTTGAAATTTTTGACTTCAATATGTCAAAATATTATTCTCAATTAGATCTGAAAAATATCTACAGCTCATAAGCGTGTGATTCAATATACATAACTTGTAGTTTATTTTCCAATCATATTCTCTGCGAATAACCATCACTTTGTTAAACGGTCATATTTACAAAGTTGCACATCTCAAAATTTTGATTTTCGAGTTATCTAGTTGTAGCATTAAGGGGACGATTTGCTCTCCGGTGGGCTTAGATTGCGAACATTCCTTTTCGGCTGCTGTCGTTGTTGGTGTTCTTTCGTTGCTTTATTTTGCTGTAGCATTTCATCTAGAGCCATCGAGTTCTGCGAGATTTGTGGGGAAGAAGAAATTTCTTCAACCGTCGTTGACATCGTGTGCTGCTCTTCGGGCGCAGACATATTGATTGGAAGAGTATTCTGTTTTGTAGCTTTCCTATTGTCCGTGCAGGTTTTGCCCACATGGATGGGCTGCATACAATGAAGGCAACTTTTTGGCTGAGTTTTGTATGAAATCAGTGTCTTTTCACTTTGTATTGTGATGACCGATTTTATGTGACGTCGTAGCGTCATTTTTGCTACGCGAACGCCAGAGGGTATACCTTTACAGGCGAAGGTAGGACCCCACACTTGCTCCTTAACGTAGTGTGCATCGCAATGTCGTCGTTGGTGACGTTTTCCGAAAGGTCATGGACTTTGACCAATGTGCTTTCATCGTCGAACGAAAGACGCACTTTGTATTTAACACCATCCACTGTGATGTGATGTTTCTCATTGTGCTGGTTGACTACCATTTCGGTAGTTTGGAGATCGATGCACTTCACATAAGCACAATTATGCACATGGAGTCCTTTTAGTTGGTCAAGGCGTAAACCAAGAACATCATTGATGAAAGAATGGATGTCTGCAAACGAAGGTCGAGATTTGAAGTCGTAGAAATCCACTTTGATAGTGTTACTGCGAACTCCTATGACCGCCATTGAAGGCGAACAAAATCGAATTGACTACACAGCGAAATGTGAAACACGTCTGATTGTCAGCGAGATTCGAGCAGAATTGATTTTGAATAATAATATTTAGGGTCGTCCATATACCACGTGATCATTTATGGGAGGAGGGGGGGGGGGAGGTGTTTTGACCAAAGATCACGGTTCATACAAATTTTAAAATTTTTGTATGGACAAATGACCACGATGGGGGAGGGGGTCTGTAATCCCAAAAAACTGTCACGTGGTTAATGGACAGCCCCTTTTGAAAAATTAACTTTTTCAGTATCCAAAGGATATTACAGATTTATTTGGTTCTTAATCAGGCTAAAATGTGTAACTTCCAAGAATTCCTTAGTGTTTGGACATAGGATTCTACATGAGTAAATGAAGATCAATTTATAATTTACCCTTGAAGATTGTTACATTTCGAAGAACCATTTGTATTGTCAATTATGACATATAACCAGGTGCGTCCCACTCGGGTTCAGATTGGATACCACTTCTAGTACTGCATTTGGTCCCTTGGTACTGCAAAATGTACCCAAGTTTGACAGATCACAGTACACGTACCAAATTCAAAATTCTTCAATATTTAACAAATCATGCTCGTTGATTTGAAGTACTATTATTCTGGAAGTTCTTAGGTGAACGTGATTGTGTAAATCACTTTTTTATGGAACACTATTTAGATTTAATTTAAATACAAAATTTACGGAGGACTCATACAAAAAGTGTGACAAAGGGGGGGGGGGTCGAAAAAGTTTAAATTTAGCGTGACATAATTTGTGTACCATCCCTAAAACCGATAAATTATTATTTAAAATATCTCTCAAGTGCAACACAACAATACAGCAACAAAACAAAGCAACATATTGCTTTGAACTTCTTTTCATATGAAAGATTCCAAAAGTTCATAGATCACGCTCATAGATCCGGAGACTATATTCCAGAATATTCTAAAGTTTTAGGCAGATATAACCAGTAATAATAATTCGAAGATTTAACACGTTTGAACCAAATTATAGAGCATAAAATGAAAAAAAGGTTATTTCCGTAAAACTCATGATTTCGATACATACAATTTACGATCTTCGTACTCATCAAATCACCATTCTCAATTGTTAGATAATTGGCAATACATGT
The DNA here is from genome assembly GCF_002204515.2 of Aedes aegypti. Lineage (NCBI taxonomy): Eukaryota > Metazoa > Arthropoda > Insecta > Diptera > Culicidae > Aedes > Aedes aegypti. The sequence goes on from NC_035108.1 coordinate 351,757,941, forward strand.
ACCGAAGAAGGTTTCCAAATTAATGTGTGAATAATTCATCAACTATGCAACATTGGAATTCTTATGAAAATTACAATATTTTTCTGGAATCATTTGAAAAAAAAAAATGAAACTTGGAATAATTGCTGGTGAAATTAATGTAGAAAATTAAAAAAAAAAAACAATAATCGAATGAACTTATTAAAATATTCCAGGAGAAACAATGGGAAAATTCCTAGAGGCTTTCGTAAGTTTCCTCTAAGTAATTTTCAGAGAGATTTCTTGATGAGTTCTTTGATAGTTGTTTCAATTGTATCTGTACAAAATCTAGAAATAGCTCTTGGAAGTTTTTTTTTATAAAATCGTGGAATAATTAGGAGACATACTCGCATAAGTTCTTATTATTAGGAACCTGTGAATCGGAGGAAGTCTTTAAACGTCCAAAAGCCACGTGGTATTTTTTTTTTTGCAATTCCAGAAACTATCCCAACTTCTTTGTGGTCTTTTGCCCATATAATAGTTTAAGAATTTTCATGGACCGTGGTCTTTGACCAGACCCCCCTCCTTACATAGCTTAGCTTAGCTGTAGTTATGCTAAGCTATCACACGCTATGTCTGAACCAGACAATTAAAAAAATCGAATGTCGGATTTTTTCTCACTAGAGATCAGTATTAGGTTTATATTTTCATAATCGGAAGGTTTTAAAATTTTCTATCGGTGAAAATTTTTCCAAACATTTTGTATGGGCGGAAATGCGTCGAAAACAAGATTTTCATGGGATTTAGTATGAAAATATAACCCAAATACTAAACTCTGGCGAGAAAAAATCCGATGTACATTCAATTTTTATAATCGTCTGTTTCAGACATAGCGTGTATCATCATATCAATGCACTGTGTTATATTTTCTCGATTTCATGCGCTTTTTGAATAGCGCCCAAACCGTTGATTTTAGCGATATAGTTTGTTCGGAGAAGTTTCTTGGTATATTAAAGCGCAACTTTTGACGAAAAAAGTTTTGTGATCAATCCACCTAGCAGTGAGACAGAAAAGCTATTTTTTCAAAACATTTAGATAGACATATAGTGTCTTTGGCAAAGTTGTAGAATTGGCAATTTGAAACAACTTTGTTGAAGACACGATTTTTCTATCTCTTATACTTTTTGAGATATATGCCGTTGTATGTGAATGGCCCCTAAAAATCATATTTTTTATTATAACTTTTTTCCAAGATTTTTAACATTTTTTGTGTTTTCTCAAAGTTGTTTGTCATAGAAAAACCCGTATTTTTGCTGAACATATCATTATCCTATCTACTGGAATAACAAAGTTATTCATGAATTACTCTTTTTTCAAGGGGTGGTTTAGGCCTCTATAACTGGCTTCGCAAAATGGCGCAGAAAACTCTTACAAATCATGAAAGCACCATATCTCCCCTTTCGGCAGTTGATAAAAACTTTTGTCTATAAGCGTCTTTGCATGGGTTTTTACTATCAAACAAATACGCCTTATTAAAACTAATTCGACTGATAATTCTTTGACTTTAAGAGATAGAGAGGTGCAATGTTCAGCAAAAACACGCGTTTTAAGATGTTTAACAACTTTGTAGAAGACATTAAAAATATTCCGTGATAGACCGAAGTCAGTGAAGATGCACAAATAACACAGCGTAACAAAAATGACATTTTTGCGTGTCTCAAGGATCAAATTATGTGTCTCTAGTAGATTTGGGGTTGCTGCCATTCTCAGAAATATTCCAGCACGTCACAGTTTTTAGACACAGGTCGCCAAAGTTGTATAAAACACTGGTTTTATTCATGTTTACATGAAATTTAAAGTACGATTTATCATAATTTTTTGTGATCTAATCCGCCAAACATGCAAAATGCGACTTTCATTTCAGACATAATTTGATTGAAATTGCGCTATTAAATTTCGATTAAACCGATTTTTTCAACATGCTTGCAGTCTCCATACAAAATTCTTCGTTTCTTCTATATGGCAAAATACAACAATTCTCTAAACCATCAAAAAATAACTTTTCCGCATGGAATGTATTACAAACTTTGATAATAAGTATTGTTATACACATAAAGTTTGAATTCTGTGGCAAATTAAGCCAATATATTACCTTACAAGCTGTCAAACTTGCATGCAAGTTGGCTGAAATAGTCATTTTTTGCATTTTCAGCGGTCAGTATTTCAAAAACTAGATGTGCTATGATATTTCTGAAAACGGCAATGGATTCAGCAACCCTTAATTAAGTGAATAGCGGTATTTTGGTGCTGGAGACAAAAACGTGTTCCGCAGTGTAATCAACTAGAAGTTTGACTGGGATTGGTCATGATCTTCTTCAGTGTGCATAGTTCAGTGCCTCTATTTATACAGGGTCAATAACGACACCGGCTACGTCCTTGCAGTCAGGTGGGAATGAGGGAAGGAATGTTAGTGTGTAACCTTTGCTATTTGGAGACCGTGTTTGCCTCTGCATCTCCACAAAGGTTACTGGGAGGGATGTTTGTCAATGGGGAGGATCGTTGGGTCACTGGATTCACTTTGATAAGTGATTAGACCACGATAAACAATTATTTGTGAGTTATAAACATGTTTGTAAATATAATATTTTCAATTGATATAAAAAATAGAAGATAATAATGTCGACACTTGTTGTGACGAACCATTCAAAATTTGTTGAACAAACATTAATGATAAATATAACATGATATAACATGATATAACATGATAAATTGACTAAAAATAAAATGGTGACCAAAGACATATGGGGATATATGGGGAAAATCGGTCCCTCAAGGAAAATCTAAATATCTTCAAAACCAGATGATCAATAACCAATATCGACACTGCTTCTAAAAATAGAAGAGTTTTTTGTAGGCTTATGAAAAAAAAAAACGCCGTTTAAGTATTTTGTGGTAAAAAATGAAGGGGTCAATAAAACCATTTAAAATCACTGGATATATTTCATTGAAGATTTGATGAATTATGATGGTTGTTTCTTCGATAAATTGCTTGAAATCGTAATGAAATGACTTACGACATAATTTAAATAAAATTAAATAAAGGAATTGCTTGAAAAACATTTGAAGCATGTGTTTGTATTTGGAAATTCACAACTGTATGGATAAATCTGGAATGCAAAGGGAAACACGTTAATAAATTCCAAAAGAAATAAGTGCAGAAAATACGGACACACATCAAAATTTTTTGCATGAATTAGGGTCGAGCCGGTATATGTGGTGACTCGTTTGTAGTCACTGTCGAATTAAGCATGCATATTCAAGATGCCATACGTCCATTCTCATAGTAACTAGTCTGGAGCAATTACCTTGTTTTTGTAGCCTATCTTACTTGGTTTTTTCTCAGCTTCCTGATGGTGAACTCAGAATTGTAAGCGAGCGGTGATGGTGAAAAACGGTTTTTCTAACAAAATCCAAGATGGCGGCCAAATTAAAAAAGGCCGACCAAATGTTTTTTGTCTTAGATGAAAGCTATTGTCTGTTTCAACAACAAAACGCGCCGCCAACTTACGAACAGACTGAAAAAATCGTCGCCAGCAAACCAATCAAAGGAGGTGATTTGCCTTTGTGTTGGCAAGACTGGTGAAACGTCAAATGCAAGAAAATAAATCGAAGGAGGTGCTTTGCCATTATGTTGGTAAGACTGGTGAAACGTCAAATTCACTGAGGTTGCTTGGCAGGCGACGATTTTGGCGACGATTACAAATCGTCGCGTCCGATAGGGTGCAAAATTTACAATATATCCTCCCTCTATCAGATGCCACTAAGTTTGCTGTGTTCCTTGGGAAATATTAGTCATATCACGCGAAGAAATACCTAAGATTTATCAAAAAATGGGCTTTTTCGCAAATTGTTTAGCTAGCTGGCGTACGAGGGGTCCACCAATTTGAGAAAACCGAAAGGGCCATCCTTTAGTTTCAGCATATACTAGAGATCAGGGACATCAAATTGGAATTCTAACGATGTGTGCCAATGGCGGCCTGGTTTCAGAGAGAATTGCTCAAGGGTATAGGTATAGTGAAAGTAGAAGCTCATAAGATTTTCGGAAAGTTTGTGGACATGTTTTGAGGAAAATCATGAAGCATAATACAGATATTCCTAATGCTATCGATGTATGATCTCGGTCCTCTGTGCCGGGCCCATAATATTTTGGAATTCATAACTTGTTACCTCGACTACCGAAATGTCGAATGTTGTTTCATAATTACAATGAATAGCAAAAGTGCTGAAGATATTCTTCTTCTTGGCATTACGTCCTCTTTGAGCCTGCTTCTCAGCTTAGGGTTAGCGGTCCACAGTTATTAACTGACAGCTTTCTTAGTCAAAGTTGTCATTTTTGCATTCGTATATCGTGTGGCAGGTACGATGATACTCTATGCCCAGGGAAGTCAACGAAATTTCCATAACGAAGAGATCCTGGACCGACCGGGAATCGAACCCAGACACCTTCAGCATGGCTTTGCTTTGTCCTAGCAACAACATAAAGTTTAAAAGTAGATGGAGTACCGTATACCTTTGAATTCCGCTCCTAAATGCTTATCTTTGACAGATACGCGTATTTCGACTACCACTTGCAGTCTTCTTCAGTGTCAGTTACTAGTATCCACTGAAGAAATCGTCACATCTCTCTACCTTAAATACTAACACCAGATAAATACCTACTCACTCAATCTACCTAGGAAAGTTTCGACAGGTCGTGGCCAAAAATAAGCTGTAGTTAATACTCGGCCAACAACGAAAACAGTCACACCTTACCAGTCAGGATTTGTCATGATTTTGACTTCCACGCATTCTGCGTAGGGACCGCAACTTTCCAGTTTTTGCGAGGTGGACGATGGTTGGTTCTCCCAGCAGCTGGTGTAAATCATGGTTCATCCGCCTTCTCCACGTTCCGTCTTCCATCTGCACTGCGCCGAAGATGGTCCACAATACCTTCCGTTCCAAAACACCAAGGGTGCGTTGATCTTCTGCACGTAGGGTTCATATTTCGTGCCCCTAGATGAGTACCGGTCTAATCAGCGTCTTGTAGATGGATAAACTACGTGTCATGGCGAACTTTGCGCGATCGAAGAGAACTGAGAATCCACGATTTCCAGCAACGACGCGTCTCTAGATTACTCTGCTGGTGTCGGCGGTCACACAGGCTATTTCAATACGTCGCTGGAGCACTAAACTGCAAAACTGCGACTTTGCAGTGATTACTCGAATGCGCAATACACGAATTCTTCGACAATCCCAATTTCATCACCGTCGATGGCGTCAATATGAACTCGAGGTGGGGTGCACGCCGTGTCCTCTCCTGAGCCCCTCGCTGTCATTCTTCGTCTTCGACCCATTGATGTTCAGTTCGATTCGCCTAGCTTCAGCCCTTTGTCGGGTGTACGTATCCGCCATCGTCTCAAAGTTCTGTGATACGATATCTATGTCGTCGGCGAAACCAAGTAGCTGGACTGACTTTTTGAAAATCGTGCCACTCGTGTCTATTCCCGTTCTTCTTATCACACCGTCTAACGCAATGTTGAACAAAAAGAAAAAAAAAACACGAAACCCAAAAAGAAAAAAAAAAAACATTTCTTTGCCAAAGTTGCCATTTTTCGCATTCGTATATCGTGTGGCAGGTACGATTATACTCTACACCTAGGGAAGTCAAGGAAATTTCCATTACGAAAAGATCCTGGACCTACCGGGAATCGAATCCAGACACCTTCAGCATGGCTTTGCTTTGTAGCCGCTGACTCTAACCACTCGGCTAAGGAAGGCCCCTAATAATAATAAGTTAAAACATTTATAAGATTTTCAGATTATATCCCCGTGACACATCATTCCAATACAAAATTTTCCATTCAAATTAGAGGGTCTTGTTTCCCGGACTCGAAAAAATCCCGGGATCCGGGATTTTATTTTTGAAAATCCCGGGATTTCCCGGGATCCCGGGATAAAAATCAAATGCTTCCAAAACGACTAAAGAATAGTCGAAGCGGGTTTTGAAGCAATGTTTAGTTTTATAGGGTAGTTGCGAAATAACTGAACCTGTTTGTGAAGGTTAAGTTGAATTCTTATAGGAAAGAACAATGCTATCTTAGATTATATTTTTCAATATTTCACATATCTGCAGTCTAAGTCAATGGTCATTTATTAAAGTTAATTTGAAACGAAAATCAATCGTGATACTTAAGGTTTAGGTATAGATAATACCAATCACTCTCAAATTTTACCAAGAAATCTTTCAAAATCTACTCTCATGATTATGTAACTTATTCACATTGTTGGAATCATCATGCTTTTAAATTATTGGCATAATAGCCATGTTAGATGTTAGAGCCAAATTAGATATGTTAGACCACAAAAAGTGTAAGGTACACCGGGCAAATTAAAACGGTTACGGGAAGATAAAAAAATCGTCCTCTAAATCAATTGTTGACAAATGGAACAAACCGTAGAGAAACCTGTTGAAGTTTGTTAAAAAATTACGTAACAAACATACCAGATAAACACAAGTTTAAGAATAAATATCAATAAAAACTCTTATTGACTAAGCTAAATGCAATAAAAACATTCTTGCACTGCTGAAAAAATAACATGCCGCTTGTTTTGTGCCATTATTTGAAAATATTTTAACAGCATTTTCTAGTTCAACATGCATTTTCGGGAAATCCCGGGATTTTCGAAAATATCCCGGGATTCGGGATTTTTTGGATCCCGGGATTTCCCGGGATTCCCGGGACAAGACCCTCTAATTCAAATATCTAAACTCAATTTAAGGGCAATATATTTGTTTTAATAGTATACTATTGTTACAAAAACCAGTCCACTAGAATAATTCATTCTCCAATTACAGGAAACCTGGACCGACACGCACCAGGAACGACTGGACCTACAGCGAGCCCGTGTTTTGGAAGTTAACCGTCACCTGATGACCCTGGCCGAGAGTTGGGAACGCGGTGGCTTCCCAATGCACATGAACCTAGCCCTTCGACCTCCTGCAGCGATGACCTACCATCATTCAGCACAACAACAGCAGCAGCGAGCCCAGGCACAGGCCCAACCTACTGTGGTCAATTCCCCCGGAAGCGGCGGCCCAGGAAACGCACCAACGGAAATGGTCAACCGACTGAAGCAACAAAACGTTCAACTCTCGGAAGAGGTCAACCAGAAGAATGAAAAACTGTCACTTCTAGAGCGGGAAAAGTCTTCCCTGATACGGGAACTGTTGCAGCTGCAGAGAGCCAACCGAGCCAGTAGCATGACGTCGAATACCGAGGAGCTGGTGTTCTGACCGAGGAAAGATTGCCATTCCAGATTTCTCTCTCGCTTTTCCCCCAGTTACGACAATCGCGCTAGTCAAAAGTTAGCAGATTTCCGAGCAACAAATATATAGATGAAAAAAATAACGATGATGTGTAAATGGATAGTTAGGTGGATGAGCACAGCTGCCTCAATGTGATTACTTAAGGTGTTATTTGTGTCGAAATTTTTCAATGGTTTTTTAAATTGTTTTGATAGTAAAGAAATTTTTAGTGTAGAAGTTTTGCTGTATTTTTTATTCAAATAATATCACAAGGTCTAATTATTGCAATTCTAGATAACAGTTTTTGTGCAAATAATGTCAAACTTGATTCATTTTTCATATAATTATCACACTGTAACCAATTGGTGTTCTATTTCGCTTGCCATGGTGTGTAAATTATCTGCAAATGCTTAAGTTGATTAAAAGGACTATGTTGCCTATTCTATGCATTTCGAACATCTTTCTACATGGGTGAATTGAGATTTATTTAACCAGCAAAACGTCCATAAAAATTTATATATATTATTATTAGAAAAAAAATCCATAAATATACTGCAGCAAATCAAGCTGTCTGAAAGAATATGGAAATCCAATATAATATTTTGCTTGCAATTAGACAAACCTGGTAACGTAATCCGGAGTAACATTGATCAGTTTTTAGAAAAATTCTTTAAAATTTCAATCGAAAATGCAAATGTTGCAAATTTTACTTTTTCAAAACAAGTACTGGCACCCATCGCTTGTGCCTGTATACTGTATTTTGGTTTCTTAATGTATAGCTGATTTGAATAACATTGATCAACCATGTTGCGGCTCGTGGCCGCATCTCTCCATCCTCGGTTCTGCGCCACGCTCGCTTAATCGACGCGCACTTGATCCACCCTCCCAGCTCGTTGTACTCCACGCCTTCTTGTACCAACCGGATCCGAAGCGAACACTATCTTTGCAGGGTTGCTGTCCGGCATTCTTGCAACATGTCCTGCCCATCGTATCCTTCCAGCTTTGGTAACCTTCTGGATATTAGGTTCGCCGTAGAGTTGGGCGAGCTCGTGGTTCATCCTTCGCCGACACACACCGTTTTCCTGCACACCGCCAATCGTCCTAAGCACCCGACGTTCGAATACTCCAAGTGCTTGCAGGTTATCCTCGAGCATCGTCCACGTTTCATGCCCGTAGAGGACCCCCAAGGGGAGAACCACTCCTGATGCATTTAATATATCATTAGGACAGGACGTGACAGCTCAACTAAGACTGTCCCGTTGTTTTTTAGTCAATAACCTTGACGATTCAAAAGCCAGTGCCACCAGTATCCTAATCAAATTAATCAAATCTTCTGAACAAATTCAAATATCAAGACTCATGATTTGGTAGTTTTTTGAACGCTTCATTCATTCAATGCAATTTGGGATGTGAGCTTTTTAAAACAATCAGGTTTATTTTAAAAAACGACGATATTTTCAGAGGAAATAGAAAAACAAAATACCGTCATTTTGCTCTTAATTAAGTATTTTGTAGTTATTTTATCTTTGTAGGAGCATTTGAATGCATTCAAATGCATTTAAATGTGCTCATTCTTTTACCAATTCATGGATTGCTACAATGTCCGACTGTTATCGTCGTTGAAGTGTCAAACTAGTCCCACCACATACTACAACGGTCTCTAAAGGCTAATTTCTTCACCTTCACTTAGGCCATAAACCACCTTTACCCATGGGTTTAGGGAATAAGCGGTGGTGAAGAAACCGTTTAGCAGTGCTGTTTAAAAAGCTCATTTAAAATATAAAGTTTTGTTGACAGGTTTGTTAGGCTTCGCAGACAGAACCCTCACACATTTTGGATTTTACAAGAAATTAATATAAGACAATACCCATTGGAAACTCGGATATTGGCGGTGGAGTATCAGATTTTTATGAAGAAATACTGAATCTCTTCGTAGTCACAGATGAGAGAGTCAAAAACTGAACCTCTTCCAGTTACAGAGTGATAATTTTGCATTAAGGATTATTTATTGTTCGTTATTTCAGATTCAAAGTCCAACACGAAGGAAATTCATAGGTTGAGAGAAATGACCCTTATATTTACGAATTTTATATGCTGGTAGCAGATTTCTTGACGGAAGACTGCAAGTGAAGAACAATTCTACAAATATATTTTTATAAGACGGTGCAGGTTCGATAGATCCCTTGATGGCAAGAAACTAGTAAACAAATTAACGAATTAAAAGCTTGTTGTCATAATCTATCTGAAATACATGACGTAATTTAAATGTGTAGTGAATCATACCCAGTTTTGGATTTTATTTACGTTTTTCGACCATTAGGTAATAACCCTTAGAATGAAACCCGTCACGAATGAAATTGTAATACAGGGGGATTCCGTTTTTGACATGCTCCATTTTTGGCACCCCCCGATTTTGTCAACAAAATGGATCCGTTTTTGGCAACATTTTTGAATATCATTAAAATTTGTAAATTTTGTAAATATTTTAGTGTCTGTTGGTTTAGTCATTTAAATAACAGGTCATCATTACATTCCAGAGCCCCATTTTCGTCGATATTCCCTCAAATCTCAACAACTACTAAGGGCTTCGGTACGCGCTTATTTACTTCGGGATGGTCATTGGTCATGCATTCACAACGTTTCATAAGGGCAATAATCTCCACTTGTATCGCAACTGGAGACCAATCCTTTTTTCTTAGGCATTAATACTGAGTGACCCACCCACTCGAGTCTGCCAGTAGACGATACTCTAAAAATGCTTTTCTTCATATTTGGAACAACTTGTTTGAGCACAAGCACCGACATAAGAGGAACAAAAATGCATTTTTTCCTGAACTATCCTTGTTATTTATTTATTTATTTATTCAGTATTATTCATGTAACACACGGTGTGCTGGAACACACATATTATCGAACTTGCATGAACCTCCGATCTTTTTTCACTAAAAGTTAACCTTGATAGTCAAGAAAAGCTTGCGGAGTATTAAACAATCTTTCATCGGCAAAAAATTGAAAAAAGTCGATTTTTGTATTTTTACCCTTCTCCCATATATGAGTTCATAGGAGAATATTAGAGTTACACTAATTTTGATGCATTGCAGTAGCTCAAAGACTTATTTAATATATCTAGATCACGAATCGATTACAAGACGTTTCAAATTGATCATAATTTATACCTACATTCACACAATGTGACCAGCCCATGGTGGTATGCCGTTTATTAACGACATCGCATTTTTACATAAATTTATTAAGGTAAACATACTACAACTTATCAAGTTTCAATCAATGTTTCCTATTCTACTGAATAATTGAAATCATTGGAGTTCGTTATTGAACATAAAGCTTTTTTAAGATAACAGACAATTGTTTAATTACATGCAACCATTAAAATAAACCGCCATACAATTATATAGGGCAATGTACTGTTTCAATTTTGTATGGTATGTTCACTCTAGCTGATCTTGTTATTCACATTTGTTTTGATTGAAAGATGGAGGAAGATTTTACGCAAACCTGTATACGGTATGTCTACATCCAAAACTAGAACGTATACAAATATTGTAAAATATCGTAACATATACAGGGTTTATACAGAAAATGTAAGATGTGAAAATAAAAAAAAATCTATGATAGTCTTATACTGCCCATAAAAGCATAACTGTCCCATATGGATTTCCGAACCAACACCTTTCTTCGTCGCCACATTCATGTTTTTATGTGTACTTTACTATGCATATAAAATTTAACACACTTTGTTCGGAAAAGTTGCGGAAAAATATGAAGCGTGCGCAGTCCCATATTTAAAAATAAAGGCATAACAGTCTCCATATAGACTTTCAATGCGAATAACAATTGCAAAACGTGCGTTGTGCAAGATTATATTTTTTGCTGATCAATAGAAGCAAAATGAGTTATGTGTGCGGTGGTGCTAAATAAATATGGCATACAGAAATGCACTAGAAAATTATGAACAGTTAGATGGGAAGACGAAACTCAAACTTTGAGCGCAATTTTCTCAATGCCTATTATTTCCATATGGGACAGTTATGCCTTTATGGGCAGTATATTCCTTGTATGAGTAACAATATTATATAATATTTGAAAAGTTGTCATGCCGATTTATATTGAAATCTTGCAGCCGCTGATTGGGTGCGTTTGCTAAAACCTCACATCATTAACGTATCATTAGTTACCTTCACATACTTAAGCTTAATACATACCATAAAACGGGGTAACTTTGATAGTTTTTTGAGAGAAAATCGAAATATTTTATTTTTTATTTGTAACACAAGCACTGATTTGTTAGTTATCGATTGTACATGAAAGATTGTATAACGGTTCGATCTTAATGAATCTATAGTTTTTCATGTAATCGAAAGTCAGTTTTTTAGTAATGGGATAACATTGATAATGAGTAGATAAGCACATGAAAATCCAAACCAAACTATTGTTTGACATCATCACAGTTTGAATTGGATTGGAGAATGTTAATAGAGAAACTGGATTAGATTTTATCAATTAAAGTACAGAATTTATTGAACAAAAAAACATCTTTAAAAAGGTTTTCAGTCAAAACAAACATGATAAACACCATTATAAGTTGATAATAATGGGTATAAAAATATATCTCTGAATAGATATCTATCGATAATCATGTTTCGACATTGAATTCACCATAAATCAATCGTTTTTGGAACATGAATGAGTATAAATCGACTGAATCCCGTAAAGTACATGAGGTGTTGCATACCTCTAGGTTTTTAATGTTATGTGGGAATTTGTGACTCTGATTACAAAAATGATTCCAAATTGTAAAACTGTTTTTCGCTATGAGATTTGATACCGGATTCATGTTCTACTATAGCTAGGCCATCAAGCATACGTACCGAACTCATTATAGTTTCATGAAATAGTGATAGTAAAACAGATTGTTTGTGAGCGTTTTGAAAGTACCAAAATCTCATCATTTTTTAATATTCGAATATAAAGCCTCTTCTTCTTCTTTCTGGCGTTACGTCCCCACTGGGACAGAGCCTGCTTCTCAGCTTAGTGTTCTTATGAGCACTTCCACAGTTATTAACTGAGAGCTTACAATGCCATGACCATTTTTGCATGCGTATATCGTGTGGCAGGTACGAAGATACTCTATGCCCTGGGAAGTCGAGAAAATTTCCAACCCGAAAAGATCCTCGACCGGTGGGATTCGAACCCACGACCCTCAGCTTGGTCTTGCTGAATAGCTGCGCGTTTACCGCTACGGCTATCTGGGTCCCTATATAAATATAAAGCCTCATATACTCTTGATTGACACGAAAACAGCTCAGGGTGAAGTGTCACACTGATACTCCTTAGTTTCGCATTCGTTTTGCTTAATTGAATAACATAATTTTTGTTTAGTACGTTGCGGATCCCGCACTATCAAAGTTACCCGCATTTTCAAAGATACCTCGTTTTGCGATACTAAAATTTATGTGTCCATGTTGGTTATTGAAATTGTTGTGTCTATTTCGCAAAATGTGCCCTCCATAAGTGCGAAGTCATGAATAAAAGGGCTGGATTACGTTGGATCGATTTGTTACCGTCGCCACATTTATCCGAAGTAATCCAGCCCTTTTACTCAAAATCAGGCACTTCAAACCTCAAATATAATGTGTTCATTGCATATGAGTAGATTAGTGACTGCACAAAACTTGTATCATGATGCTGTTAATCATGTTATAGTGAACCCGCTTTCAAAACTTTTGCGCGTATAAGCACATGAATACAGCCTATACTGCCATGTGAATCAATTTCTGGGAATTCCTATTCTGATTAGAAAACTATACCGCATACGTGAAATATTACTGATTTGATTCAGAAAGAAGAAAACAAATCGTTCGTATGAGCTTTTCTTAAGTGAAAAGTGAAATTTCCATTATATAAAATACGGCATACCACCATGGGCTGGTCATATTGTGTTAGTATATGTAGGAAATGATGCTTAAATCTAACAATTCATTCATGTTAAAGATATGTCAAATTGGTCATTAAGTCGTTAAAAGTCATCATATTAGTGTATCTCTAATATTCTCCTATGAACTCATATATAGAAAAAGGGTAAAAATACAAAAATCGTCTTTTTTCAATTTTTTGCCGATGAAAGATTTTTTAATATTCAGCAAGCTTTTTTTGACTACCAAGGCTTACTTTTAGTGAAAAAAGATCGGAGGTTCATGCAAGTCCGATAATATGTGTGTTCCAGCACACCGTGTAACATGAGGCTACGGCCTTTTTTTATCGTTACACCTAGTGATTCAATTGCTTCAATTATGCTTTAATATTTATTGAGCTTCCCCACAATTTTACCAATTTACGATGTCAAATACCGCATAAGGTCTCTTTTAAAGCTAGATATGGATACACTAGATTTAATACTAAGGGGTAATTGGTTCCAATACGCAACGCCTCGTGCAAACAACGATTGGCTATAATAGGCAGACTGATGTTGAGGTATAAGAAAGTTTCTCTTTCTGTCACTTCGCATTGATTGTAACTTAACAAAAAAATAATCTGTTTTTTTTCAACTTCAATAATTTGAACAGTGTAACGCATAACCAATTATTTTTTTATGTAAATGAGATACGCTGGAAAATCTTGTTAGGTTAAAAATATACCGAACGCATGCGTTCAAAGCAAGTCGCACCTTATCGACTGAAGTCCATGAAGCATTTGAATAAATAAAATCACCATAGATAAAATGAGGGAAGATTAAAGCCGTAAATAGTTTCAGTTTGGTCGATTTATCTAAATGTTTGGTTGTCAAAAACAATGTTTTCAAACTACCATAAATTTTTCTACATTGAGCACTTCTTTGATCATCCCAATTTAAATTCGAATTAAATATTATGCCCAGATTATTCACACTATTAACATTACCTTATTTTTCACCATTGAGATATAAATCAGGCATAGTATTCGAGCTTCTTCCCCTGCTTATCAAAATGGCTTCCATTTTCGATGAATTTATAGGCAGCAGATTACGTATGGATATGATAAAGATCGCAATGATAAAGATTGTGAAGATCATGATTTATTTTATTGGCTAAATTGCAGAAATTCGAACTGTCACGTTCACATAAATAGATTTGTACATCATCTGCGAACAGATGTATGGAGCAATATTTCAATGTCGACGGCAAGTCATTAATAAATAATGAGAACAAAAGGGGCCCTAGAATTGACCCTTGGGGCACACCAGATTCTATATTTCTGAAACTTGACAATTTTCCGATATAAAATACTGCCTGTGTACGATCAGTCAAATAAGAATGTATCAATTTGTTTGCCTCTACAGAAAATCGGAAATATTCGCTCAGCTTCAGCAAAAGCCTCCTAGGAGATACGCGGTCAAATACTTAGTTACCCATTCGACTATACGATTCATTAGAACTATCGGTCATTTTCGGCCTAATAACTCTTTCGGCCTAGTGGCTTTTGGCCTAACGACATTCGGCCTAACGGGATAGAACCTTCTAGAGAATTGCAGAAATGTCAATATATAATCCATGAAAAGAATGCATTTCAAGAATTCCACCGGCACCATGACAAATACGAACACAGTCCAAACTACACTTTATTCTCTATAATATCATTGAAGCGTGCGATTAAAACGATTGACAGTGTTTAAACTTTTTGTCTGTGGTATTGGTAGGTATATTGATCTCTCTGCGTCAACTTTTATAGCTGCGTTCCTTCTTTGCTAGAGATTCTGTAAGACGCTAGATTTGTTAAGAGACGATCCAGAATGTTATACAACATTTTTAATCAATTATACGGGTTTGAATATAATCAAAATATTCCTTACGAGCTGGGTCTATGAGAATCCTTTGGGAATTCTTGGTTCTTAATGGACTTCTTATAAATTTTAACGGATCATGAGGATATCTGCAGAGTTATAGTGTCGACTGAGGGTTTCTGGCGGGATCCTGAGAATGTAAAATTGGTAATTGGAGATTGTGTCCAGAATCTGGAAATTCCTAATGAACTCTTATGGTTGCTAGTGCGTCCTCTAATTTTTTAGCGGGATAATGTGGATTCTAGTAACATTTTGAGTAACATGAGAGGCAAAATCTTGGTGATTTTGAAAAGGTTTCTAGAGGAATTTGAGGTGTGCTAGTGGTAGCCCAATAATAATAAACTTTTGAAAATTTTCATCGGAGACTTGAGAATTTTCAGCAATTTCGCAGCGGATCCTGAGAAACCAAGGCGAGTTCCTACGAGTTCCTAGCAAGATACTTCAGAACCCTAGCGTTTTTCCGTAGATTCCTTATGTGCACCTGAAGATTCCTATCATGCTCTTGAGGGTTCATAGCGGGATCCTGTAAATTTATGTTGATCTCAAAAGGTAAATGTTAAACATATATCAAGCTCAATTATAACTCATTTCAAATAAAAACTTATTTCTACAAAATTTCAAGCCGCATTTATGGATCACCTCATGTTAAAATTTGTTTATGTTTGCCATTTTGACTACAGTCAATCATTCATTATGAAATGCTTTACTTTATCAAAAAACATAGATTAAAGGAACAATTCTAAACACACTGAATTTTGTAAAATTTTCCGCTCAAGTCTAAAAGTTACACTGATTTTTAATGTTCATCAAATTAAAAAATATCTGCTGCTTTGCAATACTCAGCGCTTTTATTTTGTAAATACGTCTTTGTAAGAACGCAGTAATACATTTTATTTTATTTTTGTATTCTTACAGTTTTAAGAAAATGTCGAGTTTTTGAATAAAGGTCACTTTTGCGATTATTGATTTTACGAGGCCCACTTATACTAATAGTGTACATAAAGCTTCCAAAAAATATTGAAGATTTTTAGGCCTAAAAATATGTAAAATGTTTGTCACAATTAACATTACGGAGATGTAGATTCAAAGCATAGTACATTCCTACGGAAAACTGGTTCGAAGTGAACCGTTCCGAAGTCTTGATGCCATATGATTCCATAAGGATCATGTAATAACATTCTAATGGTGTTTTCAAAACCAATATGTAGTTGAAAAATAAAATTTAAAATATGGGTTCCAATTTTGGCACGGTTCCGTTTTTTGGCAACTGAAAATTTCGACTTTGTTGCCAAAAACGGAATCCCACTGTTTGACGACTATAGGCTGCTGATTCTTAGTTTATAGTCGAAATATTGGTAGGTATCTACCATGCAAAGAGTTGATCTCCCGACATAGTCACTAACGACGTAAAAAGTTATAGTGACGACTTCCTTCGGAAGGGAAGTAGAGCCGTTGGTCCCGAGATGAACTAGCCCAGGGCTAAAAATCTCGTTAATAAAGTCAAACCAACCAACCAAAGAGTTGATCTATACTGCTTAGCAGAACTCCAGCTACATGTACGCTTACGGGAGTTGGAAACAGTAAACATTTTCAAAAGTTTATACAAAATTACAGATTGTATCCCGTTTGGCATAATGTTCGTTTGGTAATGATTGACTTAAAATAAATATTGGCTTTTTTTTAAGCTTTTACCGATATCAGCACCACCGAGCCCATAGTAAAAAATTTGGTGAGTTCTAATCAGCGTGGTGTTCGTTCAGAGATTTTTCAAGCTATGAATTTCAAAAATTGTTGTGACATTAGAGAGCGGGTGACGGGTTTCTACATATCAGAACATAGAGTATCTTTGAGCTTGTTGCGATAAACATATTTGAAAACAGGAAATTGGCAAAGAAAGTTCGCAGTTATACATCAAGGGAACGTTCATAGAATATTTCACTGCAGATCAAGCTCTGTCCCAGTTTGGACGTAACACTCGATAAAAATTACTTGATATAAGAATGGATTTTTGTTTTCAAAATATCAAAAGCTCTAATCCAAAGATCTATCAATGCGACATAATGCAAAAATAGCCTATATACGAGAGCATTTTTCGTTTAAAATATTTAAGGCTCTAACTCAAAAAAATCTTTTCACAGCATAGCTCAAATGAACAACACATCTTTAAAAGACAATATTTTTGGCAAAACATTTCAACGGTGTAATATAAATTCTAATTAAATTTTTCTAATTGTGCATCAAAAGCACCGTCTATTATCGAGAGAAGGGAAAATTTGTGATTGAAATAATATTTTTTCCAGCATATCTCGGAAGGAGATCACGCGTTTGCCCCAAAATAAGTATATGTTGAATATTGACAGGTTCTAAAGTAATTATCATTCTAACAACACATCTTGTCAGAATTGATAAAACAGCAAAATATAAAAATGATTAACATTTAGCTATACTAAATAATAAAATTTAATACAGTATACATACAAAGAACAGCCTGTTTTTAAAAGAAGGCAAAATTTATAATTAAACCAATGGACGCCAAAAATTATTGCGGCATAATAAAACGAAAATACATAAAAAAGTGTGTTCAGAATCATCGAAGTGCTTAATATGCTTAAATTTACTCAAGTGCGAATGATCGCACAGCGTAACAAAAATGATATTTTTGCGTGTTTTAAGGATCATGTGTCTCTTGTAGATTTTGGGTCGCTGAATTTGAAGCCGTTCTCAGAAATGTTCCAGCACGTCACAATTTTTAGCTACAGGTCGTCAAAGTTGTATAAAACACAGGTTTTATCAATGTTTACATGAATTTTAAAGTATAATTTATCAAACTTTTTTGTGATTTAATCCAACAATCATGCACAATAGGACTTGAACTTTCACTTAAAATATACATAATTTGATTGTAAATTTAACCATTAAATTTAGTTTAAATCGATTTTTTCAACATGCTTGCAGTCTCCATATAAAATTGTTCGTTTCGCTTAAATGGCATAAGACAATACTTTTCAGAACCACCATAAAATAAAATTTTTCCAGCGGAAGAATTGTGAACTTTGTTGAAAAGTATTGTTTAACACATAAAGTTTGAATTTTGTGACAAAGCAAGCAAAGCAAACACATTGCCATACAAGTCGGAAAACTTGTATGCAGACTTATTATGCCAAACGACTTTATGCCAAACGGCTTTATGCCAAACAACTTTATGTCAAATGACCTATCACCAAAATTACAACCCCAATTTTTACAGTAACTTTATTGATAATGTTATTATCGTTAAATTATTTTGCTTCTGAAAATCATGTTTTGAATTTATTTGTGTTCTTGTTTTTAATGGACCGATGCAGGATTTCATTTCACCTATTCAGTCAAGTAATTTCTTTACTTTTCTTGTGCGAAACAGCGAAGTATGCTTAAATGTGCACTGGAAAAGTGATCCACCCCTTGGTTTTGTATTAGGAGTTGTTCATGTATTTGTTCAAGAATTTTCCTTCTTTGAAAATATTCACCAGGTTCTATGCCCAGAAATTTGTTTTCAAGGATTTATCTGGCTTTCTTTCAGAGGTTTCCTTCAGTAATTTCTGTATGTTTTTGATGATCAAAATTTTTCAGAGATTCCTATTGAAATTTCTTTAGGGATTTTTCTGAAGACTCCTGCCCTAATGTCCAGGAGAAGGAGATCCTCTTTCTCAGAGGTTTTCAACTTTCTAAAGAGCCCAAAGAGCAAAGAGAAATTCGAAATTATGATTTTTCATTGACGGAGCACTCAATCTCAGTTTACCCCAAATGCAATGATGATGTGTGAGGAAAGCTTCACAGTAAGCAAGGTCAAATGTTAGTAATGCATTTGTCTAGAGCCAGCGTTTCTCTCCACTCTCTCAGTCACGCATTATTGAATGAACATCGAATGGTGGCTCATAATTCAAGCGTGCACTTCAATTATTGTTGTTGTAGGCCTAAATGAATCCGAGCTGGAAACAAATTAAAAAAGTTATTTGTTTTGCATTAACTGGAAAATATTTGAGCAGGGAGTATTTATACATCTTTAAGCAACTTAGAGATTGAGATAACATGCCTTCAATTCTTTAAAAATACATAAATTTATTAAAACACAAAAATCGTAACACCGTTTGTATATCGTAATGATCGGTACTCTAATATGACCGCAAATCTATTTACTTTTGGCTGCTTCTTTCTGCACCTCGTCCCAGTTGACTCCGTTGTGAGGCAGCTCACTTTCCAGGAACGGTGATAGCCACACCAGCTGCCACCGTTTACCCAGGACCATCCGCAAATTCTTCATCCGTCCGAGGTCATATTCTTGCGAGTTCCTCTCGTGCACTACCCTCCCATTCAGAATCAACCGGCCGTGGTAGATAAGCAACACCCCTGTGAACAGCATGCCCACCATGTTGATAAGGTAAATGACTAGATAATACTGCTTCGTTGAGGTATCGATCACCAGCATCGCCAGAGGAAAAACGATCTTCACCAGCGAAGTCCAATTGCGGAACTCTTCCCCGCGCACGAACCATATGAAGTAGTTGTTGAGAATACTTGCGTAGAGCGTTGCTATAAATAGATGCAGCACGAACATTATAAAGTACCGGTGGTTTCGATGCCCAATGCAGCACCCGGTGAACACACAGTGGTGATCTCGCTTCAGAACACAAGTCCCGCAGGTATTGCAATGCCACGATCTGGGAGGAGCCACCGCTTCGCACGTCGAACACAAATGCCACGATCCCGAACCCAGACCCGAGGAAACCGCAACATTGGCTGGCACTTTGATGATTTCCGTTCCGCAGCTAGTGTCGCACATGATCGTCGCCAGCATATTGGCGCTGATGTTGTACAACAGGAACAAGGCCGGCCCAAGGTGTACCCAGTTGAACGGAGAGTCCGCCCCGTGGACACCCGGTATCACCACGTACACCTCGAACCAGAACGTGATGGGAATGATTGCTGCCATGAAGGCGGTCGCCACTCCATCCTGGATCGAGCGAGGTAGAAAGCGTTTGCGGATTTGCATCCTGCTTGAAAAGGATTTGAATGGTAGAGCCGGTTAAAACAATTAAATTCATTAATCATACCTGTCTGATAGATGCGAATGGACTCGCACCGCTCATATGACAATGCTGATACTTGGACTGGATACAAACAAAACATCATCGCGCGACAGGCAGAGAGCAAAAACATAAATTTGACATTATGCTTTTATGCTGCTTCGGAGGAGGTGAAGCCACCTAGCTGTGAGTGTGCGCTGTTACACCAATGTCGACTGCAGTCGATCAAGTGTTTTCGAAATGATGGTTGATGAATTCAATGAATGCAATGCATGTTTTATCTTGATTGATGACAAGAATTTGTTTTATGTTGTAGGACATTTCCAAGAAATTCAAAAGAGAAGGCACTTGCGATACTGTAATCAAAGTTATTTGACAGGATGTACAAAAAGAAATAAAAAAAAACCCGGTTCACTCAATTAGGAAACAAAAATTTTGAATATAACATTCCCAATTGTACCCTTAAAGCCGCGTGTAAGTCAAATTGTCCCATAATGAATAGTAACCGCAAATCAGTCCTACTACAGATTTCCGCACCGTGTCATACAAAAATGAACCGTATTTTGATCATCTTTATTTTTTTCTTGGATTGATATCGTAGTAAAAAGCAAACTCTGAAAGTTTCATTAAGATTTGCACATGTTCCAATCCTCTGGAAATTTTTGAATATTCGTATTGAAAAACAAATTTGGAAACTTCACAGCCCATTTTCTCAATGCCTACTTTTTACAGATGGTACTGACTTGCGATTCACGGCAGTATACCTACCATACAAATCCGCCAGAAATTTACTCTGTAAAGCTAAGTATGCTGTTTTGCTCAAGAAAAGTAAAGAAATTCCTTGAAAGGGTCAAGAAATTTCCTACAGAGAGCCCCCTTTGAAGTGACATTTCTTCTCAACTGCGTACTGCGATCAGAAAAAAGTGATTTTCTTGACCATTTCTTGGGAGAAATTTTCCACGCATCGAGATAGGCAATTCCTTTTCTTGTCAGTAGCAAACCGGCCTTAAGTCCTCAAGACATAATAAAAAAGTGTACCTACATGTTTCTACATTCTATGGCAGTTACTTGCATAAGTGAACTCACGGATTAATCCTGATAACTTCAAGATCTGAAGAAAAGTTACACTAGTTAATCTTATAGGTATACCGGGGACACCCGTTTGTTTGACCACATTTAATCTGAACACTTTTTAATCTGTACCCCATCGTTCAGATTAAAAATGGCTCAAACGTAATTTTGCTCATGGAGCGGAGTAAACTGAAATGAAAAGCTGTGGAACGGAACACAGAATCAAAACAAAACAGTGAAAGAAGTACCCAGAAACATAGTTCAAGGGTAAAGTTACCAGACGTCCCGGATTTTCCGGAACAGCAATTTTTAACTTGACCGTACATTGTCAATTCGCTCCCAATACGACAATTCGTCCGCTGAGTTGTGCTGCTGTCGTCATGATGATGGTTTCCGAAAGCAATGTCAAACCCATTCATGGTTTCAAAACATTCGGAAGAATATATTTATTTTCACCGCTTACTTCACTTATGTATGAAATTGAATGAGATCCAATGGTAAAGAATTCATTTATCTACCCAATGGTATTTTAGGGGCAGCGGAGAATGTCCCGAAGCGTGTTTTATTCAAGCGCAAAAATCGCTCAGGCGAAAGTTCCAATGAAACTAACCTCACATATCCTGGTTTTCCAACCTCAAACTAGTGCTCCTACCAGCCGGATCTCAATTTTAATGAAAGTAGTGCAATAATACAAAAAACAAACGTATGAAGAACAAAGAGAATGGATATTTCTACCTTTTCCGCCTGTTTCACTGTTAACCATCTTTTATCAGGAAAACAAAACATTTTCCCCCCCGCGGCATGTGATGGATGCGTGAAAAATCAAATCTCTCATCATTTGACTAGTTGCGCTACCAAAGTATAGATGGCTCACAGTATGTTGCGTTTTGCGTTTGGAAGCGTATACTTTTTATTTCAATTTACTTTGTATATACAGTGATACCTCCATGTGTCGATGTTCCATGACTCGATATCGTCTCATGAAGCCATACTAAAAACATAATTTCATGGTTACTATGATGGTCCCTAGAAGCAGCTTTCCAAAGAATTGCTGATCCATGACTCGATATTTCCATGAGTCGATGGTCCCTTCAATATCGACTCATGGAGGTTTCACTTTAGTACATACAAATATAGGCAGCGCTTCTTTGGAAATGAGACCTGACAAGCGTCCCGGATTTTTTTCCGGGACACATCTGGTCACATTATTCTAGGGTGACTAGAAGTTGAAATTAAAAATTAACTCCGATGGTTTACATGAGGTACCGTTCAAATTAGCGGGGGTGCACGGTAGCTACATCGCATTCCTACAAATTTATCTTGAGAGACCTACAAAGTTTTTAAAAGTTTCCTCCAATGCTTCCTGTTGTTGCTTTCATTGTTCCATATGAAATTTCTCTTAAAAACTTTTCGAGAATTCATTCAAGCATTTTTCATTATTATCCTCAAATTTGCTACAGAAATACTACTTCAGCATTTGGTGCTACGGTGATTTAAATTCCTCTACCAGGTTTTTATCCAAAAATATCTACTTGTTTTGACTTTTCTTTCAGAAACGGATTACACTGGTCCCACAGTTATGAATCATTTAAGGCTCAGCTCAAATTTGAAAATTTGTCCAAAAATTATTCAACATAATAATGTAAGGCCTCAACTTACATAAACAACGTCCACATTTTTTATAGCCATATAAGACTATAAACCCCCTAAATAACTTTTCATAAGAATTTGTTTTTTCCAAAATCATGGAAATTAATTTGTATGTTCAGATTCCTTTTCCACAAAATAAAAATCCGTGGTTTATGAACGGTCCCAAACCGAAATTATTTGAAATTAAGAATCATTTATAAAAATACTGAGCACTAGTAGTTTGAACGCTGCACAGTATTTCGATCGGCCGAAATCGTGAAATTAATTCTGTAGCACCTTTAAACGTGATTTTTTCGGAATGGTGTCTTCGGACGAAAATTTTCTAAAAATATAGCGCATATATTGACGGTAAATGTTAGTTCGCAACTTTGCCACGGGCGGCGCTGCGAAAATATTTTTTTTTGAAATGGCGATCTTTAAATATGATGTCTTCGGCAAAGTTGTAGATAATTCAAATACAAACAACTTTGCCAAAGACACCTAGTGTGTATTCAGCCGCATTTCCAAAATACGGGAGTATTTTATGAACGACTCCCTAAAACTAGTTTTTCTCGTATATTTTGAAAATGCGAAGTTTCCGGTAGCAACAATGTTCTACAAAATTGTGTAAACAGTCAAAATGAATCATTCTCTAGAAGACACTAGGTTTCTAAAGACCAAGGAAAAGCAGTTATAACCATTTAAGTGCAGAAATCATCCATTTTTGGGGTCCGTGTGTTTATTCGGGTGGCAGCTGGTGGCAGATGAAACCTAGTAGGATTCAAATTACATCATTCGTAGTTGTAAATGTCGATAGTGTCATTAGTATCCACGAGTATCCCTTTTACTTAGAGGAAGTTTCATCAATGACTCTTATTACCCTGAAGAACTTAGTTATGTGATGGATAGAGGGCTATGTGACTCCAAACTTCTTCTCTTTCTTCTCCTTGACAAATTTTTCATCTTTATACACACACTCAATAGGTTCCAAATACTTTTATGAAGAAAGTTCTCAATTAGTCTTTACAAAATGACTCGCCATACAACTATTTTACGCTTGCAGTTTTAGCTATTTTTTGTACATAGACACTATAGTAAGTGCAAGCTAAGCAAATTTGGTAAAATATGCGGTTGAGAAAAGAATAAATCATTGAATCACTATTCTGTGTATCAAATCAGTGTTTAAATGTTAACGCAGTTCTTATGGCTGCGACACTCATTTACAAAATGATCTGATATTGAGGCACTTGCCTGATATTGGATTTGAATTTGATACATCACTTAATTTTCTACTCACCGCATCGTTCTTGCACGTGTCATGTAGTAAACACTAGCCTGCTAGTTTATCTTTTTGGTCTTTTAGTGCTATTATTCGACCAATTAAGCGTGTCAGCTGTATAATGCTAGCACGCAGAGCGAATTAAAGTGCTATTTGGTTACTTGGGATGTACGAAAAAACGCAAAAATCTCAAGTGAAAAATAGTTGTAGGGCGAGTCATTTCGTAAAGCGTTTTTTCAGGAGATTGAGAACTTTCTTCAAAAATGTATTCGGAACCTATTGGTTGTGCGTAATGATGAAGAATGTGTCAAAAAGAAGAAAGAGAAGAAGTATGGAGCCACATAGCCCTCTACCCATCATATAACTAAGTACTACAGGATAATAAGAGTCATTGATGAAACTTCCTCTAAGTAAAAGGGATACTCGTGGATACTAATGACACTATCGACATTTACAACTACGAATGATGTAATTTGAATCCTACTAGATTTCATCTGCCACCAGCTGCCACCCGAATATATACACTGACCCCAAAAATGACTGATTTTTGCACTTAAACGGTTATAACTGCTTTTCCTTGATCTTTAGAAGACTAGTGTCTTCGAGAGAATGATTCATTTTGACTGTTTACATAATTTTGTAGAACATTGTTGCTACCGGAAACTTCGTATTTTCAAAATATCGAAGAAAAACTAGTTTTAGGGGGTCGTTCATAAAATACTCCCGTATTTTGGAAATGCGGCTGAATACACACTAGGTGTCTTTGGCAAAGTTGTTTGTATTTGAATTATCTACAACTTTGCCAAAGACATCATATTTAAAGATCGTCATTTCAAAAAAAAAATATTTTCGTAGCGCCGCCCGCGGCAAGGTTGCGAACTAACATTTACCGTCAATATATGCGCTATATTTTTAGAAAATTTTCGTCCGAAGACACTATTCCGAAAAAATCACGTTTAAAGGTGCTACAGAATTAAGTTCACGATTTCGGCCGATCGAAATACTGTGCGCTGATTCGTAAACTGTGACTAGTGTGTATATTTCCCACAATTTATTGATCAAGTTTTTTACTCAAAAATCATAGCCAAATCCGTATAAATACGCATTTATCTCTCATAGCTTTGTTTATTGAATCTGTAAATGTTGTCTGGGGCTTAATCTCTCACAAAAAATCTTTGAAACATACTTTAAAACGTCGTTTCTAGCTAAGCGTCAATAGCTACACGGCTTACAAAGTTGACCAAAAATACAGCCCAAATAGCTACAAAAATAATTTAGTAATATTGTTATGTACAGGAATCGACTGTGATGGAGGTTATGTTTTTGGGGTTTTCGGCTTTCAGTCTCTGGGAATCAGGCGAAATCGAAACCGTGAGGGACACGTTCAACAATTACCACGAGAAAATACAATTCACAGTGGAAGTAGAAAATGAGGGACGGCTACCATATCTGGACTTAATGTTGGTCAGAAAACCAGACCAGTCAATTAAAACAGAATGGTATGCTAAACCGATTGCATCAGGCAGATTCTTGAACTATCGATCAGCGCATAGTATGACACTCAAGATAAATGTCGCCAAGAATCTGATCAAAAGGGTCACCACATTTTCTACTAACGTTGACGAAGCCACAACGAAGAAAATCATCCACAAACAACTACGACAAAACGACTATCCCAGATCACTGATCAATCGCCTCATCAACCACAGCCATGTAAATCAACCCACCGTAACTCCACCCACGAATGACGAAAAACAGTACCGATCGATCGTCAACATAGGTCCTCTTACCAGGACAATCCAACGGACACTTAAACCCGATTATCCGGAAATCGTAATCTGTCCGAAACAACGGAAAACTATCAAGTCCATCATACCAGGAGTGAAGGACAAGGTAGAGATCAACCAACGGTCAAACGTGATATATAAAATACCATGCGGAGACTGTGAAGCAAGCTATGTAGGTATGACATCATGCCGACTGAAAGATCGGGTGTCCGGCCACCGATCGACAATCAACAAAGTGAGAGAATTACGAGAAGCAGGGAAGGACGCGACGGACTACGAGATGGAAAGGCTACGGGAGAGAACAGCACTACTGGATCATTGCATCACCAACAACCACCAATTTATACTAGACAGGGTACAAGTATTGGATTCCACTAGCAAGAAGCAAAATTTAGCCATACTAGAGTCATGCCACATCTTGAACACACCACACACTGTCAACAAGCGTACCGATACCGATAACTTGAGCGGCACGTACGCTGGTGTGTTACACACTACCAAAACGATACAACACACAACACGTAGAACAACAGAAAGAGATAACACACAATAGTATTATAGCTATAACGACACACACATGAAATTGATATCTGGCGCGAAAGTGACGGTAGTGAATTATCGTAGGAGGTAAACTAAAATTCAACCGGTAGATTTAAAAACGAGCGTAAAAGAAGGGAACTCGAAACACGTGAGTTTCTTAACACCTCCTTCACAAACTGATACCCTTATGATCATGTGTTTCGTTATAGTTATGGTCCGACGTACAATTATGTTTAAGACATACACGAAACGAGTGAACGGAGTGATCGTTGTCTGTAAGATTGTGTTTATGTTAATGTTTTATGTTTCGTACTAATTGTTCATTTGTAGATCCTTCGAAAAAGGCACAATAAATGTGACCGAAACGTCAGGTGTAGAACGGAAATCCGTTTATGATTCCCAGAGACTGAAAGCCGAAAACCCCAAAAACGTAATATTGTTAGTTCATACCGCGATCAAGAGCTTTTTTACTGAGATAAAAAGCCTTGAAATGACTGAACACTATGTGGTGCTTATCAGTAAAAATGATTCTGTGATGTTTTGTGATAAGTTTGATAATAATTTTGCCTTCTGAAATCAGCTGATTCATAAATTGTGGGTGATTCAACTGCGTGGGATTACTGTATTCACTTTCAAAATTCAATTTGAAATGTCACAAGTTAATGTCTTTTTTATGTATTTGATATAAAGAACCAAACATTGCAGATCACGAATTTATTATGAATCCTAAAGTGGGATGCGTCAATAATTTTAGAATCTTCTTAGAAACCGACAACTTTTATATGAAAATGTGATCAGAGTATAGTATTTTTTCAACCGAAACAATAGTGAACAAATCTTCGTCGACTATGTTTTAAGACACTTTTGATCGGATAAACTGCTTTTTAAATTTCGATCCTTACGAAGACGGATTCTTAAACGTCAACAGATTACAAATTTCATAAAGAAAATTTCCTCAAAGCTCTTCTTAATGAATTAAAATAAGTATTTCTTTATAAAGAGGCCTTCCTTAGCCGAGTGGTTAGAGTCCGCGGCTACAAAGCAAAGCCATGCTGAAGGTGTCTGGGTTCGAATCTCGATCGGTCCAGGATCTTTTCGTAATGGAAATTTCCTTGACTTCCCTGGGCATAGAGTATCATCGTACCTGCCACACGATATACGAATGCGAAAATGGCAACTTAATGGCAAAGAAAGCTCTCAGTTAATAACTGTGGAAGTGATCATAAGAACACTACGCTGAGTAGCCGGCTATGTCCCAGTGGGGACGTCAATGCCAAGAAGTAGAAGAAGATTTCTTTATAAAACTCTTCGTAAATTTCTCAACATATTATTCTACGAATAAATCAGCAATTATTTCCTAAAAGCTTATCTATCTTCTATATAAATAAAAATATTTGAATGATAATTGCTCCGTTTTGTTCCTTAAGGGTTCCGACGTGTTTGCATGTATAAAAATCCTAGGATATTCACCGGAAAAGTAAGGAAAACGAGAGTGAACGGAACTGTAATTTTGTATGGGACGGTCCATAGCGTCTGTCTTCAGCCTACTGGATAGCAAGACGAAGTTTGCCGGGACCACTAGTAGGAAATATTAATTTAATAAATACTACGTTTTTACTAGAGATAGTTTCATAAAAGAGATTAGCGGAAGTAAAATGGAATTATCTGTCCCTGCCGTATTTTTGCAATGATGCAATGATTTTTCAAATTCCTAAAATAATCTCCAAATGAAATCAGCGGGGTATTCTCTAGAAGAATTCTCGGAAGGACCCATATCAGTTTCTGGATTTATTCTGTAGAAAATGGTTCAGGATAACCGGAGAAAAGTTCTGGTAGAATGACTGATGATGAATTACTTAAGTTACTGCAATTATCTCTGGTGAGATTCATAATGAAATTCCTCAAACATGTGAAATTTCTCAAAGGGCTCCTGAAGAAATATCGAAAAAAAAACCCTGATGAAATTCTTAAAGAAAATTTGGATCAAATCACTGAACTAATTTAAGTTGAAATATTTGAAAGTATCCTGTGATTAGTTCCAACAGAAATTCTTTTTTTTTAATTTCACGTAAAAATAATAATAAAGTCAACCAGGCTTTTGAAAATTTAACAATCATTGACACATGAGCCAAAATTTTAACCAATTTAACAACCTGCATTCACACAACACGCATGACTTTTATCGTTCGTGGAATATAACGAGCCACGAAAAGAAAAAAGATATATCTGTCACCACCCACTGTTTGCCGCCGATCACTGTGTGCCACCACGTGTTACATTCGCTGACACACTCTCATTCTGATCCATAAACAGAGGCTAATATTTTCCATTTTCTGTGCTATGTTTGCAACCAAAGTGGTGTTGGATGGTCCAATAGATTATCATTAAGTTGTTTAAGGTTGTATTTCCGAAAAATATGGAAGTTATTACTAATTATATGCAAAACTTAACACTTCAGTCGTCGCGCTGTTGTATTTTGTACAACACCGCTGCAAAAACCTCGCTTTTCGTCCACAACAACAATGCGGTGGTTCTGACGGTGGCAAACCACGCGACGACTGGAAGGTTAAATCACTCGAATGGCTCGCTACCGTTGTAGTCTGTGAGAGTTACTGCTCTTGAACGCTCTCTCGTCACGTACCAAGCGAGAGAGTGAATATAAACATTCATAGGGCTCTCCGATTGCAATGTGCAACGAACTGTTATGGTTCGTGAACTGTTACACTCTCTGAATATGGTTTGACCTTTTAATCATCTACCAAAAACATTCAAATAATTTATTTCAAAATAGTAGGAACGTTTCCAGTTAAAAAAAAAAATTAATAGAGAATTCTCACTTTCTACTACTTTTTTCTGGAATGCTTCTTTAGTATTATTTGGAAACGTTTTCGGGTTTGTTTGATTAACTTCATATATTCTTCTAAAAATTCCCCTAAAAATCAATGGAATTTTACAAGATATTTATAAAGGATCTTTCAGAAATTTTTCCGAACATTCAAAAAAAAAAAAATCTATAAGAAATTATCTTCCTGCGAATTTGTTCCACAAATTTCTCCTAGTTTTCATTCAAATATGTCTAAACAAATTGAAATTTCAAAATTCTTTTAAATTTAAGAGTGATTTAGGAATTCTTCAGATACTCATCCAAATTTTGCATCATGAATTCTCTCAAATTATTCTTTAAAAATTCCACCAGGGATTTTTTCAGGAGCTCTTTCAGATCCTTTCAAATACTGCTCCAGAAATATATTAAGGTTTTCCAAAAAAAAAAAAAAAAAAAATCCGTGATGAACTCCAGGTCCGATAATCACGGTAACTTTTCTGAAATTCTTCCAAGAATTCATTTAATATACCATCAGAAATTTCTCCAAACATTCCAATTTCATCCAAACACTTTTAACCCTCCAATACCCTTTTTTTATTCAAATATCATTTTTGCTATCTAAAATCAATCTAATTGATTTAAGCAATGATTTATTTTTATTCGCAAATTTACAAATATCGGTACTTGATTTTTCTAATTTTTATTTTTGAAGGGATATTCATCTATTTTTATTTTTTCTTGGACCCTCTTCTGAATACCTATATTTGACAATGATAAATATTTGGAAAAAAGTGGATTTGTTAAACTTTTTTGAACTACATTTTACTTTCCGTGTGACTAACGGAATAGCAGTTTTAAAGTCAATTTAATACCATCAGGCTATATATCTATTCCAGATCCCTACCTTTTCCTACTAACCCAATATTTTTTTTTTCATTACAACTGTGGAGATGCAGAAGACTCTTCGGTCTCTAGTAACAATGGTTGTCTTACTAACACTTCTTCCCTTCCCCGATGACCGTAAGGACGTAGCCGGAACTGCTATCGACTTTTGAGTTTTGAGCTCTCAATTTGTGCACATTGAGAATGGTAACCGAATCCCAAGCCCCATTAATTAAATCTCTGGGCAACTTCGATTGTTCTGGTTAAGCACGGAGTAGCAACTATGAATTGTACGGTCATCTATGCTCATGCTCAAAATTTCAAAGGGGGTACGTTTGAAGGCAGAATCGGGTATTAGAAAGTTGAAATATCTTTTGACCTAATGCATCAAAAAAGTTCAGGAATTCCTTCAGGAATACCTCCAAGGATTCCTTCATGATTGCTTCAGGAATTCCCTCAAGAATTTATCCAGGGATTTATTCTGATATTTCTTAAGGATGTCTTAAGTGATGTCACCAGGGTTTTTTTTTTTCAAAGATTCATTCAAAAATTCTTTCATGAATTTTTCCACAAATTCCTCCAAATTATTATGAGATTCACCCAGGGATTTGTCAAAGAATTGTTCCAATAGTTTCTCTAGGGCTTTCTTCTATTCTAGACCAGTTCCGAAAGAACACCATTCCATTCCTCCAGGAATTTCTCTAGAGACATCTTCAAGGATTCCTTCAACGATTTCTCCAGGAATTCCTCCATTCCTCCGGTGAGTCCTGCAGGAAAAGTTCTATAGGATTCCAAAGATTTTTCAATTTTTTCGACAGAATTTTGGCAGTTCCTCCATCGATTATTTCTGGGATTTTTCCAGAGATTCCTCCAGAAAATACTCAACATTTGTTTTTCCAGGGATTTATCAAGAATCCCTCCAAAGATACCTCCAAGGATTCCTTCAGCAATATACCCAGCTAATTCTTCAGAGATTCCAACAGATTTTTTTTTCTTTCAGAGTTTTCTTCTTCAAGGAAATCTCTACAAGGATTCCTCCTGAAATTTCTCCAGCAACTTCTACAGGGATTACTTCTGAAAACTCTCTTCATGGGTTCCTCCAAAAATTGTTCTAGTGATTTTTTTTCAGGTATTCCTTCAGAGATTTCCTCCGAAAACATTTCTTTAGGAAAGGAGTTCCTGAAAAAAAAAAGCTTGGAGGAACTCATGGAGAAATTCTAGGAGGAACCCCCGGATACAATATTGGATACTCAGAACAATCCTATAGAGAATAATTCGGTAATTAATTACTCATATAATTCATGTAGGAATTCCTGGTGGAATTCTAGAGCGAACCTAGTAGAAATCCATAAAGCAATCTTAGGACTAATTCCTCGGAGGAATTTTTGGAGATATGTCTGTAGTAATCCTAGAAACAGTTGTCCAAATGTAACCCCTGGAGAAATTTCTGGAGAAATTCTTGGTGACATTCCTGCAAGAATCCCTGTACATTTTTATAGACGTATCTTTGAAGAAGTCTCAGCAAGATTTTTTTTAAGAAATCTCTGCAGGAATATCATAAGAAATCGCTTGAAAATTCCTGAAAGAATCTCTGGACCAATTGTTGGAGCAATTCCTACTGAAATTCCTGGATGAAACTCATTAAATATATTACAAAAGGAATCACAACAGGAACTTCTTAAGAAACTCCTTGTGAAATCTCTAGAGGATTTCCTGAAAGAATTCCTGGAATAACCCTTCGTGAAATCCCTTGATGGAATTGGATGAATTGCTGAAGATACTCATGGAGATCTATCTGAAACGGTCTGAAAAGAAAAATCTGGTTGCGATTAAAAGTTCTGCCTTGCGGAATATCTGACAAAATCCCTAGTGGTATCCATGGAAAAATCTCTGTATAGATCACTGTAGAGATTATCTTGGAGGCATTTCTGGTAAAATCCCTGGGGAAATCTTTGGACGAGACTCTGGAAAAATTATTTTCTGACATAGTTTGGTTTCCTTTCATACTACACAACAATGAACAGTTCGGATTCCGCCATGGACATTCCACCACTCAATAACTTTTACGTGTACAATTTTGATTCGTTTCAACAAATCTGAAGAGCCCGAAACCGGTCGACTAAAAAGGTAATTTTAACTCCTTTTAATCGTTGTAAGAACAATAAGTGTTGTGTCCTGTCTCATGTCGCGTCTTATGAGTGGTGTCGAGGTTCATACGTTTGCACAAACTTCAAGAAATTGTGAGTTATTCTACTGGTCTTGCTCTTCTAGACATAGAAAAGGCATTCGACAGAGTTTGGCATGAAGGTTTAATCTTAAAATTGGAAAACTTTAATTTTCCAACATACATTGTTAGAATAATTCAAAGTTATCTGTCAAATCGTACACTTCAGGTTAATTATCAGAACTCCAGGCCTGAAAGATTTCCTGTAAAAGCTGGTGTTTCTCATTTTGGGACCAATATTATACAATATTTTCACATCTGACTTACCTGAGTTACCTCAGGGATGTAAAAAATCCTTGTTTTCGGATGACACAGGCCTCTCCGCCAAAGGACGAAGTCTGTGTGTCATCTGTCGTCGATTGCAAAAAAGTTTGGATATTTTTTCTTCATACTTGCAAAAATGGAAGATTTCTCTTAATGCTTTCAAAACTCAACTAATAATATTCCCATATAAACCAAAAGCTCTTTATTTGAAACCATCTGGTAGACATGTTGTCACGATGAGAGGGGTTCCAATTAGCGTTGGGCGATTTTAAATGGGTGTTCCGAAAATCGATGTTTTCATTCCGATTAATCGATTTTTTAAATCGATGTTTGGGTCACCTAAAATCGGGTGAATCGATTCTCTTCATTCGATTTTGTGATTCGATTCATTCTGATGAAATCGATAAATATTTCTTAATGAGTTGATGAAAAAAAAAAAACAAATTTTGAACTAGCCTTGAAGTAGTAAATCTGTTCGATTTATTTTCAAAATTGATTTGGTTGAAAGATGTTGAAATCAAATGCAAATGCATTTGGTCTTATTTCAAACTTTATGAATTTCAATTTGCATTTGATTCGAATCGATTCAAAAACATCGATTCAAACGATTCGATTAAATCGGTGAATCGATTCGGCAGTTCAAATGTGAATCGACTCAGTAACATCGATGTTCTAGACAAATTTGCCCAACGCTAGTTCCAATAAATTGGTCAGATGAAGTTAAGTATGTAGGGCTCATGCAAGATAAGTAGGCTGACCATAAGCCAACCAGATAAAAACGGGACAAATAAAAAAACAAAAACGGGACAATTTTAAAAGACATAGATTATGCGACTGTGCTACTTTTCCCCGAATGGCCCGTTTCCCTGAAGCGATTTCCCCGAATGGCCCGTTCCCTTGTAAAGCAATGCAGCTCAAAAAAGTGCAATAATAGTCTTTACCCGAGCAGGCGAAAAAGCTAAGTAATAGCAAATTTTGATATGGACATACAAAAGTGATATTATTTTGAAAGATATAAGAGATAAAAGATCCGAAAATAATATCTGAAATTTACTCCTGGAATAATATTAGCATATCATATTTAGCTTTTATAAGATCTCACCAATATCAGCGAGCTTTTCCTTAGATCTTCCAACATCAAATTTAGTTATGGCTCAGAAGTTCTAGGAATAAAATTTTGATATTATCTTCAGATCTTTTATCTCTTAGGGGCGGTCCATTAATTACGTAAGACAACTTTGGCGGTTTTTCGAACTCCCCTTCCCCCAAGGTAAGATTTTTTGTATGAAAATTCCAAATAATTTGTATGGCGCGTAAGAAATCTCAAACCCCCCCTCCCTCCATAATCCCTTACGTAATTAATGGACCGCCCCTTATGTCTATCAAATCAATATCTCGATTTATTGGTCAGAACTTTGCTTCTGCTCGGGTAGTGAGATAGTGTTGAGTCAGAAAGATCGATAAGCTACCAAAGAAGGAGATATTTGATCATCCTCGACTAAATACATATTGCCAAAAATACATAAATACACCACCTTGAAATGCGAAAGGTTCTGACAATTATGAGTGTTATGACTTTTCGGAGAACTGAGCTGTTCGAGGAAACGGGGTTTTCGGGGAACTAGCATTCTGAGAACTGGCGGGAGAACGACATTCAGGAAACAGCCATTCGAGGGAAAGTAGCAGAACCAGATTATGCAATCCCAAGCTACATGTCTGTATGATTCAATAAAAATCACTTAAGAATCTTGAAGCGCAATCTTTGATTTCCGAGAAGCAGCGTTTTTTAAGTATTTCCCAAAAAAAAATCGTTACATTTTTCAATTTTAAACGTAAATTTTTCTTACATTTCATTACTTTTTTGAAATATCCACTTTTTAAACAGTTAATTTAATCAATTGCGTATCAGAAGTAAACACATAAGTGTTCTTTATAATTTTAGGTATTATAGAATAATTACCTTTGAAGATCCGTATTTTTAAAATCCTTCAAAATTTGGCATAAATATGAGAAAAGAAACGCAAAAAGTTAAGCAGAAGCATGTACAGATCAAGTTTAACTCTGTTTGAGAAACTAAAAATTGCTTGGAAAGTAGATGAGTAAGACAATATACTCTGAAATATTTCTAAAAACTGTTTGTT
Organism: Aedes aegypti; assembly: GCF_002204515.2. Classification (NCBI taxonomy): domain Eukaryota; kingdom Metazoa; phylum Arthropoda; class Insecta; order Diptera; family Culicidae; genus Aedes; species Aedes aegypti. The sequence goes on from NC_035108.1 coordinate 351,792,785, forward strand.
ATGTTTTTAATGTTATTGTTTTACTGGTGTTGAAAATTATGTGCCAATTCTCCATTTACTAAAATACGGGACAATTCGAGCATTTCCCATTAAATGACGGGACAGCCCATCGAGGGGATGAAAACGGTACTGTCCCGTTAAATACGGCACGTATGGTCAGCCTAAAGATAATAATTTATTTTTCAAAAATCACATTGAGAACATTCAAGCCAAATGTAACAAATATGTAAAATGTCTCTATCACCTTATTAATAGAAAATCAAAACCTTTTGACAAGCTTTTAAAATTCAAATTTTAAGGCCAGCCATGTTGTATGCTGTACCAATAAGGACTAACTGTTGTAATACCAGGAAGAAAGCTCTGCAGAGAATCCAAAATAAAATTTTGAAAATGATTCTGAAACTTCCTCCCTGGTATAGTTATAATAAATTACGTAGAATATCCAATGTTAAAAAATTGAAACAAATGTCAAATAGAATAATTAAAAATTTCAGGCAAAAATCGTTACAATCTTCTATCGTCACGATTAATGCCTTATATATTTAGGTTAAGTTAGTTTAAGTATATTAAAAACGTGTTTTTTTTTTCTCTTATAAGCAGGTAAAATTAACTCACCTGTAAATAAATCTGAACTGCTACGGCAAAAAAAATGTAATATGTTGTTAACAAAATGTTAATAAAATCTTAAAATTGTTTTACCAAATAAGGATGATAGTGTTGTCTAACATAGAACAACTAGATATAAGAAATGAATGTAATATTTAAAATGATACTAATAATAAAATTAAAAAAAAAAAGACTTTTCCATGACATAATGTTGCAATCCTGTAACAGACATCGCATTTTTTCCTTTCTTGACTCCTACTGACAATCGCCAAAGTTGGAGGCTTGCATTCAATTCATTTATTTAGTTAACATCTAAACAGATAACAACTAAATCATCAATTTCACGCCACAATACTCGGTTCGTGACCGCTTGTCTTCATCCTCGGTTCTGCCCCACGCTCGCCAAATCGATACGCACTTGATCCGCCCACCTATCTCGCTGTGCTCCACCGCATTATTGTACCGACCGGATCCGAAGCGAACATCATTTTTGCAGGGTTGTTGTACGGCATTCTTGCAACATGCCCTGCCCATCGTATCCTTCCAGCTTTGATCACCTTCTGGATAGGGGCTGTCCATTTATTACGTAAGACATTTTCGGGGTTTTTCAACCCCCCCTCCCCCCATGGTAAGATTTTTTGTATGAAAATTAAAAATAAATTGTATGGCGCGTAAGAAATCTCAGACCCCCCCTCCTCCCATAAACCCTTACGTAATTAATGGACCGCCCCATACTGGATTCGCCGTAGAGTTGGGCAAGCTCGTGGTTCATCCTTCGCCGCCAGACTCATTTCTGTTGCACGCCACCGAAGATCGTCCTAAGCACCTGACATTCGAAAGCTTCAAGTGCTTGCAGGTCTTCCTCGAGCATGGTCCACGTTTCATGCCCGTAGAGGACTACCGCCATTAAGAACGTTTTGTACATGGTACATTTGGTGCGGGTGTGAATTGTGTCGGAAAAGTTTCGCGATGCGCACACCTTACACGAATCCAATCGCGCCCAAATATTGCACAGTTTTTGGGGGTCCCAAATAATAAAAATAAATCCCGATCTAAATAACAATGGTCACGATTGCCATAAATGAGCACCGTTCCAGTGTAATGAATGTTCTTTAATAGAATAAAACAACGCTCGTAATTTTTGTAAGAACTTTATTCTGACTATTTCGGGGTCTGGTACACTGAATGAAAACGCTAAAAGTATGTAAAAGCTACTTGATTAAACACTTACATTAAAGTAGCGGAAATGTACAGTTCACAAAATGCTGGCATAAGACGTTTTATTTTTTTCCTGATTACAATGTGTTATTTCGGAACAGTTGGCAATCATAGATTTGGGTACATTTGTTTTCTCACCTATCAAGGCGTTCAGGTGACTTTCACTGATGGCACTGCAATTTGTATATTAATCGTAGTTGTTAATCCTAGTTGAAAATTTAGTTGTCCCTCTTTGAAAATTTAGATTCCCTTCCTCATGAACACATCAATTCTCTTACACAAAAGTGGTGAACAGCTATACTCTTACCGAGTCTGAATCGAAATGGCATTTAAGGGGCAGTACTGAAAACGGTTAAACATTTACTTGAAATGAATCACATCAATAGTCGCACTGGTTAAATTAAACATATACTCTTTCGTTACTGGCTAGCTAAATTCGTTGCTGGGAGGTTTCAAAGGAAGACTGGCGATGTTACTTTAGTTACATTTTTTGTCCGAAAGTTGGGCAGCATTGCGGTTTTTTAAATCAAATTAACTACTGAAAAATAAGCACAGTTTCCATTCTTCGCATTTTTCTTAGGACGACTGCATATCTTCTCTATAAAGGCTACAGGAATTTAAACTCGTTTACTTACATACTTTCAGTTTTTACATATTTTTGGTTTGTTTTCGGACTTTTCTTCTACAACATACATTCTAGTTTTACTTCTCCTTACAACAAAATCTCTAACAGGATCTAAAATCTTTTGAGAAATAACTTAAGAAAGCACATTCTGTAGCATAAATAGGAGCTTCATTCTGCAGAAGTGCTCTGCTGGAAGAGAAGGCAGAACTAGACTCGTATACACACTTGACACCTAGATACTCTGGAGAGCAGGTTGCCTGCCTTGAGGGTCTGCTGTTGTGGCCGCTCAAACTGTTGATGGTCCTCGAGCGAAACGAGCCAGAACGATGTCTGAGTCTCGTAATAGTGACAGTGGCCTTTACCACCGTTACACTCGATGAAGGGAGTGGCACGGAAGTCCTCTAAGCAGGAACCTGGTCCTGATAGAGACTGTCCACCGCCACCATGGCCAACGGCAGTGTGCTGTAATTGAGAGAAAAAAAAAATCATTCAGCAAATTCAACTCAACATTCACCAACTAGCAATACTCACCATTAAGAAACTGTATCCAATCCAGAGACCCTCCCAGCCACTCGGACAATTCGGTATGGCTAGCGATTGGCTGTGAACCGCAATCACGTTGGACGGAACTTCGCAAACTGTACAACGTGAAATGTACGGACGCATCTCATGTTCAACCACAGGCATCATCGGAATCGGAGCCGATGTAGACAACCAGAATGTCCTGTCGTTTCTCGAGGCATAGTTGCACACATTATTCTGACCACAGGCCAGAATTGGCAGTGTTGAGAACTTACGAACACATGAACCAGCGGAACCCAAGTCCTGGTTGTGTGGGTAATCGTTTCCATCAACATACAGCAAAGAGTAACCATCCCAAAGTTTGACATGGCCCTCATCGCACTGTGGAACTTCCTCAGACTGGCTATGCCGAACAAGCAGAATTCCAGTAAGATAATCAGGAGCAGGTGAACAAGGAGCTCCAGGGTCTCCCTTAGCTCCGGGTGTTCCTGGGAATCCATCGCGACCCGGACGGCCTTCGATGCCAATTTCTCCTCGGATACCCTGAAGACCTCGAGCACCTTCAAGTCCACGCATACCCATTTCACCAGGTGCTCCAGGGGCTCCAGGAATACCCGGTGGCCCTTGAAGGCCTGGTAGACCCTTTTCACCCTTTTGACCATCGAAACCTGGTGGACCAGGTGGACCCTTTCGCTGTGGAGGTAACAAAGGAGTTTCACCTTTTTGTCCTTTCTCACCTGGCGCACCATCCAGCCCCGGTAATCCTCTAGCACCTCGATCACCTTTCTCACCAAAGACACCAACCAAGCCAGGGGCTCCTTCCGGTCCTTGTAGACCTCGGTCACCCTTAGGACCTTGCGGACCATTGAAACCATCGCGACCATCCCGACCCCTGTCACCCTTTTCACCTTGTGGTCCTGGGAAACCAGGGGGTCCTGGATTTCCTTTTTCACCCGGGAATCCACGATCACCCTTTATTCCTTGGGGTCCAGGCAGTCCATCCTTTCCTGGTCGGCCTTCGATACCCGTGTCACCTCGATCTCCCTTTTCACCTTGTCGTCCAAGTGGACCGGGCAATCCGGGAGGACCTTCAGGACCCGGCAACCCAGGTAATCCCTTGTCACCTTTCTCTCCTACAGGACCAGGTCCACCATCTCTTCCATTCTTTCCAGGTCGTCCTGGAAGACCCTTTTCCCCTTTAACTACTGGGCATGGTTCACCTTTCTCTCCTGTTGGTCCAATATCACCCTTCATACCTGGCAGACCTGGCAATCCTGGTGGACCTGGGAATCCAGGTTGTCCTTGAATACCCTGCGCTCCCTTCATTCCCATTTCACCAACCAAGCCAGGGACTCCAACTTTGCCTGGGAGTCCAGGAGCTCCTGGCAAACCAGGTTCACCCTTATCTCCCTTGACATCTTGTACAGTGGCTGGAGCTCCCCGTTCGCCAGGAATACCACGATCACCTTTCAGCCCCATATATCCAGGAGGTCCAGGTGGACCCATATCACCCTTCTCACCCCGATCACCACGTTCTCCAATACGACCAGCGTCTCCCTTAGAGCCCTTTTCACCATCCAATCCTCTGAGACCAGGAGCACCTTCAGGTCCTGGAACTCCATCCATGCCAGGAGAGCCTGGAATGCCTGGAAGACCAGCACTACCCTTATCTCCTTTGATACCTGGGAAGCCTGTGACGCCTGCATCTCCTTTTTGTCCATCAAGACCGGCTAAACCATCGAATCCTGAATTACCACGATCACCTTTCTCTCCAGGAGCTCCAGGCCTACCGTATCCTGGAAGACCAGGTTCTCCCTTTACTCCAGGCACACCGTTCAACCCAGGGCGCCCATCAACACCGCGTAAACCTGGAGCACCAGGTTCACCCTTTTGCCCCTTATCAGATGAAGATCCAGGCTCACCAACTGGACCAGGTGGGCCAGTATAACCACGATCACCCTTCTCACCGGGCAGTCCTGTAATTCCGTCTAAGCCAGGAGGACCCAACAATCCCTTATCTCCCTTAGGACCAGGAGGACCTGGAGGACCCACCAAACCTGGAGCACCAGAAAGACCGTATTCACCTTTGTCACCTTTATCGCCACGTTCACCTTTCGGTCCTTGTAAACCAGCTAATCCAGGAGCACCTGGTAATCCTTGAACACCCTTTCGACCTTGGAATCCCTTAGAACCGTCATTACCCGGAGGACCGGTATCACCTTTCTGTCCAGGCCATCCAATCACACCAGGAGCGCCAATATCACCTTTCAATCCCGGTAATCCTTTCACACCATCAATACCTGGCCGGCCAGGAGCACCAGGGAGACCAGCAGGGCCTTTCGGTCCTGGTTCACCTTTGGGACCAACAGGACCAGTCGGACCTGCCATACCTGCGATACCAGCATCTCCCTTCTCACCGGGATAACCAACAATACCTGGTGGACCAGGATCTCCACGATCCCCAGGACCGCCACGATCTCCCTTGGGACCACGCAAACCTGTGTTACCTTTAGGACCTGGTGGACCAACCATTGATAAACCTGGGTCACCTTTAGTACCTTTCGGACCAGGTAGGCCAGGAATTCCTGGACTACCGTCTTTGCCAGGATTTCCTGGGAAACCCATTGGACCTGGACTACCCTTATCTCCACGCGGACCTGGTAAACCTCTTGGACCAACTGGACCAGGTGGACCTTGGGGACCGGTGGATCCTCCAAGACCAGTTAAACCGCGATCACCCTTGTCTCCTTTGTCTCCTCGAATGCCTTGTGGACCCATGAATCCTTTCTCACCCGGAGATCCTGGAGGGCCTTTAATAGCTTCTTCCAGATTTTTTGGAATACTAGCACATCTACCAGGTTCACCCTTAAAACCGACAATACCTTTATCACCTTTTTCTCCTGGGTATCCGGGATTACCCTTCAAACCTGGTTCCCCTCTAATAGATTCACCAGATTTTCCGGGACTTCCATCCCGACCCGCTGCTCCTGGTGTTCCATCGATACCAGGCTCTCCTGGTCGTCCTTTGTCACCTTTGGGACCAGCTGGACCTCTCGGTCCCATTGGGCCAGAACTTCCAGTATCTCCTCGTTCTCCTTTAATACCAGGAAGTCCAGGCTCACCTTGCAAGCCTTTGTCTCCTTTCTCGGGTTTAAAAAGACTTAAATTGATGATAGCTGATTCACCTCGTTCTCCGTCGGCTCCTGGAGTTCCTGGTAGTCCAGGTTCACCTTTAGTGCCAGGTGCACCCCTTACTCCAGGTATTCCGTCCATACCCGTTTCACCGGTGTAACCACGTTCACCAGCTGGACCCGGAGATCCATGACGTCCAGCAGTACCATCATATCCACGTTCACCTTTCTCACCCTTCAGTCCTGGTCGACAGTCTGAGCAGCGTCCTCCAATTTCTCCTTTCTCGCCACGATCTCCTTTGCCTCCTGGTAAACCGGGCCTTCCAGCATCTCCCTTTTCGCCGTCACGTCCTGCTCTACCTGGTAGACCAGGGCGACCTTCTTTAGCATCACCTGGAGCACCCATCAAACCTTTGAAGCCACGTTCTCCCTTCTGTCCTTTCAAACCTGGAAAACTGCAATGAAATGGTTGTTAGATGAATTACTATTTAGACAAGCATTAAAATTAACCTACCCAGCCATACCGGCGTTACCTTTCTGACCGGGAATACCAACTCCGGGTTCACCAGGTTCACCTCGAAGACCCTCGGCACCGGGTGTACCTGGGAATCCACGTGTGCCCTGTGGACCTGGTAAGCCAATTGCCCCTGGTTCTCCTTTTTCACCTTTTTCACCAGGGAAACCTTCAGAGCCTGGACGACCGGGAATACCTTGTCCACCCTTTGGACCGACTTGTCCTCGGGGTCCTTGTTCTCCTGGGAATCCGTCAATACCCTTAGGGCCCGGAGGACCAGGGTAGCCACGTGGACCTTTGGGACCGGGCGCACCAGGCCGACCTTCACCGCCACCCGGAGGACCTGGAGGACCACGAATTCCTTGCAATCCTGGTGATCCATCTTTTCCTGCATCACCCTTTGGCCCTGGCATTCCCTTCAAACCATGCAGACCTTCGGTACCGCGGTCACCTTTTTGGCCAGGCAAACCGACTGGTCCGAAGTTACCGTCACGACCCTGTAAGGATAAATTTGTTGTTATCGTTTTTTAGGTGGTTATGCTGTTGCTGGTACTTACTCTCGGACCAGGTTGGCCCGGCAAGCCCTTTTCGCCTTTTAGACCTAGCATCCCAGCTTGTCCCTTGTCTCCGGCTTGGCCCTTTACTCCAGGAAGGCCGTTTAATCCTGCATCACCTTTGTCGCCTTTTTCTCCTTGAGGCCCAGTATATTCTGGAGGTTTTGTATATAAATCGCTGATTTCCACTCCTTTCATGCCCTTTTCACCTTTCTGTCCTTTTATGCAGATACCCTTAACACCTTTATTGCCTTTTTCGCCTGGTATACCGGGGTTTCCTGGTAGGCCAGCGCGTCCTGGATATCCTCGTTCTCCGATTTCTCCTTGGGCGCCTTGTGGTCCTTCTGCACCATCTTTACCCGGTTCTCCTTTCTGACCTTTGTTATAGTTCTCGGGATCACGTGCTGCTTCACCTTTATCTCCCTTGTCACCCCGTAAACCTGGATAACCTCGGGGACCAGGCTCACCTTTCAAGCCAGCCAAACCAGGAAGACCATCAGTTCCGTTGCATCCGTCCACACCGGGAATACCAGGGGCACCAGGCGCACCAGGTAAGCCATTAGTTCCAGTTACACCGGGATATCCAGGAAGACCCATGCGGCCACGGTCACCTTTCAATCCGACTGGTCCCATTGGTCCGGGTTCACCCTTGGCACCTTTGCTACCGGGTAAACCTTCTGCACCGGGAAACCCTTGCATACCTTTGGGGCCTTGCAAGCCCGGAGGACCAGGAAAACCGCGATTTCCCTTCTCGGCGAAACATTTAGGCGTACAACATCCACTTCCGGTGCAATTCTTCGTCGGTGGACCCTGGGCACCACTGACTGTGTCTATCACATTATAGCTAGGGTCAATGTAAGGCTGTGCTGGTGGTCGCGCATATTCTCGTTCGTTGCGATTAAATAGGCCCACGCCTCCGGTTAAGTCTTGCCAAAATTGCTGCGGTGATAAGTGTGGGAAAATGAAACGAAATAAAAAAAGAAAAGAAGATTTTGGTTATTAATAGACCAACCGGAAACGGTTGTCCACCATGATTTGGGGCGCTACTTTACCGCATATGTGTGCTGCCCGAACCATATTAGAAGCGTGGTCGTGATTAACCTAAAAATAAAGAGAGCAAAACAAACAACGGATCTTGAGCAATGGGCAGACTGAGCAGAGTTTTTATAACGGGGAAGAAGAAATGCGTTTTACTTGGTGCTGGGTAGTGAGAGGGTGCACTAACTAGTTAAAGCAAGTCAGAGGGGCTTGCTACAGTGATAAGGGTTCTGTTCTGGATGAAAGAACTTCTTATCGTATCGGAGTGGACCTCAAGTCCGAAGCTATTGTTTGTGGAGGCGTGCAGAGCTCATGAATGGAGCTTCAGAACAACGCAAGAGACCTCGTTTCAATCGAGGATATGATGTAATGCTGCTGCTTGGGTGGTCAGAAAAAAAAACTTCTAATGATATCAGCAGTCAGTCCGCATGAATTAAGGAAAAGAAACCTTTCTGTGATAGACGGAATTTCTTGAGGGTAGCTTCGTATCCAATTGGAAACTGTGCAAAACTGAACTGTTGATAGTATTTAGGAGGAATGACCTCAAGAGCTATATTTTCAGCACTTCTCTTATCATACCGATTGGGGTTTTTTTAACATTCGTACGCCTACAATAAGGACCATTCCTTTTATAAAGTGGACAATTTGTTTCTGCTGTATCTATTATAATAATGAAATCGTAATCGGTTTTATGTGTACACGGCGTATATACGGGAAAGGTTTATCACGAAAAATAGGCATCGCTAAGGGCAACATCACCGGTGGTCCATTTTTTGGTCCAAATCAGGGATGCCAGATGATTTTTTTCAAATGTCTTCCAATATCACGAAAAAATGTCTTCCACTTGAAAATTTTCAATTATTAAGGCAACATCACTCCGTGGGGATGGCTGGAAAACCTAGGATTATCAGGGAATTTTATTCAACATGGATTTTTCTTGGAATTTCGCCCGCAATCAGGGAAATTATTTAGGATCAGTAATACATGGTAGAATATGTCCTTTCTGTGACACAAACATTTTTTGGCTGTGCCGCTATTAAAGCGATGTTCTGTACTTTAACTTTATAGTCATTTTTATTTATTCAACAAAAAACTTTTTTAAAAATAAAGTAGATCTTAAGATTTCTATGTTGGTAAATGCAAGTAAAGTTTCTAGTTCCTTTGTCTTTCACGTGCTTTTGAAACATGATTAGGAACATTCCACGACGAAAATGTTTTCGCCTATTTTACAAAAATAATGAACTTTGTAGAAAAAGACCAAAACTTTCAACATGTATTATATACAGTACATTTCTAAGGTAAGTAGGTCTCTTTTCAGAGTCTTGGTCACTATATTTTGTCTTTGGTCACTATTTTAATGCAAGTCTTCAAAAAGTTTGATGTAAAGTCTATAAAGTCACTGCTTTAATCAAAATTTTCTTTTAAGTCACTTTTTTGCCTTAACCTGCTTGCAGTGAATCCCATCCTGGTGCGAAATTCTAAAGGCTCAGGCAAACCTTCAGAGACTATTACGCCACTATTCCAAAAGTCCCTAATGATATTTTTCTCAGATCCCGAGGAATGCTTGGGGAGTTCTAGTGATTTCTCCATAGATTCCTTCTCCAATTCTTTCAGGAATTTCTCCAGGAATGCTACCAGTAATTTCTCAAGGGATACTGAGAGGAATTTCTTTTAAATTTGGGCCAGAAAATCCTTCCGACGCTACCAGCTCTAGTATATTTTTTTTTTATCATCGAAATATAATTTTTTCAGGGATTCTGTCAGAATTTTTTCAAGGAATTTTTGAATAATATCTTTTGCGACACTATTAAGGAATTCGATTCTTTCAGTCATTTTAATAATTTATCAAGAAAATCCTACAAATATTTTTATCAAGAATCCAGGAGTTGAGAGATCATCGTAGAAATTCATCAACTTACACAAGTTTCATCAGTGATTACTCTAGAAGTTTCCTTAGCAATTCCTCGCGATTTTTTTTTAATTTTCTCCCAAAAAATCTGAAAAATTTCCTTGGCATTTCTCTAGAAACATCACTTGATGAATGATTGGAAAATTCTTTGAAGACTTCCTTAGAAAAATAAAAAAATTGGAGGAATTTCACATTTTTAAAGATACTCTAAACGGGAATGTTAGAGAAAATCCTAGGAAAATCAGTATCGATGGATACAATTTCTTAAGAACTTGGAATTTTCTGAATTAAATGAACTTTGGAGGGTAGAAAATCATAAAATCGTGAAATATCACCAATCATACTCTTGAAGATATCTTTGGAGTAATATGTGAAAGAGTCAGTTATACTTGACGTAATGTCACGAAGTCTTAGAAATATTCTTAAAGAATGGCCTCGAATGAGGAATCAAACTCTCATATCGTGGTTCCTGTTAGGTTTCTTTTTGTTTTTTTTTTAGCTAAGAGGTACCTAAAGTTGTTTTTTTTTTCCAAGACGGTCAGTCACTACCAGCCCTGATTACCCCAAGATATCATCTACGCAACAATACAAAAAGGCCTCCAGAGAAATTTACTGGATGCGATACTGATGTCCATAAATATGAATCACTTTTTCAAGGGAAAGGCTATTTTATTTTCTAAATTTCGAATAGACTATTTTCTTCATATCTGACTTTGATTATTGAAAGCGGTTTTCGGGGAAATTAAAAGAAAATCGCCATTTTTGATTCTTAAAATGTTATTACACTTAGAACGAACAGATAGTTTTTAATTGCAGTTAAAAATGAGTATTACAAATCCATAATCTTTGAAAATAATTGTTTTGTCATCTAAAATTAAAAATTTGTCAATAGTTCAGGTAGTTTGGAGAATTTCCTGAACCTGGATTTTTTAAACCCGAAAATATTATGGTATTTAATTTATTTAAATGACTACTCATCCTGTCAGTCTTCCAAGCAGAATCCATTATTTTGTTCTTTGCTTGAGACTGCATCAATTTGATATTATTGTTGAGTTAAAAATTCCGGTATTAAGCTGGTGATCTCAGAGAAAAAGACAGGCAAGAAGAGGATTCCGGTGAACAATACAATTCGGGTTTCTTAAGAATGTTTTAATAATGATTAAGATTGTTTTGGAAAGGGAAGTATGATTTAGACAGAATAAAGATGCTGGGAAAATAACCTATAGGGTGCAGAACCACTTGGGCACATCCATTAATCACTTTGGCATGCGGGGTTTTTCTCGCCCGAATTGTCTGAAACTTTGCAATAAGAAGCGCATTAGTACGACGCATGTTGTGGCAAAATATGAGCTCCGTAGCTTTCTAAAAACCCCACTGCCGAAGTGAATCAAAAGTGCCAAGAATGGGATCCGGCTCCTGTAGAATCCTGGTCTGGAAGTTACAATCCCTAGCTGCAAATCTTACCATCATCCTCATCCACAATCGTCCCGGGTCCAGCTCACTCACCTCACTCTTTTTTGTGCGCTCTGACTAACTGTCACACTACACGCCTAATCCAAACTCATCAAAATAAGATTCGACTAAACCCTACAACCCCCACCTTCCTTTAAATGAATGAGCTTACGGATAATTTCTCTATTCAAAATACTTTCTATATACCAAGTAAAGACATCTTCAATATAACAGCATAATCCATTTAACGAGACGTTTTGTGAACAGCTGATCGCATATTTTATGAATGAAAAAGTTTAACAGGAGGCGGTGTCTGTAACGTGGAAAAGTAACAGCAATATCATCAAATTTAGTGTTTCATAAAACAGTGCGCATCGTACCTTCGTGCTGTGCGTACACGAATTCTCTCTGCTCTTGGAAGTTTTCTTAAAAACTACCTAAAGCAATAAAACAGTACTTTTCAGTGCTACAAAAACAGTACTTTTCAGTGCTAAAATTAAAAACGGTACTTTTCAGTGCTACCAAAACAGTACTTTTCAGTACTATTTTTTCTACTATTGATCCCTTTACGATCCTTGTTTGGACTCATGCCTTCGATTTTTCGTTGGACCCGTTGGCGAAAGCTAGCGGTGGTAATCCTTCTTGGACACCGTCTTGGGAAAAAACCTTTCGAAGGTCACGTCTTCTTTCGTTTATTAATTAAACATGGTATCAACAACAAACAAAAGGAAGGGTGAATCTCTGAATTCACTACTTCCTTCCAAAAAAGTGGGTTTTAAAACTGTCACTACACGTGGCAAGAATGGAAGAAAGGACGCTTCCCCGGAATGCGAAGTTTCTTCCAAGGGTGAAATGAATAATTGTATCGAAATGAGCAATCAGTTCGATGCTCTAGACAAATTTTCCGAACACCAAATCGAAGCAGCCCAGGCTCTTTGATTCAAGTGAGGAAGCAAAGAGTGCCGCCTATCGTGGTCAGATGTTCCGAATTTGCGGGATTTAGGCAGGAGATCTTGAACTCCATTAGGGGAATCAAGGTTTCCTTCCAAATCGCAAAGAAAGGAGACTGTCGCGTTTTGCCGGAAACTCTTAAAGATCGTGAGCTTCTTCTCAAACATCTTGAAGAGAAGAAGCACAAATTTTTTACTTATGACGACAAAACTGAACGTTTGTTCAAAGTTGTCTTGAAAGGTCTCTCAAGTGACTATAAATCACCTGAAGAGATCAAAAATGGAATAAATGATTTACTTGGATTTTCCCCAGTCCAAGTAATCATTATGAAAAAGAGAACCCAATCTGGCATTGTTCGGAAAGGGCTTTCTCAAGAATTTTATTTAGTTCACTTTAACAAAAAAGAACTAAATAATATTAAAGCTTTAGAAAAAGCAAAACTTTTGTTTGATGTCCGTGTGACATGGGAACATTTCCAGAAACCTGGAGGAAATTACCAGAACCCCACTCAGTGCCGTCGGTGCCAAAAGTGGGGTCATGGTACAAAAAATTGTCGCATGGATGCTAAATGCATGATTTGCGGAGGTTCTTCTCACGCCAAAGACGTCTGTCCAGTGAAGGAAGATACCACCAAATTCATATGTTGTAATTGCGGGGCTAACCATAAGTCCAATTTTTGGAATTGTCCTTCCCGCAAAAAGGTCATTGAGGCTCGTGCCAGGCAGATGAAAGATAATATCCGTTACGATAACGGTCGTTTCCGGAATTTGCCTGGTAGAGTATCGAACAATGCTCATTTTCCAGTTAACGATCGCTTGATCATGAATCATACCCATCAGGAAGATCATAATCATGCTCATTCACAAACTAATTTTAATCCTTCGGGTAGCCGTTCGAATCTTTCTATTTCGAATGTATCTACCCACGGTAAATCCTTTGCCGATATCGTAGCAGGAAATTCGAACTCCTCCCCTGTTCGATCCATGGGTACTCATTCTACTTGTTTCAAATCAAATGGAAAAAACCCTACCGCCACAGGTAACTCCGCTTCTTCGTCTACCGGAAATTCCAATGGGAAATCATCAGATGATATGTCTGCCTCTGATTTTAATTTTCTAACTGAACAATTGAATCTAATGATTGATGCAATGTTCAAAGCCACCACTATGACTGAAGCAGTCCAAGTAGGTGTAAAATTTACAAATCAAATTGTTATTGGATTACGTTTTTCTAATGGATCCAAATAATAATATAAATATTTTAAATTGGAATGCTCGTTCTCTGAATGGTAAAGAGGACGAGCTGTTCAATTTTCTTACGGTTAATAACGTGCATATAGCAGTTATTACCTAAACGTATTTAAAACCTGGATCTAAACTCAAAAGAGATCCTATCTTTTTTTGTTTATCGTAATGATCGACTTGATGGGGCATGTGGGGGAGTTGCAATCATCATTCATAGGCGTATAAAACATCAACTGTTTTCATCATTTGAAACTAAAGTTTTTGAAACTTTAGGTGTTTCTGTTGAAACACAGTTTGGTAAATATACTTTCATAGCTGCCTATTTGCCTTTTCAATGCTCTGGCAGCAAGTTAATTTGCTCCAAACTGACTTGCGTAAATTGACTCGCAATAAGTCAATTTTTTTTTGTCATTGGTGACTTTAATGCCAAACATCGGTCATGGAATAATTCTCAAAGTAATTCCAACGGCAGAATTTTATTTGATGAGTGCTCTTCAGGATATTTCTCAATTCAATACCCTGATAGCCCCACATGTTTTTCCTCTTCTAGAAATCCATCTACGATTGATTTGGTCTTAACCGACTCTAGTCATCTTTGTAGCCAACTGATTACTCATGCTGATTTTGATTCTGATCATGTCCCTGTTACATTTCAAATATCCCAAGAAGCGATTCTCAATCCTATCAGCTCCACTTTCAATTATTTACGAGCCGACTGGAATACATATAAAACGTATGTTGATTCCAATCTTGATGTAAACATTTCTTTAGAAACTAAACTTGATATTGACAATGCTCTTGAAACTTTAACAAATTCCATTGTTGAAGCCCGGAGCATTGCAATTCCAAAATGTGAAGTAAAATTTGAATCCGTGATTATAGACGATGATCTTAAACTCTTGATCCGTCTTAAAAACGTGAGGAGAAGGCAATTTCAACGCACTCGCGATCCTGCTATGAAAATTATATGGCAGGATTTGCAGAAAGAAATCAAGAAACGTTTTGCTCAATTAAGAAACAAAAATTTTGAAAATAAAATTTCTCAATTGGACCCTGGCTCTAAGCCCTTTTGGAAATTATCTAAAATCTTGAAAAAACCTCAGAAGCCAATACCGGCATTGAAAGAGGAAAACAAATTATTACTAACTATTTGCGAAAAAGCTCAAAAACTTGCTATGCAGTTTGAAAGTGCGCACAATTTTAATTTTGGACTTACTAGTCCAATTGAAAATGAAGTTACTCAGGAGTTCGAAAATATTCTCAATCAAGAGAACGTTTTCGAAAATGCCTGGGAGACTGATTTGGAAGAAGTGAGAACTATTATTAAAAAATTCAAAAACATGAAAGCTCTTGGCGATGATGGAATTTTTTACATCCTCATCAAGAAACTTCCAGAAAGTAGCTTATCATTTTTAGTTGATATATTTAACAAATGTTTTCAATTAGCATATTTTCCTGACAAATGGAAAAATGCTAAGGTTGTTCCAATTTTAAAACCAGACAAAAATCCTGCAGAAGCTTCTAGCTATCGTCCAATCAGTTTGCTTTCCTCCATCAGTAAACTTTTTGAAAAGGTTTTTTTGAACAGAATGATGGCCCACATCAACGAAAATTCAATTTTTGCCAATGAACAGTTCGGATTCCGCCATGGACATTCGACCACTCATCAACTTTTACGTGTAACAAATTTGATCCGTTCCAACAAATCTGAAGGCTATTCGACTGGTCTTGCTCTTCTAGACATAGAAAAAGCATTCGACAGTGTTTGGCATGAAGGTTTGATTGTAAAATTAAAAAACTTTAATTTTCCAACATACATTGTTAGAATAATTCAAAGTTATCTGTCAAATCGTACACTTCAGGTTAATTATCAGAACTCCAGATCTGAAAGACTTCCTGTAAGAGCTGGTGTTCCCCAAGGCAGCATTTTGGGACCAATATTATACAATATTTTCACATCTGACTTACCTGAGCTACCTCAGGGATGTCAAAAATCGTTGTTTGCGGATGACACAGGCCTCTCCGCCAAAGGTCGAAGCCTGCGTGTCATCTGTAGTCGATTGCAAAAAAGTTTGGATATTTTTTCTTCATACTTGCAAAAATGGAAGATTTCTCCTAATGCTTCCAAAACTCAACTAATAATATTCCCACATAAACCAAAAGCTCTTTATTTGAAACCTTCAAGTAGACATGTTGTCACGATGAGAGGGATTCCAATAAATTGGTCAGATGAAGTTAAGTATCTAGGGCTCATGCTAGATAAGAATTTAACTTTCAAAAATCACATTGAGGGCATTCAAGCCAAATGTAATAAATATGTAAAATGTCTCTATCCCCTTATTAATAGAAAATCAAAACTTTGTCTTAAGAACAAGCTGTTGATATTCAAACAAATTTTCAGGCCAGTCATGTTGTATGCTGTACCAATATGGACTAGCTGTTGTAATACCAGGAAGAAAGCTCTGCAGAGAATTCAAAATAAAATTTTGAAAATGATTCTGAGGCTTCCTCCCTGGTATAGTACCAATGAGTTACATAGAATATCCAATGTTGAAACATTGGAACAAATGTCAAATACAATCATTAATAATTTCAGGCAAAAATTGTTACAATCTTCTATTGCCACGATTAATGCGTTATATGTTTAGGTTAAGTTAGGTTAAGTATATTAAAAACGTTTTTTTTCTCTTATAAGCAGGTGAAATCAACTCACCTGTAAAAAAAACTGAACTGCTACGGCAAATGAAATGTAATATGTTGTTAACAAAATGTTAATTAAATCTTAAATTTGTTTTACCAAATTAGGATGATAGTGTTGTCAAATAACACAGAACACCTAGATATAAGAAATGAATGTAATGTTTGGAATGATACTAATAAAGAAATTAAAAAAAAAAGTGTTTCATAAAATGGACTATTACTAATTTACGTTCATATATTTCTCTCCCTTTTTGAAGAAAAAAAAAAAATACAGTATGCAAGTTTACTTCTTATATATCATCAATACCAGTGAACTCCAAAATAAAGACTTTGCGTTAGTAACAAAACATTTGTTATCAACTCTTTAACAATTAATGGTGTTTGTAAAGTACCATCACTTTTCAATGAATCCAAAATTAAACGATTCAGTTCATTACTATAACGTAAATAATAAAACAAATTTATTCGTATATTAGTGTAATTGAACAGTCTTCTTGTTGTTCCAGAAAGTTACACTTCTGGATTAGCATTCATAACCTTTTCCTAATCTACGCTATAGATGATTTTGACAAATACAAATAGAAGTTACTTTTAGAGGACATTCATTAAAATGTATATGATTTTTCTGTTCTAGTGAAAACACTGCCATCTTTTTTTTTTTTTGCAAAGCCATGCGCAACATTATCGATCATGCTAAATTTTAGTTTGAACTTCACCTAAGATGTAGACTAACATTTGTGCCTCTAGTGTTTGTTTGTGAAATTCACGTACAAGTCAAAGTTAAACGTTAAATGCTTGTGCTGTCTCCACCTGAGAAGTGTAGCGTATATATTTTTTTTTAGTCGTATTCTGTATTTGCACCGTTGAAGAAGATCGTGGACAGGCGGACGGTTAAAAGGGACTGCAGTCAATCAACGCAGATCAAAACATAAAATTGCATTATGACCAAGATTATGGAACACAAACGCTAAGTTTTGAAAGAAAATGTGTTTTAAATTGGCATTCTAATGTATTGAATGAAACCATTGGATTATTAAAATAACCAAAATGGCCGCTATGGAAAGCATAGATAGCGCCACCGTAGCCTTGTGTGTTTGACAGAACAGTAATGCTGTCACAATGTTCAATCCCATTTACAGTAGCGCCTTTGTTTTGATGCGTTGAGCACTTGCAAAAACTACCTTCAATGATCTATTCTGAAATGCTATATCCGATTATAAACTAGCAGTACAGCCACACACTTTCCAATTACTGGCAAAAAGCTCCTCACCAAGGACAATCATGGGCCGCACATTATCAGTATGTCAACCCATTAAACGGTTTTTTTAATATCAATAATGATAATGAATCCGGCAGAAATCGAGACTAAGATATTTTTGAAATTTCTTTTGTTTATGGTCCTTGCGCTTCGCGAATAAGTTCAGTGCTGTTTGGTTTGGTGGCGGCCCGGCGATACCTAACAAAAATGTTCGACCACTTTTGGTCAAAAGAATTCATATATTTTGTCCGCTCTCCTTTAATTATTTTCCCCATAAATCATTCTACTCATAAAACTCCATTTGTGAACATTCTAAATATGCATATACATGAATTTTATTTATGAAACATATGATTCATCGACGTCGCTGCTTTTTCAATATTGATCGCCATATCCAGGCTACCCAGTTTCTATTAAGGCAAACCGTTATTTATTTTGGCAGCCATGTTGACTTTGCAACTCGCAATTTCAAAATGATAAAACTCATTCGATATGATTAATATAGATTCAAAAACGTATCACAATATACGCTTACATGCAGGTACTTTTTAGCTTAATCAGTACAAACCTATTTTTTTATATTTCTTCGAAATCATGTATTGAATTATCATCGATCCTCAATGATGCGTAGTTTCACCTTTGAAAAACATGCTGTGAAACAAACCAATAAAATCATGCTGACCACTTTACGGTTAGTTGATTCGATCATCACTTACAAGGTAAATTATAAAACCACAGTTCAGTTTCCTCTGCTATGCTACGCACTATTACCGTCCTCGTAAAATCGAAGTATGGACTTGAAAAGTAAAGCACTCAAATAAAATTTAACATTTTTACCAATGTAATTTTGCAGCTGATTTAGCATGAGCGAAATGTCACTTTTACTTGTGAAACAATTGAGTGGCTCATTTTCCGTACGGGAAAGTGACAACTCCATTTGATTTACATTGCAGGTGTTACCGACGTTATAAAATTAGCTCTACTTCTCAGCAGCGTACAGTTCAAAAGTAATTTCAATAGCGGAATTATTCTTTGACCGTTTCTTGTCCTATCCTCTTGCACAATACTTATAAACATCGTACTGTCCATAACATTTCACAAACACGGAATAGGGCTGTACACAAAATTCATTCCCTGTCTTTCAATCTTCCATGGAATTCGTAAACAACAAGGCCAGTAAACATCAAAATACCATACAACATCAAAATGAACATGGATCAACATTAGTGATCCATTATATGAGAGATAAGCGGAAGTAAAATGGAATGATATGGCAACATACCAGCAGTGCTGAATTTCCTTGGCGTCGAGAATAATATTGTAACACGGACATAACATCCTCATTGCTAAAAAGTGTATTTTGTTTCGTTATAGATCTTTGAGCTACATTTTCAAGCTAATAAAGAGCAGAAAAATTCAACAACTAAATATCGCATTGACAAAAGAAATCAAAAAAGGAAAATATTACATATTTTTTTTTGCTCTATGCAAAACAACTTTTATCGAAACAATTTCAGGCGGATTACATTACTTCTTCGAGAAAAAGTACAAAACAAACATAACGCATGTTCGTTTGGCTCATGCTTTGACAGTTCTCGCTGCTCAATTGGCTAACACTTTGACATAAATGTCAGCTTCTGCGAATCTTTCTTATAAAGTATTACTAAGTCCCATAGACGAGCATTCCCTTTGACAATTCGATTACAGTGAACCCTCCAAGAGTCGATGTTCCATGACTCGATATTTCCATGAGTCGAAGGTCTTTTCAGATACCGTCTCATGGAGGTTTGATTCATTAACTTCTAGATCACTTCCACCTCCGTTAACTGACAATACCACCTCTTTCTCCACTTGCTCATATGTGTTCCATTTCCGACTCCTTTAGAACATAGGCTGCGACATGCAACATTTTCAAGACAGACTTAAGTCATTATATTTCATTTCTCTTAAATTTTGAGCCAATTTATTTTCATTTTTTTTTGCATAATGTCCTCACTGGAACAGAACATGCTTCTTAGTTCAGTGAGCACTTCCATAGTTATTAACTGAGAGCTTTCTTTGCCAAAAGTTTCCAATTTCGCATTCGTATATCGTGTGGCAGATAAAATGATCAAGGCATTACGAAAAGATCCTGGACCGACCAGGAATCGAATACAGACACCTTTAGTATAGCTTACTTTGTAGCCTCGCACGTCAGCACTAGGCTAAGAAAGGTCATAGTTTCCTTAAACCAATTTTGCATTTACTCCAAACATATAGTATCTGCAAGGCGATTTTCCCTCCAGGTGGTCTAAAGTCATTTTGAAATTTTCCTGCTTGCACCGAGGAACAACTATGAACATCACATCCTCATCATTGTCCATCGATCACCTTTTCAATGGTCGATTCAAATATTTGCTAGGTGGTCAATCCACTAGCCGCTCGCTCGCATCGTTTTTTTGTTTATGCGTTTGACCTCTACACACTACCGCCATTTGTAGGCCCGTCGACCAAACACATAGAATTTAGCATTGGGCGTACATGTCCTCATGACTATGATTTTGATTGCAATTTGATCTAAGTGTTACGTCTGTTTGTCTGTGTATGAACCTTTCTTCCAACATGGAATCTTTTCTCTATCTCCAACCGGGAAACCATTTAGGGTTACACCCGTTTGTTGACTGGCATCCCGCCACAGCCACAAAGTTCCTTCGACCAGCACACCGCCATGGTCAAATATTCTAGTACTTCGACCGGCAACCCGGCACGGTCCTCATTCATTTCCTTTGATAGGCAACCCGCCACAGTCACAAGGTATCTCTGATCAGCAACCCGCCATGATCACTATTTCTCTTGTCGACCGGCAACCCGCTACGGTCACCTCACTTCTCTTTTTTCACCAGCATAGCCATATCTCTACTCTGACTGGCAACCCGGCACAGTCAGAACCTCTCTTCGGCCGGCAACCCACAACGGCCGCAAACATCCAATTATTCAAGCCTGTTTCCCAGCATAAAATGCATCGAGGCCACAGCACACGCCATTTTACCGAAACAAACTGAACGATTTTCAGCTTCGCTAAATTGAAATCACATCTTTTCACCGCTTAGGTTACCAATAGACATGTGTACTTCTGTGTCGTTTACACTGTTATTCGATGCACACACATTCAACGTCACTTTTATCTCCAGGTGCCGCAAAACGAGCGATCAACTTTTATATTAAAAACCCGATTATGAACTTACTATTAACGGGAGTGGCCATCCCATCCTCGTCGCCAGATGTAGAATCCTGGTCTGGAAGATACAATCCCTAGCTGCAAATCTTACCATCATCCTCCACAATCGTCCCGGGTCCAGCTCACTCACCTCACTCTTTTTTGTGCGCTCTGACTAACTGTCACACTGCACGCCTAATCCAAACTCATCAAAATAAGATTAGACTAAACCCTACAGCTCCCTATTGTTGAAAGTTTTGTTTTCAAGAATTACTACAAAATTATTCAGGTAGTTTAAAGAAGTTTCTCCCTGGACTGCCTAAATAATTATCACAAGTGTATCTCTAAGAATTGGTTCCGGGTCATTTGGCCGAATGCTTTTTGGCCGAATGTCGTTTGGCCAAAGGGGTCATTTGGCCGTATGCCGTTTGGCCATAATGGAAAATAATAGTGAATTACAGTTAGCAAATTATTGTAGTAAGTTTCGAAGCTGGATTTCAAAGCACTTATTCATCTTATTTTTAAAGAAGGTTATTCATCAAAGATATACACATAATTGGCTCTTTGATGTTAGTTCAACAAACAGTCAGTGCTGAAAGGAGAACATCCTTGATGTAAGTAAATATTTACTACTCTGCTAGTGGAAATTACTGCCATTGTGCTTTTGCATTGTGTTTGAAGTCAGTTTTTGACAGTAAATAAAACGGTTGACGAACTATTAGTCCTGCTGCAGGATTGGATTGTTTCAATCCCACGAATCGTATTAAGTAAATTATTTCATAATTCTAGTAACCGCAAATTTTGGCTTCTTCTTTTTACAAAGCAGAGACTGTGAGTTTTTTCCACGTAATTGTTCACCGAGTCAATCGGTTTACTGCTATACGCAAGCAGAGCTCTGTTCACACGTTGCATTCTTAATATTGGAGGAGAAACAGAAAGAACAGCCAATGATCAAAGGAAGAAAAAATCTCTTATGAAAATTTGAGCAAGTGCTATGCAAACAATTTTTATATAAGTATAACTACAAAGAACTGCCGATGATTAAAAGATGGTAAAATTCCCAATTAACATATAAGCTGAATTGTTGCCAACAGTAACGAAACCAGTATAACCCGAAAGAATAGCCTATGCTTAAAAGAAGGAAAAACTTCTAATGAAAACATTAGAAAAAACTGGAACCCTATCATACCGTTGGTAGCCCCAGATGGAACAACCACGAGCTTTGAGTCTTTGTTCAATGAGTGGAGGTCACAACTTCGTCCTAAATTAACGAGTCAATTTTATCATTCTCTTGGAGCAAACATGACGTCCCGTCACATCATTAAAGTCAATTAATAGGGTCCTAAAGCCCTGTCCCAATTTTAGTACCAGACGCTTAAATTTAGGCAAAAAACACATGTTTACTCAATTTTAAAATGTTTTTCGTTGGTTTAAGACCAAAAAACGTTTTTTTTTACTATTTTTGCGATTTTGTCACACCCCTTGGTTTTAACTCAAATTTTGAATGTATTTTGTTTTTAGTGTCACTTCCGAAATGTCAGATAGGAACAACCCCAGTGTTAAAACTACAACCCCTGTGGTGTTTTTGTCGAAAAAGTGAACGTCAAACATGATCAAAAGTATCAAGGTTCATATTCGGAACCATATTAAAAATTAAAGTTTTAATATGAAATAGTCGTAATTTGAGCGGGAAAAATTGCTAAAGTAGTTGCAGGAACATGCTCTTTCGTGTTACAGTTAACTCTCTCTTACTCAGTATTTCGTATCTCGATATTGAGCTAGAGAACCATAGTAAAACTTGGTTTTCATGGTTAACTCGATGGTCCCTTGGGTCGTAGTTGTACTGATTTTGTGCTTTGTAATTCGATACCTCCCTAACTCGATGGTCCCTTCAATATCGAGTTAGGGAGAGATGACTGTATTAAATAAAAACAAGAATTCATCAAGCATTTTAGGGCCCAATTAGCTAATCAATTATTTGGCAGCACCTAAGAATCTTACACATAAGTGTTGTAGTAACTTGATATTTTTTGTTCGTAATTCGGCCAAACGACCCGTTCGGCCAAATGGCATTCGGCTTAATGACGTTCGGCCAAACGGCATTCGGCCAAATGGCCGGACACCCTAAGAATTATTACAGGATTTTTTTTTTAAATCCTTCTACAGACGATTCCTAATGTTTAGGGATTAAAAATTCCTTTAGAAATTTCCTTAGAGATTTTTCCAAGAACTACTCCAGGAAAACCTCTAGAAGAAACATTTTTACAAATTCCTTCGAGAATTCCATACCGAATATTCTCAATTTCCTTGATATTCTAATTATATTCTGTACGATTTGACCCAAAAAACCTCCAGGCAAAGTTGTTCATGAAATTCTCGAGGATTTATTCCTCTAATTTCTCAAGGAAATCAATACTGTTTTTTCGACAATTATGTTCAAAAAATCCAGCAAAGTTTCAGCATTAAAATAACCCTGTGATGGTTTTTCACATATCCCAACAAATTATTCTGGAGTAATTACAATACATCCAATCACTGAAAGAGAGGTGCTTCGTAAAGCCCAAGCAGGACAGTTCAGTTTTGCGTCGTCCGATAAATTTGGCTCACGGTTTCGCGCATGTTTTCGTCGCCGGAGATTTTTTTTTTCCTGTTTTCAAGCGTCTTGCTGGGTAGTGCTTCGTGAAGCCCAAGCAGGACAGTTCAGTTTTGCGTCGTCCGATAAATTTGGCTCACGGTTTCGCGCATGTTTTCGTCGCCGGAGATTTTTTTTTTTTTTTTTTTTTTTTTTTATTTATTTATTTATTTATTTTTTTTTTTTTTTTTTTCCTGTTTTCAAGCGTCTTGCTGGGTAGTGCTTCGTGAAGCCCAAGCAGGACAGTTCGGTTTTGCGTCGTCCGATTGATTTGGCTCACGGTTTCGCGCGTGTTTTCGGCTCCTAAGATTTTTTTTTCTGTTTTGGAGCGTCTTGCTGGGTAGGTATTTGGAAGGCACAAGCAAGACGGTTTGTTTTCGGGACGCCAAGAAGTTTTGCTGTCAGTATCAGTTTTGTGTTCAGTCGAGGATGGATTACCAACTGGTGAGTTCGTTTCATTCTTGTGATAATACATATTTTCTTGAAAGCGTAACTTTTAAGTAATTTTAAAACAAACTTTGTATGGTTCGTCACTATAAGTGTCGGCATTATGCTTTTTTCTTATACAATTTCAATATACATATATTTGTCTCTTTTATACGTTATTAAAAATTATCTTTTGAATTGTTCGACATTGTGAATGTTGACGTATTTTTTAAAACTTGTACCATATCGAGACAAAATGCACAGTAATACTCATATGTAATTTTCAAACAAACTATGTATAGTTCGTCACTACAAGTGTCGGCATTATTCCTGTTTCATATAATTTAAAATATATACATGTAATTTTCAGTTTTCGTCATTAATAAAAACATCTTTTGAATTGAGTAGTGTTTGATCCTTCGACCTTGACACTTGCTCCTGCTGGGGCGGGTGATGAGGGCAGGATCAAAAATGTCGCGCGTCGGTAGTGAAGCGGTGAAAAAGTGATCGGTTCGTAAGTAGTGTTTGATCCTTCGACCTTGACGCTTGCTCCTGCGGGGGCGGGCGATGGGGGCAGGATCAAACTTGTCGCGCGTCGTTCGCTCAGAGAAATGAAAAAGCGCCGCGGATCGCTAGTAGTGTTTGATCTTTTGATCGCGTCGCTTGCTCTTGCGTGGGCGAGTGACGAACACTTGTTCGGCGTTTAATGCGATTATCGAATTATTTCGCGAATCCGGTTAGGCGTGATTATATCATGGCTCGCATCACCAAACATTGGTGACTCCCAGATCTTTACCTTATCCCACTAACCCAATATCCTCTCCATGACAACCGTGGAGATGCAGAGGTGATCTCGGTCTCTAGTAACAACGGTAGTCACACTAACATTCCTTCCCTTCCCCGATGACCGTAAGGACGTGGCCGGCGCCGTTATTGACTTTTAAATTTGAGCTCTCGATTTGTGCACATTGAAGAATGGTAAGCTAATCCCAAGCCCCATTCATTAATTCCCTGTGCAACTTCGATTGTTCTGGTCAATCACGGAGTAGCAACTACGAATTGTACAGTCATCTATGCTTATGCTTATGCTTATGCTTATGCTACATCCAATCACTGAAAAATTATCACAGGGTAAAGTAACTCCTAGATAATCCAAAAAGAAACTCTGGAAAAAATGAAGACGTATCCTTAAAGTTTACTAATATTTGAGGAACCCTTACAAACAATCTAGGAACTCTCCAAAAACGTTTAGAGCAATACATGAAGAAATTTAACGTGAAATCTTGGAAGAATCTCTGGAGGGATATCTAGAGTAATGCCTTGAGTTATTCAAAACAAAATTCTCAGATAAATACATGAAAGCGTTCCTAAAGAAATTTCTTGACGAATCTTAGCAACATGTCTGAAAATGCTTCTAGAAGAAATGCTTTTTTTTTAAATTCCTCGACCAGAATTGAAAAAAAAATCAACTGATTGACGAATTCGCGATTTGTTGTCAAATTAACACCGTGAAAATTATGCTGAGCTTTATTGTAGTGGTTTTCTAAATATCTTAGATATCTTAGATAAATCATTTTTAAATTAAAATTAATGCTTTAGAGATTGTTGAAAAAACTATTGGAGGATTTTTTTTATATCCTACAAAAAAACCTCTAGATATCAATTAAAAAATAGCGTATGTTTTTCAAAATTATAGTAAACAATCTTCAAAGAAGAAAATAAAAATCTTAGAAGAATGTCTGTAGAAACTCCTACAAAAATTCATAGACATATTCTCAGACAGATTTTTAAAAAAGTTTCTGCTTATTATTCATCAAGCATTTTTGGTTGAATTCATGACAGAATTCGCCGTACATCGTTTTAATATGCAGCCATGCCATGAAAAAACGATCAAGTGAATCACCGAATTCCGTGAAATTTGCTATTTTGTTCCTTATCCGAAATAAGGATACACGTGTTTTTGGATTTTTTTGATTAGGGTGACCATTTCCGAAATAGGGTGACCAGAAAAATCACGATTTTGCAAAATTTTTATTTTTAAAAAAATTATAACTTTTGAACCGTTTGACTGATTTCCAATTGTTTTGGACGGAATGAAAGCTATACATTTTGACTTTTAAAGAAAAATATAAAATTTCACAAAAATTGTGTTTTACATGAAAAAAAAAATCAAAAAAATCCGTTTTTTCATGTTCTTAAGGCCTCGGGACAAAAGGGACTATCGCTGTTGCCGCCTAAGGAGTTCCTTTAGCGATTCCTTGGGAGTTCCTCAAAGATTTTTTTCAGATGTCTTCCAGGAATTTCTTCAGAGTTCTTTCGGTGCCACACCGTCAATTCCCTCTTCATAGTTCCTCCAGCAATTTCTCGGAAGTTCCTCCATTAATTTCGTCGAAGCTCCTCTAGGAAATACTTTGGAGTTTCTACAGAAATTCTACCGTAGTTCCTCCGGGAATTCCACTGGAGTTTTTCTGAGAATTCCTTCAGTCTTCCTCTGGGAAATACTCAAGATGCTACTCCGCACTCCTTCCAGGAATTCCTTCTTATATTTCTATGGAGTTCCTTTAGCAATTCCTGCGGAGCTCCGCCGCGAGTTCTTTTGAAATTTCTTCGGAAATTTTTCAACGCACTCGTGATTCTGCTATAAAAATAATATAGCAGAATCTGCAAAAAAAAAATAGAAAAAATACATACTAATTACTACTAACTTATTGCGAAAAAGCTCAAAAAACTTGCTATGTAGTTTGAAAGCGCTTTAATTTAATTTAGGACTTATCAGTATAATATAAAATCAAGAACTCTTCATTAACAGAAATTGTTTTTTTTGTTGATGTGAACCCATTTAAATTAGTTCTCAATCCTTGCTCGGGTTGGAACTGATCAAATTTCTCACATTGATCTGATTAAATTATGTTACCCAGCTAAGAAATGAATTCAAAAGAACTAATAACACGTATGTCGGATTCACACGATATGTATCAGCTTCAAAAAAAATCTTAGCGATCATCGGCATAAATCGTACAGCATCAAAGGTAAATTTCCATTTTTATTCCAAGTGAAAGTGCTCCAGCTTCCCATATTTCATTATCCACTAAGTATTTAATAAACTCCTTGGAAAGTGACCCTTCAGTCAACGGGTACAAGCTTGCCAACTGCAAAACCGTCCAAATTGCTTGTCACACCGAATTGATCGATAAACGCTCATGACACAGGGGCCTGATAAATAACCGCGAATCAAGTTGAGCAATTATTATTCGGCGATGGTGTATTCAACACGTCTCCCGTATACCCCTTCGTTTGCAGGTACCGTGAATTTGGGACAGTTTGGTCACTTTTTGTTATGCTGTTCGTGTTCAGTCGAGGATGAATTGCCAAATGGTGAGCTCGTTTCATGATTATACATTTTTATCGTGGTAACGTTTGATGCAATTTTCAATCAAACTATAAACGGTTCGTCTATGCAAGTGTCGACATAAACCTTTCTTCCTGTTTCATATAATTTTTGTATACTAATACATTTAACAACAAAAATCCAAAACTAGTTTTAAGTAAGAGTTGCATTTTTCATTCTTATCCATGGAACGCACCACTAAATCCTTTTCCTCCCACTCTAATCAACACCTTTCCCGGGGTTATTGTGAAGATGCAGAAGTATTCTCGGTCTCTAGCAGCAACAATTACTATAGCCTAACATTCCTTCCCAATCCCAACTGACTGTAAGAACTTTACCGGCACCTTTATGGATCAAAAATATGAGAGCTGCTAAAATGTGCACTTCGAGAGTAAGTGAAAAATCCCATCCCATATTCATTTGGATCGAAGTGCATTTCATACGAGTTCTGATCATCGGAGTTGTACCAGTGGATTGTTTTGTACTGATTTTTTCCACAGTATAGCTTTCCAAAAAAAAAAAATGTGTTAAATTTTTTTTTTAAATAAAATAGTTCAAAATCATCATTAAATATACATCTTTAAACTAGAAAACAAGGAATGTCTTTGATGCCGACGAGAAATTCAGCGTCCGTCGATGAAATTACTTTTTGGTATACCGATCCGATCTGAAATTCGCTTCAGAGATCAATTTGACCCCGGACTACAGTACCAGTGGTCAAAAACAAGGGTCTCTGAGTCAGCCTATCACTGCACCAGCAGCACGATGCAGTGCAATTCCGCACGCTACTTATGCGAATGCCCCGTTGAACCTTAAAATATCGCTGTTGGCGCACGGTTGTCTCAAATTTCGTTGACTGTGCGTAGTACGCAAAAAACGTGCCTCGGTACGGTGGACTGTGGAAATGACCGAATATGTTTGGAGATGGAGTGAAGTGCAATCTAATCGAAGCTCTTGGGGATATATTTTGCATTCATTTGAGTTTCTGGATGCTTTGTATTAATTGAAAAACTAGATGGATTTAAGAAAATAGTGCTCATAGGACATTGATTTTTTGTAAGTATTGTTGGCTGAGTGATGGTCGACATTGATAAAAATTCAGTGTTTGCCAATAAACAGTTCGGATTCCGACATAGACATTCGACCACTCATCAACTTTTACGTGTAACAAATTTGCTCCGTACCAACATATCTGAAGGCTATTCTACTGGTCTTGCTCTTCTAGACATAGAAAAAGCACTTCAGGTCTGAAAGACTTCCTGTAAGTGCTGGTGTTCCTCAAGGCAGCATTTTGGGACCAATA
Organism: Aedes aegypti; assembly: GCF_002204515.2. Lineage (NCBI taxonomy): Eukaryota > Metazoa > Arthropoda > Insecta > Diptera > Culicidae > Aedes > Aedes aegypti. The sequence goes on from NC_035108.1 coordinate 351,821,452, forward strand.
TTATACAATATTTTTACATCTGACTTACCTGAGTTACCTCAGGGGATGCCAAAAATCTTTTTTTCAATTTATAAAGTGGACACCTTGTGCATGCTGTATCATTTAAATTGTTCAATAAAATTTCAATCGGTTTTCTGTACATCGTTAGACCGTTCTAATCGTGTTCCATATTCGTGTGAAATTTAATGAAATTTAATTATTTTGGAGAATTTTTATTATCACAACATTGTACAATACTAAGAATAGTGTGATAATAGAAATTCTCCAAAATGATTAAATTTCACATGAATATGGAACAACGATTAGAACGATTTTGAGGTTATCAAAATCAATGATTGTTAAAAATTTGCTGAGAAATTCGACAATTTATATTTCTTATTTTCAAAAAAGGCTTGTTCATCGAAAGCATCATCAATTTAGGGTAAAATATTTCTTAGAGAAAAATATTTTTAATTTGAAGGGAACTGATATGAGTGGAATTTCTTCCATTTCGAAAATACCCATATTGCATGGGTGTCCCTGCGAAGCTATTGTAAAACAATGATGTTTTCTTGATTGATAAATAAAAAGGGGGGGGGGGGGGGTTACAATTTTCGATATTCAAGATTGATTAAAAACTAGCTGTCCCGACAAACGATGTTACGAAAAGTCTTCAGCACGTATTTGTGATTACCAAGCGGTAAATAAAGGAAATTTCTGAGAATGTATCCATGAATTTATATTCACCACTAGCTGTTTAATTCTTATCTAGTCGAAACCATATTATTTTTAAGCTATGTAAAATCACTGCATAAAAAAAAACTCCTATGTTTTCATTTATTTCTCTTAATTTTATTGGCGGATTATCACATATATTATTTTCTACAAACATGTTGGAGTTCTGGACTCAATTGTTTAATCAATTCATATAAGTGACATTCCTACCGTTGTCATGATAAAAATACGTTTCGAAATATATTGTTCATAAAAAATAAAAGTATGAAACGAGCTCACCTAATCGATCATCCATTCTTGACTGGGTAATCGTAAGCTACTTTAATCAGCATGCTCGCGCAAAAATAAATAATTCTACCATAAATAGTGGCCTATCAAAGATATTTATATCGATTTATTATTAGATTTTTGGAAGATCTTTCTTTTCGAAAACATCAAATTTTAGGAGTCCGCGGGATGTTAGTAGAACTTTAAAGGGGGTCGCAGCTTTAAACCACTGGTTTGCAGCTTTAGTTATTGTCTGAAAATATTCCTACAGAAATTTTTGGCGAATTACCTGAAATTATTCCTGCATAAATTCGGAAATAATTCTTCCAAGTATGTTCAGAAAATCCTGGTTAAATTCTTCGGCAAATTCGCGAGATTCGATTCGAAAGGATATAAATTTACCTCAAAAAGATCAAATAAGTCTCTAGTCAAAGAACTAGAATGGAAATGGAGATATCTAACGCATCTCACAATTTATGTTTGGCTGAAAATCCCAAAAATTTACTTATGTAATTAATGGACGGCCACACAGCCCTGTAGAAAGAACATTATCAACCGATTTGGTTATTCTATTTTTTTATAATACGGTACACCTTTAATTTTACTTTGAGACCTCCTGTCATACATTTTGATTCACGTATTTTATAATTCGAATACAAAAATAATACATTTATTTTTTGTCTCGTCAAATTCAGAGTTTCGTCAAATTCACGACAAAACATTAAAATAGTTCCTTATAAAAATACCTATAGAATGGAGAATGGAGATAATCATGGAAGAAGTTCAGAAGAAATCCCTAGACGAATTGTTGAAGCCCCTAGCATTTGGAGTTCTTTGGCTTTCGCAGTATTTCATGGCAGTTGACAGGCAACTGGAGTTCTTAAATAAAGATAAATTTCTGACTGCATCTCTGAACTGTTTCCAGACTGAATTCCTCAAGGAAACCAAGAGGAATTCATAAAGTAATCTTAGAGAAAAATTTAAAGACTTATAAATTCGTTAAAAATTTTAAAGAAATTTTTCATTCCTGAAGAAATTTAAACAATTCCCAGCGGAAAATTTGGAGAATTTCCAGAAGGAATCGCTAAAATTAAATCTGAAGCCATGTCTGATGGATTCCAAGAAAAATTATTTGAAACGGCACTCTTAGATGGTTTTGGAAAAAAATATATCTCAAGAAATGCACACCGAAACTTGTAAAGAAATTTGAAATAACTTGAATAAAGCTATTCTATGAGTATTTCCAACAAAATAAGAGCAAACTTTTCATCAAAATCTTTATCTGCAGAAACTTTGGGTGCCCAAGGTAACTAGAAGATCAAGATAGATTGTTACTGCCGACATTTTCGTTGTAAACGTATAGCTGATCCTAGTTAACATCTACAGAGAAATCCCAGTAGAAGATCAACTGGAGGAATGCAGGAAACACATCCAAAATTCTGGAACCATTTGCTGAAGGCATTTCTTGAGCTCTATCGGAACCAGTCTAGAAAATCTGGTAACGAACAAAAGTTGTTTCTGGAGAATTCTCTGGCAAAACCACTTGAGAAATACCGTAAAATCGGGTGTAATTGATCAGAAGGGTGAAATTGATCATCGTATCACACGATTTTATTTATTCGTAATGGAGCATAAATATCAATGTAAGCTGCAGTAAATGAATGTTGTTTGTCGTAACTGTTGTCAAATTGTGTGTTGTGAAGTTTTTTTGCGATGAAGAATGTTTATTACTATGAAAATAATGTAAAAATTTAAAATCATGCACGGTGCAGTATTGATAAACACATATAAACTTATATTTCTAAGCAACGATTTGAACATGGTATAAACCTGAATGTTTGTGAGGGTGCTTGAGATATATCCCTAAACCAGATTTCATCACCAAAACTCGTACCAATTAGTTCACACGGATGAAATAATTGAATTTCTGTTAGATATCATTGAATTCCTTAGGAAATAGCATACATTTAGGCGTTTTCTGCGAAATTTTGTAAATTCAACTAGGCAGCGTCCATTTATTACGTAACGCTAAAATTGAAAATTTTCGACCCCCTCCCCCCCCGTCCGTAACGCTTTTTGTATGAAAATTTTTAAATTTTTGTATGAGCCGTAACGCTTGAGCCTACTCCCCCCCCTCCCCCTAGAGCGTTACGTAATTTGTGGATGCCGCCCTACCTTAATTTCGGGTGAAATTGATCATTTTTCACTGTTTTCTTGGTATGCTTTCTAAAATTTTATCAATACTATAAAACTAAATGTTGGAAAACAAGTACGACGGTGAACCTTATTGGCTCATGCACCGAAATTTTCTAACAAATGTGATGTTAGTGCCAAAAATCAGCTCTAAAATTAAAAATCGGGGAATCCCATTTCGGGGTGAAATTGATCACTTGTCAATGTGATTGTTGTTAGTTTTGAAATTAACTTTACATACTCAATGTGGGCCTCCTAAATTCAAATTTGCTTGCCAAATTCTTAACGAGACAATATTTACGGAAATTTTCAATAATAAAATTTCAAGAATAACGCAAAAACGCCTAAATGTAGGCAATTACCAAAGGATTTCTCTACTTTGTAGCAGAAAATCAAATTTTTCAACAAAACGAGAAAATTGGTAAGAGTTTGGATAGTAAAATCTGTTTTGGAGATATATTTTAAGCATCCTCACAAACTTTCAGGTTAACACCATGTCCAAATCCTTGTTTAGAACTAGAAGTTTATGGATGTCTATCAATTTGACACCAAACTTGATTCTGGAATTTTACATTATTTTCATAAAAATAAACATTCTGTGACACAAAAAACTTCACTATACACAAATATACATTATTTAAGACAAACACCGTTGATTTTCTATAGGCTACAATTAATATGGTGCACTATTAGCAAAAAATAACATCGCGTGACACGGTGATCAATTTCACCCTACTGATCAATTACACCCGAATTTACGGTATTCATTATATATTTAAATATTGCATTGTTAAGAATTTGACAAGCATATTCGGATTCAGGGAGCTCAATTTTATCATGTTGAAAACAAACAAAAGTGGCATTGACAAGTGATCAATTTCACCCCGAAATGAGATCCCCTGATTTTTTATTTTAAAGATATTTGTTCACACTAAAATGACATTTGTTAGAAAATTTCGGTACATGAGTCGATGAGGCTTACCTTCGTACTTGTTTTCCTGCATTTAGTTGTTTGGCATTGTTAACAGTTTAGAAAACAGACTAGAAAAACCGTGAAAAATGATCAATTTCACCCGAAATTACGGTACCTGGATAAATCGCTGTAGGGATCACGGCAAAGATTATTTTGGACAAATTTCTGGTAAAATCTCTGGTGGACTATTCGAGGTATTTCGAGAACGATTCTTGAAAGAATCTCTGGAGGTTTTCCTGGAGGATTTACTGGAGCCCTTTTTAAACTTCCAATATTTTGAATTTTGTCAAAAGCTATAATTCATCAACGATAAAATGTCTCTAACATTTAGGTAAACAACATGAATTATGACTTCCCGAATGATGCCAATTCCTTACATTGTCATTTGTTTCAAATTTGCCCGTAACAGAAACGGTAATCGAACATATTTTGTTTTGTTTGGGCAGTGGTATAGCTAGGATTTTCTGGGCCCGGTGTAGAGTCCAAAATGGGGGCCCTCAAAATTGTAGTGTACGTCGCTAATCCAATATTAACAATCAACATATGGCTGTTCAAGTAATTGAATTCCGTTGATTTGTGATTAAAAAGAGGGAACAGTAAAATTAGTAAAATTTGTAAATCTACGAAGAGTTATATGCCGATTGGGACGACACTTGAAAATACCAATATATTACAAATACGCAGTAGCCACAAGCCTTTATTAGATCCTAGTGCTAATTGAAGATTATGGAGAGAATTTCATGAATATATCTTTGAAGGTGGAATAACTTTAAAGTAGTTCTGAAAAGCAATGATTCGTGTACAAATCTCAAGAGAAATCTATGGACGAAGCCATGAAGAGATTTTCCAAAAGCATTTATTTCAGAGTTTTCCTAATGTAATCCCTCGAGAAATTCTTATCATTATTTCTAATTAACTCCAGCAGGAATTCAATTTCTGGAGGAATTTCAAGACGAAAATCTCTGTGAAAATTCCTGGTATCGATTTTTATTTTGATGATAACACTGGAAGAATTCCTGGAGGAAATTATTGAGGAATCCGTTAAGAAATTCATGATTCCGTTATAGAAGGAGTTTCTGGTAGAATAACTGTAGCGATCCGTGGAGGAATCCCAGGAGAGAATCCACAACAATTCCTGGACGAATCTCGAGAGGACTACTTGGCGATATATTTGTAATCCTTGAATGAAATCCTTGAAGAGTTTGTCCTAGAGTAGTCCCTGAAGAAAGCCTTGAAAATATCTCTGCAAGAATCCTTGTTGAAATATTCCTGGAAGATTCCTTGGATAAGTCTCTGGAAGATTTTCTAAAGAAATCTCCGCAGGAATACAAGAAGATCTCGTTTGAAAAATATTCCTGGAGAAGTCTCCGGAGACATTTCGGAGTATTGCTACGGAATGAGATCTTGGAGGAATCTTTGGTGAAATTTCTGGAAGAATCCCAGTAAAGATTTTACTGGAGGAATCTATGTAGGAACCACTGGAGACATACCTTCAGCAACTCCTGGTGAAATCTCTAGGAGGAAACTTCAAAAGAGTTCCTGGAGAAGTCTCTGAATGAGTCTCTGGAGATATTTCGAAGGGAATTTTTGAAGGAATCTCCGGAGGTTTTCCTGAAGCAACTCTTGATGCCCCATTTGATGTGGTCCCAAAATTTCGAATTCTGTCAAAAATTATGATTCGTCAGCGATAAAATGTCTCTTTAGTTATAAGAAAAAAAAACATGAATTATAGCATGCCGCAAGATGCCGATTCCTAACATTTTCATGTTTTTTTTTTCTAATTTGGTCGTAATGAAAATTGTAATCGGATACAAAAAAAAAATGTTTGGGAGGCCCATATAGCCGTATCAGTTAATGTGCAGCTTTTCAGCAAAACTTAGATGAGAGACATGGGTTCGAATTACACCGGTCGAGGATCTTTTCCCTACAAAGTTACAGCTCCTTTACCGTGCCGAATGACTAAAAATGACCCCAATGCACTATGGTCCAGAAAACAGTTTTAAGCGGAAAGATGCATTTTGAGCTTTAGAATGAAACGTGTGACGGAAACGGTCTTCTGCAAAGTTTGTTGTATTAAGTTATGTCCTTTGTCTGGTATTATTGAAATTGGTCCACTTTGTCATGAGCATGGTGTAACTAACTATATTATTTGCTAAATTTATATTAGAATGCTTCAGCAATGTTAATTTTAAGCAACTTTGCCGAAACAAGTTTTTGTGTATCTCTTAAGGTGAAGATGAATCGAAGCCAAACCTCAAATTTTCAAGAGCACGAATCTGAAGAACCGAACACACGTTTGAGCTGAAAACTTAATCGATTGGTTACCACCACCGAGTAACCAATCGATTAAGTTTTTAGCTTAGATGGATGTTTGGTTTTCCAGATCCGTGCTCATGAAATTTTGAGGTTTGGCTTCAATGCATCTTCACCTTAAATTGATCGATTTAGAGTTTTTTTTTTCCTACGGTGGCGGTGGTCCAAACAAAACTGGTTTTCTGGCTCTAGTGTTTTGAACTCAAATGTCTCATCAAAGTAGCCTATGGAACACTTTTAGAGTTTTGAAAAATGCGTTATTTGATGAAATAAGACACTCGCTATCTCCTTCAGTTTGCGAGTTACTGTTGTTTGCTTACAAAAACATGCTTACTTTGATTGTGAATATGTCTGATTGGGGCAAAAAAAAAAATATTATAATAAATTGAATGTTATATCAAAAAGCTACGGATGTGTTTTTCTTGTAACTCCAATAAAATGCCTAGAAAAACAAAGGATTTTTATCACAAAAACTAACTTTTGAAGTGAAATAGATATCAGCAATCTTATTTTGCATGAAAATTTAAGTTTTCTTAAGTTTTGAAAGTCGTTCATAAACGATATTGACGAAAAGTAAATATTTAAAAAAAAATTAGAGTTGAGAATTGTACCGTTAAGCTACCATTCACCGTGCATTTAAGAAAAATTTGCACTTCAAAAAATTATATAACTTTTCCAAATAATTCGAAGCGTATTAGAATACAACTACGTAGCGTGAAATTATATAATAATCCTGGGAAAAATCTAAAACTAGTGATGCATAACAAAAAAAATACTCAAAAATTATGTTTGAAAATGTCATGTTAAGGTCGCCTCGTACCGTTTTATGTCACCATTTACCGTGCACACTAGTGCACCATTCACCGTGCGTATAGTTTTCGTCATGATTTAATTTTGTATCTTGAAGAAACGTTGTTGATGGAGAAACTATGTTGCTAGAAGTGTGCGCACTTATTTTTAAGAGTACTCAAATCTTCATTTACAATAAAAAACATAAAAAGTTTAAAAATTGGCTAAATAATTATTTTTTCATTGAAATCGTTATAGGAGGTTTGACTGTATTGTCCAAACCATTCCTTATTCACTCAAAAACTAAATATGAAGTAGTTTAATGACGACATAACAATATATCTGATATTACCGAATAATTTCATGCCTTTTACACTAATGCACGGTAATAGGAACCATATATATTGAAAAGGATCCATTCACCGTGCATTTGGGTTTCGACTGAAACACAATAAAAAAAATCTAATTTGCAGAAAATCTCATTGCTCATACGATGAAATACATTTTACTAATAGTATCCACAGTGAAAACTTGTTGGAATTTTGAAAAATGTCATACTCTGTCGTTAAAATGAAAAATGTGAACTTTTGGCGTTTCTACTAAGAGTGTTAAAAAATCTCATTATCAAACAGAATTCACATGATTTTGATTACATAAACTAGGTTTTTCAAAATGCTTTGTAACGAAAACTACTACATTTCATCAGTTTTATCTTAATTTGCTGACAAAAGCATAATTTGTGAAAATTGTATGAATATTCTGTAGGAATTTGTATATATGCACGGTGAATGGAGGCCGCACGGTGACTGGTGACTTAACGGTACGATGATTGGGGAAAAGTGCTTTAGATTGGTTTAATTTTGAGCTGAAAAAAACTTTTTTTGTCAAAGTTGATCACTGCCCATAACTGCAAAACAGTCACATTCGACATTTTTGACAAATTGGAGTTAATACCATGTAGAGTCATTAAATGACAAATAGTTTCGATCAATTTACTGATTGATTGATGATTAAGTTGATCGAAAGTATTTGTCATTTGATGACTCTCCATGGTATTAACTCCAATTTGTCAAAAATGTCGAATGTTACTGTTTTACAGTTATGGGCCGATCAGTTGATCAGAGTTGACGTTTTATATATTTGTCTAAGAGTATGTACCATTATTTTTGCAAATAAGAATATTTATTTTATAACACCGAACAAAAGCTTATATTTTTATAAACAATTTTGTGAGAAATCGTTTTGTCTAAAATTTCATTTTCATGCTCAAATTGCAAAATAATAAAAATACACATACGATGAAAATTTTCGAAAAAGTTTTATTGTCCCTTCTTTTTTATTTCAGATTTCTCGTCAGATTAGCCTGAAAACAACTTTTAGAACTTAAGAAACTGCAAATTTTCATGCAAAATAAGGTAGGTGTACCAGTTATGGACATGGTGATTCCCTATTTCGCCATACGTAATTCTAATTACTATAAGTCTTAAAATTTTGAAAAAAATTGTGTGTTTTAGTAGTTAGATTTAAGATATATCTTGATGTTAAAACATCCAACAAGATTAAAAATGTGAAAGTTATCATAATTTCACATATGACCAAATAGGGAACCATTATGGCCATAACTGGTACACTTTCCCTAGTTGTTGATATCTATTTTAGAACAAAAGTTATTGAAGTTTTGTGTTAGAAATCGTAAGATTAAAAATAGATGTTAGATGTGACAGATAAAATTGGTGAAAATGGTTTCTTGTATAAAAAGTACTTTTGAATTTTTAAAAACGGATGATAACTTTTTTGCTATTTTTCCAAGGGTAGAAGCACCGGTTTTGGCCATTGATTCAAAACATAAGTAAAAAATAAAACATTTTCCTCATAATTTTAACTCCCATATACTTAATTTGGCCGGGGTACTCCTAATTTGGCCACTCCCATAAAAACCCAGACAACCAAAATGTACGTATAACGAAATCACCTGGAGGCACTTATAAGAGATGCAAAATTTCACTTATAAGATGTCGCGAAAAGGCCTTCTACGTACAAAAGCGGAGGTGATGAATAATAGCATACCGTAAAATCGGGTGTAATTGATCATCGTATCACACGATTTTATTTATTGGTAATGGAGCACAAATATCAATGTAAGCTGCAGTAAATGAACGTTGTTTGTCGTAACTATTGTCGAATTGTGTGTTGTGAAGTTTTTTGCGTTAAAGAATGTTTATTACTATGAAAATAATGTAAAATTTCAAAATCATGCACGGTGAAGTATTGACAAACACCTATGAACTTCTATTTCTAAGCAAGGATTTAAACATGGTATAAACCTGAAAGTTTATGAGGATGCTTGAGATATATTACCAAACCAGATGTCATCACCAAAACTCGTACCAATTAGCTCATATGGTTGAAATAATTGAATTTTTTTAGATATCATTGAATTCCTTAGGAAATTGCATACATTTAGGCGTTTTCCGCATAATTCTTGAAATTTAACTATTCGTTATTTATATAAATATTACATTATTAAGAATTCGACAAGCATATTCGGATTCAGGGAGCTTAAATTTATCATGTAGAGTTGTTTTGAAATCTAACAATAATGGCATTGCAAGTGATCAATTTCACCCCGAAATAAGATCCCCTGATTTTTTATTTTAGAGATATTTGTTAACACTAAAATAACATATGTTAGAAAACTTCGATACATGAGTCGATGAGGTTCACCTTTGTACTAGTTTTCCTGCATTTAGTTGTTTGGCTTTGTTAATATTATAGAAAACAGACTAGAAAAAACGTGAAAAATGACCAATTTCACCCGAAATTACGGTACAATGCGAGTGCATTAAAAAACCAACGGAACTAACCTGTGATCTTATGCGACTTAACTTATGATAACAAATGTTGATTTGACAGCTGCTACGGATTGATTCGACTAACAATGTACGAATGTACGGGACGAAACAAAATGTTAAATGAACCCAGAAAAAAAAAGCGTTTTATGCGAGGAAACTCATTAATCTGACGATTTTATTCACTGTGTTTTGCGGGTTTAATGTAATTTGTATGAATAAACGAGTTACTACGTGAACCTTTCGACTTCTTGTTGTCTGGAAATCAACTTGATTGGCCAATTTAGGAACCAAAATTAAATCTCTGGCCAAAACTGGTTCTGGTCTGGCCTATATTGACCCACGAGATTTCCAAAGCGAAAAAAAAAAGATTTTTACTCTGTTTTAATATGGATAATATGGATTGAAAGCTTACATTTGACATATTTGAAGAAGTATTTGTAATGGCTGGCCAAAACGGGTGCTTTTAGCCTAGTCAATTTACATATTTTCACCTTTGTCTATCTTCTGTCAGATATAGTCGGCTTCTTGTCTCATATCAATGCGACAATTTAAAATGACCTGGGGAAAAAGAAACATAGTATCGTAAATTCTTCAATAATTTATATCTTCAATCCCAAAATCAGTGGCATTACAATAGCTTGATAATGAAAGTTTTGAAGACCAGAAATATCCAAATATGCGTTCAGTCAGAGTGGACCAAGTGACAATCTTGAGTGCCGGCCAAAATATACTGGTCCAATGAGCAGGTTCTAGGACATTCCATACAGACATAACAGAACTACTACTAATTTCTATCTATTTTCACAAGTTTTGCACTTGGTTCACTCTGACAATTTAGTAATAAGGTGATACAATTTCCTTAAGTATTTAGCATACAACTCTTTTCTGTGATTGATAAAATATAAACGCGGTTATAAAGTTCAACTCATCAGCTCAAGTCAAGTTAAAAATCTAAATTGATATTCTCTAAATTACATCGTCATGGTTCAATTGGCACATCATTGTGGTGTAAACAGCACTTGCAAAATTTATGTTCGTTGACAGAATTTTGCACTCCTTCAACTTTCCGCAAATTCCTACCATGCTGCATCGACGTAATCCGACGCGTTGGTAAATCCACGCTTTCTGTTTAATCGTCCAAATTTATCAACAACCCTAGCGATTTCAAAGTCCACCCATTGCTGGAAATAGTACACCACTCTCCTCAACTGACCCAGGTATCCCAGACATTGAAGCAGATCGCATTCCTGGTAGTACGTGAAACTCGTGTCATCATTGAAGTTAAACATAAAATTCTCACCATTTCACTGGGGTCCCCATACTGGTGGTTGTGGCCGCCCCGCGGAAGCCCTAGGCCAAGGGCTCTCTCCGGGTACTCCCTAGCAGCAAATCGTAGCCAGCTTTAGGCGGCTGCTGTCCTAAGCTGAAATTTGAACTCCCTCAACTCTGGCTGGCTGTCTCGGAACAGCGCTGTTTTTTTTTTTGTTGGACACTTTTGCACTGGACTTGGCTGATGGCACTTTTGCACCGGACTTATTCCCTCACGGACCGTTCCCGACACGACACTACCTTCCAAAGCACTCCAACGGTTTTTTTAATGTGATGATTCCAGCACTAATTGATCTTCAAATTCTATGCACTCGTCTTCGTTGTCGTCGTTTGGTTCGGGGGTCACTATGCTAGAGAATTGGATCTTCGCTATTTTTAAATCGCTTGGGAAAACAAATGTCAACACCGTAACACCTCGGATTTGGAATTCTTCGGCCGTGTGTTCCGCTGTCTTCTCCTCGAGAAAAAGAAGGAAAAAAAGCCTTAAACTAAACACAAATTTAGGAACTTCACTAATAATAATTTATGCGTTTCCTTTCGCTTCACGGTTTTTCCCGCGCCAGCGCCGGCGATTTTCGTGATTTTCTCTTATTCCCTAATTTCACGCTTTTTTCCTCTCTGTTGGGTCCAGCGGTGGTGATCTTGCCGTGGCAAGTGAAAAGGTTCGCTCGAGGCGAAGACAGCAGAGGGCCGTTCCTTGTGCCACGATTTGTTCTTACTTCTGGTTGCCTACGGCTCTCTTCTACGTCCTATCGAGTCGAGTCGGCTCTCTACGACGCGGCCACTTTCGATCTAGCGCGTCCGATCGTTCACAGCTTACTGACTGTCGGATCTTGGAAATTTTAATATTCCCGCCCGTTGTTGACGATCGCTGCTTCTTCGGGACCCCGGTTCGGGCTCCGGAACGAAGCGAGCCGCGAAGAATCGCCGGCTTAAGGAACCGCGAGCACGTGGGGGTGATCGAAATGAATGAACAAATTTAGCCTGCATTTTTTTTTAACAATGCATACAAAATCCAATAGTTTCTAACCAAACTATTCGAAAAAAAATTTAAAAGTGAAATGTTCTGAATAAAACTCAGCATTTCAGTAGGTACGTGAAATTGGACTGTGAAAATGTGATTTAGATTTACAATATTCTAAGACAATTGTATGTTTTTTTTTTAAATCTACCGGAAATCTCCAGAGACATTTGCGTAAATAGAATCAAAGCACATCAGTGCGCATCGTACCTTCGTGCTGTGCGTACACGAATTCTCTCTGCTCTTGGAAGTTTTCTTAAAAACTACCTAAAGCAATAAAACAGTACTTTTCAGTGCTACACAAACAGTACTTTTCAGTGCTAAAATTAAAAACGGTACTTTTCAGTGCTACTTAAACAGTACTTTTCAGTGCTATTTTTTCTACTATTGATCCCTTTACGATCCTTGTTTGGACCCGTGCCTTCGATTTTTCGTTGGACCCGTTGGCGAAAGCTAGCGGTGGTAATCCTTCTTGGACACCGTCTAGGGAAAAAACCTCTCGAAGGTCACGTCTTTCTCGTTTATTAACTAAACATGGTATCAACAACTAACAAAAGGAAGGGTGAATCTCTGAATTCACTACTTCCTTCCAAAAAAGTGGGTTTTAAAACTGTCACTACACGTGGCAAGAATGGAAGAAAGGACGCTTCCCCGGAATGCGAAGTTTCTTCCAAGGGTGAAATGAATAATTGTATTGAAATGAGCAATCAGTTCGATGCTCTAGACAAATTTTCCGAACACCAAATCGAAGCAGCCTCTAGCCCAGGCTCTCTGATTCAAGTGAGGAAGCAAAGAGTGCCGCCTATCGTGGTCAGTTGTTCCGAATTTGGGGGATTTAGGCAGGAGATCTTGAACTCCATTAGGGGAATCAAGGTTTCCTTCCAAATCGCAAAGAAAGGAGACTGTCGCGTTTTGCCGGAAACTCTTAAAGATCGCGAACTTCTTCTCAGATATCTTGAAGAGAAGAAGCACAAATTTTTTACTTATGACGACAAAACTGAACGTTTGTTCAAAGTCGTCTTGAAAGGTCTCTCAAGTGACTATAAGTCACCTGAAGAGATCAAAAATGGAATAAATGATTTACTTGGATTTTCCCCAGTCCAAGTAATCATTATGAAAAAGAGAACCCAATCTGGCATTGTTCGGAAAGGGCTTTCTCAAGAATATTATTTAGTTCACTTTAACAAAAAAGAACTAAATAATATTAAAGCTTTAGAAAAAGCTAAACTTATGTTCGATGTCCGTGTGACATGGGAACATTTCCAGAAACCTGGAGGAAATTACCAGAACCCCACTCAGTGCCGTCGGTGCCAAAAGTGGGGTCATGGTACAAAAAATTGTCGCATGGATGCTAAATGCATGATTTGCGGAGGTTCTTCTCACGCTAAGGACGACTGTCCTGTGAAAGAAGATACCACAAAATTTCAATGCGCCAATTGCAAGGGCCCTCACAAAGCTAACTTTTGGGAATGCATTTCACGCAAAAGAGTCGTTGAGGCTCGTGCCAAGCAGATGAAGGATAATATCCGTTACGATAACGGTCGTTTCCGGAATTTGCCTGGTAGAGTATCGAACAATGCTCATTTTTCAGTTAACGATCGCTTGATTAGGAATCATACCTATCAGGTGGATTATAGTCATGCTCATTCACAAACTAATTTTAATCCGTCGGGTAGCCGTTCGAATCTTTAAATTTCGAATGTATCTACCCACGGTAAATCCTTTGCCGATATCGTAGCAGGTAATTTGAACTCTTCCCCTGCTCGTTCCATGAGTACCCATTCTACTTGTTTCAAATCAAATGGAAAAAACCCTACCGCCACAGGTAACTCCTACCCCGCTTCTTCGTCTACCGAAAATTCCAATGGGAAATCATCAGATGATATGTCTGCCTCTGATTTTAATTTTCTAACTGAACAATTGAATCTAATGATTGATGCAATGTTCAAAGCCACCACTATGACTGAAGCAGTCCAAGTAGGTGTAAAATTTACAAATAAAATTGTTATTGGATTACGTTTTTCTAATGGATCCAAATAATAATTTAAATATTTTAAATTGGAATGCTCGTTCTCTGAATGGTAAAGAGGATGAGCTGTTTAATTTTCTTACAGCTAATAACGTGCATATAGCAGTTATTACCGAAACTTATTTAAAACCTGGATCCAAATTTAAAAAAGATCCTAACTTTTTTATTTATCGTAATGATCGACTTGATGGGGCATGTGGGGGAGTTGCAATCATCATTCATAGGCGTATAAAACATCAACTGTTTTCGTCATTTGAAACTAAAGTTTTTGAAACTTTAGGTGTTTCTGTTGAAACACAGTTTGGTAAATATACTTTCATAGCTGCCTATTTGCCTTTTCAATGCTCTGGACAGCAAGTTAATTGGCTTCAAACTGACTTGCGAAAATTAACTCGCAATAAGTCAAAATTTTTTGTCATTGGTGACTTTAATGCCAAACATCGGTCATGGAATAATTCTCAAAGTAATTCCAACGGCAGAATTTTATTTGATGAGTGCTCTTCAGGGTATTTCTCAATTCAATACCCTGATAGCCCTACATGTTTTTCCTCTTCTAGAAATCCATCTACGATTGACTTGGTCTTAACCGACTCTAGTCATCTTTGTAGCCAATTAGTTACTCATGCTGATTTTGATTCTGATCATGTCCCTGTTACATTTCAAATATCGCATGAAGCGATTCTCAATCCTATCAGCTCCACTTTCAATTATTTACGAGCCGACTGGAATATATATGAAACGTATGTTGACTCTAATCTTGATGTTAACATTTCTTTAGAAACTAAAATTGATATTGACAATGCTCTTGAAACTTTAACAAATTCCATTGTTGAAGCCAGAAACATTGCAATTCCAAAATGTGAAGTAAAATTTGAATCCGTGATTATAGACGATGATCTTAAACTCTTGATCCGTCTTAAAAACGTGAGGAGAAGGCAATTTCAACGCACTCGTGATCCTGCTATGAAAATTATATGGCAGGATTTGCAGAAAGAAATCAAGAAACGTTTTGCAGATTTAAGAAACAAAAATTTTGAAAATAAAATTTCTCAATTGGACCCCGGCTCTAAGCCCTTTTGGAAATTATCTAAAATCTTGAAAAAACCTCAGAAGCCTATACCGGCATTGAAAGAGGAAAACAAATTATTACTAACTAATTGCGAAAAAGCTCAAAAACTTGCTATGCAGTTTGAAAATGCGCACAATTTTAATTTAGGACTTACTAGTCCAATTGAAAATGAAGTTACTCAGGAGTTCGAAAATATTCTCAATCAAGAGAACGTTTTCGAAAATGCCTGGGAGACTGATTTGGAAGAAGTGAGAACTATTATTAAAAAATTCAAAAATATGAAAGCTCCTGGCGATGATGGAATTTTCTACATCCTCATCAAGAAACTTCCAGAAAGTAGCTTATCATTTTTAGTTGATATATTTAACAAATGTTTTCAATTAGCATATTTTCCTGACAAATGGAAAAATGCTAAGGTTGTTCCAATTTTAAAACCAGACAAAAATCCTGCAGAAGCTTCTAGCTATCGTCCAATCAGTTTGCTTTCCTCCATCAGTAAACTTTTTGAAAAGGTTATTTTGAACAGAATGATGGCCCACATCAACGAGAATTCAATTTTTGCCAATGAACAGTTCGGATTCCGCCATGGACATTCGACCACTCATCAACTTTTACGTGTAACAAATTTGATCCGTTCCAACAAATCTGAAGGCTACTCTACTGGTCTTGCTCTTCTAGACATAGAAAAAGCATTCGACAGTGTTTGGCATGAAGGTTTGATTGTTAAATTGAAAAATTTTAATTTTCCAACATACATTGTTAGAATAATTCAAAGTTATCTGTCAAATCGTACACTTCAGGTTAATTATCAGAACTCCAGATCTGAAAGACTTCCTGTAAGAGCTGGTGTTCCCCAAGGCAGCATTTTGGGACCAATATTATACAATATTTTCACATCTGACTTACCTGAGTTACCTCAGGGATGTCAAAAATCTTTGTTTGCGGATGACACAGGCCTCTCCGCCAAAGGTCGAAGCCTGCGTGTCATCTGTAGTCGATTGCAAAAAAGTTTGGATATTTTTTCTTCATACTTGCAAAAATGGAAGATTTCTCCTAATGCTTCCAAAACTCAACTAATAATATTCCCACATAAACCAAAAGCTCTTTATTTGAAACCTTCAAGTAGACATGTTGTCACGATGAGAGGGGTTCCAATAAATTGGTCAGATGAAGTTAAGTATCTAGGACTCATGCTAGATAAGAATTTAACTTCCAAAAATCACATTGAGGGCATTCAAGCCAAATGTAACAAATATGTAAAATGTCTCTATCCCCTTATTAATAGAAAATCAAAACTTTGTCTTAAGAACAAGCTTTTGATATTCAAACAAATTTTCAGGCCAGCCATGTTGTATGCTGTACCAATATGGACTAGCTGTTGTAATACCAGGAAGAAAGCTCTGCAGAGAATTCAAAATAAAATTTTGAAAATGATTCTGAGGCTTCCTCCCTGGTATAGTACCAATGAGTTACATAGGATATCCAATGTTGAAACATTGGAACAAATGTCAAATAAAATAATCAATAATTTCAGGCAAAAATCATTACAATCTTCTATTGCCACGATTAATGCGTTATATGTTTAGGTTAAGTTAGGTTAAGTATATTAAAAACTTTTTTTTTCTCTTATAAGCAGGTGAAATCAACTCACCTGTAAAAAATCTGAACTGCTACGGCAAATGAAATGTAATATGTTGTTAACAAAATGTTAATAAAATCTTAGATTTGTTTTACCAAATTAGGATGATAGTGTTGTCTAATAACACAGAACACCTAGATATAAGAAATAATGAATGTAATGTTTGGAATGATACTAATAAAGGAATTAAAAAAAAAAAAAAAAAAAAAAAAAAAAAAAAAAAAAAAAAAAAAAAAAATCAAAGCACATGATATTGTAGATGCACTAAGAAGTCTAGATGTATTCAAAGGTGCTGGACCTGACTCCACTTGTATTTTTGAAAAAGTTATGAGCAGAACTTGCATCTCCGCTATTTTGGTTCTACAATATGTCTTTGGAATCAGGTAGTTTCCCTGAAACATGGAAACGCTCGATTTTAGTGTCGATCTTTAAAATCGGCACAGAAACCTAAGAAATTAACGTGGGATATCTACCATCTCTTGCATGTCTAAGATTTTCGAGGCCATGATTAATAAAGCTTTATTCAATATGGTAAAAATAGAATAACTCATACTCAGCATGGTTTTTTTTTTCAAAGGATTCTCAGCATGTACAAACTTGCTCGAATTCATAAATCATTCTTTAACAGCCATGGATAATGGTAATTACGTGGAAGCTCTCTGTACAGATTTCAGTAATACTTTCGACCGCATGTTGCTTTTCAAGTTATAAAACATAGGATTTCATCACACTGTCTTAAATGGGTAGAATCGCATCTTTCTAATCGTCAATAAATTAGTTAGATACAAAGGAGAAAAATCTTTTTCAATTCAAGTTACATCGGGAGCTCCTTCAAGGGTTATTTTTTATTTTGTACGTTAACGACATTTCCTTCATTCTCAAAAAAGTGAAAACTCTCATATATGTTGATGACACGAAACTGTTCCTGAAATAGTAAATAAGATATTCATACTGTTCAAAATGAAATTAACGTGTTCTATATATAGTGCAATAGAAGCCTTCTCCAATTGTACGTGAAAAAAAAAATGTAATTCTATATCCTTTAGTAGAAAAGGTAATACGCCCAATATAACAATTTATTTAGGGCGAATCAACTAGTAGAAAAATGCGTGTGAATAAGAGATTTAGGAGTGGTTTTAGATTTCTAACTTACTTTCATAGATCATTACATAGGCTGACCATAAGCTAACCAGATCAAAACGGGACAAATAAAAAAACAAAAACGGGACAATTTTAAAAGACATAGACTATGCGATTGTTCTACTTTTCCCCGAATTTCAGTTCCCCGAATGTCCCGTTTCTCCGAAGCCATTTCCCCGAATGACCCTTTCCTTTGTAAAGCAATGCAGCTCAAAAAAGTGGAACAATAGTCTTTACCCTAGCAGGCGAAAAAAGCTAAGCAATAGCAAATTTGGATATGGACATACAAAAGTGATATTAACTTAAAAGATATAAGAGATAAAAGATCCGAAAACAATATCTAAAATTTAACCCTGGAATACTATTAGCATATCATATTTAGCTTTCATAAGATCTCACCAATATCAGCGAGATATTCCTTAGATCTTCCAACATCAAATTTAGCTATGGCTCAGAAGTTCCAGGATTAAAATTTTGATATTATCTTCAGATCTTTTATCTTTTATGACAATCAAATCAATATCTCGATTTAATGGTCAGAACTTTGCTTCTGCTCGTGTAGTGAGATAGTGTTAAGTTAGAAAGATCGATAAGCTGCCAAAGAAGGAGATGTTTGAACATTCTCGATTAAATACATATTGTTCACCACCTTGAAACGCGAAAGGTTATGACAATTATGAGTGTTAGAACTTTTCAGAGAACTGAGCTATTCGGGGAAACGGGGTTTCCAGGGAACTAGCATAATAAGAATTGGCGTTTGGAGAACGGCATTTGGGAAACCGCCATTCGAGGGAAAGTAGCAGAACCCAGATTATGCAGTCCAAAGCATGTATTCAATAAAAATCACTTAAGAACCTTTAAGCGCATTCTTTGATTTCCAAAAAGCAGCGTTTTTAAGAATTCCCTAGAAAAAATCGTTACACTTTTCAATTTTTCAAATTCAAACGTAAATTTTTCCAATATTTCATTACTTTACTGATAAAAGCTAAGTAATTCACTTTACTTTTTAAGCAGTTAATCCAATGAATTGCGTATCAGAAGTAAATACATAGTTGTTCTTTTTCATTTTAGGTATTATACGAATAATTATCTTATGAAGATCCGTATTTTGGAAATCCGCCAAAATGTGGCATAAATATGAGTAAAGAAACGCAAAAAGTTAAGCAGAATCATGTACGGATCAAGTTTAACTCTGTTTGAGAAACTAATAATTGCTTGGAAAATAGATGAGTAAGACAATAAACTCTGAAATAATTCTAACAACTTTTTGGCATGTTGTTATTTTAATTTTTTACTGGTGTTGAAAATTATGTGCCAGTTCTCCATTTCCTAAAATACGGGACAATTCATTTTCCATAAAACGACGGGACAGCCCGTCGAGGAGATGAAAACGGTACTGTACCGTTAAATACGGTACGTATAGTCAGCCTAATTATAATACAATTAAAGATTGGAACGCGAAAAAATTGGTCGACAATAAGTCATATATTTTAGTCAAAATTTATAATTCAATTTGTTTTCTTGTTGTAGCTGAATTCATATATTTAAAGAAGAAAAAGTTTGTTTATTATTTTGGTTTGCCAAATCCGAACTGCCGTGCCTTCAGGTTAACCCCTTCCATGAAATTTGGCACAGTGGTCTCATCGTCCTTATTCGCCGCCGAACGTCAGTTTGGATTAATCTGTTGCTCGTTTTCCATGGGTTTATTGGATTTTTAGAAATTTCATCTAATCATGGCCCAATACCGTTCGATAGGGCGGAAATCTGGGCTGTTGGGCTGTCTTTGAGTACTAAAACCACGTTGTTCGCATCGTACCACTCGATTGTCTTTTTCCCATAGTGGTAGCTCGCCAACTCTGGCCAGAACAGCACAAATCTATTATGTTACTTCATGAATAACAGCTTATTCAAGGCACTCCTAGACGTAGATTTCTTGATTGATGGTTCTTGTAGTGATGAAAATGACACATTTTATATCACACGTGCCTATGGCATGCCGGACGAGGTTTTGTTTTGAGAATTTTGATAGTTTGATAGCTTTGAAATTCCTTTGATAGGTATGAAATTTCTGTCCCGGAAGCTGTTTGAAATCTGCCTTTCATGCGAGAACGTTGGATTCTCTTGCAGCGCGAGAAACATTTTGATAAACTGCCTCTCTTACTTAGGCGACATTTTGAAAACTGAAAAGCAAAAAGGTAATACTCTTCATAGCAACCAATTTATATACACTAACCACGGTGTACTATATTAAGAAGGTGATATATTCCGAAAGCTGACAGCTACTTTGCGACGTCATTCCTATCCACCTCAACAAATTTGCGAAAATAAATGATCTAGTGGTCCGGAAGGTATATGGTACGATAGGAGTGACGTCACATGTACACTCCCGTGCATAAGTTTGGGTTCACCCCCTAAAAAAACATACAAAAGTGTTCAGTCCATATCTCTGTGATTACACGTCCAATTGAAACTCGCTTAATCGCATTCGAAAGGCAAAGAGTTATTCTTACTTCGTATGTATTTTTCCAAAAACATTTTTTGAATTTTGTATACTAAATTTTTACTTAAAGTTGTGACATTTTTCAAAAAACACACTGAAAAATCATACCCAATTTCTTCAGCATTGGATCGACCATAATTTCAAATCAAAGTATCATTAGAATCGTAATCTTATATTCTTTGAAGAGACCCCACCAAATTTTGGCGAAAAAATCTGGAAAGTATTCAAAATCATTGAAACAGCCAGTCAAGTCATCGTGCAAAAGTTTGGGTTCACCCCTCTGTATGATGCAAATCGTGCAAAAGTTTGGGTACACCTGAGCCGCACGCACATCATATCAAAATCTCTGCCATTTTTCAACCGTTTTAAAAAATGTAAAGCTTTTTTGAGCGCAAATAATGGCGCGTACATGATTGGTTTGAGATTTCACAGATTTAGGTAAGTTCAGATGAACCCAAACTTTTGCACGATACACCATACTGAGGGGTGAACCCAAACTTTTGCACGATGACTTGACTGACTGTTTCATTGATTTTGAATACTTGCCAGATTTTTCCGCCAAAATGTCGTGGGGTCTCTTCAAAGAATATAGGGGGAGATCCCCCAGTACCGGACACTTAAGCCACTAAATTCATAATTCGAAAAATATTGATTTTATGGGCTCGTGTTACCCATTTATGATAAATATTATCATTTTTATAGTGTACAAAAATAAATTTGAAAATATAAATATGAATTTTGACACTGCATTTTGATGATGAATTTTAGTACCAAATTGATCGATCTCGAAAGGTGGCACCCAATACCGGACACGATTTGGAAATGCCTCGAATTCTGTAAATTTGAACATCATTGAATGTGTACACTATAGGAATAGTTTATAATTACCAATTCAATGCATTTGCAACATTTACAAGAATAATTTGAGTTTTTCTTAGTTTGCAAGATGCCCATCAAAAACCTCTTTCATGAAAAATAGCACATTTTACGATGATGTTCTGAATGTTCATTCTTCTTAGTTTTATTGCATGTTTGATACCATGATCGACGGAACCCATGAAAAATGAAGGTATTCTGAGACACTGATGCAATTATTACAAAGATATCATATAACAAATCATGCTGTCCGAAACTGAGGGACAGTAGGTGCTTAACCAAAATTGTAATCTGTCCATATTTAGTTCAATTACGGTACAAAATACATTCACACTATCAAATAAGGATTATGTTCGATCATGCTTACAGCATAGCATAGCATAGCATAGCATAGACTGACTGTACATGTCAATGGTTGCTACTCCGTGATTGATCGGAACTGGTAAGAATTGCACTACGATCCAAATGAATAAGGGATGGGAGTTTCCGCTTACTCTCGAAGTGCAATTTTAGCAGATCTAATATTATTGATCAATAACGGCGCCGGCCAAGTCCTTACAGTCAGTTGGGATGGGGAAGGAATGTTAGGGTGTAATGATTGTTGCTTCTAGAGACCGAGAATACCTCTGCATCTCCACAATCACCACGGGAAGGGTGTTTATTAGTGAGGGAGGAAAAGATCTGGGAGTCACCTCTGGTCGGTGATGCGATCCATGGACAAGGGGGAAATATACGACTTGTATTTAAAGCTAGTTTTGTATTTTTGTCTCGAGAAGTTTTTGGAAAAATACGTCAACATCTATAATGTCGAACAATTCAAAAGACGTTTTTATTAATGACGAAAACTGAAAATTACATGTATATATTTTAACTTATATGAAACAGGAATAATGCCGACACTTGTAGTGACGAACCATACATAGTTTGTTTGAAAATATTACTGTGTTTGAGTATTACTGTGCATTTTGTCTCGATATGGTAGAAGTTTTAGAAAATACGTCAACATTCACAATGTCGAACAATTCAAAAGATTTTTTTTAATAAATAATTTTTAATAATGTCAAAAAGAGAAAAATATATGTATATTCAAATTGTATAAGAAAAAAGCATAATGCCGACACATATAGTGACGAACCATACAAAGTTTGTTTTAATATTACATAAAAGTTACGCTTTCAAGAAAATATGTGTTATCATAAGCATGAAACGAACTCACCAGTTGGTAATCCATTCTCGACTGAACACAAAACTGACACTGACAGCAAAACTTCTTGGCGTCCCGAAAATAAACCGTCTTGCTTGGGCCTTCCCAAATACGTACCCAGCAAGACGCTCCAAAACAGGTGAAAAAAAAAAATCTCCGGCGACGAAAACACGCGCGAATCCGTCAGCAAAATCAATCGGACGACGCAAAACCGAACTGTCCTGCTTGGGCTTCACGAAGCACTACCCAGCAAGACGCTCCAAAACAGGGGGAAAAAATTCTCCGGCAACGAAAACGCGCGAATCCGTCACCAAAATCAATCGGACGACGCAAAACCGAACTGTCTTGCTTGGTCTTCACAAAGCACTCTATGTTCGATCATGCTTACAGGATCCAAAGTATTTTTTCATATTCAAAATATTTACTAAAGAGGCTCAAAATTAAGTGGATACGTCAACTTTTTTAAGATTTTCAAACTTTTGTCCATTTAAAAAAAAAGCATGCATATTTTAAGGATGTGTTATTCTACGCAAACATTAGTCTACATAAAAGCTTTCTTTTCTACTAATACACCATCTTGATTGGACCATGATTTCTCAATGTTTCGACTTTGTCCGGTATTGGGTGCTGTCCGGCACTGGGGGATCTCCCCCTAAGATTACAATTCTAATGACACTTTGATTTAAAATTATGGTCGACCCAATGCTGAGGAAATTAGGTATGATTTTTCAATGTGTTTTTTGAAAAGTGTCACAATTTTGAATAAAAATTTAGTATACAAAATTCAAAAAATGTTTTTGGAAAAAAACATACGAAGTAAGAATAACTCTTTGCCTTTCGAATGCGGCTTAAAGAGTTTCAATTGGACGTGCAATCACAGAGATATGGACAGAACACTTTTGTATACAATCAAACTTGATATTTACTTCAGTAGAGAGCCTGCCTTGTTAATTTTTATGCCGTGAAGTACAACATGCTCTTGTGCCACAGCCTACTTGGTTGAAGAATCTGAGCCGATATTACCAAAGGATGATCACGTGGGTACTTTCGAAATACGTTTGTGCTAATAGAGTTAATACAGTTGAAACGGCATTTTTCGTAATAGCATACAACATTTTTTGCAATTTATCATTGCAATAGGCTGTTTCATCACGTCAATCTGTCATAAAACGGCCTACTTTTCTGCACTGAACTGTACAATGTGGTAATAGTCATTACGCAACTAACACTAGTGGTGTAATGATTCATTACGCAACGCATTCTCATTACACAACTGTTTTGAGTTGCTCAATGAATTACACAACAATTTTTGTTTCACCACTGGACTGCGAAGTGCGGTCTCTTAAGTGCGAAAGGGTTAATAAAAGTGCGGGATTGCATTGAACTCTGTTGGTGTCTTCAAAGCACTTATTCTTTGATTTGTGAAGAATAAGTCCTCCGAAGACACCTACCGGATTTGATGCAATTACGCACTTTTATTAGTGTTTCCGCACTAGTAAAAACTTCTGCGATAGTCTAGTGGTGAAAGAAACGCGCAATGCCTTCAATTGGTCTTCCACGAAATTGCAAACAATTTTGTACGCAACTCGTTGCGGAACTCGAGTTTTACAGCACTCGTCATAATTATTCAACTCGGATAGCCTCGTTGGATAAATGTACGACTCGTACTGCAAAAATCATCATTCTGCAACTTGTTGCGTAAACTACTAGTATGTAACTCGTTGCAAAACTAGATTTTTTCAGCACTCGTTGAATTTATCCAACTATGCGAGCCTCGTTGGATAAATGTACAACTCGTGTTGAAAAAATCATAATTTTGCAACTTGTTGTGTAAATAACTATTTCGCAACTCCGTTGCAAATCAAACAACTTTTCATCAAAAAAAAGAACAACATAACGGAATTCTTTTGCTAGCAGCTGCTGAAAAGTGCTACTCGGTTCTGAAAAGTAGCTCTTTTCAGTATTATTTTTGGAAGCTTGCCCGCATGCCATTGCATCTGGTTATAAATCAATTGTGCGATCCGAATCCGACATAGCCTGGCGATTCTGATCCAGCATTCGTAGAGAAGTCAGCAGTCAGCTAGAGTCATGGGCGTAGCCAGAGGAGGGCAGAGGAAGGCCGTAGACCAACCCCCCCCCCTTAGTTTCTCTTTTATTCCTGAGTAAACTCCAGTAATTGCTTGAAATTTATGAATAACTTCAAAAATTCTAAATTTCTAAAAAATTTCAAATTCCTTATTTTATATATTCTTGATGAAAATTAACTTTAGACCAAACAATGGTCTAAGAATATCGCTTAGAACTCCTCCAAGAACCTATAGCTTTTTCATAATTTACACCAAATTGAATGTTTTTGATCATTCTGAGAAATTTAACCAGAAACTGCGAAGAGAAGAATTTTTCGACGAATATCTCCAAATATCGCATTGTCTTAGTCAAGGATTTCCCGAGAAATTGATTAAAGCATTCTTCATGATTCTTATTTTAAATAGTTTGGATACAATCATACAAATTTCTCCAGAAATACCTTGTGAGCTTGAAGAAGTTTGCAGAGTACCTCCCATAATTTTAATTTGTGTAGGAATAGGATCCTAAAATGTTTAATGAAATCTTGTTTTTATTTAATAACAAGCAATTTTTTCCGCTCAAATATCGTTTATATCATATATAAACTTTAATTTAAAATTTTGGTCCATAAATGAACCTTGACACTTTTGATCATGTTTGACGTTCGCTCAATCGACAAAAACACCACAAGGCTTTTAGTTTCAACTCTCAGGTTTTAACACTGGGGTTGTTCCTATCTGACATTTCGGAAGGGACATGGAAAACAAAATACACCCAAAACTTGAGTTTAGGGCAAGGGGTGTGACAAAATCTAAAGAAAGCTAAAAAAATGTTTTTTGGACTTAAGTAAACGAAAAACTTTGGTGAATTACAGTCGAAAGCAAACCACAAAGAAAAACATTTAAATATTGAGTAGACATATGTTTTTGGCCTACTCTTAAGCGTTTGGCACTAAAATTGGGACAAGGCTTTAGGACCCTATTGCTGTTGTATATATTTCCGAGCATTCTGCACGATTCCCGCAAAAAGTTCTCTAGGCAGTGTTTCAAAGAGTTTTCTCAGATATTTTTAAAATCCTTCCTGCAAAATCCTCCTTTTCAAAGTTTTTCGATAATTGTTAGTGAGATTTTGGAATCTTTCAATAGTCGAGTACTTTAAGAATTGATTCGCCCAAGAATTAATCCTTTAGTTTCACTAAAAAAATCTAATGATTTTTCTAATGATTTCTCCAAAAATTCAAACACATATGCATTTTAAATTGTTTCATATTTTTTTCAGGACTTCATCTTGATATAGACAGGTCCTTGGAGAAGTTCCTGAAAAAATTTCTTGAGTATTCATAGGAGGAATGGCATAAGAAATCTGTGTATGAAACTCAGGGGGAATTCTTTTAAATTACCTTTTTGGGAAGTCTTAAAAAAAAGTTCCTGAAGAATTTATCCTGACTATTTTAGAGAAGTTTCTAAAGAAATCCGTGAATAAATTCTTATATGATAAATATATGTAGGAGTATTGGTGATCTTGGTGAAAGATTTTTTTTTACAGAATTTATGGAATTGTTTTGGCAGAGCCTCAGCGAAATACCATGAGTAATGCTTTAGAAAACATACATAAAAAATGTTAGAAGAAGTTCCAAAGAGTCTATGGAAAAAGCTTGAATCGATCCTTGGAATACATTCACAACATCCTTGAATAATTTGTGAAGGAATCTAAAGTGTAATTCCTGAATCAATTCATGAGGAATTATTTGAAGTTATCTTGTGGAAAACTTGATGTATTGTTGAACTCCCTAAGAAATATTAGGTGGAATTCAGAAAAAATATCATGGGAATAGTTTAAGGATAACTTATGACTTGATGCCTTCTATGTTTAAAATAATCAATTTGATAAATTAGCTGGAGGAGTTTCTAAAAAAAACTTATTGAAGACTACAAATTACCTAAAGGGAAAATCAACATCAAATCCTGGAAAAATCTCTACATGAATCCGTGGCCATTTTCTAGGAGAATTCCTGTCTGATTACTAGCAGGAATACTTGCGAGATGCCTGGAGAAATTTGGGATTCGTTTCTATATGATATATTTTTTTGAGAATTATTAGGTGAATTTTATGAAATCCTCATATCCCGTGGCTTGACTGCCATTCAATGGGGCTTTTACCAATCGAGTTCACAGGCATTTTCCATTCCGAATGTTTTTAAAGATTTAATGAACCCATAACTGAACAACCCACTACCTACATATATCAATGGTTGCTATTCCACGATTTACCGAACTTAGTGAAGATGCACAAAGAATCAACTAAAAGTTCGGCTGGGATTGGCCATAATCTTCTTCAAGGTGCATACCCGACCATGGGTACATAACAGAATTATATCACCATATGATATAAAGATATAAAGATTCTATCAATCATAGCTTGTTACAATTATGATGCAGGATGTTGTTAAAATAACTAAAATTATAACAAAAAGATACATGATTTATATAACAAAATGAGTTTTAAATCTATCAAAACCATAGCAAATCCAGTTATAATTTTTAATACAATGTACCAAAATTATAATACTGTGTAATATACGGAGTAGTTCAGTTACTTACAAGTTTTTGGTCGATAATATGAAAATTCTAATAAAACATGATATTTTGAACAATAGACAGAAAAAATGTATGTTTTGCTATAAATCAAGTGTTTTGAAATTGGGATTGTGAAGCAATAAGTGTAATATTATTCACTTGAAATTAGTCAATAGTTAAATAAAGACCATAATATACTGTTAACGCTTAGAAGGTTTTACAAATCCGAGAGATTTTTCTTTCATTCTCCCCAAATGAAAACAAAGTAACTCATTTCCATTGTCAGATAGTTAACATTTAACAAAAGGTTTCATGATATGATAATCAAAGATATAGATATATGTTATGTAAATGTTGGAACAATGAAGAATGATTATTAAAAACATACATTTAAATATATCTGGCTTTGTAAATGAAAAACCAAAAACTTAAAACCGAACAAGTCCAGAAAAAAAAACAGAAAAAGGTGAATTTTCAAATGTTATAACTTATTTATTATATTATTAATGCACTGCTAGGTATTTGATTTAATTATAAAATTGTTGAAAATAAACTGATAGAAACATGTTCAAAATATATATAACATATTATGTTATATTTATGTTCTATTTTTTCTGTGGATATCTGTGTCTAACAGAATTATATTACAATATGATATGTATATCATATATTGATCAAATTTTATTATATTTTTGTTATATGCCTCTAGTCGGGTAATTCAGTGCCTCTATTTATACAGGAACAATAATGGCGACGGCCACGCCCTTGCAGTCAGGTAGGATTGGGGGAAGCAAGCATAGTGTGTATTCTTTGCTTTTTTGAGACCGTGTTTACCTTTGCATCTCCAAATTAATTAACTCATTACGCGTGGTAAAGATGGACAAATTATGGGTGAAATTATGAAAAAAATCCACGTGCTCGGCTGGGATTTGAACCCAGGATTCTTGTATGCTAGACGAGCGCTTTACCAACTAAGCTACCGAGCCACTTGGTGACCCAATAACTGAGTTGGTTACAAGTTTAGAATTCAAATCCCTACCGACCACGCGGACCCCTTTCATAACCCATATCCATCCATCTCATGTTGACTACACACGCGGGAAGAGCGAGTGCGATTTATTTAGTGTTGAAACTGTTTGCCTATCGTATATTTTTCATAATTTCACCCATAATTTATCCATCTTTACCACGCGTAATGAGTTAATTAATTTAATAACCATGCGGATTCGATAACCGAACAGCTCAATATAAGCGTAAATTTATATTTGCATCTCCACTTTGTTAAGCGATTGGACCAAGATAAACAAGAAAAAAGAAATGAAAATGTGGTGAACAATATTCACAACAATTCAGAGCCACAAATAAGCATGCATGTTTAATTGTTGTTTAATAATGGTAATGACAGCTGAATAAAAATTTTGCCCGAATGTTAATGTTCAGCGTTATGCATTGGAATGAACAAAAGTTGAATCACCACTTATTAAACGTTTCCAAAGATACTCACTCAACTTGTCAAGATCGTTTTACTAATGTGCTGAACAAGATATGTTTCGTCCTATTTAAAATCCAATATTCCACCAAACGAATGTATATGTATAAAAGGATATTCACAAAACGAGCTAACGTTTCACTTGCTTCGCACTTCAGCTATTTCCACATATTTAACATAAATATGATTAAGAGCTTAATAAGTATTTTATAAAATCTTAGTTCAGCTTCGATTTATCAGCCTCCAAAAAAGGGCAAAATGACGATTAATAAACACATTGTTCAGCAATAAATAAGCCTTGCAAAATAAATCACATTTTTTCTAAATTTTCTAAAAATGGACAAAATATTCGAAATTCGTGTTGAGTTCCGAATGCATTTCAAAGTTAAAATTACTAATATTAAAAAAATATCAGATGCAAATAGCTATTCAGAAAATAAACATGGTCAGCCTCCAGAAGTATAGGATTATTTTGAAAAACAAAAAAAATATTTTACCTAAGTATTCCGAGTAGGAGCGAAGTACTGACAAACAAAACGTGATGTTGGCTAGATTGATATAAGAGATAAAAGATCTAAAGATAATATAAACATTTTCTTTGTGGAGCTTCCGAACCAAAGCAAAATTTGATGTTCGCAGATCTAAAGAATAGCTCGCAGCTATTGGTCAAATCTTACAAAATCTAAATATGACATGTTAATGTTGTTCTATTAGTTAATTTTAGATAGCATTTTCAGATCTTTTATCTTATATATCTATTAAATAAATTTCATTTTAGCTATCTATAGTGAATTTGCTATTGTTAAGCCTTTTTCACCTGTTCGGGATGTTGTTCCGTACAAGCTAAGAGGAAATTTCTTTGACAGAATTGGTTCAAGAAATTTCTATGGTGAGCTATATTTGAAATGACATTTCTTTTCAACTGAATTTCTGAAAAAAATCGCACTCATCAAGATATTCGATTACTTTTTTTTTTAATTCCTTAGAACCCCCTCAAATAAATTAAATATATTCATACAGATATTTGTTTCTTTAATGCATAAGTTTATGAAAAACACAAATTAAAAATCATAAGTTAATGAAGAATTAATTTATAAAATAAATAAATTTTAATTTAGGTTAATGAATTATTCAAATTGAAGTTTTGAGCCTAGTTTTGAACAAACTAAAACTTATTGATAATAAATCTTCGAGCTGTTCAGTAGAATACCTGTAACTAGATGAAAAAACCGAATTTAGCACTATACCATTTAATTCCACTAGAGTTTGTATCCTTTGACAGATACGCGTATTTGAAGACGGCCTTACAGTTGAGGTCGAAATACGCGTATCTGTCAAAGGATACAAACTCTGGTGGAATTAAATGGTATAGTACTAAATTCGGTTTTTTCATCTACTAAAAACTTATTTTGAAATTAGATTAATTATTTCAGACTAATTTTTTTTGTGTGAATAAACTTTATTTTTGACCAACATTGTCATAAACTTTCTCACTATGCGCTAAAAATAGCCGACTGAACTCAGCATGGATCAGCACTGAAAAGCAGCTGAATAATATGCTTGTTCAGTTGTTGATTAGCGTACCATGTGTTGATTAGACATTGTCGAACAGAAGCTCAAACATGATTACTATTCAGCTATGAGAGGTTTAAATTTGCATTGGACGGTATATTCATCAATTCTACGATGGCGCAGATGGCAAGGTATACCGCTGACGATAGGAAGGTCTAGAGTTCCAGTATCCAGATGATTTTTAAATGTGGTTGTGATAATTGTGTACACTACATTTATATAAGCACTTTATATAAAAAAAAATGTTTTTTATTTGTTTGCATCTCCACTTTGTTAAGTACACCAGTCGTATAAACACTGTAAAACGATTTTAAAGCATAAAAATAAAGTAGGTATCCAACGACATGCTTTGAAGTTTCTCCAAATTTGTGTGAACAACGCCTGAACAAAGGTTGGTCATGGACATTATTAAGAGGTTATTAAACATGATGCTGAATAAAACTGCCATGATGGTGTTTGTTGAATGAGTGAATGTTAGTTGGGTCGCGTCGAATCCGGTAGGTGCAAAAAGGCGTAGAGCACAGCGATTGAGGTAGCTTGAACAGGTGCAACCAAATCTGGAGAGCGTGGGCTAAAATCGAATTTACACGAACACAGCCATGCACCGAGTTAATTAGCGTAACATCGTTGACGAGGTTTTATCAAACTAATTGATGTAACACATAGATAATAAAATAATCACATTGAAAACCATACCACAGTTATGAATTAAAAAATAAGACAATTCCGGAATAAACGCCAAAACGTATACTTTCACTAAGCCATCATTAAATTACCGCGCAGATGAATTGCTGTTGTAGTGCTCTGATCCATAATATGAGTCGATTTGATCCATAATAAGGATATGTGGGATGGACAAGGTTTTCAATAGAAAATCACACTTTTTCGTAACTAATCGCGACTTTTCATTCTCGAAAACAAGTATATTCTTCATTGCCTGGGAGGTGGTATTGTTTTGTACAACGTCACTATGGTATTTGATCATGTTTTGTTCTGAAAAATGACCCTTAGTTGATCCATAACTGTGGGGTGACTGTATCGATCATAACTGTATATGCTTACGTATTCATTTCAAATTATATCTTAATCGTTTATCTTTCACCTCTGGGCTGGCGCCTTCATTGTTTGTTATCATAATGAGAGCACCAGTACTTACACATTGAAGATGGCACTGATCCTGAATAGCATCCGTTGGTTTCCTGTGGAAGTAGCCCCTTGAAGCCGAATATGAAGGCCTAACTTTTATATTATGCTTAACTGAACATAGTTATGAAAGTTATGACAACGGGATCGTTTTCAGCGTTGTCATTTTTAGCAATAACTGCATTTCTTCTGCTCATATAATTTTCAGAACTCATGCGAGACATGATTCTTTGAGCATGTCATCCATAATCATGAAAATCATTGTCTCCAAAAGTTGAAAAATTTACGCATGAACACAACTCAATTTTGGCAAAAACCTCAATGTTTATTAGCTCATGAATAGAAGAAAGAGTATCACCATTCATGCATTGAAAATGTTTCATCGATAATGCTGAATTGAACTATTTAAGAGGAGGATCATTGCAATCAATGTTGCCCCGTTGATCAATGTTACCCCGGATTACGGTACTTGTTTCTCAAATAAAAAATAAAAAATTACATTATACGTGATTATTTCAGGTCCTCGATGTGAGAGGCATGTGTTCTAACCCCAATAGAAAAGATCTCTAAGTTCGAGATGCAGAGAGGTTTCTGTTCTATTTCTATTTCTATTGTTTCTATTTCTATTTGTGTTGGAATACAAGTTGGTCGGTGTTCACACAGACCGGACTAGATGATATTTTTGCGTTCTAAAGATGCTTTAAGAGTTGCATCATTTTTTTTTTCTATTCTAGTTTGATACAGATGTATCATCAAATAGATAAGTCCCATTATTACAACATGTATTTTGATATTTCCAATACCTGGGGATTCAAATACGTTTGGTTAAATCTGTCTGAACACTGACCAATTTATCAGAATAATTCCATCTAAAAATAATGTATATTACATTTTCAAAAGAACTACATTCACATTGAACACTGAGCATAAGAATTCAGCCATTAGACATCCCTACCACCCAACCATCGCGATCGCGATCTCACTCGACGGAGAACCGACCATCCGCATCGCCCCGAATGCAGCATGGAATCAGCTCGCATCTTGGCGGCAATTTAGTATTGCTTCGAACGTTCAGAACATTCGATGGTCGATCGGATTCCCGACGGACGGCAAGTCGCTCGCTTTTTCGTCGTTCGACAGTCGTCGTAGTCGTAGCCATAGCCGGAACAGGAACTTCCCTGCCCTGAGACAGGACTTTCGAAAAAGCATCAAATCTTGATATCGAAGAACGCGAAGTAACTTTCGAGCCTTCTTTTGATTCAATTTATTCCGAGTAAATTAAGTGATAGTAGTAAGGACTCACCGAAGAGAAAAGCAAAAGTTGTGAAGAACGGAAAATTAATTAACGGAAAATGGTTGGATAAGCATCGGGACACGAAAGTTGATAGCGCGCATAGCGAGCGAAATTAAACCAGTTTTAACGCTTTAAGTTTATCATTTCGTTTCGGGGTGAAATTTTACAACTACGATGTTGCAGCCCGCGGGCCCAAAAGGGATGGGCCTGGGCAAACGGATTTTGCGAACGATGCGACGACTCGGTGATCGGAAACCGCTCGCATCCTGGGCGGTGCTAGTGATTGTAGTGTTGGGTGTGCTGCAGATTGTCGATCCCTCGGATGCAGTGGTAAGTACAGTAGGATGCATATCAAATTTATTTTTTATCCGAAACGTGACAATTCAACGTGAGAATACTTTGGTTCTAATAAACATTGGGTCCAAAACATGTATTAATACAAAGTTGCTTTATTATGTTGAACAGTTTAGAACAAATTTTCGAAATACATGAAAATTTAAGATGATATCCATTTTTCTCGGAAAACTTTCACTTGCATTGTGTTAATAGAAAGTAATTTATGAAAACATTTTTCGTATCTTGGAATATTCTAAAACTAAGCTTAAACTAACAGGAATCGTTTGCCTTTGTGAAATTATTCCTCGATGTATGTTTGATTGAATTGACCCTCCCTTTTCAACGACTTCGATCGAATATTTCTGTATGAAAAAAGCGTTCTATAAAATTGCTTGAACAAAAAATGCTGCAAATGAGTTACATGTTTCAAATTTAAAATATAAAAAAGTTGTTTTTCAGTAGTAAATTAATTGTTCATCAATAGATCGAAACCGTTAGATGACAATTAAATTAATCTGATAAATATAGAATCATATACTAGTAACTATTGCACTGATGTTTTGATCTGATTCGGCTTGTCTTGAGTTTTTCGAAATCCAATGAAACTCTGGAGTTACCATGGGAAAGAGATTGTTAAAATTTAAATTTAATATTTATATCTCCCTTTGAAAGTTTTTGTTAAACCTTTGCTAGTTTGCCATTCAGCTAAGTCAGATGTGAATTTTGTTTGTTGTCTCTCTAGAGTAGAGCATGACTAGGTAGTTGAATAACCATCAGATTTTTTGAAACGAATCAAATTTGTTATAGGGAGACTTACGGCTTCGGCACCATTCGACTATTATCGGCAACCAAATTTCAAACGCCAAATATAGAGTATTTTTCTATCAAAACACATCAGTGGAAACATTCAGATGATTCTTTGTTCTGCCCGCTTCCCGCTGGCGAGATTTCCGAGACTAAACAAACGATATCGCCGGGGATGTCATCAATTCAAATGAGAACGCCTCAAAATGTGACTGATTTGGAGCTGCCGAAGAGATTCGCCAGCAGTTGTTATGGGAAAGTTGCCGAAGAGAGTGAGGCTGCCGACAATAGTCACACTGACAAGGGATGTTCGCAGCGTTGTGAAAACGTTTCCATAAGCATTTCGACAAGTCTGTCGGTGTGAATCGATAGAGGATTGAGCAACACATAAATGTAAATAGAAAAACACGGAATTTGTCTGCTGATGTCCGAGAAAATTACAAAAGAAGCACGGCATCGGCTTAAGCTGCCGATAATACGTAAGTTCCCCTACGTAAAAGTTGATGAGTGGTTGAATGACCATGTTATAAGTTTACTGTTTGAGAAAAGTAAGAAACGCTGTCGAAATCCTGAGTGTCTTGATTTTTTTTTTATTGAAATTGAGTTTTCGTATGGGATACAGTAAATGGCATTGGTCATATGGTTCCGAAGTTATTCCGGGTTGCAGTAGTGCAGGTTTTTTTTTCAGATCATTGTTCTTGTAATGATTGCTTCAAAAAAGTACAATGGAGTACTGCGGCAGTACAATTATTACAATATAGCTGTTTGGTTGATGGATATTTTGCCATAAATTTTTTCTGTAATAAGAATACAATAACTGGTGCACATCCCCTGAGAAATTCGGTCCAGTATGGTCCATGCGGAACCGGTTCCTGGAGTCCCGGAAGGTGGCCAATTTGGACAATTGGATGAAATTGCTCAGATTTATGCTCCAAAACCAAATGAATTGAGCCTAATACTATACGATTTTTTATGTTTGGATGTATTTTGCCAAAAGGATGAACGGATGGCATGCGATGACTCAATCTTCATGATTTTGAATACCTGTGACTCCTCTAATTCAATTTTTGATGAATGACCACTTTGGTTCTTCTGCCCACCGAAATAACCCCGGAATGACCACCGGAGATCATTTATGGGTGATCAAAATAAGTCAGGGTGGTAATTTATCTATAATTGAGATAGAAGAGTCACCGGCATTCCGGTGCTCCAAAAGGACCAGCGTAGCCATTCATACTTTTGGCAAAATACATCCAAACATAAAAAATCATAAAGTATTGGGCAAAATTCATTTGGTTTTGGGGCATAAATTTGAGTAACTTCACCGAATTGTCCAGATTGGCCACTTTCCAGAACTTCAGGAACCGGACCGTACTAGACCAAATTTTTCAAGGAATGTGCGCCAGTGATTGGTTCCTTATTACAAAAAAAAAATGCCAAAATATCCATCAACCGAATAGTACTGATGTGAATTATATATACTAAACTGCGTTAAAAATTTACTTTTCGGATGTTCCGGGTTTCCGGAACCGGGTATGAATAACTAAGAGCGGTTCCATATGAATTCGGATGTCGGTTTACTTTTGTATTTTTTGATTTTGCTGAAATTTGGCATATGCTTTCTTTATTCCCAAAAATGCCTATTTGCATCATCAGTTCGCCATTTTTACCTTAGCGTTACTTTTTAGAAGGGCCTAAGAAAAAACCTTAACAATTTAACAAAAAAAAAATAACTCAGAAACTATTTGTCTGATCGGTTTGGTGTCTTCCGCAAAGTTTTAGGTTATTGTTGGGACTATCTGGAAAAAATATACACTGTAAAATAATGTTGTAATATTTTTTTTTTTTTTGAAAATAAAGCTTAAAAGTCCATTTTCTCAGAAATCGTTTTTTTTTTATTTTTTATATTTTAAAGTAGACAAAAAATGGAGTCTTTTGCTTAGTGGGTCAAGATGGAGAAATCATGGACAAAAAAGTTATGATTTTTTTAAAAAGGTAGATTTTTCAATATGGTCTAAATAAACTTTTTGAATGCTTTTCGACCCGATTTTATGAAAGTACGCAAAATTTGCAACAAAATAGGTCTACGAGAAAATTTTGCTAACTGCTACCGTTTCCGAGATACAGCGATTTTAAAATTAAATTTACCGAAAATTCACAACTTTTGGTTGTTTTCGGATGTTTTTCGAGTTGATAAAATAAAGATTTTTTTTTTCTGAATGCATTTCATTTTATGTTCTTATACAATGATGGAGCGTCCTATTTTGATACAGATTTCTTACATTTTCATAATGTTTACAATTTTTTTTACTATCATTACAGTTTGGAAATTGCCTAAATTCTAATGTCTCCTTACTAGAAACATTCAAGTTGGAGTTCGTTGATTCTATTGAAGTTGCTGACGTTGCTTCCTATGACTCCTGACTAGGAATATTCAAATTGTAATCCGTTGACTGTATTGAAGTTGCTGATGCTGATGCTTCTATTGTTTCCTCTTCCATGCAAACATCTTCCTCTTCACTACTTGATAAGTCATCACTGCTTGATAATGCTGTTCTTTTGGCAATTGTAAACGACACGAATCGCAAATTTTAAATTGTTTATTAAGCTGATTTTCATCTGCAAATCCTAGTTCAACTAATTTGGCAATATTACTTTCCGTGAGATTTCGGTAACTTTTTGAACAACTTTTTTGAAAACACATTCACACAACCTTTGTTGATGGTGTTCATTTTATACTTCATTGTTCTAAGCTATTTTTTACATTTTACTTGATTATCACTTGCTTGTTTGTCACTTGCTTGTGTCTTTGCTGCATCAGCTCTTTTTTATACCAACCAAGCTGCATCAGCTCTTTTTTAACCAAAGTTTATTATGACCATTTTTAAAAATTCACCTTTTTTTAAATCATAACTTTTTTGTTCATGATTTCTCCATCTTGACCCACTGTGTAAAAGACTTCATTTTTTGTCTTCTTTAACATTTAAAAAAATAATAAAAATCAAAAATACGATTTTTGAGAAAATTGATTTTTAAGCTTTATTTTCGGAACATAAAAAATTACAACATTTTTTTACAGTGTATGTTTTCCAGATAGTCCCAACAATAACCTAAAACTTTGAGGAAGACACCAAATTGTTTGGACAAACCGTTTCTAAGTAATATTTTTTTGAAAATTATTAAGGAATTTTTTCTTAGGCCCTTCTCAAAAGTAAGGCTAGAGTCAAAATGGCGAACCGATGATGCAAAAAAGCATTTTTGGGCATAAAGGAAGCATGTGCAAAATTTCACCCATATCAAAAAATATAAAAATGAAATATGGGAAAAAAGTCGTCATTTTCTGTGGAACCGCTCCTAAGTGATTTGAGAATCTCTATTTACAGCCCACGTGAAAACCTATTTAACAATATGGGGACGGTTCAGATTACTTGATAAGTTACGAAAGTTTTCAAAATAAGGGTCTCTAAAGGGACTTCTTTTTCAGATGTAGCAGATTCCCGGTGGCGACAGTGACCAAATCCGGGTCTCCGGGAGAGTTTTTGAAACTAAATTCGGTCAAGACACTGATTTTCGCGAGCTGTTTGAATTTTCGGGTCGAAAACGACCCTAAGTCACAATTTGTAACTTTTTTATGGAAGCTCTCCTAGGGGTCGTTCAAAACTTTTGTTTCCGCTAAAGCAAAATTTCCTACAAAAAAATTGTCAGAAAATTTCAAATTGCTACATGTTACACTGATTTGAATTTGGAAATGGGTCGAAAAAGACCCAAGGTCCTTACTAAGGTTAACAAGACAATATATTTGGGAATAATCATGAATTAAATTTCAAGAATACCACGGATAACGCCCAAATATAGGCAATTCCCAAAGTTCGCGTGGCAAATATGGGTGAAATTAGGGGGCGTCCATAAATTACGTAACGCTATAGGGGGAGGGGGAGAGTAGGCTCAAGCGTTACGGCTCATACAAAAAATTGAAATTTTTCATACAAAAAGCATTACGGACGGGGGGGAGGAGGTCGAAATTTTTCAAATTTCGCGTTACGTAATAAATGGACGCTGCCTTATGCAAAAAAAACGACGTGCTCAACTGGGATTCGAACCCAGGACTCTTGTATGCTAGACGAGCGCT
Organism: Aedes aegypti; assembly: GCF_002204515.2. Taxonomy (NCBI): domain Eukaryota; kingdom Metazoa; phylum Arthropoda; class Insecta; order Diptera; family Culicidae; genus Aedes; species Aedes aegypti. The sequence continues at coordinate 351,859,770 of NC_035108.1, forward strand.
TTATCAACTAAGCTACCGGGCCACTTGGTGACCCAATAACTCAGTTGGTTACAAGTTTCGAATTCAAATCCCTAGTTCCTTATCAGCTAGAAAGTTGGTGTCTTCGGCCAAGCCTTTCAACAGATTAAGGATTATCTAGTGATAGAAAACCTGGTTAGAAACACACCCACTGGTGCTAGTAACAAATTTTCTTCTATCTTTTGTACCTCAAGATCCTTATCAGCTGATCAAGGGCTATCTTGCCATGAAAAATCTAATTGAGGTTTCAACCGCTAGGTAACGCTAGCAACAAATTTTCTTCAAACTCCAGTATCTCGATATATTTACTGGACAAATAAATGTTCGTGTCTAACGTTGGAACCTGATTCAAGCGTGTTTTAGAATTAGCACGAATGTGACATGATCTATTAATCTTCATCGATCCTCTCTTCTGTGAAAGAATGTGAAAAGATTCAAGTTTGATGGCATGTTTCCACCTCAAGATGCAAGATTGTTTCAATGACTAGCGTCCTGAAGTGAAAAAAGAGCTTAAAAACTTGCATCTTGTCACCTTTATTCGCAGAAGAGAGGATCGATGGAGAGTAATCGATCATATTACTTACGCCGTTATTCTGGCCCACTGATAGATGGCGCTACATTCATCTTTCCATAACTTTAGATTCATAATCTTTAATATTGAGTTATAGAACCATATTGAAAGTTAGTTTTCATGGCTTCCCTTGTAGTCTCTTGAAGCGTAGTTGAACTGATTTTGTGTTTTATTATGTGGCACACTTCATAACTGTTTGAGCAACGCATTAGTAACAATTTCTGGTCGGTCATATATTGGCGCCAATATCTTCCAGATAGCCCTCAATCTGCTCAATATCTTTGCCGAAGACGCCAATATTTTCAAAAGGATAAGGTTTCAAAGGTAGAGAAGATTAAATGTTTATTTTGTAATCTGATTGCTTGATGTCGAATCCGTATGGAATTGGTACCGTTTTGACTCATATTCCGAACACTTTTGACCCTGTTGACCTTACAGTGACTTCAAATACATCTGGGGGCACAAATTAGCTGATATTTGTGAAAATTTCAATTCTCGAAAACTTATTCAAATAGTCTCAAGTCAAAAAGTGAATAAACTTACTTTATTGATCCTACGTGTTTCGCAGACGAAATTCCACATGTACTGCTCCTACCCAACTAGATTTTTCACTTTTAGAACGTTTAATTACCGGATTTACAAAACGACGAAAGTAAGATTTTCAACTTTCGCAACCTAACCACTAATTTCGCCGCCCCGTTGTATAGAGAGACAAAGTGACTTAACCACGAATCAAAACAAAACACTACTTGAGCCGATTTTACACTGGTAGAAAAACGTCGAAAGTAACTGTATGAAACGGCTTATCATTTTGTTATAATTATTTATGTTGAAAATAATAGAAACTACCTAGTTTTTGAACGCGATCTGATTGTATGCAAAATTTGAGCGATGTACACGACGAAAAAATGTTAAAAAGGTGATTCATTTTAAAACAGTTTTATAAGACAGGTTGTGATTCTTCTCAATTAGTTTTCTCAAAACCGTATGAAAGTTACTTACGTCGATTTGAAAAAGTAATCGAGAATTTCTTCGCGAAGTTTAACTGTTAACTGTTGAGTGTGCTGATAAAAATGTGTATTTTAACTTGTTTAGTATTGTTTTTACGTAAAAGTATGGAACAACTTTTTGATTCAAATGCCAAACACTGTGTTCGTTCTGTCTCATATTCCGAACACCTTGATTCAAATTCCGAACAGCACGAATAAATCATATTTAAATGTTTAATTTCGCAAATAAATTCATCTGCACTGAAATTTTACTGACGAACTAGAGATTCGTCACTGTTGAGTAGGATAGAGCACGGCACAAAAATTAACAAGGCAGGCTCTTTACTGATGTAAATATCGAGTTTTATTGTAAACATGTGTCGTCACTTATATCACAGACAAACAGACGTCGATGTCCATCGACCACCTTTTCAACGGCCGATTCAAATATATGGTAGGTGGCCAATCCACCACCCGCAGCGCTCGCATCGTTTTTGTTCGCGTTTGACGTTTACACACTACCGCCATCTGTTGGTCCATCGGCCAAACACACCGATTTTAGCATTGGGCGTACATGTCATCGTGACTATGATTTTGATCGGGATTTGTTCTAAGTGTTACGTCTGTTTGTCTGTGCTTATATCGTACCATATACCTGCTGGACCACTAGATCATTTTTTTTTTTCGAAAATTTGTTCGAGGTGGATAGGAATGACGTCGTCAAGTAGCTGTCAGTTTTCGGAACATATCACCTTCTTAATTTAGTACACCGTGGGATAGAGCATGATGATCCATTGAATGTTAATAATCGTAGAAGGCTTTGCTTACACATTAATGTCAAGTCAAGATACATGTCATGAAAACTTCAGTCGTTCAACGAACGTTAAGCAGTGATAATGCAAAATGAAGACTGGAATTATCACCTGCAGAACCACCGCGATGCACCGGTCTCAACAGTCACTACTCCGGAGGTTTAAAATAAATAGGAATATGTTTGAATTGCATTGCAATTGACAGTAATTTCTTGGATTTGATGACATATTTCAGCGAAACATTTCAACCAAATCGCCATACGAAAAGCGAGTGTTCGGAATATGAGTCTATTCGGAATTCGAGACAAAAACGGTAGATGGCCCTGTGATACCTACTAATTAACTCACAGGTTATTATGTTGTCCGTAGACTAGAACTGAACTCATTTATTCTGGCTGGACAGACCCCTTTTATCGGTCGATCCAGACCTCAAAACTGCTTAGTATACAAAGTATTAACGGGGAATTTTATGGAAGGTTCCTGGAGTGACTTTTGCTTAGGTCGGCATACGACAACCATCGGTCGTATCGATCGGTCCGTAAATCGAGCATTGCAATAGGGTAACGACTGTTTATTTTGATCTTAATCGCTAACAGTTGGCGCCAGTGGCAAAAAGTACAGACAACAACCCTTCGAACACTCAGTTTATCTGTGCTGGCCGCCGAGCGAAGACACTGTTGTTTGTATTCCTCCCACTGATCGCGCTACGCTGGATTCTCAAATTTCTCAAACTTTCAACACAAGCGCATGGAAGAATGGTAGTCGGAGAACTGTCAAAACGAATGGAAAATAATGAAAAACGTAAATTACTTGCAATTTGGAAGCTGGATCAAAACAGTAGTGATTAGAAGTCAAGTGTAAAGTGAATACATAACTTTTTGTGTTTAGTTCATCTTCCGTAGAGCTTTCTTTGCTTCAGGATTTCGTTTTTACTACCACTGAAAAAGAGCCATCTATTGCCTTTTCAGTTTTGAATATCGCCCTATTGATTTGCAACGTAAGTGTTGCACTGTGAATGATAGCATATATTCGTGTATCTGGAATAGGCTCGTCTTTGGCCACCTAGCGGATGAATTCGAATTTCCCAATCAGACTTTTCATCGATCTGCCTAACAGTTTTGCCGAAGACGCCAACCTTCTAGCTGATAAGGATTTTAGATAAGGTACAGTGGGGGAAGTGTATCAGTGGGGTAAGTGGATCATTTGTCCATATTAAGCATAAATACTTGAATATGTTGAATGTTTTCGCACCATTACTTCGTTTAAGGTTATATTCTTACGTCCACACTAATACTATTGCAAAACTGGTACTACACATACACTAACACAAGTAAACTTGTTAGCGGCAAAAATCAATTAGTTTCAAAATTGTTTTCTACCAATCAAAAATCCATTGTATCTCAGTCTAAAATCGAATACTATTAGTTTTTTCAACACACGGTGAGCATTTCAGTTCTAATTTAATGAATATCGATGAAAAATATGTGATTTTCATAAATTAATACAGATATATTGGGCATGGTACACTTACCCCTACTTCTTCATGGGGTGGGGTAAGTGGATCAAGTATTATTATCATTTGTTTTCAGACTACTTACAAGAAATTAAATAAGTTTCAATATCCGCAAATTTTGTTTTCCTTTAACTTTGTCCATTGCTAGCTTAAATTTGTCAAAGTGGCCATAGAAAATTTGAATTAATCCACCTAAAAGGTATATCAATCTTTCTGGTATAAAAAATATAAAAGAATGAATATTGCAAAATTCAAACAAAACTTTTTGTGGTATATCTTTTGTTTGATTGCAAAAAAGGCAAAGTATACTATTTTTTCAATTCAAAGCATATTAAGGAAGCTTATTCAACCATATTAATTGTTCTAGACAGATGGAACAACTAAATTAATAAATAGAATGAAAAGATTTCAGTATGTTAATCAAAAGTAAATGTAACTAATATTTTTAAATTATAAATGTTTTTCAAAAACATCGTTAGGAATAATCCTACAATACTTCTGTACAACTTATGAGTATTAAATGGATGATTTTTCTCCAAATTACTCTAGTTACAATTTTTTTTGTTCGAATTAGTGTAAACTAATGTTTAAACATTTTTCATAATATTTCGGTAAAATAAAGTTACTTTTTAATTTTAAAGGTATCAAAATGTAACTTAAATAGCACTAATAACAAGAACAAGAGTAATGTCATTCATACTATACATAATTACACCACATTTGTTTCGAAAATAGATTTTTTTTATTGGTGATCCACTTACCCCACCATGGTGGGGCAAGTGGATCATTTGGCGCAAATTTTCAAGTTTCTCATACTCATTACATAACAATCAAAAAAATCAAAATAAATGGTGATTTGAAGTATATTAGTCCCTCACTTTTCATCCACAGAAAAAATGTTTGATTAACATTATTAACGTTAGCTGTACATAACAATGAAGTTGACTATTGATTTTTCTGTATCCACTTACCCCACGGTACCTTACATAGAAAAGGGGTAGATGTCAGGGGAATGTCTCGCACAAGGATTGTAAGATCAGCTCACCGCATTTAATTTAAAATTTATTTTAAATAAATTTATCTACTGGTCTCCAGATTGTGGCTATCTAAAAATTCAAGGTTCGTCTCGGCCTTTTAAGGGTTAAGACTGCACATTTCCTAATATTTTTTAGATTTTTTCGAAATATGATGACATTGGAAAAGATCAACTGTGCTCTGAGATCGCTTTGAATGTTCGCGACTACTTTTTGATACACTCCTAATCAATCTTCAAATATTTTTGAATCAAGTTTGCTGGAGACATAGTTGTTGCTATTTCAAGCATTTTTGGTCACATTTGCCACATTCCGGAATTTTCGGGGCGGCCTGTTTAAAAAAAAAGTAGTGGAAATTCCTGGAAGAACCCATAATTTTTTTTGAAAGCAATCGGCACTGTGAAGGAGTTGAAACTTTGTAGAGAAAATACACAGAAATCTAAAATTTTCTGACTTTCCCTAACTTCTGAAGACAAACATATTCGTACTTAAAGAAGCTTTCTGTGACCTTGCATATGAAACTGAACGAAGGAAAATCGGCACAAAATGGAATTTTGATAGCATTTCGAAGTTACAGCGCAGTTCATCCTTAATGCATAATATGTAACTTTTTTTATGCATTAGTAAGGTTAGAGGAAATTTCAAAATAGTTTAATGGAATTGTAATAATTTTGGAAATTCCTGATTGAATTCTAGGAAGAAATTCAGAAAGAGTTACCGCAATACTCGGAACAGAAATTCCTAACATTTTTTTTGTAGAAGTTCTCAATATTTTGTTGAGAAATACCTATCTAAATGAGTTTAAACAAGTTAAATTTTGGATTTTGGAGACAAAAGTCTGAGAACTCATGATGCAAAATATACAGAAATATCGTTTTGTATCTTATTACGGACAGCTTCAAATTCCGGACACTCTTCGTTGTATGTATGGGAAACATTTCACGCGAAATGTTTCATTTTTTGCAGTTCAAAAGTTCTCATTTTCGAGTAGGTTTGACCTTTCTATTCATGATTTTCATGAACTGTCCGGAATTCGAATCAAGTGTCCGGAACATGGGCAAAGTTGAGGAAGCGTCAGGAATGAGAATCATTAAAAGTCCACACATTTCCATTTATTTCATTTTTTTTCATGTTGTGGAATCAAAATCTTTACCCACTATCCGAAAGTTGAGTGTTTCGAGGGCTCAATAACGCAAAGGAATCATAGAGAATGGTTTATTTTAAATGCTTTTTGATGAGTTACACTTTACTGAAGCCTTAAGTGTCCATAGTATTAATTAAAACGGTAGCTGAAGAATTGCTAAAAAGAGTTCTAACTACAAGAATTTTTAAAACAATTTCTGCACGACTTTTACCATTTTTGTTTTTGTAGTAATACTCTAATGTAAATTTACAGGCATTTGTAGAGAAATTAAACCTTTGGAGACATTTCTTGAAAAAAAATAATAAGAAATTATTGGAAGATTATTCGTAGAAATACTTTGGTTTTGAATGGAATAATCATAATATTATATGGAGTTAAGTAAAGAAACTCGATGATTTTTCTGATAAAAAACAAATGAAATATTCCAGAACTAATATATAAAACGCAATAATTATCTATCACAAATTTTCAACTGGAAAAAATTCCAACAATTTTCAGATTCAAAAGTTTTTGGTTAACGCTGTATTATTTTTCACTAAAAATACTGAGTTCTTCCGGGAACTCACCGCAGAACTCTTTCCAAAAATACCTTCATATATTCCTTTTTTCCAGTACGCCTTCAGAAATCCTTTCATAAATGCTTTCTTGGATTTTACAAATAATTGCCTAATGTTTGTAATCGCTCAGTCTGTGCAGCCTTTGGATGAAGACGGTGTAAATTGTCTTTTTTTTATTCCTATAGGTTGCTGGAAATTTCCCATGAATTGCTTCAGGAGTTTTTTTTTTCTTCAATGTTTGTAGTACAGTACAGAAGCTCGAGCAGTTCGCGTGAAAAATGAACGACATTTTTTAACTAACGTTTGTAATCAAGGCTTTAGAATTAAGTGCGTATTCATTGTCATTACGTCATTACGGCAATTTTATTAGTTTTTAACCCATTTAGGCTGATACAAATTTAACGTTGACTTTTTGTTCAAGTTTTCGGGTCAAATTTGGCATTTCGCGAAAGCAGTTGAATAAATATTTATCAATTTATGAAGGTTTCGTGAAAATTCCCCAACAAGTACGATGATTTTTTTTATCAATATAAATTCTTATTTTTCATTATTATCCCCCTTGATCGCTGAAGGTCGAAGGGACAAACAGTCAGAACAAAAAAAATGTACCGTCTTTTTTCTAAAGTAAGTTGCGACTTTAAAGATTTACCATTATTTTGCTTGTTGTTGGTGTTTCAAATTCGATATTTATAATCCACAGCTATATTATATTAAATATTTAACAACATTTATTTTTCCGAAAGATCGATTTCACTGTAGACATAACATATGATTATTTTCAAAAAGGAAACCCGCACGAATGCCTAATAATGCTCACAGAGATTAAGCTTGATTGGCCGCTCGTGGTTGCTACTCTAGTATCGCCAGATCAGCTGAACTTACACAAGGAATTAATCAGATGACTTTTCTCCCGGATATGACTTTTTTTCTGGGTTTTAACCATTATGGTCATTCGCCCAACGGATATGACTAATGTTTCCGATTTAATTTGTATCGTTCCACGTGCAGCATTGCAGTAGCCCACGCTGCATTCTTCAGCTCCAAAACATTCTGACACTCCTCGTCGAACCACTCGATCATGAGCATCTTTTTATGTATCTTCAAGGTGCAAATAAATCGAATCTATTTCTCAAATATTCAAGAGCACAAATCTGGAGGATCAGACAGCCATTTAAACAGAAAACTCGATCGATTGATCTTTCACTGATGATGATCTATTGATCAAGCTTGCAGCGTAAATTACTACCTGGTTCCTCAAATTTGTGCTCTTGAAACATTGAGGTATGGTATGAATAAATTTTCACCCTAACGACTGTTTCGATTGTCCCTAAGAAGTCTTCAAAAAAAGCCGTCATTAAGCTTGCATTTGTCTAGCTTCTTCTTCTTCTTCTTTCTGGCGTTACATTCCCACTGAGACAGAGCCTGCTTCTCAGCTTAGTGTTCTTATGAGCACTTCCACAGTTATTAACTGAGAGTTTACTATGCCAATGATCATTTTTGCATGTGTATATCGTGTGGCAGGTACGAAGATACTCTATGCCCTGGGAAGTCGAGAAAATTTCCAACCCGAAATTTGTCCAGCTACGCATTCTCAAATTTACCAAAAAAGTTTACGTACCATTCCGCACGTTGTCATATATTTTTCCTAAAGTTATCTCTGGCATTCATTAATTTGCCATCTCGGCATTAACTCCTAAATCCTCTATCTCGGATATCTTATTTCATCCAACACCAACAGCATTCTAGGCATACTACAGCATTTTTCCCAGACACTTACTGATCGTGAAAAATGCCACCACTTTACAATCCACTCAAAAAAACTGCACCCGAATCAACATGATCAGTGTGAACTGCTGGAGATTATTTTCGGTGTTTCGTTGCAATTTATTACACAATTGGGTCCTAAAATTTTTAATGAAATCTTGTTTTTATTTAATAACATGAAAAAGCATGTTACTGTAACTACTTTAGCAATTTTTCCCGCTCAAATAATGGCTATATCATGTTTAATCTTTAATTCAAAAATTTGGTCCATAAATGAACCTTGACACTTTTGATCATGTTTGACGTTCGCATAGTCGACAAAAACACCACAGGGGTTTTAGTTCGACCACTGGGGTTGTTCCTATCTGACATTTCGTAAGGGACACGGAAAACAAAATACACCCAAAATTTGAGTTAAAGCCAAAGGATGTGACAAAATCTAAAAAAAATGTTTTTTGGGCTTAAACCAACGGAAAACATTAGAAAATTGAGTAAACATGTGTTTTTGGCCTAAACTTAAGCGTTTGGCACTAAAATTGGGACAGGGCTTTAGGACCCTATTCACTTCCCGGGGAAGGCCTGTGGCATGTTGAATGTTGATTCACCCAAAACGATCATGCCCTGTTGTCGCATGGCAGAGGAAGTGTTTAACTGCTGCTGCTCCGAAACCGAATCTCACGTAGCCAATATAATTCGGTGGTGCATGCGCCTTTTGGACAGCCAACATATGGTCCCGCCGAGCTGCTGCTGGTGTTCTATTACGTGGACTTTCTAGCAGTTCGTAAACAAATAAATGGGTGATGCAGTTTGTTGTTCCTGTAAACAATTCGGGCCAATGACGAATAAGTCGTCGTCGTCTCCACCAGAGACCAGTTGCATCATCGTCGAATCGGTTTCCATTCCCGCGATTTTCCCATCTAGCCGAGGGAAATACGTCGCATTTAACATTCTTGCAATGTCGCAGTGGGAAAATGTGGACCCAAAACGGCATCAATTGCTCAATTTTACTCACGAAATATGCGTTTTTGCAATTCCGTTGCATATTATCCTACTTTTCATTGTGAGGCTGAACGAATCAGTACTGCAAAGTGATACTTTTTAGCACTTTTTTCTGCGCTGAAAAGTGGTCCTTTTTAGTACAGTTTCAAATGACTGAGTCTCTACAAATGCCATCCATGAAGTGTTTAAGAATTTCTCAATAATTCGCCAAATTGCTTCTAATTCAATACCTTTGGGAGGTCCGGATCCGACACAGGTATTAGATCAATATTAATGAGAATGTGAAAATTTGTGAAAGTCTTCTATTGCGTGTGTATCACAGCCTACACTGGTAAAAATCCACACATTTGATCCGTGTGTTTAAAATTATGGATCGATTCATGAACGTCTACAGTATGGCCCAGAAAAAATGCGAGAATCATCGTACCATGTTTTATGATAGTTTTTATATATAAATGGGAACAACATAAAAATTGTTATATTCGTATTATTTAATCTGTTTAGAGATTGATTTTTGCTTTGGACATGATTTTTGTCTGTTACATTATCCTTATTAGAGATGAATAGGAAACATACCTTCAAATCTGTTCATGCAGTCATTTTGCTCAATATCTTTGTGATGAAAGCTTTTAGAACGTCATCGATGATGTGAGGTTCGTCACAAGGCTTGTGCTAAACATTCGCCCATGCCAAAAAATAGAATGGATTTATAGCTGGATTGTTGGAGACATAACTATTATTTAGATAAAACGGCTCATTCTGGAGAGCCGTGGTTGAAGCTTCATATAAGTGTGATAAGTGGCTCTGTTTTGCTTAAAACTTCTGAGCTAGTACTCATCTAAGTTATCTCTTACCAAAGAAACAAACTTGTTCCTCAAAAAACTCTCACAGACCTCTGTTTTTATTTTTTATTAAAGTTTAACCAAAAATAAAGACACATTAAACCAGACACAAATGCTCCCAAATCCATGACCCTTGCAAAATGTTTTATTGTGACCATGAAAACCACGTTGTCTAAGAACTCCTTTATTCTTTGATACCAAACAAATTAATATTTTCAATAATTAAGTGTGATTTTCCAAGGTGGAAAGTTTATCACCAGAGTATACGACAGACAAACGCTTTTTCTTACTATTAGCTTACAAAATCTACAGACCTGTTTGCTCTGGTTGGGTGATAAAACGTCGAAAGACTAAATGTCTAATGCCAAAATGTCGAATGCCAAAATGTCGAATGCCAAAATGTCGAATGCCAAAACGTCGAAAGAACAAAACGTCGAAGAGACAAAACGTCGAATGCCAAAACGTCGAAAGGACGTCGAAGGGACGAAACGTCGAAAGGACAAAACGTCGAAAGGATAAAACGTTGAAGGGACAAAACGTCGAAAAGGAAAAATACGCGTCAAATCCAAATAGTAAATAATATTTTGAACTGTCATTATTTTCATATTTTATCACCGTTATTCTGAGCTGCTCTTTGAAGAGATAATAGAAAAAATAGCCTAAACTTGTAAGAGTTATTTAAGTGTTTTTTTCTTAAATTATCAGGATAAAAATAAATTGGATTGTATCATATAAGTTTTCAATTTCAAAATAAAACTGTCAACTGAATCTCGTTGAAATGTTATGATATCGTACTAAATTTGGTTTCCATTTACTTAAACGATAAAACATTATATATTCTCTACACAAAAATAGAGCATTCATTTCAATAGTACCTATAGAAAAAAAATGCTGGATGTCTTTTTGAAGCATATCTGTTTTCGAATAGTAAATCAATTAACTAATTCAATCGTGGTTAATCGACCAAAGAATGAGTAAATTTTTAAAGAATGAAAAATATAATAATTATTTAAAATCTAGTTGTAGGTTTGATGAAATCAAGGATGAAATTGATGTTACTAGTTTGTTGAAAGAATGAGTGTGTTTTATTAGATTAAATGATTCACTATTTATTAACAGATATCCTAACCAGTAGCAAATCCAATGTATCTTCAAACGATTTCTGCATCGATTTTCAAGAAGTTAATTGTATTGTATTGTATATCCAAAAAAATAATATCAAACATATAACCTTATTTAGGTGAAAAAATGTTTTAAATAAAAGCAAATTTAGCATTTGCGAAATGCTTACGCTCGTCGGAATCTCCACATTTTTGTGCATAGTGATTAGGTGGAAAAGAAATTTTGTTCACCCACGAGTAGTAGAAAAAGGAAAATTGTACACTACTGTTGAGATCTAGGTTGAGATTCCTTTTTATCTCCCGTTATGTTAGTCCAGTGGTGTGACGAAAGGAAGCTAATCATCTCTTTCATTCTGCTATTCGTCGTATGCGTTAGCAGACTTGGTTTTACTTTTGCAGTTGCCTTATCATCACTTCTGCAATTAATTTGATTAGTCAAAGGTATGAAAGTTACCTCACCTATTTGAACGTTTCTTCATTATCACACATTATCAAGGTCAACATATCTCAGGCATAAATATCAATTTTCTTCTCGAAGAGTTTTCCTGCTTCTTTTTTCGCCAGTAATGACATTTTTCTGAAAATTTATTTCATGCTTACTGCGATAAAAAAAATGCTATTTCCAACGCCGTGTGCTTTGCAACCATTTTTTCCCCAGCAACACTTGTTACCAATAACACAGTCCTAGAAAAATTATTGCTTTCGACGTTTTGTCCCTTTCGACGTTTTGATATTCGACTTTTTGTCCCTTTCGACGTATTGGGATTCGACGTTTTGGCATTCGACGTTTTGGGTTTCGACGCTTTGTCTTTCGACATTTTGTCCCTAAACCGTTTGCTCTAGTACCTTGTTTAGGTAAGTAAAAATAATATGACTAAAATGGTTTAAGGTGATTATAGAACGAAGCCACACCTAAAATTTTCAAGAGCACAAGACTTGAGAACCAAACAGCGCTCCGCGTTGAAAATTTATCCCATTGGTCACCACCAGCAAGCAAACAGTTTGATTGATTTTCAACGCGATCTGTTGTCAGATTCTCCAGTCTCGTGCACCTGAAAATTCAAAGTTTGGCTTCGTTTTAAAATCACCTTAAGGCGAAGTAGGCCATCATTGAAATTTGTACGCGCCGTTGATGATTGTTGCTAATTCATCTCACGATTCCGAATCGAAGAAAATCAGTTAGTTTTGCACTGACACAGCTGAAAATGTATCAGCATACTTTATGCATGTTAGCGCGTACAGTGATACCATACAATGAACCTTCAGCATATTGGATATAATTTTGCTGCACAAACTTGTGTCAAAATATTTACCCATTTTTAGTTATAACAGTTTCAAAATTGATTGTCTTATTCGAACTTTTGCCCCACCGATGGGACAAGAGTTGGAATCTAGTGTGGGGCAAAAGTTCGCTGGCTAAAACACAAAATATCGATCCTTTTATGACAGGCATACTTAACACCAGCCGTAAACTTAAGTTTGACAAAAAATACACATTAAATTTTCATCAAAAAATTGCCCAAACCCGGGTTGATTGTAATATACTCAAAAATAACAATTTTTCGCAAAACTAAGTGGAAATGTAAAATTTTGGTGACGGTTTCCACACGATCAGTCAAATTTAACTAAATTTGAAGATAATTTGTGGATTTTAGGCAACTTGCAAATTTTTCCGTGCTTTTCCTGCCCACTATGGGCCAAAAATTTGTTTCAAGCATTTATGCAAAAACTAATACACCTCAAAGTAACCTTATGATAGGCCTAGAAACGCCCTTACATAAAATATCGAAAAAGATTTTATCTTTAATTGGTTCCATGCAACGAAAGTTTGACCAAAAATTACAATATTCACGTCGCAAAACAACAAATAGCCATAACTTTTCCAAATCTCAATCGATTCATATGATATTTGGATTGAAAGTCTCTTACTTAAATAGCATTCGAACCACCATGACATTTATAAGATTTGTTTTGATTTGAGCTGGAAATCTTAAAAAGAAACACTTACCCCGCTCGAACTTTTGCCCCACTTTACTCTATGCTAAATTCACATTAAAATAAGTATCGCATTTGCGGATTCGTTTTTCTTTCTATTAGTGTAGATGTCCGAGTAAAGATGAGGAGATCATTCTAGTTTACTATAAATAAAATACATTACTTCCAGCATTGGATATAATGTATGGTGTTAGAGAAAAAATCGGATACCACTAACAGATTTTCCTAGCTTTTAGCTTGGAATAAAATGAAATATGCTAATCCTGGGCTTCCCAAGTTATGGATTTGCGGCGCCTCGCTTGTTGCTAACTCACTTGTTTGAAAAAAAAAAAAATCTAGTGAGCTTGCGACAAGCAGAGGAGCCTCGAATCCATATTTGGGGAACAAGAGTTCTTCTATCAAATTTCTTCTTCCAGTCTCATGACATTCATGTTCTATCACACATGACTATCTAAAGCCACTACATTTCGAATTCAATAAGCAAATCAGTTGGTTCACATGATTTAATATTTAGACATTCCTGTTTGTTTCACATGACTACCTAATGTTGATACACATTTTATTCATCCAAATATTTTTTAAAGCAGTACTGGTTGGATGATTTTTGAATTTTGTAAAGGAAATTTTGACAAAAAAAAATCTATAATAACATTAATAACAATCATTTGACATCAAAAAATGATGTTTTTGATTTCGGGGTAAAGTTGATCAATTACTGTGATTGGTTTCCAAAAACAAAAAGACACGCTATTCATTAAATATGGGGTCACTGAATCCGAATCAAGTCTCAAAAATCTAACAACTTGTTGATAAACCGGTAAATTTTGTACTTGAAGTTTACGAATTACAGACTAAACCACATTAAACGTCTAAATGTAGGCAGTTTTCTTCGAAATTGGCAACTTGTTCACGAAAATAACATTTCTTTCTCTGGAAATGAATTTTTATGTTAAATTCAAATTCTAAATCGGGTTGAAAAATTAATCTGGAATATATGAGATCGTTTATTAGAATTGTGTATTTATCAAGCCATAATAGTAAAGTCGATTGTTTGGAGAAGAACACTTAAACACCCCGAATCATCAGTTAATGCAATCGATTTTTAAAATGGAACATTAAATTAGTTTTAATGTCAAAGATTGAAAATGACACTTTGGTGCGTAATTGATCAATATATAATAGTGTATATTTTAGAATGTATGAACTGTATCTACTGAATTTGAGTCTCCTGATTCTATAATGTCAAAATTCTTACTACCTCTTTATATCATCATTTATTGCAAAATTAAACTTTTTAAATCAGCATAATAGGGGGAGATCCCCCAGTGCCGGACAGCACCCAATACCGGACAAAGTCGAAACATTGAGAAATCACGGTCCAATCAAGATGGTGTATTAGTAGAAAAGAAAGCTATTATGTAGACTAATGTTTGCGTAGAATAACACATCCTTGAAATATGCATGCCTTTTTAAAAAAGTAGAAAAGTTTGAAAATCTTTAAAAAATTGACGTATTCTCTTAATTTTGAGCCTATTTAGTAATTATTTTGAACATGAAAAAACACTTTGGATCACGCAAGCATGATCGAACATAATCCTTATTTGATAGCATGAATGTGTTTTGTACCATAATTGAACTAAATATGGACAAATTACAATTTTCGTTAAGCACCTCCTGTCCCTCAGTTTCGGACAGCTTGATTTGTTATATGATATCTTTGTAATTATTGCACCAGTGTCTCAAAATACTTTCATTTTTCATGGATTCCGTCGATCATGGTATCAAACATGCAATAAAATTAAGAAGAATGAACATTCAGAACAACATCGTAAAATGTGCTATTTTTCATCATATATGGAAGAGGTATTTGATAGGCATCTTTCAAACTAAGAAAAACGCAAATTATTCTTGTAAATGTTGCAAATGCATTGAACTGGTAATTATAAACTATTCCTATAGTGTACACATTCAATGATGTTCATATTTGCAGAATTCGAGGCATTTCCAGATCGTGTCCGGTATTGGGTGCCACATTTCAAGAGCGATCAATTTGATACTAAAATACATCATCAAAATGCATTGTCATAATTCGTATTTATATTTTCAAATTTATTTTTGTACACTATAAAAATGATAATATTTATCATAAATGGGTTACACGAGCCCATAAAATCAATATTTTTCGAATTATGAATTAAGTGGCTTAAGTGTCCGGTACTGGGGGATCTCCCCCTACGCCTAAATGTGTGCAATTTCCCTTGACTTAAGCACGTTATTCAACAATAAACGATTTTATGAGCAAAAAACTTTTCTTGTAATGCTGTACGTTTTCAAAAATTACTTCGGCAGTTCACACCGAAGCTTACACAACATTTTCAACACTTAGTTTTCATGCAAGCTTAGCATCAGTGCACTATGATGAATTCCACTCAGAATGAATCAAAAAAAATCGTGCTCGATAGTCTTCGATTTGGATTAAATTTTGCATATTTTTGGTTTGGCAGAATAAGTGTTTTCCATAGAAAAATTTATCATTTTGACTCAAGAATAACTTTTGAAAATGGCTTATACATGTTTGCTTGCCACTTATTTGAAAAGTTTTAACTCCGAAACGGTTGATTTTGAAGAAAAATGTTCTATGAAGAAGTTGTAGTGAACCGTTTGGCCTACAAGGAATAAATACTCACTGCAAAATACTGAATGTTTTTCAACGAAACGACACAAAAACTACATCTTTAATATTTATATCACCATATAATCTTGATAGCAAACGTATACGTATACGTGATGTAGGGTGGTCCGAACAAAACTGGTTCTGTTGAGCGTTTTAAATTCAAATATCTCATCAAAGTAGTCTATGAAACACTTTTAGAACTTAAAAAATGCGTAATTTGGTGAGTGAAGAAACTCGCTATCTCCTTCCGTTTGGAAGTTATTGTTGTTTTGTTAGAAAAAACATGTCTACTTTGATTATGAATATCTCTGGACCACCCTACGATGATTGGGGAAAAATGCTCAAGATTGGTCAAATTTTGAGCTACACAAAAACATTGTTCTGGCAAAGTTGATAAAAATTTGACGTTCTACTACTTTGCCTAAGACTTTTACTATTATGTTTGCAAATAAGAAAGTTGATTATATAATTTATGTGATATTGTGGACCTCCATAGTTCTAAATAACACAGTATAAAAGCTTACATATTTATACACAATTTTCTAGAAGATCATTTTTGTCTAAATTTCATTTTCATGCTCAAAATGCAAAATAATAAAAAATACATACAGTAATGACCCGATTTTATCTACCCCCGATTTTAGCACCCTTCATGACCCAATTTTGTATACCCCCGATTTTAGCATTCTTTGTCCTGATTTTAAATTTATATTTATTTTAATTAGACCATACACGTCTATACTGGTAATATTGCATGAGCCACGGTAGATACAACAAGGTAGGCTATTCCCACGTGTAAACAACGATTTTCCATGAAAACATGTGTCGTCATTCTTATCGTCAAGCATGAGGCCTTGAGGATAGTAAAGGAGAGCAGGCCTTGTTTTCTTTTGCACTGCATACCATTCTTCAATGTGCACAAATCCATAGCTCAAATTTTAAAAGTCAATAACGGCGCCGGCCACGTCCTTACGGTCATCGGGGAAGGGAAGGAATGTTAGTTAGACAACCGTTGTTACTAGAGACCGAGTATACCTCTGCATCTCCATATAATTCGATAAACGCATTGTACCCCGAACAATTGTTCATCACTCGCTCACGCAAGAGCAAGCGACTCGATCAATAGATCAAACACTACTAACGATCCACGGCGCTTTTCCATTTCACTACTCGACCTACTCTCGACATGTTTGATCCTGTCCTCGTCACCCGCCTCCGCAGGAGCAAGCGTCAAGATCGAAAGATCAAACAGAACTCCACGTCTATACTGGTAATATTGGGTGCATAAAGTCAAGTATGACATTGGCCACGTCTATACAATCATCTAAAGATCGAATTTTTGAAATTTGAAATTCTTAATAATTATCCCAGAATCTTATCAATGTTACTTTGGATTACGGTACTGAAGATTATTTAATAAGATTATTTGATATGAAATACCTCAGGTTAGTATTCGGCAGCAATTTTCTTCTACTCGGGTAGACATAACCTAAATAATTGAAAACGAGCAAATAATAGGAAAATATAAGTATTCTCGGCAGTCTAAGCCGATGCCGCGCTTCTTTTGTAATTTTCTTGGACGTCAGACAAATTACATGTTTGTTTGTTTACATTTATGCGCTGCTCAATCCTCTATCGGTTCAAGCCGTCAGACTTGTGAAAAGTTTTTTAGAAACGTTCTTACAACGCTTCGAACATCTCTTGTCAGTGTGACTATTGTCGTCAGCCTAATTCTCTTCTGCAGCTTTCCCATAAGAAATGCAATATTTTTCCACTGTGCACAGCGTCGCCGCACAGTGAAATGATTAATACGACACGCTGTCCAATCCAATTCCGCTCCAGCAGTCATCATGACATCTTCATCACTTTCACGTGTCTGAATCGGAGGTCTTCTGTCGGATGACCCCTGCACTGGGACGGACAAGGGCCTACGCGTTCCGATGCGCGCTCGTTGGCTCGTGCTCCACTCCATAAATGGAGCAACCAAGTCACGGGTGAGCAATCGAACAACCCGCAGATAACCCATTTTGGCAAGTTTCCTTAAATGTGCATATTTATGGATCAAAGGTGCTAAAAGGAGACCAAACCGCTTCAATGTGCGCGCTTTGCGGTTTTGCCGCCGTCGCCGCCGTTGACCCATGTTATAAACGCCGATTGAACCGAGGATGTGTCACGGTGTGTTTGAAACAGTCGTTAACGGAAAAATGTCCGAAAATCTGGCACCTGCCATTCGATAGATATAGTATTGAAGCATCTTCTCCGTAAAGTTGAAAATTTTTCAACGAGAGATTCAAACAAGTTATTGCGACCTAATGGTTAATGATGAGAATATTTTGAAACATGTGAATATCTTTCCCAAAATGCCACAATTATTAACTGAGAGCTTTCTTTGCCAAAGTTGCCATTTTCGCATTCTTATATCGTGTGGCAAGTACGGTTATACTCTAGGCCCAGGAAAGTCAATAAAATTCCCAAGGACAGACCGAGAATCGAACCCAGACACCTTCAGCATGGCTTTGCTTTGTAGCCGTGGACCACTCGGCTAAGGAAGACCCCGATATCTTTAGATACCCTCGTTGAAATATTTTCAAATTCACGGAGATATATGCTATATCTTTAAAAAAGTGGGTGCCAAATGCTTGGGCATTTTTTTATAGTGATAACGGTTTTTGACACACCGTGATGTTGTAGCTATAGAAGTACTTCGGTAAAACGGATCGAGTTTCTATGAGATCAGCAGAATGCCGGTCGATGTGTGCAAACCATTGCCCAGCGCAGAGCCGGGAAGAGATGGATAGTCATAAATATTACTTCATTGCAACTCGTGAACCGAACTTGAATGAGGTGGAAAATGGTTTGTATGAGAGTTAGAATGTATGCATTTAAAGCAAATGTGGCAGCGAATTGTGTCAGCTCAGGAATAATCACGGTCATATGGGAAACTTAAAAGCGTGATATTCAAAGTAATTGACTTTGTATTTCAAAGGGGGAATGAGTGTTGGTTAGCCTATGATGGATTATCAAAAGACTATTGATACTATTGATCAGTTTTTTGGATTTATCTTCAAAATTCCATACGGAAATGCAAATATTGCAAGTTTTATATTTTTAGAATAAATAAGTCGATAAAATTCCCAACCCGAAAGATCCGATGGGATTCGAACCCATGTCCCTCAGGTTGTTTACCGCTATGGCTGCCTTCTCTTATAGGCCTTATTAGAAATATAACAGTCCGGATCATTTGACAAGCCATCATTCATGTTTTGTACCTAGAAGTAAAATGACGTTTTATCGCTCATGAATAAAAACTATTGGCTCCACGAAATACCTCACGAATTCCTTCAGGAAAATCTCCAATGATAACTTCAAGTATTCCTCCCGACATATCTCCGGAAATTTCTGAAGAGACTGTTCTTGAGATTTATCCACAAATTCATTCGAAGATTTTTCAAGGGATTTTACTAGAAATCTAGAGCTAATCTACAGTAATCTCTACAGCGAGTTCTTCGGGGATTCTTCTGGGAAAAACTTTTGACCACTATGATTTTTACGACCAGCTTCTACAGGGCTCCAGGAATATCTTCTATAACACAGCGTAACAAAAATGACACTTTTGCGTGTCTCAAGGATCAAATTATGTGTCTCTAGTAGTTTTGGGGTTGCCGAATCTGATGCCATTCTCAGAAATGTTCCAGCACGTCACAATTTTTAGCTACAGGTCGCCAAAGTTGTGAAAAACACTGGTTTTATTGATGTGTACATACAATTTAAGGTATAATTTATCAAACTTTTTTGTGATCTAATCCACCAAGCATGCAAAATAGGACCTGAACTTTCAATTTGGACATAATTTGGTTGAAATTGCACTATTAAATTGAGATTAAACCGATTTTTACAACATGCTTACTGTCTCCATACCAAATTCATCGTTTCTCTTATATGGGAAAATGCAAAACTTTTGCAAATCATCAAAAAATAACTTTTCCGCATCGAAAGTATTATGAAATTTATTGATAAGTTTTGCTGTAAACATAAAGTTTAGATTCCGGGGCAAATTTGGCGAATAAATTGCCTTACAAGCCGGCAAACTTGCATGCAAGTTGGCTAAAATAGTCAATTTTTCCATTTTCAACAGCCAATATCTCAAAAACTAGACGTGCTGTGATATTTTTGAAAACGGCAATGGAATCAGCAACCCTTAATTAAGTAAATAGAGGTATTTTGGTGCTTGAGACAAAAACGTGTTCCGCAGTGTAATTCTTCTAGGAATTCTGACAGCAGTTCCTGCAGGGATTCCTCCAAGGATTATTGCAGAGATTTCTGCAGGAAAATATCTACATTTATGTTCCTAGAAATTTCGCAAGAAGTTTCCGTAGGAATACTTTAGTAATTCTTGAAGTCCTGAAGTTTTTACTGGCATTCCTATAGGAATTTTTCCAAGAATTTTTCCAAATGAGACCAGAATTTCTTCAAGCGACTTATCCTGACATTCTTTCAGAGATTTATCGAGAGACTCCTTCAAGGATTCATCCAGGAAAGGATTACTCCAGGCATTTCATCAGAAATTCCTCCATAAATTCCTCCAAGGATGCATGAAAGGATCTCTCCAAATAGTTTTCTTCAAAGCTTCATTGATTTCTCCAGGGATCGATTAAGAAATTTCATCAGGAAAGTCTTCAGGAATTCCTCTAAAGATTTTACAAGAAATATCTTCATGATTTTTTTAGGGATTTCTTCAGAATTTCCTTTGGAAAATCGCTACGTGAATTACTCTAAGAAATTAAGCAATTTTTCAGGTTATCTTCCCTCGGAAATTTCTCTAGGCCTTCTGAAATTCCTCCGGGGATTTCTTCATGAATTCTCCTAGAAATTCCTCCAAAGGTTTACGGGGCCTTCCTCAGCCGAGTGGTTTGAGCCCGCGGCGACACAGCAAAGCCATGCTGAAGGTGTCTGGGTTCGATTCCCGGTCGGTACAGGATCTTTTCGTAATGGAAATTTGCTTGACTTCCCTGGGCATAAAATATAATCGTACCTGCCACACGATATATGAATGCGAAAATGGCAACTTTGGCAAAGAAAGCTCATAGTGAATTACTGTGGAAGTGCTCGTAAGAACACTAAGCTGAGAAGCAGGCTCTGTCTCAGTGAGGACGTAATGCCAAGAAGAAGAAGAAGATTAACCATGGAATCATCCTCATTCCTCAAAGGATTATCCAGGGATTTCTCCAGAAATATCTCTGTAGAGATTTCACCCGAATAATCTTCACAGTGATTCTTCTAGGCATTCCACCAAAGATTGCTCCAGGAATTTATCCAGAGATTCCTTCTGTGATGCCAGGGATTCCTTTAGCAATTTACCTAAGTGATCCTTCAAAGATCTCTTCATCAATTGCACCAGGTAACCTTTCATTGATTCATTCAGCAATATACCCAGGTAATCCTTAAGACATTCTTCCAGGAATTTCTCTAGTGACTTTTCCAGGAAGTCTTCCAGGAAAATCTCTACATGGATTCTTCCAGAGATTTACTCTGGAATTTCTTCAGGAATGTCTCCAAGAATTGCACCAGAAAAATCTTTACATGGGTCATTTGAAAATAGTTCCAAATATTTATTAAGGAGTTCCTCCAGAGATTTCATCAGATATTCATCCAGAGATTTCCTGCAAGATTTTTTTGGACGGATTTTTAAAGGAGTCATCCAGGGATTAGGCAAGGATTTGTAAAGGGATTCTCCCAGAGATTTTTCCAGTTATTACCCTAAGGGTTCCATCATGTTATACTACAGAGATTTGTCAATATTTTTTTCTAGGGAGAACTCTGAGGGTTACTCTAAGGATTTCTTCATGGTTTTTTCTAGAGGTTCCACCAAGATTGGCTCAAAGAATTTCTCCGGCGATTACTCCAATAATGTATACAGGGGCTTTTTGAAAATTTCCTCAGTTACGGAATTATCGAGCAATTCCTGGAAAATTCTTGGAGGAATCCCTGGAAGCACATTTTGGGTAATTTCTGATTGAATCCTTGAAGGAATTTGTAAAGGAATTTTCGGAGGCTATAACGAATCTCTGGAAAAATATTCTCGGGAAATTCTTGGAGGATTACTTTGAAAACATCTTTGGAGTATTTCATGTAGTGATTTTCTTGGAGATATTCCTGGGAGAATTATTGAAAAAAAAGCCTTGTATTTTCGTTGTAGAATCTCTGGAGAAATTCCTAGCGGAACCCCTGAAGAAAATCTTAGTGGAATGGGTAAATTTCTGCACGTGTGCTTAGAGAAAAATTCCCGAAGAAACCCAGTAAAGATTATACTGCATGATTCTATGGAGGAATCACTGCAGAAATCGCTCGCAAAATCTCTAGAAGAATCATTGTAGAGATTTTCCTACAAAAATCCCTGGCGAAATACCTAATAGAATTCCTGAAGAAATCGCTGTAGGGATTACGGTAGTTATTATTTTGGGGGAATTTTTGGTTCAATCCCTGGAAGAATCTTCGAAGAAATTCCTGGAACAATCCCTGCAAGAGTGTCTGGAGAAATGTTAGTGAAAACTTTGGAGTTTTTGTTTTTTTTAATTATGAATCGTGGTTTACGGCTAACTAGCCGAGTGGAAGTTTAATAACTACCGTAGGGGTAACGCGCCCTAACTAGAGATCAGGGAGTCGTGAGTTCGATTCTCACTGAGAAGACGTGTAATTTTTTCGCAAATTTTCACATCAATTTGTCCATTTAATCCAATTGCATAGTATATGTAATGTTTAGCTTTTTGGCAGTTGTTAAACTTTGGAGTTATTTAGATAGGAACTCATGAAGGAATCTCTGGAAGTCTTTCTGAAGGCATTCATAACGCCATATTTTAACTGGTTTCAAAATTGCGTTTGCGGTCAATAATTCTTATTCGATAAAATGGCAATACATTGAAAAATCGTTAAAAATTACATGTGTATATTCAGTTAAGTTTCCTACCAGACCCTGCCACCCACATTGTACCAACCTCAATTACTCATCTGATTTGTTACCGAATTATATGATATTTTTTGTCGACAATAAGCTTCAACTAAACATCAAACAAAACAATCAGCTTCTTTCGATAAAAAAATAGTTGCGAAACAGTGGTGGGAGAAAAATGAGTGGTGCCTAAAAAGAAAACTGATTTGTAACTGATTTTGCAGAAAGGATTTTGCAAAGAGTTCAATAAAGCCATCAGCCCAACCTTTAAACAACATCATCAGCACACATATGAGTTGAAATGGTCGCCAACAATATTTCGCCAATTCACTCGGTTCATGGCCGCTTCTCTCCAATCCTCGACTGCGACCCACGCTCTCCAAAACCTGGTGCTCCTGGTCAATCCAGCTAGCTCGCTGCGCCCCACTCCTTCTTGTTCCGACCGGATTCGTAGCGAACACCATCTTTACAGAACTGTTGTTCGGCATTCTTGCAACATGGCCTGCCCAGCGTATCATTCCAGCTTTAGTCACCTTCAGGATACTGGGTTCGCCGTAGAGTTGAGCGAGCTCGTGGTTCATCCTTCGCCGCCACATGCCGTTCTACTGCACGCCGCCGAAGATCGTCCTTAGCACTCGGCGTTCAAAAACCCCAAGAGCTTGCAAGTGCTCCTCGAGCATAGTCCACGTCTCATGTCCGTAGAGGACTACCAGTCTTATGAGCGTTTTGTACATCGTGATGCGCCTTCGTATTTCCCGACTAACGTTATTGTCAGCCGTCAGCAAGGATCCGATGTAGACGAACTCGTCCACCACCTCGAAGGTATCCCCATATATCGTAACATTGCTTCCTAGGCGGCCCTGTCGCGCTCAGTTTCGTCTATAAGCATGTACTTTGTTTTCGACACATTCACCAATAGCCCGACATCCATCTGCTTCAATCACTGAAGGTCATATCGGGCGTCGGTTTCAATGTCAGGGAACTTTAAGAGCTGTTTTATCATTACCAGGTAGTGGTCAGAGTCGTTGATAGTACCACTGACGTCTATCATGTCGGAGAAGTGCAATCCTTCAATCAAAACCTAATTGATTTCAAATTCCGTATGCTGTGATGATCTCCAGTTCAGATGTATCATTACGGGAGGAAGTAGGTGCTAAGAATGGTTATATTCTTGGAGGTGGCAAAAGCAATCAGTCGTAGGTCATTCATGTTTGCCAGTCTGAGGGTCTTGATTTTTCCAATAGTCCGTCCAAACTTCTCCTCTTGGTCAACCTGAGCGTTCAAATCTTCTATAAAGATCTTGACGTCATAGTTTGGATAGCGGTCGTACTCGCGTTCCTGTTGCGTATGAAATGTTTCCTTGTCATCATTAGTGAAGTTGATCAACCGTTGATCTTCAACCTGTTCATGGTAGTTCCTTCCTGAGTAAACCGGCAGATTTTACAATCATATTTCCAACACATTGGAACAGGAAAATACGATCTGGCCTTGGTGTCCACCTGGTATCTTACCTAAAGTGAGTCGTTTGTCGATCGCACATTGGCATACCGTAAAACGGGGTAACTTTGATAATGCGGGTAACTTTGATAATGCGTAACCCACCGCATACTGAATGAAATATCATAATTTCTGTTAATCAGTTAAGCAAAACGAATGCAAAACTAAAGAATATTAGTATGACACTTCATGTAAGAGCGGTTTTCATTTTAATCAAGAACATTTTAGGCTTTTTATACGAATTTAAAAAATTTACACAATTTCAGCATTTTCAAAACGTTTACAAACAATCTGTTCTACGATCACTATTTGATGTAGTTTTGAATAGTTGGCCACTTATCTTTGATAGCCTAGTTATCATAGAACTTGAATACGGTCTTAAATCTCTTAGCGAAAAGCATATTCACAATCTGGGACCATTTTTGTAATCTAAGTCAGAAATTTCCATATAACGTTAAACGCCTAGAGGTATGCAATGCCCTACAAAAGTTCGTTATTCATTCAATTTTGTTCGAATCATACTCCATTATCAAAGTTACCCCAAAACAGAAAACCAACTTTCGATTACATAAAAAATTGTATAACCTTTCAAAATAAATCTTTTGGCAATTTATCGACTGTAATCGATAGCTAGGATGCCAGTACTTGTTTTAAAAATATAAATTGTAAATCTTTGAAACAGCATGCATAAATATTCAAGTATTCTTTGAAAAAACTATCAAAGTTACCCCGTTTTACGGTACCTTTGTTTCCCAATAACGTTTACTATAATTATTAACAAACCTGCATCTCCACGTCCTGAAAACTGTTTCAAATCACTACATTTTCAAATTGTTATATATAAGCACGAATCCAAAACATGCCTGCAAGAATATGAAAGCAGAAAACTGTTCAAAACAGTCTTTCATCGTTCTAGCGTTCCCACGACGAATATTTTTGGCCCCATATTTTTTTGTCTCATTTAGATCTTTCAAATGATGTATGAACAGGCTTGATAGAAACACCTCTGCGATGCAAAAGGAGGCAATTTTACCGTTGTTCTGAGGAGAAAAAACTGAACTCAAAATTCTCAACACAGATCCTCAAGCGATTTGAGTGCAAGTGCAAAAAATATGAGGTTTTTTTTTCAGATACTCTCACTCTCTTGTTGCAATGCTCACCTTTACTCACGCTTCAAATGAACTCTTGAGTCTGCCAACCGAACAAAACAGTCCCCGGGGAGTTGTGAGGGCACCCTTTTTTGATGGAATTTTACTCTGTTGTGTTTCGACCTGCATATTCCTCGCTCATTTTTCGTTGCTTCTCTGCTTAGAATTTTTTGTCTCCCTCTCAAAGAGGCAAAGGCAGCACGCTGCTCTAGAGTATTTCACCGAACTCTAATGATGTTGAAGAGTATTATCAAGCCTGTAGTATGAGTCATCTGTGTACATTCCGGGACCAAAGTACATACAATTTTGCCCATTCTCCTTTAAAATTCAAATATTGGTCAATGTAGTTTCGATAGAAGGCTATAGTTTTCGGTAAAGTTGTTCGTTAGATCAACGGCTACTCGAAAGTACAACTGTTCCGAAAGCACCAGACTTCAAGATTAAGTTAAGAATTTAGAGACATATGGGTTTGAAATATTTGAGGCTCCTAAATGTCACCTAGTGACGAAATTCGATATAAGTCAGATACACAGCTAAAACTATTCTGTAAATTTCAATTTATTTTCATGCACATATTTGGAGCATGCAAATACACGTAATAATAAGCCTTTGTTTAAATTTACACGGCTTGAGAAATAAAGTCATGTAAAATTCAATTACATTTAATTTTCAACTTTGCTCTACTCCTTAGTTGATTAGTAATTTTACACGTTACTGTATTTTTACATTGAAATCAACTTTTTGGCTGCCGTTAGGCATTCCATAGGATACTATACTGCGATAATCAGTAGGGGAAGATTCGGATATCAATCGGTTTTAGGAGTAAAGTGTAATAAGGGAATCTGGGGCAAAACAAGCTACAGTGCCCCTTTAGGCTATTTGCGAAGTTATTGGGAACAATTTTTTACCAGGGATTGATAGCAAATACAGTCGAAGCTTGTTATAACGACATCGCAAGGGACCGTCTTAATAGAGAATAGTGATAACATTAAAATCTTTTTCAAGGGATCGAAAAATGTCGCTATAGAGCTTTTGTCGCTATCAAAGTGGTCGTTATGACGAGCTTCGACTGTATTGCCAAAGTACGATTTGACAAAAAAATGCCACGAAGGAGTCATTTGCCCCAGGTATCCCCCAGAAGGCCGGCTCCAAAGGCACGTTCACCACCAGTTAGGAGATTTGCATTTGGTGCTTTCAAATGATATATTAGACGAAAACTGTCTTCTACAAGGTTGTTTGTATAAGTTAAGCCCTTTGTTTCATGTTTTTCAAAATTAAGGTGATCAGTAGGTATTACAGTCAAATCTCCCTAACTCGATATTTTATATTTCGATGTCAAGTTAGAGAACCAAAGTTAAAATTTGTTTTCATGGCTACCTCGAATGGTCTCTTGCATTTGCACTGTTTTTGTGAATCATAACTCGAAACCTCTTTAACTCGAAAGTCCCTTCAATATCGAGTTAAGGAGAGATGACTGTAGTATTCATATATAACCACTCGAAGGACATATTCTATCATTTAATGAAACAATTCAACAGATAATCGCATCTTAACATGTTTTATTTTTCATCTGATTATAGTTTTTTACACATCTTTCACTTGGCTTAATCCCTTACATCAAAGCTAGCTAAGGCGGAAATTACTTTCCGCACTTTTCGTTGCCTTTGGCCTACGCGGCTAGCAGCCGATTTTGACGCAACAAAGGTGATGATTTTTAAAAAATATTCTTGGATTAGCTCCAAGAACTTTGACAAAGCTTTTACGTACATAAAATTATGGACAAAATGAATCATAAAAAGATCTTCCATAGCTGCGATCACGTCACTCGCTCCCTCGGACACCCGTATTCCATTCGCGTATACGTAAATAACTGTTCTGCCATTGCCGACATCTGAAACATGAAAAATAAAACAATTAAGTTCAATATGTATTATATTCATTGGAAGAGTCAAGCAGCACAAATTAAAGAAACGTTCAATTACTTTTAGGTGAAGATAAATTGAATCTACCATTAAAATGTTCAGGAACACAAATTCAAAAAAACAGCGGTCCACGTTGGAAATTTGATCGATTCGTTACCACCAGTAATTAATTAATGAAATAACCCATATAGATATCATCGGTAGTTTCAAATTTTCGATAGTTTGTAGAAAACTAACTAAAATATCTGATTATTATAATGAAAGCTTTGCCACTGTCTGGAAAATCATTGAGCCTGTCAACAACACTATAAAAAACCGCGATCAAATATCTAAAATGATCTCTCCCTGGAAAATATAAAAACAAACCCAGGGGAAAACAAAATATGCCAACCAACAAAATGAACAAACGAAAAACACTTAAAAATGTAGAAAACATTTGTTCTGGTCTAAACTTGAGCGTTTGATACTTAAATTTGGACAGGCCTTTTTATAAAAAAGCTCTTGAAGAAAAGTAGTTAAACTAAATTATTCAAAATCATTATAAACAAATTGATTGAAAATCAATAATAAGTTAATTATATATCAATAGTTGGACGCTAAGGCCAGTTACTTTTTTCGATGTTTGATAAGACAAGAGCTTAAAAATTATTCCGATCGTTTTTGAGCTAATCGTACCAATTCTAATAGCACAGACAAACAGACGTCACACTCTCACCGATGTCCATCGACCACCTTTTTAACGGCCGATTCAAATATATGGTAGGTGGCCAATCCACCGCCCGCAGCGCTCGCATCGTTTTTGTTCGCGTTTGACGTTTACACACTACCGCCATCTGTTGGTCCATCGGCCAAACACACCGATTTTAGCATTGGGCGTACATGTCATCATGACTATAATTTTGATCGGGATTTGTTCTAAGTGTTACGTCTGTTTGTCTGTGCTAATAGTCTAACGTTTGTCGAAAATCTGTGTATCATCTGTGCTACCATGAGTAAGACAGGGTCAACTATAGTCATTTGCCTTGAGTATAGCATATAGAATTATCTCCAAACAAAATCATTGTCACGATAACATTCACGCCTATTGCTGAAGTACAATGCATGCACTTAAATGACCGGTTGTTGACTTTCAAAATTTGAACCTACCGTGAAAAAGGTAAACAACGAAAGTTCTTAACAATGTTATAGTTGACCGAACTTGGCTTTCATGCTCCCGGCCTGTCAGTACCCCACATAAGAAGCTGATAGCCAACTTATAATAGGGTTCTAAAGCCCTGTCCCAATTTTAGTTCCAAACGCTTGAGTTTTGGCCAAAAACACATGTTTACTCAACTTTTTAATATTTTTGGTTTGTTTAAGTCCAAAAAACATTTTTTATGTTTTTTAAGATTTTGTCACACCCCTTGGCATTAACTCAAATTTTGGGTGTATTTTGTTTTGCGTGTCCCTTCCGAAATGCCAGGTAGGAACAACCCCAGTGTTAAAACTAAAAGCCCTGTGGTGTTTTTGTCGACTAAGCAAACGTCAAACATGATCAAAAGTGTCAAGGTTCATTCATGGACCCATTTTTGAAATTAAAGTTTAAATATGATATAGCCGTTATTTGCGCGGGAAAAATTGCTGAAGTAGTTGCAGTAACATGCTCTTTCGTATTATTAAATAAAAACAAGATTTAATTAAACATTTTAGGACCCTATTCTCGCATAATTTGTGATCTCGCCCTAAAAGCCATTATTAACCGAGTGTGTAGCTCGTAGTTTTTAAGCAAATGAATGAACCAAGACAAAAACTATCACCACTGCGAGATAGAGGAATATCTTCTCTTCACCGCAGCATTGGTAAATACAGTGTAAATCCACTCGTTTACTCAGTAATAACAAGCTACACACTTGATTAACAATGGCTTTTAGCGCGAGATCATAAATTAGGCGAGAATTTATCTATATTTTAGGTAATCTACACTTACCAACAGCTACTAGCACCGGTCCTGAAGTGTCAACTGCTATGTCCTCAATGCGAGTGCCAACCTGAAATACAACACAAACAGTTTGATAATATTACAAAACACTGCTGAAATCACTCACCTCTTTATGAACGATTAAATCTCCGAAGTTCTCTCCCACCAGCGAACACAAGAATTCCAATATATCTCGATCTGATGACAAGTTGTTTAGATGTAAATCCGTTTTGCAGGTCAAAGAAAAACGTATGATTTTGTCTCGTTTAGACGTAAAATACCGCCGAAGATCAGCGATTTTTACTCCGGTAGCCTTCTCGAAATGAAATGTCAATAATGACCTACGGCGTAGAACCGGTAACTGAGCAATCATTTTTCCTGTGGCAACTTTTTCATCTAACTTGTATCTTACGAAGGACTGCGTTTGAACCAGAAAATCGTCCGTCAATAGTTGAGTTTCGTCTCGAGTCAGAATTGAGATCAAGGTGTTGTCGCATTTGTTGGACGATTTTTCCCAGTACTCTTTTAAAGTACCGGCTCGAGCATTACGCTTTTTCTTCAAACTTATGTCGATATTAGCCGTAGGTGCTTGCGCGCTTTTAAATCGATTCAAGTAATTGTTCCTGTTAATCATTTTATATTTCATTTCGATGTAGCCTTGACCAGCGCCGAATCCGTCGTCGTCCGTATAGTCCAAGGCCGGGAATTTATTAAAAACTTGACGTGCTACAGTTTCCATTATGTCTGCTCTTATCTGATTGTCAATTGTACGCAATTGATCAACAATCGCGTTTGTGAGAGTTGTTATTTCGGTCTTAGCGATACGTACAGACGGGGGAGTGTAGACTCCTGGATTAGCTTTTTTAAAATCATCCAAAGCGCGCAAGCGATCCAGAATGTTGTCACTGATTTTCTCCCAATTGATGTTGAAACAACGGAATTTCATTTCTGTCGATGCGTGTTTCTTAGAACTTTTGAGTAGCTTTGTGCCATCGGGAAGGTTGCGTTTCATACTCGAATTCGGGGATAGATTTTCCACATCGTCCGAAGCACTACACTTGATCGAATGTTCACCACAATTTTCGATTGCTGTTGACGGATTTGAATCTTCTTCATTCTGTTGCTGTTCGCAGGGTGTGTTGTTGAGGGGATCGTGTATTATAGCATCTTCCGAGGGTCGATCAACGTTATGAGCATTCGGAACGGTGCTCAACTTAGGCTCATCTTGTGTATCCACGACGGCATCGGCTAGGAGCTCATCCTCAGTATTCAAAAATTGCACAGCAATCATCTCATCTGCATTTATAGCAGTGGTGCTGGACGAGGATATTTCAGCGTTCGACACGACCGATACAATTCGTGGTACTGTTAGAACTTGCAGCGTTGATTGATCTTGCGTTGCGTCAACCGAGATTGATCCTGGAAAAAAGGAAAGTAAATATTAACTGATAGCACATATTTCCACAAGTTTTAGTTAATTAATTAATAATTCATACATATTTCTTAGAACCAAGTAAAATGTGTGAAATTGATACAAAGGCATAAACAAAACATAATAGGCATTAATGGTCAACAGCTATGATATCTCAAATTTGGTGAAATTTCACATGGAAATATAAATTCTTTTTTCCGGCTTCCATAGTATTTGATACATAATAAAAAAAAAGAATAGACTTGATGAATGAATAAAATATTTTTCATGAAGTTCTTCTAGATAGGGGCACATGGGGCAAGAAGGACACCTGGGGCAAGAGTGCCACCTCTAATTTCACGTAGTTCAAATCAATTTTTTGATGTTTAACGCAGGATAAGTATAAATTGAGGGTTTTGTAAATATTACAGTTAAAAATGTTTAGTACAATAAATTAGAAAAATGTCTTTAACTCACCAACGCAAAATATGCGAAATATTATAAGAATGTAAGACTGAAAAACAAGGTTTGACCGGGGACACCGCAATTTTGTCATATAAAATCAAATGAACTTTTATTTTTCTTGTTTAATATTGCATTCAATCAATGTTTCCTACTAAATAAAATCAAAATAAACCATCTTGGACATTCAAAATGGTTTCTGAAATTTTTTTACTATTATTATTACAGTCAAATAAGATGAAAACTAAGTTAAT
Source organism: Aedes aegypti (assembly GCF_002204515.2). Classification (NCBI taxonomy): domain Eukaryota; kingdom Metazoa; phylum Arthropoda; class Insecta; order Diptera; family Culicidae; genus Aedes; species Aedes aegypti. The sequence goes on from NC_035108.1 coordinate 351,891,400, forward strand.
TTCGTAAAATTACTTCTGAACTATAAGTCAACTTTTATCCCTCAGTTTTTATCTTTACTTACTCTACAATTTCTCCTTTAGGCGGGGAAATAATAACAAACAAAATTTGTGGCATTTTGCTCTGGTGGTCTTCTTGCCTCATACGAGTGGCACTCTTGCCCCGTGCCTCGTTTAAAAACCTCATAAGAAGGGACATTTTCAAAAATCTCAAATCATCATGTGTTTCTTATATTTTTGAAATCTATCGATAACATCATTTAGAACAAGAGCTGAGCTTGCGCCTACAATCTTCAAAAATTGTGCTAATCAACCATAATTTGAACCTATATATCTTAAGGTGTCCTCCTTGCCCCCAGCCCCCCTATTTTCCCAGCGTTGCATCCTAAGATTACATCTGCAATTCTGCCAATCGATTCTCAAGTAATTTCTCAAGTAAAATCTCTATGGATCCTAAAAAGTGCAAGGTTTTACGCCAATTATTACTACAAAAATTATTCCAGACCTTTCCCAAACATTGCTACATTTTTATCAGGGATTCCGCCCGATTCATTAGGCAATTCCTTTAGAAAATTTTGCATAAAATTGTCCAGAGATTCGGTTGATAAGTTTTCATATTATCTTAACAATTTATCTAGGAAATACTTGGATACGCAGCCCGTATCTCCTTTATGTGATTCGAAAGTCCAGAAGTATTTTCGGAGATCCTTGTAGGATATTTTAGAACTTATACAAGTTACATCAGAGGTTTCTTTAGAGTTTTCTTTCAAAAGTACAAACCGGATTTTGTTTTTCAAAAAGGTATCCATAAATTTCTTTGTTCTATAAAAAAAAAAATATGTGAAGATTTCCTTGAGAACTTTCTTAAAGAATTTCTTCCGAAATTGCTGAAAGAATGTTAAAATGAATCTCTGTAGTGATTCTTCAAGGTATCCTTAGATATATCTACTTGAAATCTTAAAAAAAATTCTGAACGACAATTTGAATTCTTGAATTTTTATTTGTTGCGAAGGTTGAGCCACTGCGTCATATAGATGAAACTTTTGACTTGAAGATTGCACGGTGTTCCCCTGACCGTTATTATCAGATAAAAAATCTCCAACAAATCTGTGCTCACCAGTCGTTTTCTATAGCTAAGCTGCATGTCGGGGCAAAATTTTAAAAAAATCGTAGGGCCCGTTTTGAAGTTACGCTCTTTTTTCTGTCTTCATTAACGAAATATTTGGCCCTGAGCTAGTTCATCTCGGGACCAACGGCTTTACTTCCCTTCCGAAGGAAGTTGTCACTAGAACATTTATGTCATAAGTGACTATCTCGGGGATGGGATTCGATCCCAGGTCCTCGGCGTGAGAGGCGTGTATTCTAACCACTACACCAGGCCTGTCCCCTAAGTTTCGCCATTTTGATTGTATGAGTCCACAAAATCAAAGGAAATCTGAGATATTTGAACGGATTTTTATTGGCTGTGCTTATCAGAAGAAATAAACCATCAAAATTTGGTTCAACGTAGGTGTTTTTAGTTATTTGTAACCTCCGGGCGGAGTTTTGAATGAAAAGATCGACACAATTTTGAGTTACACCCTTTTAAAATGTAACTATCCAGCTTTTTACGCTAGCCATGTTGACTATCTCCACTGAACTGAAACTCAAAAATAAATCCTTAGTAACCCATCACTCACTGAAATAATTTTCGTTGCTTTTCTGTCAATCAAACTAAAATCTAATACCGATTTGCATAGATGTGTGTGTGTGTGTGTGTGTGTACAATCCATCTCCCACTGACCGGCAGTGCTTTTATGGAAGAAAATTGTATGCATGTATTTTTGATACCCTTCGATATCTTTATATCTGCAGACAATTTTAGCCCGGGAGATGAAAGGTGATAGCTCTACTGAAATTCCAACGACCCATTTCAAGAATGGCAGTAAATACACACACATTCTGAGGTCATTTTCATATACAGTAAGCCCCGCATAAAAACACCCAGATATCAAATGGATATATGAAATGTTTTTACACTTCCCGAATCGAAAATTAAATTTTCGACCCTGGCACGTATTTAGTTTCAAATGGTAATAGGTGAGTAAATAATAATAATGAACGATTTTACCTGGATGTAATGCTCTTTTTTTTTCGTCGCCACACTGAGCTATACACTAAAGCTATACGCCAAATGCTATACACTTTTTCACTGCACTGCGCGCATAACATGATCGCTTCACCCGCCCCTGCAGGAGCAAGCGTCACGGTCAAAGGATCACACACTCTAGTGGATCACGCCACTTTTCTTCCCCCCACTGCACTGCGCGCGTAACAAGATTGATCCTGTCTGACCGCTTCACTCACCCCCGCAGGAGCAAGCGTCACGGTCAAAGGATCACACACTACTAAATGATCTCGTGGATCACGCCACTTTTCTTCCCCCCACTGCACTGCGCGCGTAACAAGATTGATCCTGTCTGACCGCTTCACCCGCCCCCGCAGGAGCAAGCGTCACGGTCAAAGGATCACACACTACTAAATGATCTCGCGGATCAAGCCACTTTTCTTCCCCCCACTGCACTGCGCGCGTAACAAGATTGATCCTGTCTGACCGCTTCACTCACCCCCGCAGGAGCAAGCGTCACGGTCAAAGGATCACACACTACTAAATGATCTCGCGGATCAAGCCACTTTTCTTCCCCCCACTGCACTGCGCGCGTAACAAGATTGATCCTGTCTGACCGCTTCACCCGCCCCCGCAGGAGCAAGCGTCACGGTCAAAGGATCACACACTACTCTTGAAAAACAATTTTTGGCCCATAGTGGGGCAAAAGTTCGAATCAGCGGGGCAAAAGTTCGACCTATGTATAAAATCACGGAAAAATTTGCAAATTGCCTAAAATGCATATATTATCTTCAAATTTAGTTAAATTAGTCTGATCGTGTGAAAACTGTCACCAAAATTTTACATTTCTACTTAGTTTTGCGAAAAACTGCTATTTTTGAGTATATTACAATTAACCCGGTTTTGGGTAATTTTTTGATGAAAATTTAGTGTGTATTTTTCGTCAAACTTAAGTTTACGGCTGGTGTAAAGTATGCCTGTCATAAAAGAATCAATATTTTGTGTTTTAGCCAGCGAACTTTTGCCCCACACTAGATTCGAACTCTTGCCCCACCGGTGGGGCAAAAGTTCGAATAAGACAACCAATTTTAAAACTGTTATATCTAAAAATGGGTAAATATTTTGACACAAGTTTGTTCAGCAAAATTATAGCCAATATGTTGAAGGTTCACTGTATGGTATTTGTTTTGTTTTAGCTGCTATTGTTCTACTGGAAACTTTGATTATACCACTAAGGTCGAACTTTTGCCCCACCTTACTCTATACTTTGAAAATCAATAGATGATTATTTGTGCTACTGTAGTTTGAATAAATAAATAAATAAATAAATAAATAAATAAACTTTCTTCCGGACAGAAACGGCATTTTTCCCGGTTTTGGTGGCGAAAACTGTCCAAGTTCGTGGAAACAAATCAAAACGTCATCGTTCCGACCACCACAAACCACCATCCAAACGTCACCATCTCCTACTTCCGTGATCGACTGTTATGTTGCCGCCGCTTTTCTTGCAACGGGAGACAATGGAGACCTTATGTTATGGGGAAATTAGTCTCACTCTTTCACTCCTTCATAAAATTAGTAAACAACAAGGCCAGTAAACGTCAAAACCTTATACAAAATCAAAGCAGTGCAGAGCCCCATAGCACTCGCGGATGCAATGCACTCGATAATTTTTCCCCTACATTCTAACTACACTAAACAAACAATTTAAATACAATATTTAACAAAATGAACAAATTGAAATATTTTCAAAACACTGTGGTCCGATTTGCATAGATAATGCTTTAATCGTTTAATAATAATTCTCTCTTGTTTTTTGTAGGTTTCATTTAGATCATGGTCGCAATACCTTTTTGAGCTGCAGGCCAAATCATTGAAACAATATAGTATGGTACAACATTTACGTAAATCGAATGAAAATCAGTCAAAGGATTGTTGTCTGGAAAACTGAGATCTCTGCTACTGTATAATTTCAACAAGGTTTTGTGAAAACATCTCCCAGGTATAATATTACCCAGAGTTAAAATCTTGCTCAATATTACGCCATGGAGTCTTCAGACTACAGCTCTGGATTCAAAGAAAATTCTTGCTAGAAATCTGTGAGAATGATGTCCAGGTTTGCAAAAGCAAACCCCCCTTCCCTGTCAGCATACGACCAAAGCTCCCACCGAAATTAGTTACCCGATCTTCCCCAAGGTTACTCGTACCCCGGCCAGTACCACGAGGAGGTAGGGATAGGAGTTTATGGGCAAGAGGCTAAGGACCACACAAAGGGGTCTATTATTCCTGCAGGTACGCGAGTTACCGATGGTACGCCATGCCCAGCAATTTACCGTGCAATGTTTGATCCATTTTAATTTTTCCGTTAATTTGTATGCCTTGGTCTTGCGAAATTCAAAGAGCTAAGCCAGGTCTTTTAAATATTTCCCCTTCAAATTGTTGGGAGGAATGGTCAACCAAGTTATTTATTTATTTTTTTTTTCTTTTGCATGGTATTTAGTTGGAGCTGCCTGACAGCTTAACTTGTCAAGGCTGAACCCTCGGTCTGGCTTTAGCCAAGTTTCCCCTCTACCAGGACCAATCAGACGGACTAGGCTATGGTGCCCACATGACACTGTTTTTTATTAGTATTGTGACGTGGTAGTTTATTAACCCTTCAGTCGTCGCGCGGTTTGCCACCATCAGAACCACCACGCTGATGCTGTGTACGATAAGCGAGGTTTTTTCACCACTGTTGTACAAAATACAACAGCGCGACGACTGAAGTGTTAAAAATACCCATATTCCCTTGCGTCTGAGAAAAGGAAGCATTGTAAAAATCAGCAGCTCCATCAGAATTATTTGAAATAGTAGTGTTGTAGTGTCATTACTAATACTGTCTTGTCGAAATGGTTTTGAATAATTTGTCATTTAAGTGCTATTTCTATTACTCCTGTCTTTTACAAAAGACTAGAGTCTTAAATGTCAATTGTCGTCAAGTCTTAACAAAATTAGGCTGTTTAGTAGTACAGTCATCTCTCCCTTACTCGATATTGAAGGGACCATCGAGTTAGGGAGGTATCGAGTTACAGAACACAAAACCAATGCAACTGCGATCCAAGGGACCATCGAGTTAGCCTTGAAACATATTTTTTTTTATTCCGCCACCCTAAGGAAAAATATTGTTTATAAATACATCAAAAGACCTTTGAATACTATCAATACGTCAATCGAAACCTTTCAATTCATGTTCAGCAGGAAAAATATAAAAACTGATCAGAAACTTTGTGTTTTGAAAATTGTGGTGGCGAATACTCGAACACTTGTACCAGTATTCACTACGTTTTAAATTTCGGTTCCTAAATTCGACACCTACGTTTATTTCTTATGGCAAAACAAAGTGCAAAGTAGCAAAAAGTTAGAGCAATTTGATTTGTTTCTATTATTTTATGAGCGAATTTTGAGGTTTCTAAGAATGTTCCGTACCATCTTGAAGCAATGTAACGGATGCTAAACGATTGGCAGCTAAATGTGACGTAACACGGTATATAATCCGGGGTGGCGAATACTGGTACACCTTAACTATTCTCAGGAAGGTCTGGAGGAAAAGCATAGTGCACTAATTTTCAACCCACAAGAATTATTTGCTAATTTGCGGTAAAATAGGTCAAAATCGCATAAACGGGTAGAATTGGTGCTCTTTCCCTAGGACATCTTACCAAACACCATCAGCGTTATGGAAATGATGTTGTGCTGCTGCAGTACTATTGAGTGTTCCGTACTTTAGGGAATATTGGTCACTAAATTTTCTGCTAATTCTTCGGTTAGGCACACAAAAATTCGTTTTCAGGTTAACATAAGAGTCTAGACAGACCACTAATTCCGAATCTGCAGTCCAGCAGCTGTTGAACAACGCAATACTCACTTAGCTTCCAAAGCTTGTATAAACAACTAACCTGAACTGTCGTAGAAAACTGTGTTTTGTTTATTAGTTCACAGTTTTGCAAATAATGAATTCAATTTAATAAATTGAGAAATTTCCTGAAAACTTGCAAATATTTAGGTAGGTATTTGTTTACAGATGCGAAAAATGCAAAACAAGTGACTGTCGAAAATGTCAAAAGTTGTGTCAGAAATCTAGTGTAACATGTACGAAGCGCCTAACTCATTTTGGATATCCACACGGAGAAACTCATAAAATACACTCAGGAAAAATGGACTATCGAAATGTGCTATAGGCCTATTCACATGACGTCTCAAATCAGCTGATCGGGAAGCACTTTGACAGTTCTCCTATGAAAATGACAGGCCCGTGTTAGCACCGGTCCTCCACCGATGTAAACAAATGCATAGACGGATCTGTCACATGAAAAGGCCTATCAGTACTCAATGGCAAATATTCACACTCGATCACAATTTGCTTGCTCGGTAATTGTTTATACTGAGTACGAATTGTAAATCATAAAAAATACCGTACTTTCAGCTTTTTGATTGAAAATTTCTGAGGTTCAGTAATAATTTTTACTTTTTACTGAACCATGGTAGCTGTCAGACCCAATTTTGCAACATTACCGAACAGGCCGATAAGTCAGTAAAAACAATCACCGACTACATATTTAGTAGTTGATGTTTTTTACTGACTTGTCGTCAAAAGCAAATCAAAACAAACTGATGCGCATGCGGTAATGTGTTAAATGAGAATCTCCTGCTGTATAATCATCCGGCGCATCCATGATATTTAACAATGTTTTGGATCTCTTATGTAGTCATTTTCTCCATGTCCCCGTTTGATAAGATGAGGCGTTATTAAATATCACACTGGATTTAATCAAAACAAAATCCCAGGTCTCCCGTCAATTGACGCCGTTGCGACGATCTGCTGTTCCAAAACGTCTCGTAAAATGGCTTATACCGAGAGATTTCGGGTTGAAAGTATAATCGATATACCTGGACAAACATTTGAAGAGGGCCCAAGAGATCTTGAGTCATTTTTCAGAAACGTAGCATTGAGCCCTTTTCAGCCCGCCCACGCAAACCAACACCACTATCAGAAAAATTGGTGTTAGTTCTTCTCGATAGTGGTATTGGTGAGCGTGATCGAGTTGAATAGGGTAACGACTGTTTATTTCGTTCATAACCGCCAACAGTTGGCGCCAGCGGCAAAAAGTACAGGCACCAACCTTTCGAACATTCAGTTTCTTTCACTGGCCGCCGAGCGACGACACTGTTGTTTGTATTTCACCCACTGATCGTGCTACGCTGGATTCTCAAATTTCTCAAACTTCCAACACAAGCGCATGGAGGAATGGTAGTCGGAGAACTGTCAAAACGTATGAAAAATAATGAAAAACGTAAATTACTTGCAATTAGGAACCTGGATCAAAAAAGTAGTGATAAGAAATCAAGTGTAAAGTGAATACATAACTTTTTGTGTTTAGTTCATCTTCCGTGGTGCTTTCTTTGCTTCAGAATTTCGTTTTTACTACCACTGAATAAGTGCCATCTATTGCCTTTTCAGTTTTGAATATCGTCCTATTGGGCTCAACAGCGTCTTGCATAGCCAAAAATGATTGGCAAAAATGATAGCAATGAATACACTACGGAACACGAATTTGTCTCAAACATCAAAATACCGCTATTAACTTAACTAAGGATTGCTGAGTCCATTGCCGTTTTTTGAAATATCATAGCACGTCTTGTTTTTGAGATATTTCCTGTTGAAAATGCAAAATTTGCCTATATCAGTCAACTTGCATGCAAGTTTGACAGCTTGTATGGCAATTTATTTGCATAATTTGCCACATAATTCAAACTTCATGTGTTAAACAACACTTATCATAAGAGATCATAATATTGTCGGTGCTCATAAGTTATTTTTGATGGTTTAGAAAAGTATTGTATTGTGCCATATAAGAGGAACGAAGAATTTTGTATGGAGACTGCAAGCATGTTAAAAAAATCGAGTTAATCTAAAATTAATCGCGCAATTTCAACCAAAATATATCTAATGAAAGTTGAAGTCCTATTTTGCATGATTGGTGGTTAAGATCACAAAAAAAGTTTGATAAATCATACTTTAAATTTTATTTAAACATTCTTAAAACCAGTGTTTTATTCAACTTTGGCGACCTGTAGCTAAAAATTGTGACGTGCTGGAACATTTCTGAAAACGGCGTCAGATTAACCAACCCCAAATCTACTAGAGACATATAATTTGGTTCTTGAGACAAGCAAAAATGTCTTTTTTGTTACGCTGTGATATTCATTGCTGTAAATCATTTTGTGTAGCGACTTTCTGGACGATAAAATAACATACAATGCTTAAATTTATAATATAAATTTAATTTATTGTTTGACACAACAAGATTGCGTTTTTCTCTTTGTTTACTTTTTGGAGACGAGGCCTTTTCAATTGTTGGTCTTGAAATGACTAATTTTGGGCAAAGTGTTAATCGAAATTGAGATTAAAAAAATTCCCCGTGCGTGCAGTGTAGTCCGAATTTATTATTGTTCTTCAGAGTAGTTACGCGAGACATGTCATGAAAAAAGGCTGTGAGAACGATGTTTATATTTACTTCTTATTGTACGACTTGTTTCAGTAATTTTGTGATTCGAATTTTAACAATTTATGCAATTTTCAGCGCAAACGTTAACGTGGTGGTAAGGTACATTAATTATGTTTCTGTGCTATGCTCTGAATGTACAAGTTGAAGGATAAGTTCGGTGAATGCTGTGTATGTTGGGATGTTTCAGTCAGAGTTTGAATATAGACTGGTTTTAGTGTAATGCTGAGCGACTACTTTTTTTTTGGATCCGTTGACTCTACGCGATTTTCGTGAAATACTAGCATGTTCAAAGCACAAATCAACAATGAAGAAAAAATCATTTGTTCAAGCCATTACAGCTATCCCTTTATGTAGGAGAGTTCAACTGGTACTACTAACTCGCCTCCCACCTCCGTATCTCAGGTGTTTTCTAATCAAATACAGTCAGGTCTCGTACTAGACGCTGACACCCACCACCATTTTTCAGTTGTCGAAATGGCGAATGAACATAGTCGATTAAGATGAAATTCGGCAGGCAATAATCTCATTGTATGTGTCAATCACAAGCTAAAACCAACTTCATTCTAATATTTAATGAGATATTGCCGTGTGAGGAAAGTGACTGGCACCGTCTTATTGGAGACCTAACTGTAAATCTAATTTTTGGCACAAGTAGGTCTCAACCTGAGAGAGACTCGCGAAGAGGAAAAAATATCAACGTCATATGCAGCCCAGATTCCCCTCTCACGAAACGTCAAATGCAGCCCACCGTTTTAAAGGCTGAAAAAGTGAAAAGTATTGTGTTCAAAGTAAACTGTTATTAAAACCCTCAGTCGGCGGAGCAGTTTTTTCCAAAGTTGCTGATAAATCTTAGCAGAAGATTAATTATTTCTAATGTCTGCTACGTTTGCTGGCATGAAATTTCACTCAAACGGCTATTTATGATTCGATGTGATGCAAACTCAATCATTTTTTGCTGAGAGGTTCATGTGAGGATTTGAACAGCATGCGCATAATTGGTATAAACACAAAGTGGAATAAGAAAAAACTCAGCAATCACAGAAAAAGAAGACCGTCTTCGCGAGTCTCGTCTCAGGTCTCAACTAGTGATCCTTTATATGAAGGATTCACTAGTCTCAATTAGCCTCTAACTGTGTAAGAAAATATAAGCCATTCCAATTCATTACCACTGAGAAAGCACGGCCCGACCAACCAGTTTTCCGATGTCTTCATAGATCTTTGTCTAACGATGGCGATCGCCAACGATTCAGAACAAATCGGTATGGATCGCTATCGTAAATCACTGACTGGTTGACCGGGGGTGGGAGGTTAGTGGGTGATATGCACGTAGATAGAGGGATTGCTGTACTCAGTTTTCACATGTGCATATTTTCTTTCCAATAAAGAACATGAATAACTAAAGCTGTAAGTTACCAAAATGATCGACAAATGAGAGCTCATCGATGTACAAATGATTTTAGGTTGATTTCGTGAAGAAAATTGCTAAAACTGTGACAGAGTGTGTACGTTAGAAACATTATATATTCATTAGTTAGATGTTGAAATACCTAATGACATTTGTTATACTCCGAATTATTACGTATTTCCAATCAAAATAATAATTATAGGTGTTTAACATTGTATAACTTGAATAAAATATCTTTTTAAAAAATCTGGCTGCTTTTGATGAAAACTTGTTATGCCAAATGGCTCTATTTCAAATTACCCAAACCCCACCTCAATATCTCCTCTACAAGTTTGTTTTAAATGTCGTTACGAAACGATAGAGAATTACATGCTTAGCGAAAACCTCAGACAAACAGACGTAACTCTTGAATGATTTTCATCGTTAATCATAACAACGCTTAAGGTAAAGGTGAATCGAAGCCACAGCTCAAATTTACAAGAGCACAAATTTGGAAAACGAAATAAAGCCCTGCGCTGAAAATTTGATCGATTGATCATCACCAGCTGATCAATCGATTACATTTTCAGCTTAAACAGTTTGCTATAATAATTAAGACATTTAAACTTGACTTACCAGATCCATCGAAATCTGAACTATGATTCGTGAACTGCAATGAAGTTGGTGTCCATGCTTCATTCTCTCCTGACAACATCAGAAGGTTGTTTTCGAATGCGGTCAAAGCTAGGTCTGTCATTATTCTGCATCCATCAGCTTCGGTGAACACAGATTGAATAGTTTTGCCAAATGCTGCTGAACCTTGAAATTGGATAGTAAAGTAATATGTTTTAATTAATAGACTTAACGTATTCAGCTGTTTTGTCAGGTATACTGCGACTATTTGCATAATTGTCCCATGTTTAAGCAATTTCCTGTATACATGAGAAAGCTATGTGAATAGCGGCAGTACAAGATATAATACTGGGAATGTATACAGTATGACACTTACCTTGTTCTAGCAAACTGGCAACGGTAGAAAAAGCAGGCAAAGCCAACCGATGGAGACGGGATACATCACACACTTTGTAAATTTTGAGTTTATCAGCCATTTTTATATCTTTTCGATTTTCTACTGGATCTCAAGCTTAGTTAAATCAGTGGGATTGCGTGCTTAATAAACAAGTATAGCTTATTGTTTTCTCCAAATGCTTTCAAAGGCGCCCGATCCATGAAATCTTTTATATTTTTCGAAACAGTTGCATGTGATTCTCCATAATTCCTTTTTCATGAGCATTTCGAACCGATAGCTTTTGTCCGAAGATTACGACTTGTTTACTTATTTTGTTGAATACCAAGAGCTGGATTTGAACCACATAGAATTGTTCTCCAAACTCATCACGTTCGAGGAATAGATAATCGCTTGTCTGATACTCATAACCGCAGTACGACGCTGCTTCAGCATACATGGCTTCGTCTCTCAGAAGATCGTATTTCTTAAGCTCCGTTTGCATTACCTCAGGCAGATCCTTATAGCTTTCGATGTATTTTGTTACTACAAGCTGTCTTTCAAAGCGATCATTTCCTTGCCCCAATAAAGCTTGGTAGAATTGATGTTGCTCAGCACAAAATTTTACAACATTTTTAAAATTCAAAGTGCTTCGCAGAGCTCGCTTGAAAAAGCAATGTTTCCTTTCACAATACAAGGTACAATAGGACATGAGAGGTCCGAGCCACGAAATGAGTCGAGGATAATGGTTGGTGAAGTGGTGTTTCGGTCTGAGGGGTACTTCGAAATGGGATTTTCTGAGCTCCATATATTCCGCTATCAGCGATCGCAAAAGGTGTATTTGGGTTTCAGAGATTACTGTAGATGTAACTATATCCGTAATACTTTTTATCAACATTAGCATCGATACTAATGGGTCATTGTAGTTTACTGGTTTGTTAAGTAATACGAATGGAATAATTTGGACTATGTGCCAAATGTCACAAGCCTTTGCCTTTATGTTTTTTGATTTCCTCGTAAAATCAATTGAGATTTTCGTATTCAATTTCAATTTATGGCAAACTTCATTGATTCTTCCCTGAATATATAATGCTGTTAGTTGTTTCTCTTTACAGAGGCGTTTTAGTATGAGAAAGAGATCATTATTGATCCACCCTTCAAATAAATCATGTGCGACACATGGAGCCGCCCCAAAGTTAAACATACGGAAATATTTTAGTTCATCGAAAATACACGAAACCTTCACACCCCGGAAAGGAATGCATGCCGGATTATTTTCAATTTCTTTCAGATCATTCTCGTGCTTCTCTGGTGTTCTCAGTTCTGCTGTATAGAGACAATCACTTCGAAATGATTTGTGGTCAATATAGCAGGTTCGGCAAAAGTGAGAGCTCGTTGAAAAGTTCTCAACTAGGCCTCCTATTTGGTGGGCCCCCAAGTTGTCATTCATTGTGGTGAATATAGACCCTCTTATTGTTTCTTGGAATCCACCGCCATGTACTGTAATACCATCATTTTCCAATATCTTAATATCTTCCACGAGCCTACGAAATATGCAATTACCGCCGAAATAAGCAAAGTCTTTATTTTTACAGAGAAGAACCAGCTGGACGTTTTCAGGTGGGGATTGCTTATCAAACCTTCCGGTCCGCCTCATAGTTACGTACTATTTGGTGCTGGGTGTAGTTCTTGTTTTTCCAGCTGTATTGAAAAGCATGAGCCATAGTCTTTGGCATACAATCGGGTCTTTCTTTAGCAGAAAAGAACCGAAATGTCTATCGACGACCGGTGATTGCTAGCAGATATAGTGGAGAGCTTGTCTTGATACGTTCATCGCTTCAAGCTAGTTGAAAAACTGAATACACTGATTGCCTGTCGATCAGAGCCGAACTAGGCATAGATCGTCTACATACATCTGAATCTACATGTCTCCGATGTATTACATCGTTCCAGGTGGGAGTTATCTGATATGTGAATATGGTACCATAACAGAATTTTCCATCTGAACGAAGTGATAAATCATAATATTCCGCAAACTGTATCACACATCTACAGAATGTATTGCGTGAAGTTAAGACACAGCAGAGTATTGGGTACATAGGACCAAGTCCCTGCCGGGTGGCGCGAAACTGATGAGCGATAGACAATAGAATCAACAACACTGCCATAAGGGATAGTAAGCATGTGACTATTGTCGAAACTATGATTAGGAGGCAAATCAACATCCCAAGATCAAATTTTTGTTACAACCCAATGTAGGTATTATTAAATTAGGCTGTAGAAAATGATAAATATCTGATCACTTAGGAACCTTGCAACAGGTAATAAATGCCCGTAGTCTGTTTTATTCGAATACACATGTATAAATTGTTAAAATTGCCGAATCATACGCGGAATTTATTAAACGGATCATGAAATTAGGACTGAAATCATAATGATGATAGATTATCAACTTTCCTTTCGTCTTGCTATTTGTTACCGTTAGAATCACCAAACTGATTGGTTTCCCACTACTTACACCAATACAACAGCACGAAAACTGAAGTATTATAATCGCGCGTTGGAACTTTCAATATCCATATATTACATCAATAGTGAATTCTTGTATGTAGCCAGTATAAATAACAGAATCATCAACTTCTTGAACATTCTTCAACTGAAAACAGGATGCTTGTTTTATCAAACATGCTCAATCTGCACCTAAAATCTCGGATCCAAATAGTTTTCTAAATAAAAATTGTATCTAAATAAAACGTGTAGGCCAACAAAACATAATTGAGTAGGAGTTTACAAGTTACTTAGCACATGAAAAGCAGTTTAAATTAATCTATTACTAGATCAACACTAATGCTCACATTTTTATATTCTCATTTCATCATGGTCCTCATTGCTCGAGCGGAGACGAACACCCTGGAGATGGAAAAATCGACAGCGCTACGATAAGGAAACGTAACAGATGAGAAACTATCGATACATTTATCAATTATAAAACCCCGTTTTAATGTTAACACTTTGTTTCTGTTTTTTCTGTTTTTTTTCGTTTCAGCAATCAAATAACCGAACCAACTCTACTATCTTTTCGTTTCTTCTTCGTTATACTTATAGTCCTTCTGGCACTGAACCGAGTGGTGCGCCTTCCGCTTTCTTACTGGTGCTGTTTTTCCTGTACATTTGGCATAGTGTCGGAGGTGGTGTACTGTATTTGCTATACAACGCACTACTTTCGATATTGTGCTTGGCGTGTGGGGAAGCAGTACTAGTGGTGAAGCGGAGGGCGCCATTCGGTTTAGTGCCAGAGGGACTAAATCTATTTAATGTATCTGAAGCTTGTGGGACCGCTTTAATTCCGGCGCCTGCTTGTGGAAGATCCCGGTGTGCTAAACGGTATAGGACATGTTAACGGGGGAGGCTTGGTAGGTCCTCACCCAGCCCGTGTCTAGATGGGCGGATAATTGTCTGCCAGGGTGTGGATTGAGCAATTACAATTACAAGAACCAGCTGGACGTTTTCAGTTTTGCATCTCAGATATGGGTCGAGGTTGCCTACTACCATATACACGCACAGTAGTTTGTACCGTGATGTGGCGTTGCCAATAGCATTGACAACTACCTCGGCGGCGTCTTGGTAGAGGAAGATATTTATAGTTTTGCCACTGAAAAATGTGCTGGATTTAAATTTGATTCCATCGTTATAATCTGTGAGGAATCCTGGGACTTTGAGTTTTTCCCGAAACACTGCGTCGTAAATTTGGGGATCATTGAGCATGGATGTCAATGTTTCTAATATTGGAACATAATGATAAATTCCATCTTTATGCTCATTGTCCTTTTGGAGAGGTATTTCAATGGAAGGAACAAATCTATAATTCTCCCGATAATATTTTTTTCTCATATACGGAGACCTGAACAATCCATTGCTTCCGAACATGACATCAAAAATATTTGATTTGTCGAATTTTTGTATCAAATCAGCTAGGGAGATCCCACTGTCCACTTTTTCCCGGATCACACTTTCCAATGTTGCGCAGCAATTTTTAAGGTAGCTGTTTTGCGTGACAACAGCTTCCCCTAAGGCCAAAACTATTTCTTGGATTGCCGTTTCTGTCACGTGATTTTTGGATAAAAGTTTAAGAAACAAGTTTCCAAATATGTTTATTAAGGACTCCAAGTTTTCGGTCTGAGACAACACGTCGCGGCAATCAAGTTCACACGATTCGTCAACTGAGAGCGGTTCCGAGATTGATGGGACCTCGGGAGGGACGTCACTGTCGACTACGTGGTCACTGTATTTCATCCGGACATTCTCGTTACGATGAAAATACATGTTGTGTATACGCATACTGTTCGCGGTCACAAATGGTTTCTTATTTATGCACCCAAATGGGCAGAACACTGGCTGGCCGGATTTCAAGTGTTTGGCCATATGCTTGGCCATTAGCTTCACACTTTGCACAACGCAATCGCAGGATGAAACTGAACAACGAAAAACGCGAGGGGTTTTCAAGTAAAGATGCTGCTGGCGGAGATGTTTTTTGTACGATTCGAAGGATTTGCACCGCAATCCGCACTCCGGAATCGCACATTCGAAGGACTTCTGGAATTTGTGCACTCGCGTGTGATAGATAAAACGTTCTAGATCACTGAAAACAGCGGCACAAAACTTACACACAATTTCGAACGACATTTTTTTTTTGCGGACAGAAACGACGCGATCAGTTCGACGAGGAGGTGAAAACTGGCGCATGGCTCAGCGCGCACGCCATATTTGTTTTTTCAACGAATGTTGCTTTAATTTTACACGTTGATTGAAAATTCAATTTACATCACTTCAAAATTCAATGCTCATGAATTCATTTTTCAACCAATCACTGAAAAATACATTGCGAGATAAGTTTACATTGATACAAATTGATTTTTCGATGCTTTTTAATGCTCTAAATATGTGCATGTATTTTGATTTAATTTTCAATCGTATTCCGATTTCAATTCGTGTATATTTGAAAGCTAATCGTTTTACATATCGTTTAAAATTCATATTTTTTTGCTGTGTATGTTAATCTTGGTTTTCTTAGCTTAACTAGTAACTTCCCTGAAAACATCAGTCTGTTAGGGTTCATTCAAATATTACGTAACGCAAAATTTGTCAATTTCAGACCCCCTCCCACCCCCACGTAACAGCTTTTGTATGGAAAATTTTAAATTTTTGTATGGACCGTAACACTATGTAAGACCCCCTCCCTCCCCCTGTTGCGTTACGTAATATTTGAACGGTCCCTTATTTGATCTGCATCCTGAAATATATGAATTTTGATTTTAATGCTCCCTAGCTCCTTGTACTGGCTAAATTTGGAACCAACTAAACCAAGAAATTTGTAGCCGTCAAACAAATGAACAACTTTGCCAAAGACACTAGTCTTCTAACATAGGTAACTCAAACTTGAGATATATAAGTTTGAAATCGTTGATGCTCAACAGTGCCTCCTAGGGGCAGTTTATTGAATTAGGCAGGCATGCAGCGTATAGCTCTGTATTCAATGAGCATCTTTGCTCAAGTGATCATTCTTCTGAATCATCAGTATCTTGAGGTATAGAACGTCATAACAAATAAATGGATTCCATATAGTAATAATTTCTGAGCTACCCAAGTAACACAACTTCTTATATAATAGTTTAAAATTCACAATTTATGCAAGTTTGATTGTATTTTCTAGCATTCCTGACTAAAAATCAAACACTCGTAGAGCTACAAAAGCGGCGGTTTATATAACATCTTATAGATCTCTCGTAATACAATCAAAGAACTAAGATTTTGTTTAATCAACGATCTATAAACGTACTCTCAACATAATAAAAATATCAATTAAGTTTAAAACAGTAACAAGTTATAATAAAGTTTTTTTGACAGCAGTTAACACTAACAAAATACATGCATATTCCAACTACTTGCATATGTTGTAATCCAGGTCGTGCGGACTCAAAGGTTTAGGTTGTTCGAATTGAACACAATCTTTTCCACGAGTGCTAACCGTTGTGTGTTTGCTTGTCTCGTAGGAAAACCACATTCAAAATACATTTGTACTTAAAATACTTCACACAAAGCTCCATCAGTTCAATGCAGGAAATTAATCCAATGAATAGGCTTAATCAGAAAGTTTCTGGCCGTATGATAGTTAGAAACATATTTTGAGCAGTTGTACAAGACTGATGCATAATTTGTACTAAGCAAAAAAATTATTTAACAGTTGGCGGTCTTTATGTTACATAAATTGTATAACAATGTCTAAGCGTGTCGGAATCGTGACCTTCATTTCGAGGCCTACTCTGATCACTTTTATGAAAATTTAAATTTGACAGCAGCCTGGCTGCTTGTTGATTTTCTGTTCGCCTTCTCCAGGCTGTAATCAAGTATAATGCAAGTGATGTAACTAAAAATACACTTATATCATAGCATAATGTATTTGTTGTAATGTAGCTATTTTCAAGTGATTTAAACTGAAGAAAAACATTTGTGTATCAAACTTTTCACAATCAATTCTAATCACTTTGTTTTGCATGTGATTGTAGAAAAAAAATGTTTTTATTTGTTATGGCTACTTGAACCCCAAAAAATAATTCCATTGATGGAGACTCTTAATTCTGTCAAACCATCAAATAATGAAAATCCATAAAACATCATATTTATCAATGGTCGTTATGTTTCCAATGCGGTTGAAGATCTATGGTGCAACTTTTAATTGTACTCCAATAATTCATGCGCCAGTAAAATAATTGGAAACAGAAATAAAAAATTGCCAAGGAATCTTTTATTTTAGTTAGATTTGTTTTGATCCACAATAAAAACAATGTGGCACGAAGCTTACAGTGACGTTGGAAAATATTTACAACGGTTCATGTGTATGAGTTATATATCCAAATTAATAATATATTCCTTTAACTTAAAATTGTACTCGTCATATTAATTCCATAAATTACTGCTTCATTATTAAAATTATCCAACATCCAAACCCTATAACCAATCCCTTATCTAAAGTTTAAGGCATTTCTTACTCGCTAGCATTTTTTTTTAAATTTCAAATGTTTAGCCAGTAATGTTGTATGTATCAATTCTAACCAAAAAAATATTGCTTGGATTTAGAGGTTCACAGCTCAATAACAGGTATACATGAAATATAAAAATATTTATAATATAGGGTGCAGAACCACTTGGGCACTTCCATGATTCACTTTGGCATGGGGGTTTTTCTCGGCCGAATTGTCTGAAACTTTGCAATAAGAAGCACTTCGGTACGACGCATATTGGGGCCAAAAATGAGCTCTGTAGCTTTCAACAAGCTCCAAACTTGGGGGACACTATTGTAATCGGAAGTTCGGGGATTGTTTATCGTGCCAGAAAAGTAAAACACCTACCCCCAACGGTAAACGAGAGAGTAAAATGGATTTTATCATCGCTCTCTCTTTGGGGCTCCCTTTCTCTGCTCCTATTTATCAGACTAGTTACAACTGGCGATACATTGTCGATCGTGGATCGCAACAGATGGGATGTTTTTCTTCGCTTGCTTTGATCGTGCTTCAAAATAAAATGAGAGCGAATTCTGCAATGCCTGATATGCGTCAATAACACATCCTTGGAGCATGTTCTCAATCTACTCTCAAATAATTTATTGTTTTGTACCACAATAGTAATTATATCACCTTTATAACTTAATTACAGCATCTTCTCAAATTCTTAAATCGAAATAAATCAAATGTCAAAACTTAATTTGTTTGTAAATATTATAGCAATAATGACAAATTCAATTAATACAACGGCTCGCATTTCATCAATTAAATTTGCATCGAGCACGTGACAAGATTAACTATGGCTCCTAAACTAATTTTGAGGTTTTGAAGTGTAGAGAAATGTTGAGGTTTGCAGTAGAAAGACATTCAATTCACGCACTAGCTTCACGGAAAAGATCAAACACAAATCAAAAGCGTATTTTTATAAAACTTTCATATTTTTCCTTTGAAGAATTGATCAAAAACTTTCGAACGACGTAAAAAATTTCTTAATTCTTCGATTATATTAAAATAGTTTATCTCAGTAGTGCTACCATAGGAACAATAAGTCTACAATAGGTGCAGGGGAGCTTAAATTTTAAGCAAAACTATTTCGATCATTTTTCTAGCAAAACCAAACTGGTACCAATGGTACCGTAATTTCAGGTGAAATCGATAATTTTTCACAGTTTTTCTTGTCTGTTTTCTACAATGTTGAGAATGTCAAACAACTGAATGCAGAAAAATAAGTACGACGGTGAGCCTCTTTGGCTCATGAACCGAAATTGTCCAACAAATTTAATTTCAGTGCTAAAAATCATCTCTAAAAAAATGGGGGGAGACCATTTCAGGGTGCAATTGATCGCTTGTCAATGCGATTATTGTTAGTTTTTGAAACAACGCTTCTTAATGAATTCGAGCTCCCTGAATCCGAATATGCTTGTTGAATTATTAACAATACAATATTTATGGAAATAATGAACAGTTAACTTTCAAGAACTACGCGGGAAACGCCTAAATGAAGGCAATTACAAATTGAATTTCCTTATGTCTACCAGATAATCAATTATTATGACCAAATGAGCAAATTGGTTCAAGGTTTAATGCTATAATTTGAGGATATATTTTGAGCACCCTCACACACTTTCAGGTTGATACCATGTTCATATCCTTGTCTAGAACTAGAAGTTTATGGATGTTCATCAAAACTACACCGTACATATAGTTTACATTTTTTTCATTTAAATGAATATTCTTTAACGCACAAAACTTCACAACACACACATGGACAATAATTACTACAAACATAGTTCATTCAATGAAGATTACATTGATATTTGAGCTCCATTACGAAGAAATAAAATGGTGTGACACGGTGATCAATTTCACCCGAATTTACGGTATCTAAATAAACAGCTCCTGATCTTTATATCAAAAAATGTTTTGCAACTATTTATAGCAAAACGGTTATAAAAAGCCACTAGTGCTACTATAGGGGACTAGAAAAACACCGACCCTATTCTGTTTATAATGAACAATATACATATGCGAATGAACAATCGATCAATTTTTCAGCACGATCGGTTGTCTGCATCTCTAGTTTTATGCTCCCGAACATTCGAGGTTTGGCTTCTACGCATTTCATCCTCAACTGTTTTGTTACTTCAAGGCTCATAATATGCAAACGTCTTCTTGAATAGTGGGTTCTATTTTATGTATCGTTCAAATCCTTCAATTGACCAAATTACTGTCACGCGTGCGCCAGTCACCTCACACTATAGGTATGACGAACGCTGATTCGCCAACTCCTGAACGCTAAATTGAATCATCACAAAATCGCCCGCCTAGCATCGTTTCGGACAAGGGAAGATTTCAACGAAATTGCAAGAGAGGATACAGGACGCCACAGCACAGCTCTCCCACACGTAGCGAATCGATTACACTCTAGTAGCTGAACTCGCACTGCACTCACTTGCACAACCCGAGAAAGTAGACAATTCGCTTCAGCGTGGCGGTAAATCGCTACTTTTAAGTGGATGTTTAAAATTTACATATTGCCCATGGGCAAGCATCCCATATTAGTAAGCTGAGCGCGAGATGATGTCAGTCACAATGGTCGGAAAATTAAACAGTGCCAATCGGGTTGCACTCCGCACATAAACACACTCATACTAGCCGGGCGGTATGTTTTACATTTGATGAACTTTATTATCGCAAAATTGCAGTGCGGCGTTCGGGGCGGAATCAGTGCAACAAACGGCAATTTATGTGCAATGTGCGCATATTGCGTTTTTTGTGCGCATGAATGAATCGAACGCCGATGTGCGAAGCACTCTTGAATCCGATCCCTGGAAGAGCGATCAATAATGCAAATTCACACTACTAATGGTAATTCCAAATGTCATTGTCATTATCATTATCAACTGTTTCCACAGAAGTGTGATTCTGTAAACATTAACGGAAAAGAGAAATGGAAGATGTTTGTTCGAAAGCTCCTTCCATAATTTCTTTATTTGCGTCATTTCAACCATTACATTCAAATATAAAGGTGTACTGTATTAACCCTCTAATACCCAAATTTTTGTTTTCGATCTAAATATTATTTTTCGTTATTTAAAATCATTCTAAACACGGTTTGGGCAATGAATTATTTTTCTTCGCAAATTTATGAATTTTGATTTTTGATTTTTATTATGTTTATTTTTGAACATCCCTATCCTTTTAATTTTTTTCTTGAAGCCTCTTCTGGTTACTGATTTTTGACAATAATAAAAATTTGAGTTTTTACTATACTTTTGAAAATATAATTTTTCTAATTTTTTCTGGAACATTTTTTATTTTTCGTGTAACTAACGGAAAAACATATTTGAAATTTTTTCAATACCATCAGGCTCTTCTTCTGTGATAGGTTGATCGTAGAAAAATATAAAAGTTTCTATTTTTTATAATACACGTTAAATGAATCCCAGGCATTTGTAGGTTATATAAGAATACAATTTTTCAAACAATTTTCAATAATACAAATAAGTTTTAAAAAATCATAAAAAACGTTTCTTATATGCGTGTTATGAGTCAAGGTTTAAGCCAAAAATAAAATCATTTTAATTTCCGAGCTACGAAAATATACACAAAATTCCAAAGTGTACCCCGTCTAAAGGCGGGGTTGGGTATTAGAGGGTTAAGCAACACTATGCTTCTAATTTGGGGTGGTCACTTGGCACCGCCTACAATCTTCGGTTGGATGTAAGACTATTGTTAATAGGTGAATACAGACAATTGTTACATTTGGCTTGAATGTCCTCAATGTGATTTTTGAAAGTTAAATTCTTATCTAGCATGAACCCAAGATATTTAACTTCATCTGACCAATTTATTGGAACCCCTCTCATCGTGACAACATGTCTACTTGAAGGTTTCAAATAAAGAGCTTTTGGTTTATGTGGGAATATTATGAGTTGAGTTTTGAAAGCATTAGGAGAAATCTTCCATTTTTGCAAGTATAAAGAAAAAATATTCAAACTTTTTTGCAATCCACTACAGATGACACGCTGGCTTCGTCATTTAGCGGAGAGGACTGTGTCAGCAGCAAACAAAGATTTTTAACATCCTTGAGGTAATTCGGGTAAGTCAGATGTGAAAATATTGTATAATATTAGTCCCAAAATGCTGCCTCGAGGAACACCAGCTCTTACAGAAAGTCTTTGAGACTTGGAGTTCTGATAATTAACCTGAAGTGTAGGATTTGACAGATTACTTTGGATTATTCCAATAATGCATGTTGGAAAATTAATAAATATAACAAAACTTGATCCAATGAATAAACCTAACGACGGTAGTAGGTTTATGTACAGAGATTTGGTCTCTATTTTAATGCAAGTCTCTACTTTCTCCTCTAGTGATCTCTCCAGAAATTCTTCTAAAGATTTCTCTACCAACTCACCCAGCGGTTTTTCAAAGTATGCTTAGAAGAATATCTCCATAATGCGCTCCAAAATCCTTTGAAAACTCCAAAGCTACTATCTTCATTAATTTCCTCAGGTTTTACTTTGATTTGTTTTCCAGGTATCACTTTGACTTGTTTTGACTTGAAACTATCCTAGAATTTCCTCCTGAAATTTTCCACTAATCTTGCTCCAGTTGTTGCTCTTGAAGACCTTCAGAAGACTTCCACAGAATTTCTTGCTAGAAAATTCACGAAGGTTTGTTCTAGAATGTTTGGAAAAATAACTTAAGATTTTTTACAAGAAACTCTACAAGAATTCCGCCCAATTATCATGTGGATTCCTTCAGGAATTCATCCACGTTTCCTCCCATAAATCCAAAATTGTTTGAGGGGTTCTTCGGACAAAACTTTTTTTTTTCAAGGATTTTTTGCAGCATTTCATACAACTATGACTCCTGCAATTTTACCAAACATTTCTTTGAACGTATCTAAAACTTTCCCATGCAATCTTATCAGCAATCAGATTTATTTGTTTTTACAAATTTCTCTAATTTTTCCCCGATTATTCCTTCACTAAATTTCTATAGAGATTAGGTCCAATGTTTTTCGAAAAGTTTCTTTATTTAATGCTGTGTAATACTATCCCGAGATTAGATTGATTTTTTTTATTATCTTAGCAAAGTATCGACGAAAAGCTTTCTTAATCTTGTGGCAAATACAAGTATGAAAATGAGGGGGTTAGAAACACAGAGGTGTCAGTGATAAAAATCTAGTTTTGAGAAAATTTATTTTAATTATTTCCGCAATTTTTCATTTTATACAAATTGTATGGGAGTCACTAAAGAACAAACCAATCTCCAAAGATTTATGTATTTTTTTCTGTTGAGCGGAAAAATCTCCTGAAAAAAATGTTTGAGCACTTGGAAACTGTAGTCTCCTCTACTAATTTAAAAACCGATAAAAATAGCACGTACACCTTTTTGCTTATGAGCTTCTTAAATATAGTAACTTTCAATTTCCAGTCCAGGGTATAAGGTTAAAATTGTTCTTAGCTTCTCTTTCCACAAAATATTTGCCAACGTTTGTCCTACTCATGGTTTCGAACGTGGCCGCGCCTTTGTTTGCGCCAAATAAAATCAAGATTATCTTTTTCTGCTATATAGCTGACCTGAGAAAAAAAAGGGCTGAGACGTTTGGCACGAATTAGTTTACTCGAATTGATGTATTACTAAATAGTGATTTTTGCGAAATATCGAGATACAACAAAAAAACAGCCTTTCATTGAAAGAATAGAAAATTATGATTGAAATATGACTAGTTTAGCGTTAATAATTATTTTAACAATATAACTCTAATGACTCAGCTCAACATTCTTCAGAATTCATATTCTAATATAACTAGACTGTCATGGTTAAGTGACGAACTCATTATGACTCGAACACATCGTAGAACAGATTGTTTGTAAGCGTTGCAAAAATGTTAAAATCTTGTAAATGTTTAATATTTGCATATAAATCCTCAAATGCACTATCAAAGTTCCAGCATAATCAAAGTTATCCCGTTTTACGGTACCATAAATAGTTTAAACATTTTATCAAACAAAAAGTTAAAAATTATATATCGTATGATGGAAAACATTATAATTCTTAGAATTTTACACGTCTACGTTTTGCCATGCAAAGCATAATGAAGAAGTAATATCTTTTCCTGGGAAATGGTCTTTCTGGCAAATGTCAACCAGTAGTTCAATACCTCAAGCAGATCTCAATAACCAAATGTTGGGGTTGGCGGTTCCTTGCGATGGACTGAATTTGGGCCGTCAATCCCCCATCACGAATGGGGTTAGCTTTTCATAGGAGATGGGGAAGGTTTCGACTCGATTTCTTAGAAGCTCGGGTGCTCGGGCGGCGAAAACGTGCGCGGAAGCGGTTCCTGTTTTTAAATGCAATGTACTCGATAATATGGAAGAAATTTCTCAAAAAAGTAGCGGATAGTGCGTGTCAGTGGACATACACGGGTAGAAATCAGAATCCAAAAACAAGATTATGACTCATGATATCATGATTCCAGCGTGTTTTCATCTTATGAAAATACACCATGATTTAGACTCATGATATCATGAGTCAGATTGCCGTAACGCAACACACGCGTCAGGTGTTTGTTGCTGATTGCTCGGAATCATGATTCAAATGCCAAAAATGCTGAGTCGCGCATCCGTTTATGATCGACACAATAAAAAAGGTAAAAATAGCATACATTGAGGTTCGAGCCAAGAACCTTCCGATTGTTAGCCCCAACCTAAAGCTGCAGGCCGACGACATAACAACGCGGCGCGTCAAGCGAAGCGTGACGCGTTCATCGTGTGATTTGCATATAAGCGACGAGTGACGCTATATGTGACATTGTAACGCCTTGTTGAATTACGTGGCTCGTAGTTACATTACAGGATATCCGGAATAAAAAAAATGCAAAATAAGTATTTTGTAGTTTTAGATCTACATTTCCTACCATTAAGGGACTGACCATTGATTACGTAAAACATTTTTTTTAGGATTTGTGAACCCCTTTTTGTATGAAAATAAACTAAAATAATTATATGGCGCGTGAGAAATCTCAATCTTTTTCAATTTTGCGTGAAGTAAAAACAATCATTAATGAAATGTTTCGCGAGTGCAGTATAGCATTTAGTGTAAATAGGAAACCATAAGAAAAATCAAACCATCATTGGTCATCGGAGAGTTCATCCAGTTCATTAAGTGTTACAAATCTGCATGGGGTTCCAACAAACTTGGTGAGATTGTTCTAATTTATATTGTATTTATTTATCTTTTTATATCATATCTAACTGGGTTGGGAGGGACCACCAGAGCACCCGAATGAAGCAATTTGGACAGGGAGCTTGGGACTGCCTCCTCCCTGTTGTTAACATTTCGTGGATTGAGGGCGGGCTATTCGACCCCATCTATTGGGAGTATTCTGTCAATCGAGGGCTTGATTGTACAATTGTTCGTGAAAACTTTCTTCTGGAAGGAGATTATTTTCCCCTGCCGCGGGTTTCGTGCATGTGTCTCTGCTTGCGGGTCCGCACCTTCGTTTTTGACCCTTCATACAGGAGACTGACTGCTCACGAACAACAGCACAATCTTGATCAAATCGCTTTTCAGATTATTCCAGTGCTATAGGCAGATGCCTTGCTACAATAGATGGTAGAACCAAATCATCATCATCATATTTCATAGATTCCAGTTATGTGTCGCGTGTGGATTCACAATATTTTAAGGAAACTATACACATATTTACATTTATTGGTAACCTAAACATATCTACAGGACTCTTCAACTAACATGCCAATCCATGCTCCAACCAGATCATTGAGAGAATTTGAATTCTTAAGAATCCCGAACTACGGCCATAGGACTTTTTTTAATCCGTTTGTAGAATGTTGTAGATTATTCAATGATGTTTATTATGTGTTTGATTTTAATATTAGTAAAACTATGTTTAAGGATGAAACAAGGAATAATGCGCAGTCTGAGCGATAGAAATATCTGAGACGATGATCAATATACAAATAAACAAATAAACAAATAAACATGTTATTACGATACTTGCTTTATAAAAGATGGAAATACAGATTTTGGTTGTCGATGCTAAAATGAGAGAATAACGCTCCCGCTTATCAAGCGATTTCAGGGATGTAGTTCAGGGTGAGCCACGTTGCCCCCAAACAACCTCAATGAGGTATTTTAAGTTTTTTTAAACACATCTCGATATCAAGGGACCATCGAGATAGGGAGAGATCGAGACATAGAACAAATTTTTAACGAATACTAGATTGAAAATCACTCCGTTACCAAGAAAATTAAAAACAAAGAGATGTCATTTCATCTTCGTAAATTGTTTTGAATCTCTAAAATCTAGTCTAGTAACCTTTGATAATGGGCATATCGACATACGGAGAGAAAATCGGGAATGAAAATCACATTGAGAAAGGAAGATATCGAGATAAGGAGGATATCGAGATTTGGAGAGTGATAATGTATGCTGAATGAAGGGACTGAACAAATTATCGACAAACGGAGAGATATCGAAATGTAGAACATCGAGATAGAGATAGAATAGAGATGTTAACAACACCTAATTAAGGTATAATACTAAAATATGGTTTGCATAGATAAGTGCGAGTTATTCGTTCCTGTTCGAGATGCTACTATTCATGGCTACTACGATTGCAATAATTAAAATTGCGCTTTGTACATTTTTAAACGCGTCAAAAGTGGTCTCTCGCAAATTTTAGCAAAATAAATTCTACCCTTTTTGAAAGTTCTTGTCTCAAGCTTTCGAATGAACATATTCTCATCGCGGGCGTTCGCGGGCTACTAATGTCTTAGGGTACTTTTATGAAAAATATTATGTTTTTTAAGATTTTTTGCATTAAATTACTTTGTATGAATTTAATGAAAAGTTTTATACCACTCAGGTGTACTTAATGTTGCGGTTTGAGCTCTCTTTAAATTCATAAATCGCTGATGAAAAATCATTTCCGCGGTTCACTTAAATAGATGTAGAAAACTCAAAATTCATTGAATCTGCTTCAAAATTTGGATTTAAATCACCTACACGTTAAGGAAGTTGGGAAAAATATTACCACTCGGAGAAAATAATTTTGATTTTTGAGGTTTAGTTCGCCTTCGAACCAATATCGAATGTTTTTTCTATGTCTAGAAGAGCAAGACCTGTAGAATAGCCTCCAGATTTGTTGGAACGAACTAAATTTGTTACACGTATAAGTTGACGAATGTCCATGGTGGAATCCGAACTGTTCATTGGCAAAATTGAATTTTCGTTGATGTGCACCATCATTCTGTTCAAAATGACCTTTTCAAAAAGTTTACTGATGGAGGAAAGCAAACTGACGGGGACGTTAGCTAGAAGCTTATGCTGGATTTTTGTCTGGTTTTAAAATTGGTACAATCTTAGCATTTTTTCATTTGTCAGGAAAATATGCCAATTGAAAACATATAATCCTGGGTTTGCTGGCGGTTCGGGCTTTTTAAAAAACACTTAACTGATTTTCCTCACTAAATCACTTTATTACTTAAGCCGAAACGCAATGAAACACGGATAAAAATAAACTGAACACCGGTCACGGTCAGTCCGGTGGTTTTGTAGAATTGAACTGCTGACCTAGCAATTCCGGCTGTTGGGCATAAAGGTGTTGACGTTGCATAGCACGTGGCAGTGGTCCGATCCAAAGGTGATGACGGTGCATGTGACGTTGCACCTGTGGTGGCTGGTTCATGTCGTGACTCCTCCGGGGGGTGAAGAAGTGTCGTCCTCGATACTCAGCTCCTGGTTACCATGTCCTGGTGATTTGGTTTCAGGCTTCCTTTGGTGGGTTTTCCTCGATGTCCTTTTGTGGGTAAACCTTAAATGAATGAAGATAAGGTAAAGGGTGAAGAATAGTAGAGTCGACATCAGAGTGGTTCCTCCTAATAGACTCCATTTCCAAATCTGGTCGGTTTCGTGTTGAAGAGATACTTTTTCCAGTTTGCGTCTGTTCAGAAGGGTGGCTTTTTCTATTTTTGCAACGTCATGATTTTGCAAAATCTCGCTGTTTATCTGCAGATTGTGTAATGCTCCTTGAATAGACTCGCTTTCACTTATTTTTTCGGTAGATGTGAAATTTTGGTCCATAAATTCGATTGTACAATTTGAGAACGATACTATAAAATTTCCAGATAAGTATCTGTCGCTAGGACCGCAATTTGAGCGTAATTCTTGGTTTTTTGCATTTGAGATAAGGATTTTGTTATTGGTTATTAGTTTGGTTGTAGTTTCTGCGTTGATTTCCATGAGACATTGTGGCTCTGTTCCCATGATGAGTGGATAAATACACAGATCCTTGAATTCTTTGATAAAACTGTGTCTTTGGACGTAGTCGTCTGGTTTTGCAGTGGTGAAGAGTTGTTTTGCTTGTTTGATAAGGAATTGAGGGTAAGTCTTAATAATCGAATCATTTTGACTCAATGGGTGGATTCGCATGATTGTCGATTCTTCTGTCTCCAATTCTGGAACATGTAATATGTAGAGTAAAGTATTTTCGCTAGTTGCCATTTTTGGTGTAACAAAATTGAGTGCTTCTTCCGGGATGTCTAGCTGAACTCCTTGATTTCTGAGTATATCCTTGATCAGATGAATTTCTTTGCCAGATAACATTCTGCTGTTTGTGACGTGCATTTTAGAAAAGAGTATCGCTTCTTGAACGCTTGTTAGAATTTTGTTGAGTGTATCTATGTTCAGTATGGTGGTGATGACGTCAAGTTCATCGAGAATGATTTGATTGATTTGTTGTTTTTCGATTAGTTCGTTGATGGTGGTTGTAAGTTCCGAAATTCTTTTGCCGATTTGGTGATTAATTTTTACTTGATGATTATTTTCGTTGACAAGTTCATTGAGGCTTCTGTCGATTATCCGTAGGTCTTGAGCATCTGGGCTGCCCGCTATCCACTTCCACGCTGTGCCGATGATGTCCCATCTTTTGGACCGTTTGTGCGATATTGGTTTGATTTGCATAAAATTAGAGTACAATTCTCGTATCTTGTATTTACTAATTTCAAATAAAGCGTTATTATTTTGTTTACGATACACCAAATTTGTGAGTTGATTGATAGTAATTTCTATGTCTGTTAGGTTGATCGGGTGTACAACTCGGATATTTCCTGTCTGAATTCTACATAGGCTGTTTTTTTGCATCATTATCAAATCATTATGAAGATTCCTGATAGTTAGGTCTTGACATGAGATGTTTGTGAGAATGAGGGTGAATGTGATAAAGTAGTGAAGCATCTGGAAGCAAAAAGTTATAAAAGTAAATGGTGTTACATTTTTTTCGGTCTTTTGATTTTGTTTTTATGTCTTTTAATGTGACGGTTGTTTTTGAATGTTCTGTCTGTGACTTCATTTGCATTTGTTTTATTGGCTCTGGGTTGAGTCTTTGTGCGAATATTTGGAATAACATAAACTTCTTGCCCATCATTTATAATTGGAGGGTCTTCCTTATTAGAATTTTGAGAAATCATTTGTTTTTGTGCTTTACCCATGTTCAATTTTGCTTTAAGGAATAGCTCTTGGGCGTCTCTTATAATTTCTTCCGGGTTAACAATATTATTCTGGTTGAACAATATTTCATTTGGAGTATATTTAGTTGAAGAGTGTACAGAGTTGTTATATAATGCAACGGATAATTTTACAATTGATTTTGTACCCATTCCTCTGAATTTGTGCTTGTTGGTATTAAAAATTTCTATTATAGTAGAATGTGTACGCTCTATTTGTCCATTCGATTCTGACGAAGCGGCGTAATGAATTTGTGCCCCTAGCTGGCTAAGGAAATTTCTTAGTTGAATTGATTGAAAAGTGGTTTCATGGTCGGTGACAATTTCTCTGGGTACTCCAAAGGAGCTGAAATATTTTCCAAGTGCTTTCTGCACATGTACAAGATTTTTCGATTTCAAAACTATTAACTGTAAATGTTTAGAGAATGAATCTATTAGAGATAAGAAGCTGCATTTATCCATGATGAATATGTCCATGTGGACTCTATCTAATGGTTTTTCTGTTATTGGCCTGGGTGAAATTTTTATGTTAAATGGTCTGCGTTCATATTTGTGAGTATTGCATATTTCACATGAGTTTATAAAGGTTCTGATTTTTGAGTAAATATTTGGGAAAAAATATGATCTTTTAATTTTGGCTTCGACTTCAGTTATACCTCGGTGAGCTCTATTGTGTTCATTTATTATTATTTGATTCTGTCTTTCTTCATTTTGCACGTCTTCGACCATATTGTTAGTAAAAACGAAATGACCTTTTTGATTGAAGTTTTCTTTAAAGGACTCCTGTACCGTCTGGATAAGATTTTCTGGTGCCATAAGGGCTGTTTGTCTACCATTGTGGAAGGTTTTCAAAAGATGTGTGATATTTTCTTTTGTGTAGGTTTTCTGAGATACTATTGTTCTATGGTAGTTCTGGAAAAGGGTTTCTTGGATAATAGTATCTATACGGGAAATACGGAATATTATCTGATTTTTGAAATAATTTAAAGGGCGTTCCGTGAAATGAATATAGTTATTAGCTGAATCATCAGCTGAGTGAACAGTTTGGGAATCAAGGGAATCATGGGATTCAGGGGAGTTATTGGCAATGGAATCTGCATCATCTTCAAGATCTTCGGAACCTGAAAAATAAGGAATTTCATCATTATTGGTTTCATTCTCATAGTTGATTTGTGCTTTAAGTTTTGCAAGGGATTCTGACCCCAAAATTCCATCAAAAAAATAATGAAATTTCATTACGTAAAATTGCAAAGGTTTAAACGTATTTCCGAAAAGATCGAGTTCTCCTTTCGAAGTGACGTTGTTGACTCCGCAAACATTACTGATTTGTGTATTCGGTACGGTTTTAACGGATTCTATTATGTTTGGTGAAATAATATTTTTGTTTGCCCCAGTATCGATTAATATTTTTAACTGCTTTTTTGTTTTAGGATGATTCAGTTTTAAATATGGGAGGTAATTTAGGTTGTTTTTTGTGTAGGGTTGACCAAGTGAAAATTTAGATCTAGATCTACTTCTTCATCAGATTCAGTTTCTGAATTTAAATGTGATTGAGTTTCCTCTTCTTCCGTTACATGATTATTTATGGTTAACCGACTCAGAGTAGTTTTTGTGTCCATTGGTTCAGTTGTATCTTTATGTTCGGTTTTTATAAAAGGTTTCTTATTTTGATTGAAATTTGATGATCCTTGGGATTTATTTTCAAATATTTTGTTTTTGTTGAATTTTTGGTCTTGATTCAGGTTTCGAGCTACAACTTGTTTAGATTTGAATTTGCATAAGAATGCGTATGCATCCTCAATATCCTTTGGTCGTGCAGCTTGTGCATAACCAAAGTACGGTTCTGAGAGTCCAGATATAAAGGCTGCTAGCGCATCCTCTTCAATGAACTCGTTAATGGCGTCCCAATGATTTTTGTATGTATCTTTTTGTTTTGCTAAAGTCTTAATATTTTGAATTATTTCTTTGGATTTTTTGTAGTAAATATGGATAGACATATCTTCGGTCATTTTACAATGCCATAATTGGCTCTTGTATGTTGACAATTCGTGTCTATCTCCCAACGCATTCGTCAATATTTCCTTTAAATCTTCAAATTTGTCCGGATTTCCGGCTAAGCAAAGAATGTCTTTTGCTTTGCCTTGGACTTTATTAGATACCGCAGTAAAGTACATTCTAAACTGCTGAGCTGATACATGTGGTTTTAATACATTAAGGGTTTCTTCTGCTGTTTCCAGCCACGAACTTAATTGTTTTCTATTGCCGTCAAATATGGGGATCATTTTGATCGGGTCTGGAATTTTGAATAGCTGGTCGATGTTACTTATAGGTTGATGTGCGATAACGTTTTCTTGAGTTTGATTTGTTTGCGTTTGAATTTGACTGAAATACGTGGCATGTTCTGTTTGTTGTTTTGCCAGTGCCTCCATCATCTGCATCATCGTTTGCAGTTTGGCATTGACTTCTTCCATATTGTTGTTGTCGTTTAGAGAAAGGATTTCTAGTGAAGGGATGTTCTTTATTGGAATATGCGCTAAGTCTCCCGAATCGGTAGACTCTGAGCTGTCTGAATCTGAAGACACGCACGCGCTGTTTCTAATTTTAGATAACAAGTGGTGAGTTTGCTTCAGACTGTTTCTTACTTTATGCTCTTTTGGCATGACATGCACTTAGAAGAGAAAAGCAAGCTATAGTTTTATTTGTTTTGAGCCGTACGATCTCTCGGAACTCGTATGACTCCCGAAATGTAATTCTCTTAGAACTTCACAATTTCGGTTGGAGGGGAAGCTCTCTTAGAACTCTTCTCACTCCAGGGGTTTAGCAAATTTTAATTTCTTAATGAGTTCGAGCCTTTCTCTTAGAACGGGCTTCAAACTCACGGAAAAATAAAACGCCAACCTAGGCGATGTTTTCACTTTCACTCGTATTTCGGTGTGGAATAGAGGATAAAGAAAAAAAACACTCACCTTGCAATCGTTGTGCGTGGGTTCTCTCGACGTCCAACTTCACGCGGTGGAACCTCAACTCCGCTGCACCCTCGATGTTAGCGAATGCTTTCGCGGGTTCACTTCGATTCTGGCTGGTAGACCAGAGTCACTACACTGTTTTTCGCGAAATTGTTTTTCGAGCACTGCACGGCTGCGCCAATCCTGGGTTTGCTGGCGGTTCGGGCTTTTTAAAAAACACTTAACTGATTTTCCTCACTAAATCACTTTATTACTTAAGCCGAAACGCAATGAAACACGGATAAAAATAAACTGAACACCGGTCACGGTCAGTCCGGTGGTTTTGTAGAATTGAACTGCTGACCTAGCAATTCCGGCTGTTGGGCATAAAGGTGTTGACGTTGCATAGCACGTGGCAGTGGTCCGATCCAAAGGTGATGACGGTGCATGTGACGTTGCACCTGTGGTGGCTGGTTCATGTCGTGACTATATGTTAAATATATTAACTAAGAATGATAAGTTACTCTCTGAAAGATTCTTGCTGAGGTTGTAGAAAGTTCCATCTTCACTAAGGGTTAAACAAAAAGCTCTTTAATTGAAACCTTCAAATAGACATTTTGTCACGGAAAGAGCAATTCTAATGAATTACTCAGTTAAAGTTATGTATGTTCTTCATAACTTTGGAAGAAGCTGTTCTTTTTTGAAAATTTTTGGAACTTATCAGATTTAAGAGACTACTTTAATGACTACGGGATGACTACTTTAATGACTTAAGGGGATACCTCAAACATAGGGCATAGAGGGCACAAATAGCATGCTACATATTTTTAATTTATAGAGCGCGTTCATATTTTAGTTGAATTCAGTTTCAGGTAATCCAGGAATTGGCGACATTATCATCAGGTGTTTTATGTTCTCACTTGGCCACTACCCAGAGGACTTTAAAAAATGTTTTGTAGCTTACTGTTTGTCTTTCAAAAAAAAATCGTGAGGTAGTATGCTCTCTTTACAAACCATCCAATTCCATTGCATTGAGTAAATAGCCTTCTCTAGAATTAGGCAAGCAAATTTGGCACAGGAAAACACACACCAGAAACATATGATGCAATACGCATAACAGATGCTGTTGCAATATTCTCCACGCAAGATTTTATTTCCAGGAAGCAATTTGTTTTCGCTCCGGCGCACCAAGTGTATTATTGGCTTCAAACGCAAATGCACAGAACTTCTCTGCTCGCGCTGATCTCAGGAGGAGCTCAATTGAAACCAATTACTCTAAATTGAATTGGGGTACAACAGTGTAATTCCGTTCCGACACGATTAACAGCTCGCACACGACCACACCAAACTCCCGGTCAGAGAAAGAATGGCAGATGCCGTCATTCCGACAGCTCGCTTTCATTGGATCAAATTGAATCGGATTACCCGCGACGTGTTAGGACTTCTATGGACGTGGTAGCCACACGTGGGACTAAGATCCCTATCGTGGCTTCATCGCTCTCTTAAGTGACAATTAGCGTGGTAGACAGTTTTATCGCTCCAGTGTGTCCCATTTATGCGAAAACAACAAATTAACGCACTTAGAAGAGCAAATTTTCTAATTCATTTTCATCATCAAGCGGCTGATGAGAGCCTGACACGGATTCCGCGGCTGGACGTTGTTTCTTATCAAAATCGACCGCCTTTTTTCGTCGTTATTTTCCTTCTGATTGTAGAGCTGCCTTGACTTGAGCGCGAGCGCGAATCACGTCAACCGGAAAGCGACCAAAGCGTGTTTAAGCAATTAAAATTGTTCTGATTCTGGATGGCGACATGGGATGAAGACATTCTTGCGATTTGATTAAATCAAACCACGGGAAAAAGATAACGCAAACTTGCTGTCGGGACAATGTCTGAGAATGGTGAAGACAAGAAAAAAATAATAGGGAAAGTAGAAATTATAAACAACGTCAGAGGTTTATTCTCCAGTGGTACCGCAGTGCTTCTTGAAAGTTTATGAACATTTTTACCCATATAGGGTCGTACAAATTTATTCTGTCAAGTTTTGAGTCCAAAGAGTGTTTGATGCTATTCAAGAACTTCTTTGACCATGCCACCAGATCTTCATGTGTGACGGAGCATTATGAACACATTAGAGTTAATGAGTGGTCGAATGTCCGTGTCATCCGAGTCCAAACTGATCCGAAGAAGCATCTGCAAGATTTTTGTCTGGTTTATGAATTGGTACAACCTTGGCATATTTCCATTTACCAGGAAAACATGCCAACTGAGAGCATTTGTTAAATATATCAACCAATAAGCTGGAAGCCTCTTGATAAAGTTGTGAAAAATACCATCTTCGCTATAGGTTTTCATATTTTTGAATTTTTTAATAATAGTTCTCACTTTTTCCAAATCAGTCTTTCAGGAATTTTTGAAAACGTTCTCTTGATTGAAAGCATTCGAAATCCTGAGTATCTTTATTTCCAATTGGACAAGTAAGTCCTAAATTAAAATTGTCAGCGCTTTCAAACTGCATAGCAAGTTTTTGAGCTTTTAGCGCAATTAGTTAGTAATAATTTGTTTTTCACTTTCAAACCCGAAATTGGCTTCTGGTTTTTTTTTATTTTTATTTTATTTTTTTTTATAATTTCCAAAAGAATTTAAGGCCTGGGTCCAATCAAGAATTTTTATTTTTTAATCTTTTGTTTCTTAATTGAGACAAACGATTTTCAATTTCTTTTAATTTTCACAGCAGAATCACGAGAACGTTGAATTTGCCTTCTCTTCACGTTTTTTATGACGGATCAAGAGAATGATCTTAGCCGACTGGAATATCTATATAACATACATCGATAGTAATCTTTCAGATCATCGTCTATGATCACGGATTCGTATTTTACTTCAGATATTGATTGCGAATGGAATTTATTAGAGTTCTTAGAGCATTGACAATATCAAGTTTTGTTTGCAAAACACTTGTTAATATAACGATTACTATCGATGGTTGTTATATAGATATTCCAGTCGGCTCTTAAAGAATTAAATTTGGAACTGGTAGGAGTAAGAATTGCATATTTAGAATGTAACAGGAACAAGATCAGAATTAAAATCAGCGTGAGTAACCAGTTGGCTACAAAGGTGATTTGAGTTGATTAATACCAAATCTAGGGTTTGTAGAACAGGAAAACAAGTAGGGTATTGAATCGTGAAATATCCTGAAGAGAACTCATCAAATAAAATCCTGCCATTAGAATTGCTTTGCGAATTATTCCATGAGTAATGTTTGGCATTGAAGTCACCAATGACAATTTTTTTTTTGACTTATTGCTAGTCAATTTTCGCAAGTCAGTTTGAAGTAAATGATTCAAAAGACAAAAAAAGTTGATAATACATCTATGAATGATGGTTGCAACTCCACCACATGCTCCATCCAGTCAATCATTACGATAAACAAAAAAGTTGAGATGAATATGAACCGAATTCATGCATCGAATTTCCACAAATCTGAAGAACCTGACATAAGTTTATGATATAACTTAATCGATTGGTGAATCGGTGGTGGCAGTGGCCGCTTCTTCATTCACTTGATTCAACTCGTGATTGGTGCGTCTGCGAATCTCCACCAAGCACTACCTCAGCATCAATATCACCAGGAGTGCCTCTATCTCTACGTGCTACCATGTAATTCGTCTTGGTCATGCCATCTCTTGCTGTATTCTTCTTCTTCTTCGTCTTTAAGCAAATGAGTGCCCTACATCCCGGCGATCGATTTCAATTGAGTCGATAACGCTCGTAAAGCTGAGGAATTGTGATCCTTCTCACTCACTCCAGATCTCCCAACCGCAATCTTTTAGTGTAATTTTGAACAGCAAATTCATTCTATTGATGAAGTTGCTCACTTCCGTGATTGCAGAGTTTGGGCGGGATCTCGCCCTTTTCAAATTCCTGATGCATCGTTAGTAACTCGAGGAGCGTCTCTCAGCCAGTATACCGACCATACATTATGAACTCTTTGAAGCTGCGATCCCTTTTAAAGTTCAACAAAATACCAGCGTACTCCTGAAATTGGATGCTCTCGAAATGAAAGTTTAAGAAGACCTTCATAAGATTTAATGAGTTAATCTAATTAGAAAGGAACATCTAAAAAATACTGCTGTATTCTGGCATAAATAATGCTAAGCTGATCACTAAATTCACTAAAAATCTTGTCAGGAGTGCCATTCTTTACAATCTGAAAAGAAACTTCCTAAAAAAAACCTTGTGAAAATCCAACAGGCAATAAGGAAGTTGAGAGGATGCCATCAAAAACAACCGTCAGCATTTTTACGATATATTTCAAGGAATACGATAAAAAAATTTCGAGAACTATTTCAAAAGTATTTACGAAATTCGAAAGATTTTTTAGACGTGGCCGCATTTCTTTATCCTCGGTTTTACCACATGGTCGTCAAATCAAATAGTGAGCTTCGTGGCCGTGCGGTTAGTGTCATCAGGCAATGAGCGTATCGTGTCATGGGGTGTGGGTTCGATTCCCGCTGCAGCCATTGAAACTTTTCGTGAGGAATGTTTCTCGGCTGTACCATTGGAGCATGCTTGTCCGTTGTCTAGTGTTAAGTTACAGTCTGTGCAGCTTAATGGCTGAAGACGGTGTCCATGTCTTTTTTTTTTAAATCGTCGATCGCTTCGTTCTACGCTCGCAATATTGCGAATTTTTACTTAAATCCGCAGACTGTCCAACAAGTTGCGCGCCTATGTCCCATGCGCCGAGTTGTGCGCCAGCCAAGAAGTAAATAAAGAAATGTTAAAATATCTCGCCGAGATAATGAATCACTTTTAGGGCTCGAGTCCTAAACTGGACAGCGAGCATAATTGTTTGATCGACGTTTGAAAACATAGGAATTGAAAATGTTTGTGCCGTCTTATTTTTAAATTGCAAGCGATTGAAATCATTTGACTGACCCACAACTCGGATCGATCGGCGCGCAACTTCTTTGGTGGTGTACGGTTTCGAGAAAAGATTCGCAAAGTGTCCAACTCGTACCAGACCCTGACGCGTAACACACGAAGTAAAGAGGAAATGATCGAAATGCTAAAAATTCTCGAGAAGCTCAATAATTAACAACAGACAAGAAAGTCACCTTGTTTTAGGCACCGGTCCCGACCAGACGGAAGAAACAAGATTATAACAGAATGTGTTCCCTGATATGATTTTTTTATATCACCAGTTAAAATAACAAAAATTCTAACAAAATTTGCACCAAACTAAACTAAAATATAACAAATCCTATTATAATTATAACAAAATTATTACAGAATGTGTTGCGATGTATTACAAAATAACAAAATTATTGCAAATTATGTTACTGTTCATGACATTAAATGGTATTTGCAATAAACTTACAAATGCGATGTCAAAAATATAACAAACGTTGTTATAAATGTGTTTCTAAAAATATAACAAATTGAGAACAACGTCATCTTGATAACGAAATTACCGTAATCCGGGGTAACATTGATCATTTTTTTGAATGTTTTTTAATATTTCGTTTGAAAATGCAAATGTTGCAATTTTTTTATTTTTAAAACAAGTACGGCCACCCATAGCTCGAGACTATATACTGTATTTTGTTTATTGAAAGATTTAAGCATGTTAAAAAAAATGAAAGGCGATTTTTTTTATTTAGCTGATATGGGGTAACATTGATCATCTATGTAAGCAACGTTCGGTAATACTTAAAATGTCGTTACTTACTTAAATCATGGCCCTTAAAGCCGAATATGAAGGCCAATCGCTTACAAGTCATTTACTTTTTGAGTTATTTTAAAATTAAAAACACCTTGAATCACGGAATACGCCTAAAGGTAGGCAATTTCCTAAGGGAATTAAACATTCCTAACAGTAATTCGGTAATGTTGCCTAATTGAGCATACTTATAAAAATTTAGACAACGGAATCGTTTTCGGCGATGTCATTTTTAGTAAGAATCACATTTTCCTTGCTTATATCGTTTGCAGAACTTATGTGAGACATGAATCGTTGATAGTGTCATCCTTAACAATTAAAATCATTATTTCGAAAAGTCGACAAAGTTACTCATAAGGTAAACGCAATTTTCGCAAAAATATTAACTTTCATTAGCTCATAAATATAAGAAAGAGAAGCACCATTCATGATTTGGAAATGTTTCATCAATAAATGATAATACGAACTTTTGATGAGATGAGTCATTCCGATCAATGTTACCCCGCTGATCAATGATACCCCGGATTACGGTATATCAAATTCGGTCATTTTTAACTGCTGCTGATAGGAATGTGTTATAATCTTGTTATGTGGTTCTGGTCGGGGTGGGATTCGAACTAACTAGAATTTTGGCTGAAGTTCATACACCCTCCGAACTCCAGCGCTAGGTCTAGCGTACACGAAGTCGTGAGTTCGAGTCTCACTAGAACGCGTATTTTTTCCACAAATTCATGTCCCAATTTGTCAAACAAACACACTGTGTCTTCTGATTACAAGTTCCCAAAAGTATGTTTCAGACATACCAGCAAATCTGGTATATGTCAGTAAAGGGCATACATTCATTAATGTGTCTAATGAAAGGTTTCTAATATCTCTTAAAAAAAGGGTGAACTTTCTGCCCAAAATGTCGTTTCGTTTTATCCTCGTAATGAATCCTGGACCAAAAGTCTATCTAGATGCTCCAAAGAAACCTTCATATTCTTACGCTTACTCTTACTCTTACGGAATTTCTTCTCAGATTCCTTGAGCGACAGCTTCAGTGATTCTCTGCGTTCAAAATTTTCTTCTGGAATACCCTTAGAGATTCCTCAAGAAATTCCTTTTAAGATTTCTCACGTATTCATGAATTCGTTCAGAAATTCCACCAGAAATTTTAAAAGAGATGTTTAGAGGAACTTATCCAGAATTTGCTTCGGGAAATGCTGTTGAAATTTACCCCGGAACTATTTCAGGTTTTTTTTTCCTGAGATTTTTCCATAGATTGTTGTAGTTACACTAGCAGATCTTCCGAAGATTCTTTCAGGAGTTCTATCAAAAACTCTCAAAGTATTATTCTAGAAATTTTAAAGTATTTCGTAAAAGATTCTCCCAGGAATCCCTACCGGAATTTCAGTTATTTTTTCAGCCATTTTCATGTAGATTTTATTGTGAGTTCATCAACAGTTCGTCTCAGGAATTACTCTCAAATTCCTTCAGAGATTACTATAGAATAAAAAAAAACCTGCCAAGAATTTCCTAATAAATTCGTCCAGGGATTCCTCATTAAGTTCCTCCTGAAATTTTTCTAGGAATTCCTCCAAAATTTCATCTTTGAATCAGTCCTGCAGTACAGTCACATTAGGAAAATCATCATGTCGAGAAAAACGCATCTGAAAATTATTGCAAAAGCTTTCGTAACGCTCAATACATGAACATTACAATATAAGAAAATGTTCAACAAATAAAATATTGGAAATGCGATTGTTTGTTATGTACAATTTCAAAATACTAGCAATGGGACTCGTCTAGACCAGTCCCATTACTTGAGGCTCACTATGTTGCCATATTTGTTGTCAAGTTTACTATAGATTTCAATGCAATTCTCCTTTTGCGACTATTAGTACTCTCATATTTTTCATTGCAAGAGTTCATTTAAAATATTAAACTAGACAGTGATGATAGTGACAGTGCTGAAGCCGTTCCTGGGGTTGATGAAAGCGTTGCGGTCGGCCAACCGGAAGACCAGACCAATAACGTATAGACGCGCCTTTCAAGAATCTCCCATCCTGTTTCGATACGGAGGCATGTTCTGAACTCAAAAAAATCGCCCCAATGAAGTACTGGAAACCAACACAACTCGTGGGCGGCTACGTCGAGGATAATAGGAAATATACTCTGGAGGAGATTTTCGAAAAGATTAGCATTCAGATAATATGTTTCTACCTCTTATCGCACCAGAAGCATTTTGGAAAAAAAAAAGTCAAGTCATGTCAAGCAAGAACAATTTTTTATTGAATTAAGTATTGAATTTTGACAATTCTGTGGGAAATTATTGACCTCCGGTTGGGGGAAAATCGTTGGATGAGGGGATGACGAAAATCGATGTCCGACGCCATTTTGGAATTCAAGATGGCGACCTCTGGTTTGGGAAAATCTTTGGAAACCCATACAATATGGGAGAGTAGTGTTGGATCCGTTGAGTCTGTTGCATGCTCCTTGTGGGCAGGCGATGGAATCCGGATCCATTGTGACCGGTTCGCGTTGCGCGGAAGAAAAAACGAAGTGTGCCGGTGAAAAACAAAAAAAAAACGCGTTAGTAGAGTTTGATACGTTGAACCTGTTGTATGCTACTGTCGAGCGAGCAACGAAATCAGTATCGTGTCCGGTTTGCGTAGTAACCGCACTATCAGTGTCGGTCATTCGTGTATATGCTCACGTATTCATTTCGAATTATATATTTATCGTTTACCAAAACGAATCCTTTCTCATATCCAAACTCCCACTGTTATCTTGTGGAAGTGCAGAGGACTCCTCGGCTTCTGTAAAGCAAGTAACACGTCAACATTTCCCTCCCATTCCCAAATTGACCTGCATTCGGACGCAGCCGGCGCCGGTATTGTTTACTATAATAATGAGAGCACCAGTGCTTACACATTGAGGATGTTACTGATCCCGAGAAGTGTCTGTTGGTTCCCTGTGTAAGTACAGCTGTTCTTGTAATAACGGAGTAGCAACTGCGGGCGGTCAATCATGCTCTGCATGCTCTGGAAACCCATACAATATGGGTATTTTCGGAATACCCAACTAACATTCACTCATTTAACAAACACCATTATGGCAGTTTTATCCAGCATCATGTTTTATAACATTTTAATAATTTCCATGGACAACCTTTGTTAAAGCATTGTTCACACAAATTTGGAGAAACTTTAAAGCATGTCGTTGAATACCAACTTTATTTTTCAGCTTTAAAAACGTTTTACAAGCATTTAGTTCAGCTTTTATACGTCTGGTCTAAGAATAATTAAAGACTAATAAAAACAAAAAAAAAACATTTTTCTGGGCATTTTATAAATGTAGTGTGCACTATTATTATGATAGTATAACAATCTTATTTAAAAATCGCCTTTATACTGGATTCGAACTCGAGACCTTCCAATCGTCAGCGGTATGCCTTGCCATCTGCGCCATCCTAGAATTGATGATTATACCGTCCAGTGCAAAATATAAACTTCTCATAGCTGAATATTGACCATGTTCGAGCTTCTATTCGACAACGTCTAATCAACACATGGTACGCTAATCTACAACTGAACAAGCATATTATTCAGCTCCTGTTTAGTGCTGATCCAAGCTGAGTTCAGTCGGCTATTTTTAGCGCACAGTGAGAAAATTTATGTCGATGTTGGTCAAAATAATGTTTATTTACACAAAGCAAAAACAGTCTGAAATGATTAATCTAATTTCAAAATAAGTTTTAGTTTGTTCAAAACTGATTAATTAACTTAAATATTTTTATAAATTAGAGTTTGATTATTTTTTTATTTGTATTTTTCATAAACCTATATGCATTGAAGTAAAAGTTCTCTTTATGAATATATTTGAATCATTTGAAGGGTTAGTCCTCAGAACCCACCTGAATAGAAAAATATTCGAATATCTTGATGGGATTTTTATTTTCGGAAATGGCCGAGTAAATCATTTTTCTTAGAGCGCAGTATTTATTCAGTTGTGAAGAAATGTCATTTCAAATGTAGCTGACTATAGAAATTAATTTAATCAATTCTGTCAAAGAAATTTCCATTTTTCTTGTACGGAAAAACATCCCGAGCAGGCGAAAAAAGCTTAGCAATAGAAAATATAATATGGGTAGCTAAAAGTGATATTAACTTGATAGATATATGATATAAAATATCTGGAAATGATATCTAAAATAAACTACTAAAACAAAATTGGCATGTCATTTTTAGATTTTACCAATAGCTGCGAGCTATTCATTAGATCTACGTACATCAAATTTTTCATAGATTTAGAAGTTCCAGGAACAAAAATTTGATATTGTTTTCAGATATTTTATCTCTTATGTCAATCAAGTCAATATCACGCTTTGTTTGTCAGTACTTTGCTCCTACTCGGAATACTGAGCTTAAATGTTTATTTTTGTTTTTCACAATAATTCTGAATTTCTGGAGACTGACCATGTTTATTTTCTGAACAGCTATTTCAAAAGTTTTGAGAAAGCATAATTTATGAGCTCTGAAATGCGTTCGGAACTCAACACGAATTTCGGATATTTTATCCATTTTATGAAATTTAGCTATAGTGTGATCGCTTTTACAAGGCTTATTTATTGCTGAACAATGTGTTTGTTAATCGTCATTTTGACCTCTATTGGATCAACTGTTCTTAGAATATACTGAAGCTGAATAAGGATTTTATAAGATACTTATTCAGCTCTTATTCATGCTTATGTTAAACATGTGGGAATAGCTGAAGTGCGACGCAAGTAAAACGTTAGTACGTCTTTTGAATATCCTTTTATACATATACATTTGTTTAGTGGAATATTGGCTTTTTAATTGAGGGAAACATGTCTTGTCCAGCTCATTTGTAGAACAATCTTGACTTGTCGAATGAGAATCTTTGGAAACGTTTAATAAGTGGCGATTCAACTTTTGTTCATTCTAATGCATAACGTTGAACATTGATCTAAGTTTGTGTTAAAAAAGCACCTTCTCAGCTCATTATAGAGCAAATTTTTTATTCAGCTGCCATTACCATTATTGAACAATAATTAAACATGCATGCTTGTTTGTGGCTCTGAATTGTTAGTTGGGTAGGCATGATGAGGAGATGACGAAAATCGATGTCCGACGCCATTTTGGAATCCAAGATGGTGACCTCTGGTTTGGGAAAATTTTTGGAAACCCATACAATATGGGTATTTTCGGAATAGGCACGATGAGGGGATGACGAAAATCGATGTCCGACGCCATTTTGGAATCCAAGATGGCAACCTCTGGTTTCGTAGATCCCAAGGCCTTTATTCAATGGAGTCCTTGGAGGACCTAGGACATCGGCACAAATTATTACAATACACCGTTTACTCACATGAATGGTTAGGGGCCTGTGGAGCATTTGAAAACTAACCTCTAATCTCCTATTACGGTCGTAGATCCCAAGTCCTATATTCAATGGAGTCCTTGGAGGACCTAGGACATCGGCACAAATTATAAAAATACTCATTTTACTTCTATGAATAGATAAGGACCTGTGCCATATCAAAAAAAACATCAAAATATCGCTAAATATGCCAGTACATTGGAGGTATATATTCCAGGAAGTTTTTGGATGAGCTAGAACACCTTTTGTTCTCACTTTATTACCAAAACTTGGATCTGACAATACAAACGCTTCTTGGAAATATAACAATCTTCTAGGGTCCAGTATTGTGAGATATTCTTCTACATAAAAATGATAAATTGATCTCCGTTAACTCATATAGAGTCATATGCCCAAACTCCAAAGAGTTCTTGGAAGACCTTAACTTGCACACATTTTGGCCTGATTTAGAACCCAATGTATTAATAATATGTTAATGGTGCTAAAAGAGTATATTTTTTTTCTAAATAATATAAATTAATATCATCCCACACAACCAGAAGTCGCATAACAGTTTACGTACAAAGTCGTTTATTTATACAAATTGCATCACACCCGCATTACATGGTGGATGAAATCGTTGGATTGATGGGTTTCCTCGCATAAAACGTTATTTTCTGAGTTCATATGTACATTTTGTTTTGTCCCGTATACTCGTACAAAGTAAGTCGGATCAATCCGTAGCAGCTGTCAACTGAACTTTGTTATCACAAATTAAGTCGCATAAGAGTACAAATTCATTCGCAATAAAATCGATACACTCGCATTGCATACTATTTTTCATCATATAAAAATGCACATATATCGCCTCCACTTTTGTACGTATAAGGCCTTTTCGCACCATCTTATACGTGAAACTTTCCACATATAAGCATCGCATAATGCAAAAGGTGATTTCGTTATACGTACATTCTGGTTGTCTGGGATACAAGTAGACTCCGAACGACAAAACCTCGTTTTACGAACCTAGCTCCCTCGTTTTACGCACTGATTCAATTTACGCACCAACTCAATTTACGCACCCCCGATCTAGTTCGTAAATTGAGGTTATAGTGTAGTTAGTTGATTGTTTATCAAGAATTTAATCAATTAACCATTGGGTCACTTACTTCAATGTTTGGTGCTATTAAATTATTCCAATCATTATTGGGCTAATCCTACCAATTCGATTTAGCTAA
Source organism: Aedes aegypti (assembly GCF_002204515.2). Classification (NCBI taxonomy): domain Eukaryota; kingdom Metazoa; phylum Arthropoda; class Insecta; order Diptera; family Culicidae; genus Aedes; species Aedes aegypti. The sequence goes on from NC_035108.1 coordinate 351,936,307, forward strand.
CTGTTGTCGAAAATCGGTGGATCTCCTGTGCTACCTACTTATTCGACTCGAAATAGAGGGTCAAAAGAATCCAGAATGACAAATTTGAAGGAAAGATTAAGGAATCAGTGGAAGTTCAATGTTTTCAGAATAGGGTCCTAAAATGTTAAATGAAATCTTGTTTTTATTTAATAGCACGAAAGAGCATATTACTGTAACTACTTGAGCAATTTTTCCCGCTCAAATAAAGGCTATATCATATTTAAAACTTAATTTAAATAATTGGATCTATAAATGAACCTTGACACTTTGGATCATGCTGACGTTCGCTTAGTCGACAAAAACACCACATGGGTTTTAGTTTTAATACTGGGGTTGTTCCTATCTGACATTTTGGAAGGGACACGGAAAACAAAATACAACCAAAATTTGAGTTTAAGCCAAGAGGTGTGACAAAAATTGAAAAATAAAACATAAAACATGTTTTTTTTAACTTGAACAAACAAAAACCAATAAAAAATTGAGTAAACATGTGTTTTTGAACTAAACTTAAGCGTTTGGCACCAACATTGGGACAGGGCTTTAGGACCCTATTCGGTAAGTTTGTTCCGGTCTTCAGCCAATATTATCCACACGCTTGCCAGAATGCCTACCGAACTTATTCTACGGCCTTACCATTCCCATTAACACTACACAATACCCCGTAACACCTATGAAATGGTCGGGTAACGTTCACGTGCCGTCGTATCAAATTCTCACGGCCCTCTAGCGGCCCTCTAGCGAAGCACTGTTACGTTTTGAGCGTCACAAACACTTCGCGCTGTGACGTTTTCGGAAGCGTGGTGAATTTGCGCTTGTTGTGGCTCGTCGAAATAATTATAATGGTGGTCCTGGCTACGGAGAGCTGTCACTCGCTACATCGACACGAGGCTGATTTTGCTGCACCGGCACTATGCTCATCGGCCCAACGTACATCATGTCGATGAATACCGTCGACGGTGGAGGCTTTGGACAATTCGCCCCGTCCTAAGGATGGACCTTCACTTAAAGGAAAATTCTTCAAGTGAGACAATATTCGGGATTAGATTCTAACTTCGTTCTTCGTTTGAATCATAAATCGTTAACCAGCACGGAAACACCAGAACTATTCTAAACTTTGCTTCAGAGCACGTTTTCAAAAACTGTTTGTACAATGGGAATTAGTTTTTGAGGTAACACAATTGCCTTTTTTTTTTTTGATAATGTTACTTTTTAATTGCGTAAACACCTTTCATTTTTAAGCATGTTCTATAAATTCACTGACTTGTTTTCAATTATCTACTCAATCTTTTTGCACCACACGTCTTAACTGATCGACGGCTAAGATTCAAGAGGATGGCTATTTCAGAAATTTGCGGTACCCGAGTTCGTAAATGTTCGTCGTGTACTTCCTTTAAGAACGCAAGTTTTCAGTTTTGATAAGGACCCTACTGTTGCATCGCAACTTACGGAATCAAAGACTTGGTACGCGAAAAGTGGCCACACGGAAATAATATTACATTTCGGACTGTTTAGGTTTTTGTAATTAAAGATTACATTTAAATACTGTAACCTCGTTACACACTCCTTCCCTCGACTGTTGGAGGATGCGTCAAAACTTTGGCTTTGGTAACGGACGGGAAGGAGGTAACCCTCATACAATTGTCTAGGACTGTACCACCTACGAATTTGTGGGAAATGCTAAATGCTAATGCTAATGCTAAATGTTCATACAATTTTGTACACCTTCCATCGTTGCTTTTATCAATATTTTGAGATTATCGACCATGATTTTCCATAGATTTATGCAGCCAGTTGAAATTTGATGCGTTGGGATCTGGACAAATAAGAAGGATTTACCGTACAATAAAGATCTGGTCTGTTGTGGATCGGAGCCGGCTTGATAACTTCCCACAAACTGGTTTACTATAGATGACGAAAAATGTTCAGGAATGACATTTTGTAGGTGGCATTTAATATGGTGATCACTCTATAGTTCACACAATCCAAGTTATCATGTTTCTGGCAGATGACTTCTATTACCCCAACGGTAGTTGTTCTGTTTCCCAGACTGTGCCTATTAACCGGTGCAGATAAATGGCAAGCCTATCCGGGCCTTTTTATGAGTTAAGCTCGTCCGCAGTTCTGACAAATATATTTCATCCGTTGTCTTGACACCCATTTCCTGCGCCCTTAGCAAATTTGAGGTGTTTATTGAAGTGCTGTTTCCACCTTTCGATCACCTTATATTCGTCCGTCAAAATGCTCCCATCCTTATGCCTGCACATCTCGGTTCGCGACACGAAGCTATTGCGGTACAACTAGTAGAACTTCCGCGTTTCTTGATACCGGCATAGCTGTTCCATATCACTTCTCTCCACTTCGTGCAAACAGCGTTTTATCACTTGAACAAGGCCTACTTTTGCCGTTTTCGTCTTGCCTGGTCCTTTGACGGATATTTAGGGTGTTTATTGGCAAACTACGCCTAAAACTATCCGTCAAGGGGCCAGGCAGAACGTGGCACCAGCTAGGAATCAGAGTCGATATTAGCCTTATGATACATCATGAAGTCGATAATGTTGAAGAACTACCGTCCATCAATCAAAATTGTGGTCGGTTTTTGATTTAAGGCGAAGTAGGCCGTCATTGAAATTTGTATGCATCGTTGATGATTGTTGGTTAATAATTTCAACATTTTCAGTCGAAAAAAATGACGCTACTGAAAAAATATCAGCATACTTTCTGTACGTCAGCCCATATATTAATACTTTTCAGGATCAATATGAGCTGGACTGAGTTTTATCACTTTGAAATTGCGAGCTGCAATGTCAACATGGTTGTCAAAACGAATGACGGGCTTCTTAGCCTTAATCTTCTGTGCTGATCTACAGGTGTATTAATACGAAATGCTGTGTTGATACTGATCACAATCCCGATCTTCCCTAGGGTTGCTCGTATCGTACGGTAAGTACTGCTAGGAGGTGAAGATAGAAGTTGCTCGGCAGGAGACTTTGAACCACACAAAAGGGTAAGCCATGTCGATCCTTGACGGATACAGATAGCTACTCAAATTATTACATTTCACCACTACTTCCTATGAAAGTGCTCTTAAATTGGCCTTGACCTTTCGCAACCAGCTCGCGGTAGGCTGAGTTCTTCACAGTCGTAACCTCTCCAAGCTCGAAGATCATCTGGCCTTTCTGTGGCACCCTTGGCTTTCACAACGTTCTGTTCCAATTTCTTCACGAAAATATTTTCCTGCAGATTCCTGTGTTTGTCGTTAGATCGATCGTTTCGACAATAGGGCATCGACAGTATACCACTTCAGATGAACTGTTTGCAGTTCTGTGAAACAAGTGAATTTATTCCTTATGAAAAACTAAATGCTTGAAAAAAGAGCTTATTTCTTATTAGTCACAAATCATTTCTTGGCAACATATTAGCTCAATCCAGCTTAATCATCTCATTCAACTTCATACCATGCTGTTATTTTTTTTCCTTCGAGTCCCTTATCAATGACGATGGCTGGTACCGGCTATCAAGGCGTATTTCCGAGAAACATAAAATGCGGTCAATCATTCCCGAACGGAAAGACATTCTCCTTCGCCTTTCAGTGATTTGCGCACGTTGCGTGATAAATCCCGAGCGATAGAACAGCAAAAACGTACCGGATTCTGTTAGGTGGTCGGTTTTTTTTTCCGCTGATAAAGAATGCGACTTTTTGAGCGGGATCGATCCCCTCTTGGTGGCTCCAGAACGCGGTCGTAATCCAGCAGGCGACAAGAATTGTGAAATAAATTACGACATTTGAACCAGAATAGAAACGAATGTGTTATCAACTGACCGAGTGTTATCAGCCAACTAGTTTCAAACACTATAGTTATGAATGAAAATGAACGTTGGTCGCTATTTAGGACAACATAATTCACGCTCCAGTTGCTATGCTGGGTGTGTGATGTCCGGCCTGATTTATTACTGGATTGTACCAGGCTGGAAATTCGTTAATTGATTGAACTGTTGACCGAATAAACCCTTCGGGGAGGTTGTTTATGTATGATTCCTTAATTTTTATTTGGTCTTCGAAGTTATGTTCAAATGTTCAAAAATGATTAGCAATAGACAGATAATGATTCTTCATCTGATACACGCCAATTCATCAACTCATTACTTATTCCGTCCGGTTAAGGATTAATATCTAACACTTCCATACCATGAAGGTTTGGGTTGGGTATAGATTATTTGCTAATAATATGTAATCTAAGATCTGTATTACTTAAGTATTCAATAAGACTGGAGACTCTTAAATTCATATCTATGTTGACCTAGATTATGTGATGAGAATTAGCATCACTGATCGCAACTCCAAACTGTGACTACTCATTTAAAGAAAATCCGTTAGGGATGTCCCATCAAGTGATTAAAAAAAAACAAACAATAGACTATTTTTTTTTCGAGAGCACCAACAGAAACATCGATTACACAGCGTAACAAAAAAGATATTTTTGCGTGTCTCAAGGATTAAATTATGTGTCTCTAGTAGATTTGGGGTCACTGAATCTGATGCCGTTTTCAGAAATGACCAGTAGGAGAAAACCAGATCGGTATTCACAGAAAGTCGAGGAAGCACAGAATACACTGTTTGATCGCTATTTAGGGCAGCATATATCACGCTTGGCGAGCGATGTTCGGCATTATCCATTACTCATTCCCGGACTGTACCCCGTTTGACATTCGTTAATTGATTGAACTATTGACCGAATAATCCCTTCGAAGAGATTGTTTATGTAGGCTTCCCTCATTTAGACTCGGTGTTCACGCAACCATCGAACATGATAAATCAATTTGTATACAAAAATCTCCTGCGGATGTGCCGCAAAATTAAGGAAAACACCACCGAGCATCAAAGCCGATCCAGTGTTTACCACACATCGCACATGGAAACTACTTTTTGCACTTCGGTATTTGATCATTGCCCAAGAGCGAGCCGTGCGAACTTCCATACCCAACCCAATCCAAACGGTTGACTAATGTAAGCAATTAATCATCATCAATAAACGTATCTTCGGAGCAGCCGCAGCAGCAAAGTCAATGCCGCTCACCAAACTCGGTCTAATGTGGTTCACAGATGTCGGACTCGTCGATGATCGGTGATCGAGTTCCATCAACCCTATCAAACAAAGTGCAGCAGAACAGCAATGACATAACTATTAGCGGATCGCGCGCGGAGGTCTCGTTTGAGTGCGCGACAAGATCGCAATTCGCTTCGCACATGTCGAATGGTTTTCTGTGCGCGGGGGCGGTCGGCCTGGAAACTGCATCAACTGCGTCTGGATTGTCGCATAGATGAGGATGATGACAATGCTGACGCTGACTGCACTCATTGCATTGCATTGCACTGCTTCGAACTGAGCCCGCACCCTATAGTGGGATCTTTTAAGTAAAAGGTGGTCAAAACCTATAAGCGGTCTTGGATGTTATAGCTCATCAGTGTCTCAAAAGAATATTTTCAGAAGCAGTTTGCATGCATCACGTGTCAAAATGCTAGGGTTATTTATTACTTAATTGGTTTTACATCAATAAGTTTGATAAAACTTCGCCAACAACATTTCGCCAATTCACTCGGTTCATGGCCGCTTCTCTCCATCCTCGACTGCGACCCACGCTCTATGAGCGTTTTGTACAACATCGTGCATTTGGTGCGGGGTGAATCTTCCTTGACCGCAGTTTCTTCTGGAGCTCATAGTAGGCTTGACTTCCACTGATGATGCGCCTTCGTATTTCCCGACTAACATTGTTGTCAGCCGTCAACAAGCATCCGAGGTAGAGGAACTCGTCCACCACGTCGAAGGTATTCCTATCGTATTTTGTTTTCGACGCATTTACCATTAGACCGACTCTTGTTGCTTCGCGATTAAGGCGGGTGAACAAATCTGCCACCGTTTCAAATTTTCTCCCAATAATGTCCATGTCGTCCGCGAAGCAAATAAATTGACCGGATCTCGTGAAAATCGTGCCTCGACTTAAATCTATTAAGTCCGGCTCTCCGCATGACACCTTCAAGCGCAATATTGAACAACAGGCACGAAAGTCCATCGCCCTGTCGTAGTCCCCGCCGAGATTCGAACTGGAGTGTTCGCCTGAGATCTTAACGCAGTTTTTTACACCGTCCATCGTTGCTCGAATGAATCTTTTGAGCTTCCCGGGAAAGCTGTTCTCGTCCATGATGTTCCATAGCTCTACACGGTCAATACTGTCATATGCCGCCTTGAAATCGATGAACAGATGATGCGTAGGGACCTGGTACTCACGACATTTCTGGAGGATTTGCCGCACGGAAAAGATCTGGTCCGTTGTCGAGCTTCCGCCGATGAAACCTGCTTGATAACTTCCCACGAACTCGTTTGCTATAGGTGATAGACGACGGAAGAGAATCTGGGATAGCACTTTATAGGCGGCGTGTAGGATTTTTCGCCCTTTTTATAGATAGGGCATATAACACCTCCCAGACAACCAGAAGTCGCATGAAAGTTCACGTAATAACTCGTTTATTCATACAAATTACATCAAACCCGCAACACACGGTGGGTAAAATCGTCAGATTGATGAGTTTCCTCGCATAAAACGCCGTTTTTCTGAGTTCATTTGTACATTTTGTTTCGTCTCGTACACTCGTACAAAGTGAGTCGAATCAATCCGTAGCAGCTGTCAAATCAACATTTGTTATCATAAGTTAAGTCGCTTATGATCACAGGTTAGTTCGGAAGAAAATGTATACACTTGCATTGTATGTTATTGTTCATCACATAATATATGCACGTATATCGCCTCCACTTTTGTACGTATAAGGCCTTTTCGCAACATCTTATAAGTGAAATTTTGCACATACAAAGCCTCCAGGTGATTTTGTTATACGTACATTTTGGTTGTCTGGGCTTGCTTCCACTCCTGCGGTAGCTGCTCCGTTTCCCACATTTTGACTATCAGTCGATGCAGACAAGCGGCCAACCTCTCCGTGCCCATCTTGATGAGTTCGGCTCCGATACCATCCTTGTCAGCGACCTTGTTGTTCTTGAGCTGTTGAATGGCATCCTTGACTTCCCCCATCGTGGGAGCTGGTTGATTTCCGCTGTCCGCTGTGCTGACGTAGCCATCGCCTTCGCTGTCCTGACCTTATGTGCCTGTGTTCTCTGCACCATTCGGGTGTTCATCGGAGTGCTGGTTCCACCTTTCGATCACCTCACGTCCGTCCGTCAAGATGCTCCCATCCTTATCCCGGCACATCTCAGCTCGCGGCACGAAGCCTTTGCAGGATGTGTTGAGCAACTGCTAGGGTGCCGGTACCAATGGTTGTAATGTACCAGTAGGTTGGACTGTGGAATAAAACGTACATTTTTCGACAAAAACGACATGTGCTATTTTTGGTGGAGAGATCGCCTCTAGTTTAGTCGATTTGCAAAATTTCAGCTCTTTATTTTGTCAAAAAGTCATGTAAATAATTAAGTTTACGCAAAAAGATTGCTCCCTTGCACCAATTGTCGCCGTCGTGTTCCAATAGTGGATCAACGGATGGAAGCAGTTTCGAAAATGGATGTATAAAAATGAAGAAAAGTCCCAGAGATGATCTTGAATCGATGAAGCATCGAAAGATATTTATTACTGTTCCGAGGGAAAAATGTAAAATTTTGTTTAAAATTCCTTGTATCATTTTCGAGCGTCTACTACTGGAGCACTAGCGCAACTACTGGAGCACGTGTACCAATAGTGGCTCAAGCGATTTTATATTAAAAAATAGTTTTATTATTTTTATATTCTTCCCACATAAATAGTAGAGGATGAAATCTTTCTGTTAACGCCAAAAGATCTTTGTTAAGGCTTTTCGTTATTTTGTTATGATTTTTTATAGCTTTGGTAGTCCACTAATGGCACCGGTACCCTATATGTACTGGCCCTTCGCCGAAGAAATACCGCACAGTGGGACGAAACTGAAAGTTGACGGTCAAAACCTCTTAGAGGCGTTTAAGCCTATAGGTGTCATCGGGACATTGTTTTGAATTAGCGTCCCTAGTAATAATAAAAAATAATTTTTAAATAAGAATCAATAGGGCACCCGAGCAAAAAATATTTTTTTGAAAAAATATTTTTTGGGCGGTCATTTCTTCAGCAAAGTTTTAGTTCTTTTTATTTTCAACAATTTTGCTGAACATGCTTGATATTTTTGACTTCGTTTTCACGGTTAAATTTTTAAATTTAACCTATTTTACCATAAATATCAGTTTTTTGTTTTTTCAGTGCGTTGTTCTACAACATTTTATATATATCAAAAATACACAAATTTGCCGAATATATCATATATCAAAAAAATATTGAAATCAATAAGTCCTGTGAGACCCGATCATTCTGTTGCCATGGGGCTTTAACTGATATAATAAGGCATCGAAGTATACTAAATATGGCTGCCGAAAAGTGCCGATTCAGGAGAAACTTGCTTAGAAATATGGTCGAAAATTATGTAAATTTTAACATAATTTCATTATATCTTTGGATGTGATGATTTCACAGCTTTGGTATATTTGGCAAATTTGTGTATTTTTTGTAATATATAAAATGTTGTAGAACATGTCATGTTCGTAAATTGCACATTGAGCACAGAAATGGTAAAAAAACTGATATTTATGGTAAAATAGGTTAAATTTAAAAATTTAACCGTGAAAACGAAGTCAAAAATATCAAGCATGTTCAGTAAAGTTGTTGAAAATAAAAAGAACTAAAACTTTGATAAAAAAATGATCGCTCAAAAAAAATTTTCAAAAAAATTTTTTTTGCTCGGGTGCCCTATTGATTTTAATTTAAAAATTATTTTTTATTATTACTCGGGACGCTAATTCAAAACAATGTCCCGAAGACACCTTTGGGCTAAAACGCCTCTAAGAGGTTTTGACCGTCAATTTTCAGTTTCGTCCCACTGTGCGGTATTTCTTCGGCGAAGGGCCAGTACATATAGGGTACCGGTGCCATTAGTGGACTACCAAAGCTATAAAAAATCATAACAAAATAACGAAAAGCCTTAACAAAGATCTTTTGGCGTTAACAGAAAGATTTCATCCTCTACTATTTATGTGGGAAGAATATAAAAATAATAAAACTATTTTTTAATATAAAATCGCTTGAGCCACTATTGGTACACGTGCTCCAGTAGTTGCGCTAGTGCTAAGAGGTTTTGACCGTCAATTTTCAGTTTCGTCCCACTGTTTACCGTAAGGTGGTTCCGGGGAGAAAAGGGCCTGTGGCCAAGGGTAATGTCTCGGGGGATAGTTTTAGTGAATCATCGGTGGAGTGGAATGGCATCCCCACACACACATTCCTTGGCATTATAGGATGACAGTGACAGTAGTCTTGCCACCAACAGGAGAAGAAGAAGAATATGTCAGAAGATTCTTCAACATCTTTGTATTTTGAGGTTAAGACATAAGGTAACCCGACCAAAGATACTGTTAAATGAGGAGTTTACTACATTAAGGTATAAAGCGATTGGACTTTTCTATAAATTTCGACAAGTTACAGAAACGCCGAATATTGATGTATAGGTTGTTTGAAATGTTGTTTAACACAGAACACCTTGATATAAAAAATGAATGTAAAATTTGGAATGATACTAATAAATTAATAAACTAATACTAACAAATTAAAAAAATGTAGGTTCAAGATATTGAAAACGTTCATAAAACGTTGGTCGAGTTTTATGTGCCGAAAACATTTATTTTCAACACAAATATAGACTATTGAGAAAAATTTGTGAGTCACGTAGCATATAAGTTTATTTAATTAAGATCATGATGCAAACAAAACCTTTTGAAAATTTGATCTAGATTTAGATTTCTAATCATTTTTATGAAAAGAGACAACTGAAATATAAAAGTTAAGATGCCTATTTTGTAATTTTTTGAATGTCATCAAAAATAGTACAAATATACACTCAAATTATACAAAAACTGGTAGGAAAATCTTGACGAAAACTATGAATGCAATCATGAGATTTTCGTTGAAGATAATTTATTTTTTTTTTTTTGGAAACACGAAAGTCATTGCTTTTCAATGAACTGTTTATTCATCCCGGGAATCCCGGAATTTTTCGAGATTCCCAAAATTAAATCTCGAGATACTAAAAAAATCGATTATCATATCCCGGAGTTTTGTTGTCTGATATTCCGCGATAGACACTCCTGTTGATAACCTCTTAATGTTAATAGAAAAAAAACTGTTTCTGGCTGATTCGAAGCTATTGTTCCACGACACATGTGACACATACAGTATTGGATAAATCATTTGCAACTTTTTAGATTTTCTATACAAAACTATGAATCAACTTTTGTAGACTAGATATCAGCTATTTATAGACCGATAGAATGAAATTGGCACAGCACATCGGGCATAACTTGATATTTAAAATATAATTGTGAGATGTTTTTTTTTTCAGTCATTAGTTCAAAAGTAATAACGTTTTGACTGAATTGGAATTTTCAACGAAAAAATGCAAACGATTTATCTGGAAATAGGAAAATTGTACATCTTGCCTAAATCTGCAATTTTGCTAAAATTACTATGAAGCTATTTCTTCAACTTTTTCAACCATGTCAGTTTTTAAGATTAATAAAAATAAATCATTCAGACAAACCGTTATTACATTCCATCTCGTAATTGTGAAAATTGCTCAAAATATATGTTGAAGCTATGTTTGAAAAACTGTGAAAATTTAATTTGCATCGGTCCATAATCTGAGCTTTCAAAGTTGACCATTTTGTATGAAAAATAGATAAAAATTACAAATGTTCTGTCCAATTCTTTATCCGATAAACATGCTCATGCGTAATGGTCCAGAAAACAGTTTGACGCGGAAAGATTGATTATGAGCTTTAGAATGAAACATTATACGAAAATATTTACCACAAAGTTTTTTTTGCAAAACACGCTTAATTTGATTGCAAATATATCGGATTTGAGCAAACAGAGAAAATTTTGTCAGTTTTCAAAGGAAAAATTTTGTCTACCTCCGATTTTGTCAGCTTTTTGAGCCGATTTTGTCAGCCTATTTTAAATTTGTCAAAAAATTGTTATCGTCACGTTTTACCACGTATACATTAAAATTGATGATGATGATGTTTGATGTCATGCACGCATGGGCGTAGCCAGAGGGGGCAATGGCAATGCCATTTATTAAGTGTTAAAAATCGATATTATCAATATAAGGGAGGGGTGAGCCCCTGATAAAAAAAACTGGCTACGCCCATGACCATCGCCCTCTTAAAAGTCCATGTAACCATGTAGAACGTCAAAATTTGAAAAACAGGAACAAAATAAAATGACCCGATTTTGTCAGGTTCCCCATTTTGTCAGCCTAAAATTCATAGAAGGGCAAATCGGGTCCTTCCTGTAATGTACAAAATATCAAGGAATTACAGATTGCAACTTAAATAAAATGCCTCAGAAAATCTTTCAACAACATTCTTTTTACATAAAAATTTGCGTATTCTTAAGTTCTAAAATTGAATCACAAACTACTTTGACGAGAAATCTGGAATGAAAAAGTTATAACAATAAAGTCCGTTTCCGTCCAATGTTTGATTCTAAAGCTCATGATGAATTCCCGCGTAAATTTACTCTCTGGACCATAATGCAATAATTAAGAATACTTAGGCCTGGATTTACAAATGTGGGAGCCTGGCGCCAGAATCTTGAGGAGCCTTCCCCCTATTTTTTTTAACATTTAGGCAAACATAGGCAAGAAGAATCATCTTAAATCGATTCCTTAGTCTTAAAAGCTCGTTTGAGACAGATATCTCCGCGGGGAGCGATTTTTGCAGTATAAAGAAGCATGTCACATTAGGGTGGGGCTTAGTTCCCAAAATCTTTCGTAGTCAAAATTTACAAAATGAGAAATGATCAACGATCTCAAAATAATATCCTATGAAAAATGAGAATTTTTGGTGAAGGTTTAAAGGTGGCGCAAAGGGCGTAAGTGCACTTTTCTCGATTTTAGTGACCTACAAAAATGTTGGTATGCCTTTCAGCTTGTTTTGATGATTAGAGACCATTAAGGACAAAAAATCACCTCAAAATTGCGGTATCTCCACTCGTTTAGGTGATATTTCATGAAGCATCTTCAGCGAATGTGACTTTTGGCCGTTGTATAGGTAACGCTCACTGACTAGTGTTAACCCGAATAACTATATGAATGGGTGTAACTAATATTATAATAAGTTTAAATGAGGAAACTTGACAATATCTGGTTTTTACAAGTGAGAAAATAAGTTCCAGTAGAAAACGATTCTGATATTAATTTTTTGTAAATCTAATACCAACTCCTCTAGACATATTTTGAGCAAATTTTCTCTAACGCTCTGGAATCGTGTGCTTTACAGTTTTATTTTGATGCTCTTATGAGCCTTAAGGGCAAAAAATCAACTTAAATCAATATTTCCCTTTTGATCATGTTTCTGTACATTAAATCTGAATTCAGATGTAGAACGCCGTATTGAAAGTCAAATGCACTTTTCCTATCACACTACTTCCGAATTTATGTTGAACGTATAGACATTGCAGAATTGACCGGAATCATGATTTTTTTTTTTTTGTTATGGTTGGACGTAATATGGATAAAACTTGTTTCACAAGTACAAAATAATTAATAAAGGTTTGAAATTGGTTGAAAAATAACAAAGTTATGTTTACTTCACTCAAGGTGATTTTTTATAACTTGAAAATTCACCTTCAAGACGCTTGCACCACCTCTAAATGTTAATATGTTTGGCTCAGATTTTGAGGTTTCTCTATTAATGTGATTTTAATTCAGTATAGCACACCGATTTTTGGTTTTGAGAACTTTTGAAAAATAAGCCACACCCTACTGTACACGATAGAAATGTATCAAATTAAATAATATTACTCTAATTTTTGACCCACATTGAGTAATTCTAATGCCGTTTTCGATTTCGGGGTATCGTTCCACACCGGATTTCCCAACGAAAAAGTAAAAATGTAATATAATTAGCACACATTTTCGACCCATTCATACGATTTACGCCTACTTTGGCACAAATTTCTTGTAAGTCGAAAATTAGTGCTTTTCCCCTAGTTCTTCAATGTGCAAAAATGAATACTTTTAAGTCTTGATTTGTAGGGGTCTTTAAATGTGGAGCCTCTTCGGTCCCCCCGTAAATACGGCCCTGAGAATACTTGTTGAAAAATGATAGCAACAGCACTAAAATGGCTCTTAACACGGTAAACAACTAATGATTGCTCCAAAATATTTTGAAGGATTCAAACCGAGGATTTTGTTTAATAACGCAATTGCAATATTATAATTTCGGGTAAAATCAACCATTTTTCACAGATTTTCTTATCTGTTTTCTACAATGTTGATAAACAACTGATTGCAGGAAAATGATAAATAGGATCCCCGATTTCGGGGTAAAATTCGTCACTTTTCAATGCGATTATGGTTAGTTTTGAAAATAACTGTACATACTAAATTTGGGCTTCTGGAATCCGAATATCTTGTTATAAATATAAACAATACAAGATTTATCAATTTCAAGAATACCGTATAAAATGTCTAGATGTAGATAATTCTCAAATGTATTGATTAATATCAAGGATAAGTTTGATTATTTGAACAAGATAAGCTAATGTTGATGATGAAATCTGTTTTGGAGATACATATATTTAAAGGATTTCAGGGACAAAACTTCGACAAACAAATTGTCGAATGCCGATATGTCGAAAGGACAAAACGTCGATTTTTTAATTCTTTTGGAAGAGCATCATGCTTTCAAAATATTTTCATTCCCTTCTAACGCTGTCGTGTCGACTTTTTGTTCCCATCGACTTTTTTCTTTCGATGTTTTGGAATTCAACATTCAAATTCATGTTCAAAACTATAGGTTTATGGGTGTCTTTCAATTCCTAATCGAACATAATTTTTGAATATACACAATTTTAATGAAAATGGACATTTTTTGACAACAAAGATTCCGACAATAGATAAGACAAGCAATGTTCATTTACTACAGGTTACATTGATATGGACCGATGCACGAGTTCACTAATTTGACGTTTTAGCGGTACCGAATTCACTAGTTTCCATGGTTACGTTAATAACACGGCACCGCTAAAACGTCAAATAATAAACTCGTGCATTGGTCCATTAGTTAGAAATAAAATCGTGTGACACGATGATCATAGACACCGCCATCTAAGACCTCTAAAAAGTTTTGATCGTCTTTGTTTCCTCAATGGTCCCATTGTGCGCCCGTCAAGAACTGTGTCATCGCGCTTTCGTTCGTTTTGTGGAGCGCGAGCGCGCAGAATAAGGAAATCACATGTTTGATTTTATAAATACACACGCGCGGTCGGCGTTTGGAGTTTTTGCTGGTCGGAAAGATGATGACAACGACGCGATATGATCATCATCAGCAACAGAACAGAACAGCATTCCCTCTCAAGGAGTGCTCTATCGCGGAATGAAGAAAAGTGCATTCTCTGCTAATATGCGCTATGCGAGGAAAGTGCACGATGCACGTTTTTGTTTGCCATAGGATGGAAATCAGTTTCGATCGCAACGGCGATGATGACATTCCATAAATGGATGATGGCTGGCTGGCTGGTCGGTTATGATCGTTTAATTGTTCAATTTGTGCTACATCTGTCAAGCGGTGATAAGGGCCAAGATTTTCTGTGACTCTAGGGCAACAGAGTGCTTTGTAATTATCTAACGCTGTTATGTTGTTTCATTCAAGGAATCTTAGTTATGTGTCTATGTATGTGACAAAAATGGTGATCAAACAGCCAGCGCTATAAATGCGCAGCTTTTAAGTAAAACCATGCTATGAATGGTGGGTTCGAATACCACTAGTCGAGGATGTATTCGCGTTAAACATTTGCTCAATTTTCTTAGGCATGGAGTATCATTTTATCTGTCATACAATATGTACATGCAAAATTGATCAATTAGCAATGAAAGCTCTCAGTTAATAACTGTGGAAGTGTTCACACTAAGCTGAGGAACAGGCTCTGTCCCAGTTGGGACGCAACGTCTAGTGAATTCTCAGTTTAGCCCTACATTTTCTGCCCTTTGATTTGACTACTCAACAAATCAATTCCTAGGTCCAGGTGTTGTTAAATGCCTGGCGTCAATGTTCTAGCGGGTATCAGAAATAGATCTACGGAAAATAAGCAAAAGCATGAAGTAAACTGGTAAGAATTATGGAAACGGAGCATATGAGCAGTAGCTGTATGTCGAGTATTTTAATCATGTTTTCCAACCAACCATTAAAATGCATCTCCGGCTGAAACAAAATCGAATTTTACGACCCGGCTGTTGCCTCCTGCCTTCTGCCTCCAGCAACCAAAATAAAAATCACTTTATTTTTACTCCGTTCAGTACGCTTTTCAGTTTTATTTACTCATTAGGTAAGCCTATCCTTTGGGTATGGTTGGGGTTCAACATTAACTCCACACAAGCAAACCAGCCAGCTCAACGCAATTCCGTTCTCGTCGTACGGAAAACAATCAAAATCTGACACTCCACAATCTCCAAAATGCAGCACCAAATCCCACCAGCGGACACGGATTCTGTAATTTTCTGACGGAGCCTCTCCCTTCGCTACGCCCATCTGGAAAATATTTTTGCGAACGGTCATCAACGCGCAAGAGGTGAAGTCATGGCAGTCCAGCCAATACGTGGAAGTCGTAAAAATCCGGCTCCTCATGGCTAATCGGGAAATAAGCACACCGTTTGGAAGTCGTTATAATTATTTGCTATAATTTTACTTGGACTCTCAGGGTAGAATCAAATGCGTTCTCATCCAGACGCTTTTCAGATGATATAATTTTCATCAGCTGATCAACGTATACACTAAAACTTCATTTTACGAAGTCATTTTTAACTATACTATGAATTGAAATGATTATATTCGCGGAAATAATTAGATGTGTTTTGATCTTTTGATTTGTAGTTTGTTTCAAACATATTTAACTCTTATAATAATAATAATACATATTAAAGGTCGTAATTGCCTCAAACTCCAGAATACTCCAAAGTATTGTGTCAACATTTTTAATATCACTGAAAATCTTTGTATATACAAAGAGGTTCAATCCAACATCTTCCTTGCTTAAAGCTTTGATTACACAGTGAGTGCAATGCACGTACATTTGTGCAAGTTGCGAACTGTGTAATATGGGCACGAACTACCGTTTTGTCTCAAATTCCGAACAGACCCATGTTCCGAATACTCTTTTTTTTGTATGGCGATATGGTTGAAATGTTTCGCTGAAATATGTCATCAAATTGCAAGTGAATGACAGTCAATTGCCGAACAACATTTTGATTCAAATGCCGAACACTGTGTTCAATCTGTCTCATATTCCGAACACCTTGATTCAAATTCCGAACAGCACGAACAAATCGTATTCAAATGAATAATTTCGCAAATAAATTTATCTGAGCTTGATTTACTGGTCTCGAACTAAAGAATCATCACTACTGCCGAGGCCTAAAATAGATTGGAAGATGATTAAATGGAATTGAAATTAACTGCCATTTCCTGGTAATTGGATGACATATTTCAGCGAAACATTTCAACCTCATCGCCATACAAAAATCGAGTGTTCGGAATATGAGTCTGTTCGGAATTTGAGACAAAACGGTACTCAGATTGATAATGAAAACATTAGTGTCGGAAAAAAAATCTTCAGGGCTCCAGGAGTACCTTTAGCAATTCCTCAAGGAATTATACCAGAAGCTCCCTCACGGATTTCACCAAGGATTATTCCACAGATTTCTCCAGAAATATCTCTACGAATCTCTTCAGATCTATGGATTAGGCGGCATCCACAAATTACGTAACGCTCTAGGGGGAGGGGGCGAGTGGGCTCAAGCGTTACGGCTCATACAAAAATATGAAATTTGTCATACAAAAAGCGTTACGGAGGGGAGGAGTTGGTCAAAAATTTCCAATTTTAGCGTTACGTAATAAATGGACGCTGCCTTACACAAGGAGTTTTTGTCAGGAATTCCTGCATGGTTTCCTCCAGGGATAATACAAGTAATTACTTCACGAATTCCTCAAGAGTTTCCTCTATGAATTTTACCAGAGGAATCTCAACGGAATCGCTACAGGAAATACTTAAAAGATTTTCCAGGTAATCCTCCAGGGATTTATCCAGACATTTTTCTAGAGAATTGTTCTTTTTTGTTCATTTTTTTTCGTGGATACCTCCAAGGCAAATTTATAGTATAAAATTCATCCAGTAATTAGTTCAGAAATATTCTCAAGAGTTCATCCAAGGATTCCTCCAAGATTTTTTAAAGACACTCCTGATTGTTTTGGAGAGATACCTCCATGAATTTCTGGATGGACTCCTAGGGTAATCTCTAGAGTAAACTTTGGAAAAAAAAAATGAAGAAATCCCTGTAGGATTTCATGAAGCAATCCCTAAAAAACACCCTAGAGGAACCTCTGAGAGAATCCCTGTCTGGAGAAAACTCTGTTTAAATATCTAAAAGAAGCACTGGATAAAATCTTACCAGAGTCTTTAGAAAAATATCCGGCGAAATCTCTAGAGGAATTCCAGAAAAAAATCTTTGAACTATTTTTGGAGGAACCTGTGAAGAGTGCTTTTGGAGAAATCCATGAAGAATTCCAAGAAATTGTGGATAAATCTCAGGTGGAATCCTTGTAGAGATTTTCTTTAAAGAGTCTCTGTAATAAAATTCTGTAAAAATCTCTGAAGGATTACTTAGACAACATGATGAAGGAATCTATCTTTGGAGGAGTCCCTGGAAAAGAGATCAACGATTACTAGAGAAATTGCTGGAATAATCTTTAAAAAAAAATGCAAATTTCTAGAGAAACACATGTAAAAATCTCTTAAAGAAGCCCTGTAGAAAGTGTTCTAGAGAAATCTCCGGAGGAGTCCTTGGAAGAATTTGGAGAGAGATCGTTACAGATATCCCTGGAGGTGTCTCTAGTGAAATTTCTGGATTAGTGGAATGGAGTTCTATCGGAACTGATTTAAAAAATACGGTTATGATCGATAGGTCTAGAAGTCCGTTTTGTTAATTTAGCTGATTCCAGTCAAGTCATTTTGATCAATACGACTTTTTAATTTATTTATTCATATGCTCCAGAAAGTCATTATGGACGCTTCTTTCCACGCCGGTTACGTTTGCAAATCGTTTAAGGAATTTATGAAAGTATGTTTTTAAGTAATTCATCCTAGTTTTTATCAACACACTCCCAGCTAGAGCAGAGCCCGTTACTAAGCCTAATTTTAAACTATAAAAAAAACTAGTTGAGGAATGTATAGAACAATTGGTTGGTGTTCAGACAGACAGGATTAGATGATATTTAAGCGTCCTAAAGATACGTTAAGGACTCCATAAATTCTAATTTGTCTGACCCTATTTATTTACAGATGTATCATCAAATAGATAAGCCCCATTACTACGACAAATAATGCGAATATTTTGATATTTCGAATTCCTGGGAAACGTTTTCCTGAAACCGTAAAAAAATTGGTCCAGTCTGTCTGAATACCGACCAATTGGTAAGGGAATTGCTGGAAGCATTTATTCAATGAGGAATTCCTATAGGCTTCCAGGAAATTATAGTGGATTTATTCGTGGAAATATATGTTGAGAATTCCATGTAGTAGTTTTTGGAATCAGAAGAAATCCGTTTTATGAATACATGAAGAAGTGTTTTGAAGTTATCTTTATGAAATTTGTAATCAGATTACGTTCAATAGTCCGTCATCGCAATGTCGAGCTTCAAAAGTGGTTTCTTTGCTACTAACTGTGTTGTGAAAAACTCAATTTCTAATAACTCACACTTGAGATTTTTCATGCGTGAGTTGTCAATCACGCAACTCAGCAATCAAAAAATCATGGATAAGTTGGCTCTACTTTTTAACTCATTGTCTCGTAATTCAAAATTATACTCACACACGGCAATGATTTCTTGTCAGTCTGGTAAAACTATAGTAATCCTTTCTCACGTAAACAACAACATTCGGGTTTCACGAGTTTTCAACGGGTTTCGCGACTGAATCATTTTTTACGGTTTGAGTTGATTGAGTGATTTTGCATCAAAACCTCATGCGTGAGATTTGCGAAGCAGATCTCTAATGAGTTTGCTCTCACGGGAGAGCGTATTGATTGAGATTTGAGTGTGAGTCTATCAACACTGGCTAAAAACTGATTTTTTTTAGCTGAAAATGTGTTCACTGTGTTTCGGTTGAAGAGAATAGAATACAGTGAACACACTTTCATGTAAACGTTGTCGATTTCAAACGAAAAAAAAAACTGCTAATAAAATTTCTAAAATTAATATCGGGTCCTCCTAATAATTTGAAAGAATTCATCAAAAATTCAGGAGGTGTTATGATTAACTCTCTATTCCAAAAAAGATCCAAGGCATTTTGAATTGAATTTTGGAAGTGAGTAATCCGTTCCTGAAAGAATTCTTAGAAAAGTCACATTCTAAGAAAAACCTTCCTAGATGTTTTTGATTAACAGCCTGATATTGGTAATCGTAAAATAAAATCCTAAAGTAGTTTTTCTGTAGAAAACTCTATGCTAATTATGAGAAATGTTCTAACAAATTCTAGTAAAAAGAATCAAGAGAAAATTCGAAAGGAACGATCTAAACAACAGCGGAAAGCATCGGAGAATACTCTTGAAAATTTTTTAGATCCCTCAAAATAATTTTATAGAAATGATTTAGTGGTGTAACTTTTCTTTAGATTATAAAATGTTCTGTAGATGGAAAACGAAACAAGGTCCTTTCGGAAACTTGCAGAAATACTTCCGTTCAAATCTCTTGGAAGAAACGTCGAATGAAATTCTTTATGTTTTTCAAGATTATTGTCTTACACACGTCAGGACCTCCGTGAGGTCACTTCTGGAAGTAACTGCCATAGATTGTAGAACCCGTTTAACATATTTTTGGTTTAAGTATTGAGCATTTATCGATGAAATTTCTGAAGTGAATGTTGGGTAGATCCATATAAAAATATATGAAATCTCAACTATGGACCTTTGCACGGGTTCACTATTTGACGTTTTAGCGGTGCCGTGTTATTTACGTGACCATGGCTACGAGTGAATTCGGCACCGCTCAAACGTCTAATTAGTGGACTCGAGCATTGGTCCATACACCACACATTGCTTGCTATAGTGATACCTCCATGAGTCGATGTTCCATGACTCGATATCGACTCATGGAACCATACTAAAAACAAAATTTCATGGTTACTATGATGGTCCCTAGAAGCAGCTTTTCCATGACTCGATGTTTCCATGAGTCGATGGTCCCTTCAATATCGACTCATGGAGGTTTCACTGTACAACCATAAGTCGTAGAACCAAATACGTCTTTGCTCAAACCGTGTAACATACATATAGACGAACATTTTGTCCTTACAGAACTTCGAACAGTTCGCGCGAATATCGAACGAATTTTTCTGAACGAATGTTCGTGCATTGTGTAATCGAGGCTTAAGTCATCCAAGAGCGTCCGAAAGCATTGGTCCTAAGATGTACTAGCGAAATAACTGTTCGTTTGATTATTTTGAAAGTGATATACGTAAAATAGGCTCATGTTTCACCAATGAATGACTTATTGCGAGTAATTTTCCGCAAGTTAGTTTGAAGCAGATTAACTTGCTGTCCTGTGCATTGAAAAGGCAAATAGGCAGCTATAAAAGTACCGTGCGGGATCAAAATCCGTACACCTAAGAAATGAATCTAAATCCGTCCACTGTACGGATTTCGGTCCTCCACTGTATATTATCAAAGCTGAAACCAACAGGAACACCCAAAGGTTAGAAAACTTTGGTTTCGAATGACAAAAATAAATTATGTTTTATACGCTTACATGTTCTATTCAGTCGATCGTTTCGATAAACAAGAAAGTTTGGATCTCTTTTGAGTTTGAATCAAGTTATCCGTATTTTACCCCTTCCTTAGCCGAGTGGTTAGAGTCCACGGCTACAAAGCAAAGCCATGTTGAAGGTGTCTGGGTTCGATTCCCGGTCGTTTTTTCGTAATGGAAATTTCCTTGACTTTCCTGAACATAAAGTATCTTTGTACCTGCCACACGATATACGAATGCGAAAACGGCAACTTAGGCAAAGAAAGCTCTCAGTTAATAACTGTGGAAGTGCTCATAAGAACACTAAGCTGAGAAGCTGGCTCTATCCCAGTGGGGACGTTAATGCCAAGAAGAAGAAGAAGAAGAAGAAGAATTATTTAACCCACACATTCCATCCGAACCATACTGTTTATATCAAACTGGAAACAAGCATCACACATGTTCTGAATTCTTTGAGATTTAATTCCTCATTCACGATACGCTCCCAACTAGACACTTTCATTGAGAAAGTTGTTTTCAGGCGGCTAGCAACTCGCTGGACAATCTTATCTCCGGAGCAGGGCTTGACCTTTACGCAATAATCCTTTCGTATTTACACGCTCCGTACAACGGGGAATCGTAACAAGATCCGCAGGCACCTTATCTCCAATGACTTTATTGAAGAGTCGTGTCCAACTGGGCTTCTTTCGATTCTTTTTACACTGAATTTTGATACCCTGTACTTGGCGGAAAGTTCAATTTCTTAGCGTTTCCTCTCCAACAATTCGCCGCCTCTATACAATGGGTTCGACGATAATCACAATCATTTGCCGAATAGCATTTTTCGTCCTCTCATTCCTCAGCTCGAGATGAAAGAAGCGAAAGGAGAAAATTCGCGGCCGTTTTGAACAAATTGAAAACGCTAATATGTGCATTCAAAATATGCTGCTCGTGACGTCGCGCTTTGACTTGCATCGTTCACGGATTTGCAGCTCAAAGCAGCATAAAACACTTTCTGCGCTTCTTGTGGTTCACTTTTTTTTCCTCTTCCCAACTTCCCGGTGGAGTTTGTTTTCGAGCATCACATTAAGAACGGCATCGCTGATAAATTGCATCTCATCGGAAGGGCCGCCGCCGCCGCCGCTGCTGCTATGGGCTTTGGGTGTCGATGGCCCATTGGCGAAACCTGTTTCTCCGAGGGCAGCACTACTGACTGACTGAAGGACAGGGCCAAAGCATCACGAGGTATGTGCCCTCGGGATAATGCAGCTTTACACTTCGAGCACAGTGGAGTCTGGTGTTACGCGGAAAAATCGAGAGTTGAGTATGAAATGGGCCAACGGGTTTTTCGTTTGTACAAATAATCTTATTTTGAATAAGTATCGCTGAACAGGCGGAAACAATCTATCATGCGACAAATCAAGCGCGTTAAGTTACTCGAAGTAAAGCTCATTCTTTTCAAAACGTCGGACCACCAAAAGTAACGAACTTCAAGACAAATTCTGACAGCAGCAATTGGGTTTGTTATACGAGTCACTGAAAAGAGACGAGTCGCTCTCACCTCGAATAATCGCTGACCACCTTGTCTCACCTCACCCGACTCGCACAATAAGCCTGATTGAGGTAAGACAGACAATAATGCAATCAAGTTTTGAATGAAACTTTAAATTTAACCACAATTCACAGTTAAAGCTTCCAAAGTGTGTATCTTTAGGAACGGAGCTTCTCAAAATCCTATAGGACATGGTAACGCTGACTGAATCAAGGGTCAAATTAAAACCACTTTACTACTTGATATTTACAGAACATGTTGCATTATGAAAAGAACAAATTGATGGCCATGGTTACTATGTTTTGACAACGAATCGACATAGTAATGCATACTATGTTTATAGCTATTATCGAAATAATGGGTAGGATTTTGTTCTACTCCGTCGTAAGCGCTATTATTCGTCGTATCAAACTTTAAATGTTCCACTACGGCGGATATTCAAACTTACCTGCAATATAGATTAATTATCCAAGAGTAATTTTGTGAATGTTGTTATGGTTCGTACAATTGTACACAAAAAATGCAATAAAACTACTGTATTTCGGTAAATAACTTCAGTTCAATTATTCACTTCGCACTTTTTCACCGAAATCGCAAGGACGAACACGATTTCAGAGAAATGCTTAGCGATCGACTGAGCCACACCACTTTCCAACACAAGTTTCTTCCCGCCCTCGTGGGTGACTTACTTCGCCGGGCACTTATTTTCACTATGGAAAACCTTCGTACTTCTTCACTGAAGGATTACATTCCAATCACACGCCGTAAAACTTCAATAAATTACCAAATTTTACAAAATTTCCTCTACCGCCGCGTATAATTGAGAATGTAAACAAAGTTCAATCCGTCGTACTGAGAAAAAAAGCTTGTACGCATCAATGTGTGCGCGACGCTCGACGTAAAAATACGATTCCTTTGATTGTGTTGTTTTCGCTGTACTGTGAGCAAATGCCACAATTGTACGGTCAAAAAGAATTGTGTTCATATGTTTGGGCTGAATTTTGATGACGAACAATTAATTTTAAAGGAAATTAGTATATTCCATCATGCTGAAGGAATGGAGGGAGATGCCCGTAGATCTATATATTCTAGTAAAACATTTTATTATAGCGTTGATATGTTGTGTTTTAACCACTCAATACATCACAGTGAGCCGTAAGTTGTTAGACGAATCTGGAAACTGATTGCGACGGAATTGAAAACGATACGACGGATTGAGAATACGGTAAGATGCATTTGCAATATTACCAAAAAGAGATCAAGATTTATCAAAATGTTATTGTACAATGCTAAAGCCGTTTTGAGAAAGAATTGTGTGGCATCGGTTTGTATCAGAATAATTCACTGCAATACTGGGAAAATTGCAGTTCGCACTGATCAATGTTTAATACGATGGATACTAGCACATTTTCCAGAACGCTTTTTTGAGCGAGCATGCTCACCAGATTATGATGATCGTGTAACTGGGCGATGGATGTTTAGAAATTTGTTCTAAGTGTTACGTCTGTTTGTCTTTGGACAAAATATTGACAAAATGCTATGGGCTTGACAAACAGGTGTAGTTAAATTTTCCATGTTACTTAACGTCAGGACATGGTAATTTCAACGAAATTGTGGTAAACATTACACAATATGTGATTATTGTTATTATTCTGCGACATGGTGTTATTGAATATGTCCAGGTGGTTGAAATTACTATGAATTTTCTGTCAGTGTAGAGTATAGCTTTCAATACAGGGCTGATAAAGAATCGTTTATAGTGACATGCTCACTATTATCGATTTGATTGCTAAAGTCATTATTTGCATCCAAAAGTCACTATTTTCATTATTAGATGATAGAGCATTATATTAGCTTCTTAAAATCGTACAGTTGGGTAAAACAATAATTGACAATTATTGTTGTATTCGATCAGAATATCAAAGTTATTTGAATAGAAATATTATATTAAGAACGCTAGGGGCGCTGTTTGCTCCATACATTGGCTGTGATGGAGAAGAGTCCATAGGATGCAAGTGCTCCCTCAACCATGACCCTGACAAAATATTTAATTGTGTCCATGACAATCACGTTTTTTCAGACCTCTTCCATCATCTGATACCAAACAAATAAATATTTTAAACAATTAAGTGTGATTTTCGAAGCAGAAAAGTTCATCACCAGAGAATACAACGATCGAATGCTTTTTCTTACGCTTAGAGAACATAACCCTCGAACTTGTTTGCTCTAGTACATTATTGAGATTAGTAAAAAATATGATAAAAATCGTCCTATACAGCAAAGTTATATATGAATATACTACATTAATCAGATATTACGTTCACTAACGAAAACAATAAAAACAATGCTGGTGTATGTTGAATTCACGTTCAAACATTTTTCAAACGCATTTTTTTATGGGCCACACCGTAAAACAGAAGATTTTGGAGATTTCCATTTATATTATTACATTATTATTTCCATTTTTCATTGATTTGCTGGAGGTCAATATTAAAGATTGAACTCGGAAACAAAATGCGACTCATTGTTTTGGGTGTAACTTTTTATCGCGTGGGTTCAAAATAATGAACTTTTGGGTAATACTAGTTTACATTGTTATGTTTATTTATGTTTATTTATCGCGATCTGTCAAACAGTTCTCGAGATGCATTCGAAACAAGGAGAGCTACGTCAAATCTTGGGCGCGGTGATCGATTCTGGTCAGTCACACAGATGGATCGGATAAATGCTTAGAATCCAACATTCCACCGTGTCCCGCGTTGTGAAGATGTTTCAGGAGACGAAAACCATCGAGCGGCGCGCTGGAAGTGGCCGGAAACCAAAAACGGAATATACAGGACAGCGCCGTCTCTACGCCGGAAGATAAGGCAGTACTTTAAGAAGAACCCGAACGTTTCCACCCGAGACGTGGCCAAAAAGGTCAATTCGTCGAAGGGCTACGTGTTTTTTAGGTCAGGAGACGCCAAACCTGACTGACAAGCAAAACACGGTGGCCAAATTATGTGCGCGGAAGCTGTACCGTGAGTGGGTGATCAAGCCAGGCTGGACGACGTCATGGACGACGAGACATACATCAAGGCGGACACCAAACAAATCCTCGGCATCGAGTATTTCTTGATACGTCCCGGCATGGAGTTTCTGGAAAAGTTCCGGAAGAGAAAGTTGGATAAATTCGCGAAGAAGTACCTGTTGTGGGAGGCGATCTGCAAGTGCGGACGGTACAGCAGATTTATCGAGACGAATGCTTGCAGAAGCGCTTGCTGCCATTCCTCCGCTCTCACCGAGGTCCCACGCTGTTCTGGCCAGATCTCGCTTCGTGCCATTACCTGCCAAGCCTGTAATGGATTGGTACAAAGCGAAGGGCGTTAATGTAGTCGCGAAGAAGGTAAACCCGCCCAATACACCAGAACTTCGTCCGAACGAGTTTTAGGCGATAATGAAGGAGAAGTTGAACAAAAACAATAAAACTTTGAAGAAAAAATGGGAGAAATTGTGAAAGAAAGATGAGCAAATCCTCGCCCAAGATCTCATGAGCAGTGTGAGAGACGCCTGGGAAGGAAATTCAATAAATAAATTATGTCAAAACATAGCTAATACACTAATGATCCGATTTTGTGAGCCCCCGATTTTGTCTACCCCCGATATTAGCACCTTTTTTGATCCGTTTTTGTCTACCCCCGATTTAAGCATCCTTTTTGCCCGATTTTGTCAGCTTTAAAATTGAAATTTATTTTAATCAGAGTAAGCTCGTCATTGTGGCAATATTTGGTGCATAAAGTCAATTATGACCTTGGCCACGTCTATACAATCATTTAAAGACCAAAATCTGAAAAAAGGAATCTGAAATTTTCAATAATTGTTCATGAAACTGATCAATGTTACCTTGCTTCACGGTAAATGGAAAATTGAAGTAAAAAACACAATGTATATTTTAAAACTAAGTCCTTACGTTAAAATAAAACTTGAAACCAGTCGAATTTTTTTTCCCGATTTTAGCTCTTTTCCGATTTTGTCAACCCTAAATTCATCATGGTGCTGACAAAATCGGGACATTACTGTATACAGTTATTTAAATGATTTTGAGAAGAATCCGAATTAAAATCAATTTTTGGTTTTAATTTTAGTGTGTCTTATTTTTTCCGAGTCCAGTCTTTATATTACACGTTTGATCGTTTCAAAACAAGACTGGAAATCATCCCTAGTACCACACAAACGGTAAAAATATGTTATATGAGGTATTTACTATCGATTATAGTATTATATATTAGTAAACAAGTACTGTCAATTACACGATTAAACACTAAAAAACATATTTTTGACTTCCCTTGTAGGGTAACCTTCTACAGCAATTTCAGTTTCAGTTGCTCGATGTAGCTCGATACGTCTTACCGCCTTCCACCAAAAACACATTGAAAAAAGTTGAACATTTATTTGTACAACTACGATACAAGTTTTAAACGTCAACCAACTAATTAAATGTTTGATATAACACATTATAAAATTAACTTGAACTGCATTATTATTAGACGTGTTGGACAAGATTTCAACCTAAAATGTAAACGAAATATATAAAAATAGCGATAAAAATATGTTTTAAGCAAAAAATCGCTTGAGTCAATTCAGTAGTAGATGTTCGGGAATGATTCAAGGAATTTTAAACAAAATAGTTGATTTTAACATAGATTTAATATTTCTCTTTCGGAGCAGCAACTAGAATCTTTCAGATGAAGCATAACGATCATCTGTGGGACATTTCTTATTTTTTAAATAGTTAAAAAAACTGCTTCCATCAGTAAATTTACTACTGGAATACGACGGCAACTATTGGTGTAAGGGAGCAAGTTTTTTGTGTAAACCTAATTATTTATATGACTTTTTGATAAAATAAAAATCTGAAATTTGGAAAATCGACTACACTAGAGGCGATCTGTCCACCAAAAATAGCACATGTCGTTCTGATCGAAAAATGCACGTTTTATTTCATAGTCCAATCTACTGGTGCATTACAACCATTCATACCAGCACTCTATGTCGCATTGGCCAAAATTTGTATAAACATAATTGAAGCATAACTTAAAAAAAACATTGTAATTGTAAGCAAAAGTGGCGCTAAAACTTTTAAATGGCTTTCATCTAGCTATCAAAACTGGTTCTATGTATGAATTGTCATGTGTGGATATGGTAGACAATCGTTGCAAATTAAATTTTTGATCTTTAAAATTTTAGGGGCGGGGGACTCAACTGCTTGATGATAAAACTCATTTTCTCACTAGTTTTAGACAAATTTAGAATGTCTCAATAAAGAACACGCTCACTCAGTTGTCCCAACTGACTAAAAAAGTTAGACAATTTTAAATTTACTATCGATAGAATGCTTACAACCATCTGACTTAAATTTTTTTGCTGGAAAATAGAATATAATTCCATGCCAATGTCAAATTGTCAGAATTTTAAATGGAGCAGCTCGTAGATTCAAATAGAGTGAGCTTCTTCGATTAGAATCGGTCATTAAATTGATAATTAACATCATCTTACCTAGGCTTTGAACCGTTCTACGGAATCATTTTACTTTTGGTTACAATTTGACATTATATATATATTAAAACAATATTTTCTCTTAGGATGGCAAAAAATGGTGCATCTATCCTACATGATATGTATTGAAATTTCAGAGCGTGTCAAAATTCCTATTTTCGAATCTAGCTGCAATAACAAAAAGATGCTCCGCGCAACAATTTAATTCTAAAAAGTGCTCTGCAAGCCAAACAGTCTGGAAACCACTTATCAAGGGGTTTCTCCTTGATCTTCTTGTGGAATACCACAAGTAAGCAAATAGCACTTTGATTCACTCGGCGTGCTAATATTGTGCTATTTTAAGCTGGCATGCCCTATATTAGCCGTATAATATGCTTTATAAGCCCAAAAAAGGCGAATAAGTGGGCTAGGTGTTAGTGCGGCGTACTGTGTTCGTGTGGAAGGACATTAATAGGAAACTAGGTCAACATCGTAAATGAATCAACTACGAATCAACATTCTAGTACAGTGTACAGATAACGAGTAACGGATCAGTTTTAAAGTATCGAAGCATAACCGGAAGTACCTACTTCTGACAGTGTGGCGAGTTATGTTTTACGTATTGGAAAAAAAAGAAAGAAAGAGATGCCAAGAAATGCCCGAAAAACTACCTAATTTATACAAACCCCCTTCGATTTACGATCGCAGATTTAATTTTTCAATTTAACGTGCAATAAAAACATTTAGTGTATCAGTACCACACACCACCATGGTTTTGTGTTCTTGCACGGACAGAGGATATCCACCGGGAGGTAATGTTTTCATTTTTTGCAAATTTTACGGCTTGCATAGTTATTTACAGCGCAACGTGCTTTAAATCTTTTTTCGACGGAAGAACTTTTCCTTCTTCATCGCAACATTCGTCACAGTTCGCAGCAAAAGTCGGTCAATCTCGCAGCGAATGATGAGTTACATTTACATACTGACGGAACAACTATGGATGTTTCGAATAAAGAGTTTCAAAAATTATTCACTAAGTAGTGTAATTACCACAATATTTTTTTTCAACGTTGGCCTAGCTAGAGCTATACACAATTGTATTGAAATAGACACTTTTTTAACTGCGTTGCAATATATTATCTTCGAAACAGTTTCAAAAATTTCTTATTTCTTCTTTCTTTCCAGGTAAGTGACCTCTAGACAAACTTTGGTTTCAGTCCCGAAAGTTCGTAAGTACATTAACACATTTGGCATTGAAGTGGAGAAGGCCGGACCTAGGATTTTGATAAGCGGAAAATTATATAGCAATTCATATGACCTAAGAAAGCGGAATGACCAAAACTAAATGTGGTGGGATGATAAATCAAATTATATTCCTAGGTCTTATGCAAACATGTTAATTCAAAACTTATGGTTGGCAAATGGTTTTAGAGTACTCCTCTAACCGAGATGAACTAGCCCAGGGCTAAAAATCTCGTTAATAAAGATAGAAAAAAAAATACTCCTCTAAAGTACATTTCCTGAACTCGTGGAAGAATTTGTTTATTTTTTTTCTCAATTAAGATACGCTGATCACATCAATGTCACCTGGTATAATATATGAGTCGTTTCATTCTGCAAGTGCCTTTATAAAAAAGTATCTCAATAAAGGGAGCCCATATATATTGAAATCAGTGCAAACTATGCAAGCAATCTATTAAGTTCGAAACAATGCCTCTCAAAAAGCGCCTCTAAGTGTTACAACACTTCACCCATCCTTAAATCGTCTTAATCTTCTATCTTACACCCGTTTGATGGATTGTGTGCAGATGAAAAATCTCCGTCCCGTCTTCCAAAATAACAGATACTTCCTGGATATGCCTGGCCTGGATCGAGATGCCAGCTTCAAACCTATCGAATTACATTGCACCCTCCAGTTTCGGAGTTTTCCTTCCATGAACAGTGCAACGGGATCGATGTGACAAATGGTGATTAGGAGGTCTCGTACCCATTTACACACTCTTTGCTAGATTCAGAATGTTTGTGTTTCTCGCTGTGAGCTGGTGCCCGGATAAAAAATGTATCATTCACTGAATGAATTAAACCATTAATGAACAATGCAACGTATATATATACGATACAATAAAACGTATTATAACACTACATAAACCATTTAAATCATTGTTTTCACAGTGTTATGATCAATTTTGTTAACTACACATAAGGAATATATTTAATTGTTTATGATATGTATGAGTTATATTACTTATGTATTGTTGTGAAACTCAACAATATATTGCTAAAACCTCATGTACGATACAGTTATTTGTTCGAAACAATGTGTTATAATGTAATTGTTGCGATAGCATTTCGCCACTTTTGCCATTAACGATAAGTGGCTGCGTGAGAACCAATATCTGAAATAATTCATAGAATAAGAATTTGTATATGTGAAGAAAACAGGCACAATAAAAGTGAAAGCCACTGAAGTCAGCACACAGCTAGAGAGCTGGAATTAATCAAATAAATAGTCTTAGTTTACATTATTAGCAAGTAAGTATATTCTAGCTAAGTGTTTAAAGTGTTGCGATATAGTGTTTTGATCTATCACAGCAGGGACCGAGACGATCCGGCAAAGCCGATGCCAACTGAGTTTGCTGATTTGGATGAAAGGGCATAACCTGAGACGAGCCTCGCGAAGACGGTCTTCTTTTTCTGTGATTGCTGAGTTTTATCTTATTCCACTTTGTGTTTATACCAATCATGCGCAAGCCGTTCAAACCTTCACATGAACCTCTCAGCATAAACTGCACTGAAAATTTGAAAGATAACATTGAACACTATTCATGAATAACATGAAACTAATAAAATTTATATTCAGCTTTAGCTTATCCACCAATTACGGAGTCCGTTTGATTTGCTCAAAGAAATTCAGCCGCCGACCAATCGCTCTACCCTTCGGCAACAGTAATGGTATTGATATTTTTTACAATATTCTGTATTGTTCTATTAATGTTCAGGTTGTAACGTTAAAATACGTTATATTGTTGTTGTATAATATTTTTTATCCGGGAGATCCGACCCGAAAAGTGATGCTCTGGCCGGTCGTCTTCAAAAGTATGCTTCCATGCATGCATAACAATCGAAAACGATTTGTAAGTGCATGGTTACCCACCACCGCAATGCAGAGTGATGCATTATGGGTCATTAACCGGTAGTTAACACACAGATGCCATTCCCATTTGCTACTTGTTTCTTTCTGATTCTGTGGTGATGCCTCCGAGTGGGAAAGTTCACTACAGATGGCAGGCAAATAGAAAGAAGTGCAGTCGCAGTCGGAGCGCGGGGTTTCATGAATGAGACATATGCTTTTTATCAGACTGCCTTCCGGTGCAGTTGTGGATCGCCCACGCCTTTTGTTCGGTGGATGCATTTTTGCAAACTCCACACTGTCTGAAAAGACGACCGACTGCGGTTTGGGCGTTGCTGCTTTAACAGATTGGTGCACTTGTCGCTTATAAGGAAAAGTAATTCATTGTTTTCTATATAGAGCTGATGATGTAATCTTGGGAAATGATGGACGGAGGATCTAATGGTGAAATGATCCTATTACTAAATAAAACTGTGATCAATTCACATCGTAGTCTCGTACTATGCGTACACAATGTCTTTCTGCTTCCGGAAGTTATTGAAACTATCTAAACCAATGGAACAGTACTTCTCAGTGCTAAAACAAGTACTTTTCAGTGTTAAAAAACAACACTTTTCAGTGCTACCGAAACAGTACTTTTCAGTACTATCTTTTTCTGCTATTGATCCCTCTTCGATCCTTGCATGGACTCATACCTTTGATTTTTCGTAATACCCGAAAACTAGCCGTGGGTATCCTGCTTGGACACCGTCTTGGAATAAACCCTCTTAGAAGGTCAATTCATCTTTCGTTTATTCACTGAAAATGGTTGCAACTACAAACCAAAGGAAGGGTGAATCTCTAAATTCACAACTTCCTCCCAAAAAAGCGGGATGGGATTTGAAACTGACACTAAACGTGGCAAGAATGGAAGAAAGGACGTTTCTCCGGAATGCGAACTTTCTTCCAAGGGTGAAATGGATAATGTTGATAACTGCATCGAAATGCGCAATCAGTTCGATGCTCTAGACAAATTTTCCGAACACCAAATCGAAGCAGTCTCTATCCCAGGGTCCTTGATTCAAATGAGGCAGCAAATCGTGGTGAGTTGTTCCGAATTCGGGGAATTTATGCAGGAGATCTTGAACTCCATTAGGGAATCAAGGTCTCCTTCCAAATCGCAAAGAAAGGAGACTGTCGCGTTTTGCCGGAAACTCTTAATGATCGTGAACTTTTTCTCAAACATTTTAAAGAGAAGAAGCACAAATTTTTTACTTATGACGACAAAACTGAACGTTTGTTCAAAGTCGTCTTGAAAGGTCTCTCAGTCCTAGTAATTATTATTTAAAATAAGAACTAAACTAAACTTTTGAACAAAAAACCACTAATCACTCTGGGTTCCGCTTTTTCGAGTTCATTTGCAGTGAATCGGAACCGCAGATAACCTCCAAGATTTGGGCGGGTCACCACCGAGCCGAAAGGCCAATGCCAAATTTTTCAGAAGCAACCGCACACATTCTCATTGCACTTCGCGCCCCGAACGATAAGCCGTACCTACGATTTCAACTCATTCGTTTTGCCTTGCTTGCGAATGGTGGTCATCGAAAAACCGATTTTCACCGTATGGGCACAAGTGTTTGTTCCGAGGTTCCGAGGCTCGATAGGTAGGAGGGACTTGCAGAATTCCCACTTATCAGCGGTTATTTTCGTTTGATAGCGACTTGCGATGGCTTTTTGCGTGCCGTAAAATGAGGTAACTTTGTTAGACTTATTTTTTTTTTTTTTGAAAAAAGTTATGATTATTTTTGAGTTCTGTCCTTAAGATTCGTATTTTATAACTGGAAAAAAATTGTAATTTTACATTATGAAGAACATGAAAACGATGTCACTATGATTGGCATTTCCCGAATCAGACACCATCGTATTTAAAATGTGACACAAATTCACGTCATTTGGCTTGCATCTTTTATGTGCATCCAAAAGACGTAAAATCACTTGATTTTTTCGGAGTGTGTAGTTAAGATACTTAACATCAATATGAAATACAGTCAAACCTCCATGAGTCAATATCTGAAGGGACCATCGACTCATGGAAATATCGAATCGTGGAAAAAATGACTTGGAAAACTGTTAGTGGGGGCCATCGTTCATTTCATTTATTTAGTTAACATCTAAACAGATAACACTGAATCAATAATTTCACACAATTTCTCTCAATCCTCGGTTCTGCCCCACGCTCGCCAAATCGATACGCACTTGATCCGCCCACCTAGCTCGCTGCGCTCTACCCCTTCATATTTTATATTCATATTTTGATATTGATTTGTTAGTCAATCAATAAACTTGCCAGATATTGCTTAGATCTTATAATATCTTAATAAGATATTGTTTAAAACTTCTCCATATTAATGTTTGATCTTTTATCTCTTATCTCCAACAAACTAATAGCTGATTATGATCGTCAGTAATTATTTTAGAACAATAAAATATGATCTTGGTCAGTTGCTCGGGAATCGGAGGAAAATATGAAAAAAAAAACTGAACCGACACGCAAAACAAAATTAGTCCAAGTATTGTACAGAACCTTATGAGTGGTGTGAAGAGAAAAATTCATGCATTTGGATATGGAATTGAAATTGAATAAAACTATTATGGGAAAATATTCATAACATGTTTTATTTTACTTCCTGAAAATTTGAAGATGATTGGTTGTGTGTGTATGTCGCAATTTGATTCCGTACACCCTTAAAAATTTTAATTTTCCGGATTTTGACTACACTTTAGAAGAACTATGCACGTCTCTGTAAATAGCCATGCAAAGACCATTGCATAATTATTTCAATAATCTATCAACTTGCGCTAGTAATTTAGGGATAGGAAGAAGTATAATTTAATGTAAATTCTATTAATTTGGGTCAATATTATGATGAATTCTAAGCTCTTAGCAAAATTTGCAATATTTGCAAAAACCATGAAAGTATTAAAATAAAATTATAAAATTTGGTGCAAACAGAAAAGAGTACAGTAGAATTTGGAAATATCAAGTTCCCTATGCGATCTCAGAGATGTTAAGTAGTAGTAAAATCTGATAGTAAAACCAAGAATATTCGAATCACCTAGTATCATAGTCGTTGCAAGATTATTCCAATACATAGAGCACTGCAATTTTGACAGTATATTTCCAGAAAGCGGTAACAATTTGCTGTATCATAACCCGAGAATAATTTCATAGTTTTTTAAAATAATCTTCATAGTTGCAGTGGCGGATAGAAGGATTTTCATTCAGACTGAAAAATTCAGATAAAATCTATGGAATTCACTATAAAATAACATAATTTCATGTCATAATATCTCTGTTAAAAACTGTGTCAGATTTGTATTCAAAATTTAAAATCAATCATGTAAGTAATTTATGTAATAAACTATTTCGTTGAATTGTATTTCACTTTTTTTTTACTTCTCGGAGCCCCCTTAATCGGGGAGCCCGGGTCATTTGCCCCTTTGGCACCCCTCACCCAAATCCAGGCCTGCCTAGGTCCCCACAGTTTTAAATCCAGCCCTGCCTAAAACCTACTGCAGAGTGTGTCTAACTATTCAAAATATCCATAATTTTGAAGCATTCTCTTGAAAATTCAATGTACAGTTCGATATGGTTCCATTCCATAACCAGTTCTACAGGAATTTTTATATTTCGGAAATTATCCAACGAATCGTAGTGCGTTCACCGGCATTCAGATTTCAATTAATTCTAGTTTTTAAAAAAATTACGAACATCAATAAAATTTCACTCCACTCAAAAATACAGACGACAGAAAAAATGTGTTTCGGACATGGCCTCTGAAAATCTGGAACCGGTGTCCTGTGGTCAATACGTATGGACAAAGAAATGCCTGAAACTAAACCAAATTTACACTCAAATGTTTTCGGATTCATCAAACTCAGGCATTGCAGAATTCCTTCACATTTGATTTCGAATCAAAATCAAAGCAAGCGAAGTAAAGCATCATATATGTATCGGTCCATGATCACCCTTGTTTTGCACGTTGTTACAAGCTTGATAAATAACAACAACAAGCGAGAGGCCCAATGAGAGAACGATGATGAAACCCATTTCTCTCGATTGTTTACCATTGGGAGAAGTTTTTTTAACTTACAGGCGTGATTAACAATCCCAAAACATCCGTTAGCAATATTGTCCCCCAGGTTTGAAGCTTGTTCAGATGAGTTTTATCATGTACTGCTATCCCCACGAGAGCTGTAGCAGAATATGGTATACAGACTCTTATAAAATGTTGAAGATCATGATTGCTGTAGAGAGCGATAAGTAAGCGATACTCTTAATTTTCTCAAAATTAAATCCCTGATAAAATTTAATCATTTTTTTTTAAACGATTTGAGCAATAAACTTAGACAAAATTTTGCCTAACACCCAAGCAATCGATTGCAGTTGGAAGAAAGTCGATTTTCGTTGTGTTAAATCATGTTTTCAAGAAAGATATCGATGGGTTCTTATGTATTTAGTCTGATTTCAACTTCAATCAATAGTTTTTTGTATATTTTGAAGAAAATCGAATAAATAAGGGGCCGTTCATTAATCACGTGGCGGAGTTTGAATTTTTATCCGAATGATCCATACTAGGCGAGTTTAGCAGTGGGCTTCTTCAAGGGACAGATCCGTCGATGCATTTGTTTACATTGGTGGATGACCGGTGCTAACACGGGATTGTCATCTTAATAGAAGAACTGTTAAAGTGCTTCAAAATCAGCTGATTTGAAACGTCTCGTGAAAAGGCCTATACGTGAACCGTAACAATTCGTGGCGTATCGCAATCGGTGAGCTTTATTGATGTTTATATTCGCTTTTTCGCATGGTACATGACGAGAGAGCGTTCAAAAGCATCAACTCCCATAAACGACACCGACATTGAGCCATTTTGAAGACTTATGTTTTGATTTATGCAATTGGGTCCTAAAATTTTTAATTTAATAAAATAACGGCTATATCATGTTTAAACTTTAATTTAAAAAATGGGTCCATAAATGAACCTTGACACTTTTGATCATGTTTGACGTTCGCTTAGTCGACAAAAATATCACAGGGGTTATAGTTTTTATACTGGGGTTGTTCCTATCTGACGTTTCGGAAGAGACACGGAAAACAAAATGCACCCAAAATTTGAGTTTAAGCCAAGAGGTGTGACAAAATCTAAAAGAACATAAAAAAATGTTTTTTGGACTCAAACCATCGGACAAAAAATTTGAAAATTGAGTAAACATGTGTTTTTGCCCTAAACTTAATTGTTTGGCACAAAAATTGGGACAGGGCTTTGGGACCCTATTGTTAGATATTCTTTTTAAGTTGGGAGCCTCTATTGTTCAGGCTTTTCGTGGGCCTCAGGGTCGTTTCTATTGCTCCAAGAGGAAATTCGGGAGATGGGTGGAAAAACTTCCCTTTAAATAAACCGAAGCATAGTCCTACATCAAAATTTACTTATTCAAAGTGGAGAACACCAAAATCAAGAGATGGAGGAAAGACAGGCCTTGCAATAATTCAAAAAGAGTTCATGAATTTGCTTAATTCACATATTTAAATTTTTTTTTTACCGTACATTTTGTACACAGAAAGAACTTGAAATTGGTGAAAACTTCCATATTTTCTTGTAATACAGCCATAGGCAACTTAATTATAATCTATGGGTCAAATAATACCGCTTTGGCCGCAAACATTTTAAAGAAGATGTATCAAATTCACTTATGTTTCTTGATCAGATTGAGAGAGTGTCAGCAAATGTAAAACGTGATGACACACAGTGATCGGCCCAACAAAGGATGGCTTGTGGCTTTTTTTTCTCTATCTTTAACTTTATCTTTGACCAATTGTATTGTATACCTCAAGGCGTTTAACGTTATATAAAAATTTCTGACTTTTACTATAAAAAAAAGCCCTACTTTGTACACATGTTTTATGCTAGAACATTCTAGATCGAAATCAAGTTCTTCTATAACTAGATAATTGACAACCTCCTTAAACTTTATCAAATATGATCGTAGATCAGATTGCTTGCTAGCGATTCAAGTATGCTAAAATCTTGCCAATTTTCACTATTTGAATATAAAGTTCAAATGTTCTCGTTTCCAACGAATATGTGGCATGAAAATATATATGTATATTCTTTACTTTTTCATTGTTTCTCTCAACTGATTAACAAAAGCTATGTTATTTTGTTTAGATATTTGTGGATTCCGCACTATCATACTACCCGCATTATCAAAGACACAACGTTCCACGGTCCACACAAACGTAAGAAACTCGGGTCACAGACAATCGATGTGACTTCC
The DNA here is from genome assembly GCF_002204515.2 of Aedes aegypti. Lineage (NCBI taxonomy): Eukaryota > Metazoa > Arthropoda > Insecta > Diptera > Culicidae > Aedes > Aedes aegypti. Next base: position 351,973,730 of record NC_035108.1, read on the forward strand.
AGCTTCCGCAGACGTGGTATTTTGTTGCTCTAAATTCACTTGTTATCAAGAAATCCTTGAGTTGCGTGCTTGGGCTTAGAAATGAGGAAACCATGCATGTTTAAGTCTAGGCTGCTGAAACAGTGAGTGGTGGCATCCGTTAGAGCAGCATATCACTGCTGGAGATCCGTCGTCGTCGTTTGTCAGGTTGTAATTTGCAGTCCGGTTACCAATCGGGAAAACTGCAATTTAAGCACAATCCAGACAGTGCAGAGGAGGCTCGTGGATTGACATAGGAATGGAATGAGTAAAAGCAAGGACGTAGACAGGGCCTACAACAACAATCTTGAAGACATTATTGATAAATGACAAATTGACTTAACTTGTGTATGAGACGTAAAACTGTTTTCATTATTTCTTTCTTCTTATTTAATCCTTTTTTACCTGGTTGTTCTGTGTTAAGCAACACTATCATCCTAATTTGGTAAACCTAAATTAAGCTGTTATTGACATTTTGTTAACAATATATCACATAACATTTGCCATAGTAGTAGGTGAGTTGATTTCACCGGATTATAAGATAAAAATAAACGTTTTCAAATATCTTAACCTAACTAAACTAATATGTAACGCATTGTTCGTGGTAATAGAAGACTAGCTACACCCATGAGCAAAGCTGCAACCAAAGACGCGAGAGTTTGTTTTGCTGTTTATGTCTGCTGATGCCAAGAATTGGTTGTTTTTGAAGAAGATAACCTAGACAGACATGAATTGTGTGCTAAGATCTTGCTCTGAAGAAAGCACAGATTAGTTATTCACGAGTAGTTACCAATCTCCCTGATGCGTCTCTCTCTCCGGATACAATACGGGCACAATGTAGGTATCGCACCGTTTTGATCTGAACTGCATCAAGTAACACGACCATTACCGGGACGGACGGAATTTATTTTCATAAACCTTTGCGGCGTATTTTCAAATAACAGCATGAATCCCCAACTGTTTGTTTGAATTGTGGTCGAAGTTCGTCCACCGTCATCGTTCCACCGATGAGCTACGACAGGATGGAGTCCAGAGATTGGTTACAGTGTGTCCATATGAGCCATATATGTTGCCATGCTAAAATGTTTTACGACCGTCATAGGCCAAACAGCAGCATCAGCTTTGGAACAGAACGATTGTAGAATGTTCCGCCTGGTGGCAATAAACCTAGTTTTTTGCTGACGAATGACTATGCTGCGGTTTTGCTAATGTGTGTAGCACAGTGCATTGTCGGTAAGGCGCCTGTGTAAACTTAATAGATTTTTTTGCCTCTTTCCAAAGGCCTTCGGTCAATAACAGATGTTGGGACTATGAGCCAATACTATTTTTTCGTCAAATTTGTACATATTATTTGACTGGAGCAAAAATCAATATTAATTCGAGACACTAAATGGTCCGAACTCCAGATTCTAATGAAGACCAAGAATAAATAATAATAGAAATGGCAATGTTAATCATCAAGTGAATCTAAGTTTGGCTTGCGTTAACTAATCTTGATTTTGATCATCAGGGTTTTTATACAGATGTACAGTCAACTCTCAATAACTCGATATTGAAGGAACCATCGAGTTACAGAACATAACACCAGCGTAACTGGGATTTAGATGGTCAGATGTTCACTCTTCCTGTGAAGGGAATTATATGAACAATTTTCATTGATATTCCTTATTCCTCTAGATATATTCACGAATTTATTCATTAATTCCTTCATATGTACTTCGCCTCTTAAGTTTTCTCTGAAATTCACTAGGGATTACACCAATGAATTCATACTGCGAGTCCTTCATGTGTTTTTCTAGGGATTCAAACTGTAATGGCCCCCCAAATCGAAGCGATTTCCTACGGCGACAAATAATCGTCGCGATTTCGTTGATGTTTGGCTGCACGTACAGTTCTAAGCCACAGCGATGAAATTTCGCAGCATATTTCGTCGCGTCAGTCTAGATGGTTCCATATAAAAGTGCTTGCAGTGGCACAACAACGAAATCGCAGCGATTGGTTGTCGCTGTCGCTGAAGAAAATCGAATTAATTTATCTATAATTTACTCTACAGATAAGTTCAAGAAACTCTTCTGACATTTCTAGAGAATTTTGTCTGGCCTTTCTCTCGGAACTTTATAAGTAGTAAAAGACTCCAACACGGTAATGCTTCCAGTGGCCGGTTATGTCTTTTGAAGGAAGCACCGATCTAAGTTTTCCGGACTGAAACGTAAATCGAACCCACACTACTTGACACGATGCGGCCAAATGCCTGACGACACTAACCACACGGCCACGAAACCCATAAGTTGCACAAGTAGTAGAAAATGAGCATTGAGCATGTTTGACCGTCACCAGATGCTACTCCGTTATTGCAAGAACAGCTGTATTTACACAGGGAACCAACAGACGCTACTCAGGATCAGTAGCATCTGCAATGTGTAAGTACTGGTGCTCTCATTATTACAACAAACAATACCGGCGCCGGCTGCGTCCGAATGCAGGTCAATTTGGGGATGGGAGCGATATGTTGACGTGTTACTTGCTTTATGGAAGCCGATGAGTCCTCTGCACTTCCACAAGACTGGGAAATGATTCATGTTGGTAAACGATAAATTTATAATTTGAAATTAATGCGTAATTAACGCGATGCTGGTAGTGGGGTCGTTACGCGAACCGGACACGATCCTGATTCCGTTGCTAGCTCCACAGTAGCATGTAACAGATTCAACGGATCAAACACTACTGACGCGCTAGTTTTTCTTTTACCCGTACAACTCGAACCGGACACAATTCTGGACAAACATTTGAAAAGAGGTCTTGAGCCCTTTTTCAGAACCGTGCTGTTGAACCCTTTTTAGCCCGTACATACAAACTAACAGCACTATCAGAAAGATTGGTGTTAGCTCTTCCTGATAGTGGTATTGGTGAGCGTGATCGAGTTGAATTGGGCTCAACGGCTTCTTGCAAAGCCAATGTTTATCAATGTCGATGTGCCCTTTTCGTTACTATTCACTTTACTAATTCGTATGGAGATTGATTTATTTTTTAGAAAAATAATAAGACGAAAAGGAAAAGAAAACTAAGCAAATTAACACTAAAAAAAACTTCAAATCAAAGAACTAATAATTTGCTAAACTATTTACATTTAAGCCCTCCCAGGGTCTATCCGGGAGAACCACTGGGGCGGACTCACTTCCCACACTTATATCGCGAATTCAATTTTCACAATTTTAGAAGTGGCGGAAAGGGGCCGCACAATTTTAGAGGTGGGCTTCGTGGCTGTGCGGTTATCGGCGTCAGTCGTTTAGGCGTATTGTGTCACGGGGTGTGGGTTCGATTCCCGCTCCGGTCGGTGGAAACTTTTCGTCAAACTACTGGGTGTTCCGTGTTATCCGTTGCCTAATGTTAGTGTTCGTTCAGTCTGTGCAGCCTTTGGCTGAAGACGGTGTAAATTGTCTTTTTGTCTTTTAAAAGGGATTTGCCCGTTAAATAATTATAAACTAACACTAAATTGTATTTTTCTACACTGATTAATATTTATTAAATACACATATGGGGATTTCGAAGGGTTATGGGACAAGGATTATATTGTACCTTTACTTCACCTGGGCCCAGATAGCCGTAGCGGTAAACGCGCAGCTATTCAGCAAGACCAAGCTGAGGGTCGTGGGTTCGAATCCCACCGGTCGAGGATCTTTTCGGGTTGGAAATTTTCTCGACTTCCCAGGGCATAGAGTATATTCGTACCTGCCACACGATATACGCATGCAAAAATGGTCATTGGCATAGTAAGCTCTCAGTTAATAACTGTGGAAGTGCTCATAAGAACACTAAGCTGAGAAGCAGGCTCTGTCCCAGTAGGGACGTAACGCCAGAAAGAAGAAGAACTTCACCTGAAGGCGGCAGTTGCTGGCAAAACGGGGAAGCTCTCAGTATTCGGGTTTCAGACTTGGCTAGTCGACGTAGTGGTTGCTTCCACTTTGTGTCGTCTTGGCTTCTCTAGAGGGCCGTCTCTCACGCAGGGTTGTCTTTCCCCTCGTCCGGCTTAAGGTGACCGGGAACGCACTAATCACGCTCTGTAACAGGTCACTTCACCTTAGCACTCACAGAACAAACTATTGATTTTTGTTCCTGAGAAATAGATTTAAAATTGGTTTGGAACCGCGGTACACTTTTACTGTTCGAATTTTTGTTACCAAAAGAGCTCTTCACCTACTCCAGTATTCCTTGGCATCGAAGGAAAGAAATTCAGGAATTTTTTATATATATTTACAATTTTATTTTTACAAATTTTAGTGTTAGGGAATAATTATTTACAAATATACAATTAATTACAAAATTATAAAAATATAAACCGAGTATAAATATTTACAAGAAAAAAAAAGACTCTTTCTGCTGCAATCCGTGTGACGTCATAGAAGTGGACTACCCAATATACTGCCCATAACTGCATATTTGTAACATTCGACAAAAGTAGGCACTGAGTAAATGAAGTACCAAGTATGAATTTCTCGTCAGTATGGGAAGGCCTCAAAATTTCAAAAAAATACCAAGAATTCAACAATACTTATATGAAGCTAAAACGTTGTACAGCTCATCTCACATATTGGGTGAATAGTCAGAAAATAATTCTGATAGAAATTTCTTAGTCACAACATTACGAGGCCCATGTATAATCTCAATGTGACTGTTATGCGGTTATATTGAGCAATGTGACAAAACAACTTGGTATTTTTTCCAAATTTTCTAGAACAATATCACAGATTTTATCAAGTTAGTCGAAAGTTTTGATGATTTGATTATGTTCCACGGTATTAACTCGAAATCGACAAAAATGTCGAATGTGACTGTTTTGCAGTTATGGGCAGTATACCGTGCAAGTTTTTTTGAATTAGAGTGTTATTATTTTTAAAAAGTTCTCAAAACCAAAAATTCGTGTGCTCTACTGAATTCAAATCACATTAAAAGAGAAACCTCAAAATCTGAGCCAAAAATATTAACATTTAGAGGTGGCGCAGGCGCCTTGAAGGTGAATTTTCAAGTTATAAAAATGAGCTTCAGTGAAGTAAACATAACTTTGTTATTTTCCAACCAATTTCAAAACTTTTAGCATCATTATCTTCAGAATTGAATTTATGAAAACTTTGTAGAACATCAAATTTGTCTAAAATCAAAACTAGTCTTAGTTTTAAATACTTTTATACAATTTTTTTCTCATTTTATTAAAAATTTCAACTTTTTTTTTCTATCTTTATTAACGAGACTTTTAACCCTGGGCTAGTTCATCTCGGGACCAACGGCTTTACTTCCCTTCCGAAGGAAGTCGTCACTAAAATGTTTTTAGTGACTATTTCGGGGATGGGATTTGATCCCAGGTCCTCGGCGTGAGAGGCGTGTGTTCTAACCACTACACCAGATCCGTCCCCCAAAATTTCAACTTTGTTGGATCATAACTTCTTTAATACTCAATCGATTCCGAATATTTTTAAATGTTTTTGAAGCAAATTTAGTTGTTTTCAAACTGTTAATACAACACGTTTTTCTTAAAAATGGTTTTTACTAAGTTTTTCACCAAAAACTACTCAAAAACATGATTTTTTAATGCAAAAATCAAATTTCTTTTGATAATTTGAGTTTTTTTTGGAAATTGCATTTTTTCTATAGAACTTAAATTCATAAAGCATCTTGCTTTTACTACGAGTTGAATAGTGCATATATTTTTCAACATTTGCCGATATATTTTTGTTTCAACATTATTTAAAAATTGTTGCAAAGTCCTTCTCAATAGTTTGACAAATGAGAAAAACCAGTTTTAGCTTTAGAGATAATATTTAGCTGGCAAAAATTAAAAAAAACTGGCATTTTTCGCTAAAAAAAAACATGTTTTTGTACAGTTTTTTCTGAATAACTTGGTCAAGACATTTTTTTAGTGGAATGTGTTGTATGAAAGGTTTAATAACAATTGAAATAGCTTCAAAAACATGTAAAAAGATTTGGAATCGGTTGATTAATCATGAAGTTATGATTAAACAAAGTTGAAATTTTTAGTAAAATGAGGAAAAATTTGGAATAAATTACTTTTAATTTAAAATTGTTTTGATTTTAGACAAATTTGATGTTCTACAAAGTTTTTGTAAATTCAATTCTGAAGATAATGATGCTAAAAGTTTTGAAATTGGTTGGAAAATAACAAAGTTATGTTTACTTCACTGAAGCTCATTTTTATAACTTGAAAATTCACCTTCAAGACGCTTGCGCCACCCCTAAATGTTAATATTTTTGGCTCAGATGTTGAGGTTTCTCTTTTAATGTGATTTGAATTCAGTAGAGCACACGAATTTTTGGTTTTGAGAACTTTTGAAAAATAAGCCGCACCCTACTGTCCATCGACCAACTTTTTAACGATCGCAGCGCTCGCGTCGTTTTTGTTCGTGTTTGACGTTTACACACTACCGCCACCTGTTGGTCCATCGGCCAACTACAGTGTTTTTAGCATTGGGCGTACATGATTTTGCGACTATGATTTTGATCGTGATTTGTTCTAAGTGTTACGTCTGTTTCTCTGTGGCAAAGCTGTCGAGTCCGTGAGGCACAATTTTAAAGCTATCAGAGAAACTAGTAATTTACTTATGTCGTTGAAAATATTATTATTTAATATAAAATCATTTTAATTTGTTATAATTATCGTTGTCGTTAGTTCCTGCTTTTGGATCTCTATGGGAAAGTAGGTAGGTATGGTGGATCAGAACAAGATTGTATTTTTCCCTTGAACTCATCATTATTACATCACTTGCTTCTCAGAATATATTAAACTGTAAAACTTTGAAGTTATAAGCGCATACGCCAGAAAACTTTGAAAACGTCCTCATGCATCCTTCAAGTATCCCTGTCAGCTTTGAAAAGGCGAGAGCCAGACGAGATAGGATTTCAGCAGCCAGTTGCCCAAACCAAACATAGTACACAGATTCTCCGGAATTACTATGTCCGGAAGACAGAGTAGTTAGTGTTGCTGTCGAATCCAAGTAAAAACAAGCGGGAGTGATGATTATTCAGAATAAAAAAGACAACAGCGTTCTAACTAGACAGAACGTGTAACAGGTTTTAATTTCAATCAACCAGGAAAAGTGAATAGAATTGGATAAAAGAACACTGTACAATGCAATTAAAAAAAATTAAAAATAAAGGTTGCATCACTAATTTAGGCTATTACCGGGTACCCCCGTTGGTTTGACCACATTTAATCTGAACACTTTTTAATTTGTACCCCGCTAATTAGCACATCGTTCAGATTAAAAATGGTTCAAACGTCATTTAGCTCATGGAACGAAGTAAAGTGGAGTGGACCGCTGTGGAACGGAACGCAGAATCAAAACAAAACAGTGAAAGAGGTGACCAGAAACATGTTTCTAAGGTGACTAGATGTTCAACTTAAAAATGAACCCCGATAGTTTGAATGAAGTACCGTTCAAATTAACGGGGGTGTACGGTATTGTTTTAACCTAACATAAAACCACGGTAAAAAGTTAAAATACTACTAAACACTAAAAACTCACCATACTACAACTTTATGGATCAACTATTCTGTTTTCCCACTTTTGTTGTACAATTTAAACGACCGTAACTACTGGAGAGATGCTTTAGTTAGATTTGTGTCATGTAAATTGATTAAGAATATTTTTTCACAATAGAATCATGTAAATTGTTTTATTTTTATATTTATTATCATCCAAAATTCTAGGAAGAGGGGGCCTACATGGTTCTGAAGGGTATATGGTAGTCGATAACTGTCTAAACGTATGGAAAACAATGAAACACGTGAACTACCAGCAATTAGGAAATTGGATCGAAAATGTAGTGATTAGAAATCAAGCGTAACGTGAATACAAAACTTTCTGTGTTTCATTCATCTTCCGTGGTGTTTTTTTTTTTTTTTTTTGCTTCACGATTTCTTACCACCACTGAAAAAGAGCCATCTATTGCATATTCAGCTTTGAATATCACCCTATTTACAATAGGGTAACGAGTGTTTATTTCGTTTTTAAACGCTAAAAGTTAACGCTAGCGGCAAAAAGTACAAGCAACAACCTTTCGAACATTGAGCTCTCGCCGAGTGGTGTCACAATTTTTTTTTTATTTGGCTTTACATCAATTATCTTGATAAAGCCTCGCCAACAATATTTCACCAATTCCCTCGGTTCATGGCCGCTTCTCTCCATCCTCGACTGTGACCCACGCTCTCCAGGTCCTGGTGTACCTGGTCAATCCACCTAGCTCGCTGCGCCCCACGCCTTCTTGTTCCGACCGGATTCGTGGCGAACACCATCTTTACAGGGTTGTTGTCCGACATTCTTGCAACATGCCCTGCCCAGCGTATCCTTCCAGCTTTAGCTCCCTTCACGATACTGGGTTCGCCGTAGAGTTGAGCGAGCTCGTGGTTCATCCTTCGCCGCCACACGCCGCCGAAGATCGTCCTTAGCACTCTGCGTTCGAAAACCCCAAGAGCTTGCAAGTCCTCCTCGAGCATAGTCCACGCCTCATGCCCATAGAGGACTACCGGTCTTATGAGCGTTTTGTACATCGTGCATTTGGTGCGGGGGTGAATCTTTCTTGACCGCAGTTTCTTCTGGAGCCCATAGTAGGCACGACTTCCGCTGATGATGCGCCTTCGTATTTCCCGACTAACATTGTTGTCAGCCGTCAACAAGGATCCGAGGTAGACGAACTCGTCCACCACCTCGAAGGTATCCCCGTCTATCGTAACACTGCTTCCTAGGCGGGCCCTGTCGCGCTCAGTTCCGCCAACCAGCATGTACTTTGTTTTCGACGCATTCACCATTAGCCCGACTCTTGTTGCTTCGCGTTTCCGGCGGGTGAACAAATCTGCCACCGTTTCAAATTTTCTCCCAATAATATCCATGTCGTCCGCGAAGCAAACAAATTGTCCGGATCTCGTGAAAATCGTGCCTCGACTGTTAAGTCCGGCTCTCCGCATGACACCTTCAAGCGCAATATTGAACAACAGGCAAGGTGTCACAAACACATGCGCAAATTTGCTGGTTGATAATACTGCCGTTTGATTTTGCTGGAAACAGCTGATCTCTGTTTATATTTTCCACCAACAATTTTTAAGTAGTGTTGGTGACATGTACCGTGTATGTACACGAGCGCAGAAACCACTATAGAGCTTAGTGACATTTGATCACACGTAGACTAACATACGCTTGTCATACACAGTTTGTTTTTGTTTTCCTCAAAGAAACTTGCACACACTTTCCAGACGCATCAAAATGCATATGGAAATATTACCCAATTTGAAAAATTTACACCCGGTTTCTGGGTGTTTTTCTAGACTGAGTGCATATTGTTTTCCTCTAAGGTTCACAACTACATCTACACTAGGGCACCCATACCATTGGGTGTGATAACCACTATTCAGTTTCTTTCACTGGCCGCCGAGCGACGGCCTGTTGTTTGCATTCCTCCCACTGATCGCGCAACGCTGGATTCTCAAATTTCTCAAACTTTCAACACAAGCGCATTGAAGAATGGTAGTCGGAGAACTGTCAAAACGTATGGAAAATAAGGAAAAAAGTAAATTACAAGCAATTAGGAAACTGGATCAAAAAAGTAGTGATTAGAAATCAAGTGTAAAGTGAATACATAACTTTTTGTGTTTAGTTCAACTTCTGTGGTGCTTTCTTTGCTTCAGAATTTCATTTTTACTACCCCTGAAAATGAGCCATCTATTGCCTTTTCAGTTTTGAATGTCGCCCTATTGAAAACATGACTACATTGGATCTCAGTGCCTAAGTAATGACAATCTGGTATGATTCAGTTGCATTTGATATTCATTCACAAAAATAGAAGAAAACTTGAACCTTGTGTGAATATATCCTAATGATAAATGATGACAACCAGTGCCTCTGTCTACAATTGACTCGTTTTGCGTTCTTCCTTCAAATTCAGAGTGAACTACACATAAAAACGCACGTAAAAATAAATATTTCCAGCAACAAAACGACCAATTAGTGCACATCACATGGAAAGTGCACATTCCTAAGCATGATGATTTCAATTTACAATGTAGATGATCACATTACTTCGGTTCGTTTACGCAAACGTACCGACTAATAGCAAAACTACTGTACATACATCACTATCCCTCGAAGTCAGATCTCTCGACTGCATCAGATCATCGCGGATAGTTAAATCTGCGGCGACCTGATTGTCTCAGCGCATAACCACACATTCGACACGGCGCATCCAGAAAATGGCATTGTGATGCAACGGTGACAACATATGGTAATCTTACATATGTCCTATAGGTATATCGTTCGCACAAGGCACCGAATGAGCTCGTAAGAAGACCACGCATCGTTGCAAATTGATGACAACTTTTAAAGTCAAGGAGAAGGCGTGGGATTTCTCGATGATGATACCGATGAAGACTTGGGGAGGGACAAAGACTCAAGTGCATGCTTCATCACAATCTTTTTGAATATTTAACCCCTCTGCTGACAGCATCATAAATGCTCACTACCCATTACCAGTTGCATCAATTTACCTATTTTTTTTTTTCAGAACAAGCTCACGTCAAAGTTTCAATTTGAAAGCGAATACCCAAACATGAGGAAAATTCTGTAGACTAAGATATTCAAGAGGATTACGGCTTCGGAATATCTTCGGGATTAGATGACCAATGATCAAAATCGTTACGGATTCTAAATATAGAAGAGTTTTCTCAGAATTTACTTAAACATGATGTAGTAAATAAAACAACAAAACAAAAAAGTTTCATAGATTCTAATATTATGTTGTGAAACAATAATTCCGACGGTAGAGGGGTTAAATATGAGTGACTTGCCTCATCGCCCTTGCCTTACAAAACATCATAATACAGAATGTTTACAGCTTGTGGCGCTACTAGTATTTCCTTCGCAATCAATCGAACCCATTCATAATGTGGTGCTGGCGTCAAACATATGTCAAAGCTAGTAAACACTACTGCCGCATTTACAGATAGCAGCAGACCCCACCACAACTTTGTTTCTCTATGTGTTTCGGAGAAGTGAAACAAAACTTAAAAGCAGACGACCGAGGTTATGGTGTAATTGAATGATAATAATAACTCTGATGAATGTAAATAAATATTGAAAGTTGGACATTTTCTGTTACCAGCAAAGTTGTGTAGTTGGGGCATTCCATGTCAAATCGGCAGAACTTCAACATGTTCTAGGCAGTTATCTGCTAGGTCCGGTTGTCCAATTCAAGTTTAGTTCGGAAATTTATTATTTATTTATTTGTGACACTTAACGCTTTATCCAAAGTAATAAAATTCCAGTGAAAATTGAGGTCACGAGTAACACTTCTTACAATTGACTATAACAATATTCATTCTACACAGCTCCGATAAAACAATCCATCAAAACTGTATCGTACCACTTTGTGACCACACCCATTGCCGAAATGATTTATGCCCACACTTCAAATGGTGCATATGCACCTCGTCCATAAATGTCAAACCCATGGAACCAGCTTTCTCACATGAACTATGTGGCGTAGGAAAAGCTAGCGGCACCATTTGCCGCCCTGTGCTAATTGATGCTCTTTTTCGAGTAAAGCATGTGTAGCATCATCTCCGCAATACACGACGACCAAGACGATGTAATCCATCTGTATCGTCTTCCGTCCAGATGTTCGATCAGCTTCCATCCCAGCGCACCGAGAAAGCGACGTTTAACACGTTAGGCATGCATGTCTATTACCTAGTAGGGTAGATGTACCGGTGTAAGCACCATAGTATCACCCCGGATTATATACCGCTTTACGACAAAATGAGACATAGATCGTTCAGTGCTCAATACTCAAATTTAAAATAATAGGTAAACATTCTTACAAACCTCAAAATTTGCTGAGAAAACAATATATTAAAATCATTTTACTCAAAATATTTGCTACTTCTTCTTCTTCATGGCATTACGTCCTCACTGGGACAGGGTCTGCTTCTCAGCTTAACTGTTCAGTTATTAACTGAGATGTTTCTTTGCCAAAGTTGCCATTTTCGCATTAGTATATCGTGCGGCAAGTACGAAGATACTGTATGCCCAGGGAAGTCAAGGTAATTTCCATTACGAAAACATCCTGGACCAACCGGAAATCGATTTCAGACAACTTCAGCATGGCTTTGCTTTGTAGCCGTAGACTCTAACCACTCGGCTCAGGAAGGCCCCAATAATTATTTAGCTTCTCTGCACCTCATTTTGCCACGGCGTTCTTCAGCTCGCCATCCCCAGTAAGAAATCAACGTAGATGGATAATTCAGGAACCACCATTACAAACATGACTACTACTTGTTGAGGTGATCCTGTATTTACCATTGCTCCACCAATTATTGGTACACCTACCCTAGAGAACTTCGCATATTTTGTCAGCATTTCAGTCAGTGGCTGTATCGTCTGTCGCATGTCGAAACGAGAGTTTTGTTTCGGTTTGCTAATTTTAATACATTTTCATCGTCCACACGCCCCGACAGAATTCAAATGATGCACAACCTGTTTAACGTGGATTCCGTAGGTAATCATTTGAACAGATTGGTACACTTATCGATGGTAATTTTGGTTCGATCTCGAGTGTCCATCATAGGACAAAAATTCCCAGGATTTGAAAAAAAATCTGGGTTCTACGTTTTCGACGTTACGAAAATTCCAGGATTCCTAGAACCAAATTAGAATCAAGTATATTAGATTTAAATGCAAAGCAGTGATATTTTTCTATTTTAAGCTGTAGTAGACAGTTTAGAATGAGCCAAATAAATAAAATAATTATTTATTTCTAGAAAAAAATCCTAATAATAAACCAATATTCTATTGATTCAGTTGCAAAGATACCTACGGTATTTGTTACGTTTCCCTTTACACGGTGCCCCCAGACCTTTATTACCAGAAAAAAATCTACCGTTTCGTCTCAAATTCCGAACAGACTCATATTTCGAACACTCGATTTTGTACTATGAATTTGTTGAAAAAATTTACTAAACATGCCATTTATTTAGCAAGAAATGGTGTCCAATTGCAACTCAATTATAGCGTATTTAAAATTATTTTTGGTCTGAGAGTTAGAACGTTTCTGTACCTCAAGGGCAGTTAAACTAGCTCTGATTAATTTACTTGCTGGGGGACGGGCCTGGTGTAGTGGTTAGAACACACGCCTCTCACGCCGAAGACCAGGGATCGAATCCCATCCCCAAGATAATCACTAAAAAGTTCAGTGACGACTTCCTTCGGAAGGGAAGTAAAGCCGTTGGTCCCGAGATGAACTAGCCCAGGCCTAAAAATCTCGTTAATAAAGATAGAAAAAAAAATTAACTTGCTAACTATTCTTTTGAATACCGTTAAACGAGGTATCTTTGATCATGCCGATAACTTTGATAGTAAGGGACCCACAACAAACTAAACGAAATAACATAATTTTCAGTTGAGCAAAAATAATTCAAATGTAAAGAGTGTTTTCGTTTGAATCGTTAGCATATTGAGCTTTCAATTCGTATATTATAATCAATGAGATTTTAGTATTTTTCAACACCATTCAAACAATCTGTTCTATGGTCAATATTTGATGAAATTTTAAAGAGTTTTTCACTTATCCCTGACAGCCCAGATAAAGTAGAACATGAATCTGATTACGAATGTCTTAGCACCAATCATTTTTACAAATTAGGGCCATTCTTGTAATCGAAGTCAGAAATTTCCATATAATATTAAACGCTTTACTAGTTCATTCGGTTTTGTTTGAAATTAACTTGTTTATAATTGATGTTAAATTCAATGTCGAAAAGTGAACATTAATCAACATCTTTTCAGAAATATTATTTTATACCAATTCATACAGACTTGTAATAGTGTTTATCATGCATATTTTAAAACATTTTTGTAGGTGATTTTTGTCATGATTTCTGTTATTGTACGGAGATTTCCAGATTGGACACGGCGGTTCTAAACCGCCGTTCCTCAAATCGCCGTCCAAATCGTCGGTCGATGAAAGAGAGAGATGTATTCGAAATCGACTGACACTTTGATATTTTTTTATATACCGTTGCCGTTGGTGCAACACGTACGTGAGATTGCCTTTTCACTACCACGATTTTTGTGTGGTTTGTTTTGATTCCTTTTGACATTTTTTTATGTTACTTATGCTACGAGCTGGAGGGAAGCATATTGGGAGGGGCGTTTTGATGCATATTTGGATAATTTGATTTTGGTAAAGTTTTCAATTTCTTTGATTTCAATCAAATAAATGTGTTCGAAATTGGACTTCAATGTAGATGTTATATCTATAATCGTCGCTTTACAGATGTTTGATGTTTATCGTGAGTAACTGCGAGCCACAGTCCTATTGAGTTAGAGGATATTCATACCGCCTGAATGTATTGGAGTGCCCCTTGAAATTTATCGCTGATTTCGAACCAGCTCAAGCAATGTCCCTTCAAATCCATCTTCCAAGAAAATTCACAATATTTTCTGAACAAAATCTAATCCACGTTCTCTATAAACATTCTCCAATTAAGTTCCAACTGCCAATTATTAGTTTTATTGTCGATTTTCATGTGTTTACATACCCATTATCAAAGTTATCCCAAAACCTAAAATCGACTCTCAATTATCGGTTCATTCAAAATGCATCGTTATGCAATTTTTTAACTGCAATCGATAACTAAGTCCTTTTTAATCATAATCACACTAAAAATGTTAAATCATATTTTTATCAAAAAACACAACAGCTTACAGTTATGCTTTGCAAAGGAACTGAAATTTTAAAAAATATGCTTCTCAGTTTCAATTAATTTATTTGTTAACCTTAACCCTGATGTATTTGTTTTGAGCAATGATTTATTTTTATTCGCAAATTTATGAATTTTGGTTTTTGATTTTTATATTTTTTTTTTGAGTATCCCTATCCTTTTTCATTTTTTCTTGAAGCCTCTTCTAGTTACTGATTTTTGGCAATAATAAAAATTCAAGTTTTTACAGCACTTTTAAAAATAATAATTTTTTAATATTTTTCTGGAAATATTTTTATTTTCCGTGTAACTAACGGAAAACCAGGTTTGAAATTATTTCAATAACACCAAGCTCTTCTTCTGTTATAGGTTGGTAGTAGAAAAATATAAAAGGTACTATTTTTTATATTACACGTTTAATAAACCCCAGGCATTTGTAGGTTATATAAGAAAACAATTTTTAAAACAATTTCCAAAAATACAAAAAAGTTTCAAAAGTCATAAAAAACTTTTCTCATATGCGTGTTATGAGTCAAGCTTAAAGCCAAAAATAAAATCATTTTGATTTCCGAACTATGAAAAAATACACAAAATTCTATAGTGTACCCTGTCTAAAAGCGAAATATGAGTCAAAACTTGTATATTAAATAATAAACCAGTCGTTTTCTATGGCTACTTAAGCTGCATGTCTAGGCGAAATTAAAAAAAAAAAAAGGCGGCGCCTGTTTTGAAGTTACGCCCTCGAAGGCGGCCCTAGTGTAGTGGATAGAACTCACGCCCCTCACGCTGAGGACCTGGGATCGAATCCTATCCCCAGAGTAGTCATTTATGACGTAAAGATTATAGCGACGACGGCAAGTAAAGCCGTTGCTCCCGAAATGAACTAGTCCAGGGCTAAGAATTTCGCTAATAAGGATAAAAAAAGTTACGCCCTTATGATGATATAGCAATGGACTGACTATACATGCACTCTTAAAAATAATGAAAATTACTGTGGACGTAATTCTGGTTATGACTGAATGATACATGATGTAAGTGATGGAACGACACAAAAACGTGTCCTTGAAGATGTGTTGAACAAAAAATGTAATTTTACATGTTAGAGGACACGAAAACAATGGGACTGTTATCGATATTTCCCGAATCAGACACTAATGTAATTTCAATCCGACACAAATTTACGTCATTTGGCTCGCTTCTTTTATGTGCATCCAAAAAGACGTAAATCACAACATTTTTTGGTACTGTGTGTCAATGATTGCTGATCCATGATTGATCAGAACTGGCAAGAATTGCACGTCTATCCAAATGAATGAACAACGAGACTTCCCGAAGTTCACCTTTCAGCAACTCCCATACTATTATGATCAATAACAGCGCCGACCAAGTCCTTACAGTCAGTTGCTTTATCACATTCTATAGTTCTCGATGTCAAGGAGAAATTTATTTAGTTTCAAAACAAACCCGAGCAATATGCCCCCCCCGTAGAAGAAACAAAGTTCCACAGCGTTGTAGAAAATTTACCAAAGTGAATTCCACCACCTGCCAAGTTTTGAAAAGTCCATTAGTAGTCGTATTCCAGTAAAGGTTTTTATGATTACTATAATAGCAAATAATAGGTTTCATTTACAATGAGGGTTGCTTATCGACGCAATTTTTTAATGATGTTTATCATCCAGTATATAAATTTATTCAAGTAGATATTCCTCTTGTTCGGTTTATGTTTGGTGATGGAGTTGCATCCAGCGATCTGTACTCTTCCCCTGTATGATTTTATATTGACATCAGATGAACTCATATCTAATCTCAAACTCAAGATTATAATAGAATCAAATCAAGTGCAGTAGAAATCACAATGGAATGTCAATTTGAAGTTACATATTTGAATATATGAAATTGTGGTTTGTTTAGATGCAAATTGGAATCAGATCAAATTACTGGCTCCATAACCGATCTCAATCAATTAAATTTGGCATCATATCCAATTCTGACGTTAACTGAACAATTATACAATTTGAAATAAACATCCTTGTATGATATCTGGTTTGCTGGGTGGAGATGCAGAGGTGATCTCGGTCTCTAGTAACAACGGTAGTCACACCAACATTCCTTCGCTTCCCCGATGACCGTAAGGACGTGGCCGGCGCCGTTATTGACTTATAAATTTGAGCTCTCGATTTGTACACATTAAAGATTGGTAAGCTAATCCCAAGCCCCATTCATTAATTCCCTGTGCAACTTCGATTGTTCTGGTCAATCACGGAGAAGCAACTACGAATTGTACGGTCATCTATGCTTATGCTTATGCTTATGCTTATACAATACTTTTTTAAACCATCGAAAAATAACTTTTGAGCATCGAAAGTACTATAAACTTTGTTCAAAAGTATTGTTATACACATGAAGTTTCATTTTTGTGGCAAATTAAGCAAATAAATTGCCATGCAAGATGGCAAACTTGCATACAAGTTGGCTGAAATACTCAAATTTTGCATTTTTAACAGCAAATATCTCAAAAACTAGACGTGCTATGATATTTCTAAACACGGCAATGGTATCAGCAACCCTCAATTATGTTAATAGCGGTATTTTGGAGCTTGAGACAAAAACGTATTCCGCAGTGTTATTGTTGCTTTCAAAGACCGAGAATACCTCTGCATGTTCACAATCACCACGGGTAGGGTGTTAATTAGTGAGAGGAAAAAAATCTGGAAGCCACATTTGCGATCCATGCATAAGGAGGACAAATACGGCTCTGAGTTAAAACAAGTTTTGCATTTTTGTTTCGAGGTGAAAAGGTATTGGTAAGCACGTCGACATCCATAATGTCGAATTATTGAATGATTAATTTTAGTAATGATGAAAAAATGAAGCTATGTGTATATTTAAATTATATGAAACATGATGAAAGGTATATGCCGACACAAGTTTGATTGAAATTACATAAACGTAACGTAGCCACGATAAAATTGTTATCATAACATGAAACGAGCTCACCAGTTGGCAATCCATCCTCGACTGAACGCGAATATCTTTTCGCACTCGCATAACGCGAACCGTATCAGGTATCAGAAATTTGATTCAGGCGGCACGTTCCCCTACAAATGGGAGATTTGTGCCTCGCACGTCATCGCCGTCTCATCACTTAACCGATAGAAAGGATTATGGAAAGAGAGAGGATGGGAGTAAAAGGAAAGAAGGGGCAGTCAGGAGAAGGAAATATCGTAACAAGCACCCCAAATGGGATGCTTATATCGATTGCATTGGTTTTGATGTTACGCGGGAATGATAGAAAACCAAACTAAAAAAAAGAATGATTTCCTTGTTCCCAACGTAAACATAATGTTTAGAATTCTGTTCAGCACCCCTCGAAAGGATACTGTAACTCATTCAACTTATCAACATCTGCGTAACAACGGTTCTTCTCATATAGAAGTCCGTTGTTGAAGACGTTGACAAAAGAGCTTGAAGAGGGCTTATTTCTTCGAGAGAAGACGAGCAGAAATTTTATGAAAACCATAGTTAATCATAAAATTTTGCTTTCTAAGAAGTTCAACAGAGTCATCACCAATGCTGCAGAAGAACAGACGATATCCATTCTCCATTGACTTGACATTGTTGATCTTCCAGAAGTTTGCCAAAATCGAGGGATTCTGGAAAACTATTCGATTCAGCACATCAGTTTGGTTCAATTTTTCATTCGCATTCCAAGGAACGCGTAAACAATCATTGTTTGTATGAAGATTGAACGGTTCAAAAACAAATTTGCAACCATCAATCGCTGTCTCGTTGATCACCATCAACTTCTGCTTCAACCAGTCATGGCTTTCTTGGTTTTCGGGAGAAAACCACATTCGGCCATATCTGATCCCGCAGCCACAGAATGTAGGGATCAACGAGCCAGGCGGCGTCTGGTATAGAAAAACGTTTAAATCGCTAAGTAATTCATCCTTCAGAGCGTTTGTGAAAAAGCCGTTCTGAAGCTTTATCTGAAAGCGCAATGACGATCGTGAATTACTAGCATTAACTTCCGAAAGAAGAATTTTACCTGCGGAAGCAGCTTTGCGGTTAAACTTTTTCCGCTGGTTCTTTGCATAGTTTTTTCCCCTAGAGAGGAACAACTAATTGCATCACCAGTAGGTGTAGAAGAAGCAGCCACTGGTAATTCTTTGTCATCATTCTGAGTTCTCTCAAAAGCATGTTTAGTAGATGCTTTTGAGGAGGACCCGGCATGTGATTCCGAACTACCGGTATTATTACCCACAAAATCAGCCTTGTTAGAGATGCTGTGTTCTATAGCACGAACGAGATGATCAGCTATCCAAGGCGTCCAAAAGAGAAAAGAAAGATCGTCTGAGTTCAGATAATCTCTTGACCCATTGGAAGTTTTAACTCACCAACACAATTAGTTGTAATGAGAATAAGGAAGAGCGAGAATCTTTCCAAAGTCGAACAAAGATATCGTAAACTAATTCGCAGTGCATACTACTTTACACATTCGCATACATACCTAGAACAGTACTCAAGAAAAAAGTATTTAAGGTGAAGATGAATCGAAGCCAAACTTCAAATGTTCAAGAACATAAATATAATGAATCAGGCAACCGACCACACTGAAAATTTGATCAATTAGTGACAGATTGATAAAAGTTTCAGCCTGAACGGATATCTAATTCTCCTGATCTGTGCTCTTGAAAACCTGAAGGGTAGCTTAGATTAATCTTTACCTTAAGCCGCTTTCAAATCATTCACTTGTTTCTGTGTAATAAATCTGCATTTGTATGTGAACACAGATTCTCACAGCGTTACGGTAAACCCACAAGGCGGCTCGTTTCTTTCGAATACTGTGCCAGCCAGTCATGCAAATGTATGCCGCAGTCGTACCACAAACAATCCACTGCATGCGTTTGATTTCCACACTGTATAAACAGAAGAGAATTTACACGTACAAACAGTATGACCATATATCACCTCGAAACACACTACATGAACAATAAGCACACGCGGTTGAGAATCAGGGATGTATCATTACCATTAAGATGAGTGTACATGGTGAGTGTACAATAACGATGATCTAGTACTGCATCATCTCTGCCGAAGAAATTTTTTCCCATCGCTAAAAGAACATTCTCATTACGCTCATGAGAGGTTCGGAGAACGGAGTATCAATACTACCATAAGTAAATTGAAATACATACATGGGAAGTTTAGTAAAACTTTTATGTATGAAAACAAAACACGACGATCAAACCACCATGAGCTACCACCGCCATGCAAAATTCAGGAAATATTTTGCACAATATTTCCTTATACACATAGTAAAATCACTGCACTGCACTAAACCCGTACTGTAATTGCACTGTATGGTAATTTTTTCAATACCACAAGGGCATTATGAAACGATAACGCCGATAAAATAATAAAATAAAGGGTCATCGCCAAAAGGCGTCCACTACCCATGAACACTACTCATCGCAAGCACGTCGACATCCATAATGTCGAATTATTGAATGATTAATTTTAGTAATGATGAAAAAATGAAGCTATGTGTATATTTAAATTACCGTCGGACGGGGCTACTTTTGATTTCAGGGGCTACTTTGGACACTCACCTTTTGTATTTATTACCAGCGTAAATATTAATCTGAGCAATTTTGTGTCTTCAGCACTTTTATTAACCAATATATGCTCTACCACTAGACATGATTTTTTCTTGGAACAACATCAACAATAACAGGATAAACACGAAAGCATTTTAAAAAAGCCCGAATAAATATTCACAAGGTATAAAACATTGGTTATACAAACATTGTTTGGATTTTACCCATGTCGTGGAAACTTATTGGGAGCATCACAAAACTATCGAATCGTCATGTTTCATGAAAATCTTGCGATTTGTTTTGCTTAAAATTGTTGTTTTATTAAAATAATTGATCAAAGGTCTTTTTTTTTGCGAATTTTATTTTATTATAATGTTTGGGTTTGTGTATTTTACAACATAAAAAAATAAAATAAATTTTTGTAAAAGTGAATAGACATAAAACACACATATTTCAATACGTACCAATGCCAAATTCCCAACACAATATCTAAAAAACTATTTTTCGTCATATTTTACATGAATTTGTAGTACAGAACAGTTGCATCCTTCAAATGCTTAAATTAAACTACTCTTAAGCCAGCTCTAAACTGCTAAGAAGCTAAAGGCATATTACAAAAGCAAACTTACTTTACGATCTTGCTAAACTTTGCTTCATAGATTGCGTTTTTAATGAAAATTACTTACTGGTATTAAATTAGTTACCGGTATTAATGTGATCCTTCAACATATCACTCATATAACAGTAATAATTAAAAAAAAAAAGAATTTTCTTACATAACTCATTTATCATCGCAGTACCTAGTAGTTACGTCATTCGTTTATGTCAACTTGAAAATCGAGCATTCGTAACTGATAGTTCCATTTAAGAGGAAGTTGAAAATTTAAGTTTCATACTGCAAACTGAGAATAGTGAATGGCATGTTTCGTTGAAATTTGTTATATATGTGTAATTGATTCCAGCTTTGCAATTCTCTACATTAAGTTTATCAATGAAAAATGTTCAATAACATCAAAGTGGACGACAATCTATTGAATCAGTTTAAAAGTTATAAGGAAAAATCATTTCATTATTTATAATTGTGAAAATGTCCAAAGTAGCCCCTTTTTTGTCTTGAAGGACACACTTTTTTCGCTATTCAAGCATGTTTGTTATTTCTTGATGGATTTGCCTCATATTTTGCACATTTGTTACGTACATATACAACTTAAATATAGGCAAAAAATATCAACATCTATTCTTAATTCTAAGAGTTACAAATACTCAAAGTTAAAGAATGTGGAAATAATGTCAAAAGAAGCCCCGTTTGACGGTATATGAAACATGATGAAAGGTATATGCCGACACATTTTTGATTGAAATTACATAAACGTAACGTAGCCACGATAAAATTGTTATCATAACATGAAACGAGCTCACCAGTTGGCAATCCATCCTCGACTGAACGCGAATATCTTTTCGCACTCGCATAACGCGAACCGTACACGATTGATCGTTTTGAAACGTTGCGGAACTTATTTCATATTATCATTATTCATAAAATAATTTCAATAGTAGCAACATTTCCTTAATTCTTGTTCGTTTCTATAAGGTGCTGCCATTCGTCCTTCTTTGCTGAATTTTTCCATTCGATTTTGATTCTTTTGACCAAGAATAACTAACTCTGATTAATAGTATATTTCAAATCAATATAAATTCAGCGTAATGGCAAAATTAAATTAAGAAAATGCAGTAATGTATGATAGAAGCAAATGAAAAACAAGGAATATCTGTTTTTATTTTATTTGATCGAAGTGGAAATCGTAGCGCTTGCGGATCTTGATTTACATGTCTTGTTAAAAAAAAATACTGAAGAAGTTGCAAGTTTAGCATAGATCAAAAAATAAAATGGGTCTGTTCGATTCTATACTTAGGAAGGACTTCAAAAAGATATGTGAAATATAGTACAGAGTTGTTCATGGATTCTGAACAACTTTCAGCTATGGTTTCCGGAAAAACAACAATAGTTCTGTGGCATAGTTGGTAATTGTGCTAATGTACCATAAACTGGTTTGAATCTTAAACAAACTGAGGATTTCCGTGTAAGCTCAAACACTATGCTTGTTAAATTAAAAATACACCAATCACTATAGACGGCGAAGGCAAATAAATTGTACTGTTTTGAACACTCTACATCATTAACTAACATTTGTTTAAAAAAAATCTTCAGGCAGGTCATTAGTTATCATTATTTAGTTTTTAAGACAAGCATTTGAAATTAAGTTGTGCAAATGCTACGATTTTTAAATCCCAGGAAAAAATTGAAAAGCCCATATTCCACCAAACAAGTTTATATGTATAAAGGGATATTCAGAAGATGAATTAACGTTTTACTTGTTTCGTGCTTCAGCTATTTCAACATAAACATGATTAAGAGCTGACAAAGTATTAAAAAAATCCTAATTCAGCTTTAGTATACGCAAGCTTGACAATACTCCTCAACATCAGCAGAGTTCGGTGACATACTCTAGAGTAGCATGCTGCCTAATCCTCTTTGCGAGGGAGGGAAGACATGCTTAGCAGAGAGGCAACGAATTACGAACGAGCAAGATGCAGCACAAAGCACAACAGAGTAAAATTCCATCAAAACATAGTGCCATCACAACTACCCGAGGACTGGCTTGTTCGGGCGTGCCTCAAGAGTTGGTTCGAAGAGTGAGTAAAGGTGAGCATCGCAACAAGAGAAAGAGAGTACCTAAAAAAATCCTCGCATTTTTTTTTTTGCGCTCTCACTCGAATCGCTTCTGTGTTGAAAATTGTGAGTTCAGTTTTTTTATCCTCAGAAAAACGGCAAAATCGCCTCCTCATTGCATCGCAGATGAGTTTCTATCAAGTCTAAGTATATGATAAGAACAGTTGATCCAATAGAGGACAAAATTATGATTAACAACGGCAATAAATAAGCCTTGCAAAAGAGATCACACTATACCTAAATTTCATAAAACGGACAAAATATTCGAAATTTGTATTTAGTTACGAATGTATTTCAAAGCACAGAATTGATGCTCTCTCAATACTTTTTCAATAGCTGTTCAGAAAATTAATATGGTCAACATCCAAAAATATGGGATTATTTTGAAAAAACAAAAATAAACATTTAAGCTAAGTATTCCGAGAAGGACCGATTTTCTGACTCACAAAACGTGATATTGACTTGAATGACATAATAGATAAAAGATCTGAAGACAAGATCAAAATTTTGTTTTCGGAGCTTATAAACCTTTTCCAAATTTGATGTTAATATCACTTCTAGCTTTCCTTATTATAGTTTGTAGAAATTTCTTTGACAGAATTGATTTCATAGCGAGCTACATTTGAAATGACATTTCAACTGAATACCTCGATCTAAGAAAAATTATTTGCTTGGCCATTTCTGAAAAACAAAAATCCTACGCATCAATATATACGATTACTTCTTTTCATAGTCCTCAGAACCCTTCAAATGATTTGAATATATTCATACAGGGGACTATTTATGAATTGCATAACTGCCCATAACTGCATAACAGTCACATTCGACATTTTTGACAAATTGGAGTTAATACCATGAAGAGTCATCAAATGATAAATACTTTCAATCAACTTACTAAAATCTGTGAGATTGTTCTAGAAAATTCGAAAAAAATACCAAGTTGTTTTGTCACATTGGCATTTGTAACCGCATAACAGTCACATTGAGATTATGAATGAGCCTCATAATGTAGTAGCAACGAAATTTCTATCAGAATTATTTTCTGACTATACACCCAATATGCGATATGAGCTGTACAACATTTCAGCATCAAATAAGCTCTTTTGAATTCTTAATGATTTTTTGAAATTTTAGTTTCCTCCCATACTGCAGTAAAATGCAAACTTGGTATCCCATTTACTCAATGCCTACTTTTGTCAAATGTTACAAATATGCAGTTATGGGCAGATAATAGGTATATGAAAAATAAATCAATGAAATAATTTAACAATAGAACCATATTTTTACAAAATAAATGAATTTTAATTTTAGTTAATGAATCATTCAAATTGAATTTTGAACATACTCAAACTCACCATGAAATTAGATTAATCATTTCTGCCTGATTTTACTTTGTGAAAATAAACTTTATTTATGACCATCATTGACATATTTTTTCTCACTATGCGCTAAAAATAGCCGACTGAACTCAGCTTGGATCAGCACTGAACAGCAGCTGAATAATATGCTTGTTCTGTTGTTGATTAGCGTATTATGTATTGATTAGACATTGTCGAAAAGAAGCTCAAATATAATCAAAATTCAGCTATGAGAGGGGTTTATATTTTTGCACTGAACAGTATATTCTTCAATTCTAGATTGGCGCAGATGGCAACGCATGCCGCTGACGATTGGAAGGTCTCGAGTTCAAATCCGTTATCCAGGCGATTTTTAAATATTGGTTGTTATATCATGATAATTGTGTACAAAACATTCAAAGTGTCTAGAAAAAAGCATAAAAGCTGAACTAAATGCATTTTTAAAGCTGAAAAATAAAACAAACATAATGCCCGCAAAATGGACACTCTAGTTCGATTATAATATACTTGTATTTCCATGTTGAGCATCAAAAAAAAAATGGGAAACTTACTAACAATTGATCCCAACATGCAGCGTAACCTTGCGGTCGACCGGCACAGTTTTGCGCCCTAAGTCGTAAATCACGCCCGAAGCCGTGAAAGCCCTCGGGTATTGCCTACGCCTCGGCAAATGCAGCAAGACGAATCCGTACGGGATCCAAAGTGATGAGATAATTTTGCGGCCGGTAAAATGCATCTCTTTCGATCTGGTAAAGCGCTTGAGTCGTTTACTCGAAGTTTGTCTATGGTCTGCGGGAGGGCGCACGATGACGAACGGGATAACATTGAAGCGCTAGGTGACCAATGTGAGTCCGAAACAATGGTGCTCAAATTATTCCGACGAGGTAAGGACATTTAGTTCGGTGATCAATGCTTATTTCCAAGTAATTTGAAAATTCTTACGCCTTCTAACTTTGCAAGTAAGTCGAAGTAAATTCAATCATAAAAACTTAATCTGTAGTCTCAAATGTAGAGTCGTAGAAAGTAGGACACTATCTTTTAGTTAAGGCTCAGAGAACGCAAATTGATGTTGATTTTTGAGAGCAATTTGCAACATTTTTTGTAGTGCGACTCCAAAAGTGTGCAATGTGTTAAATAGCAATTCTGATTGTTTACTCAGTGACGTGGCTAAGAACAAAATTCATCTTCTTGAGAGCCACTGATCGACGAAATTTATTACCCGACTGCGTCAGAGCGCCTACGTGAGCATTTCTCAACTTGTTTCTTTTGTATCTTTCGTCGTTTTCTACACAACATGACTTCACTTACTTAGGACGTAAGAAGTCCCCTACTCGTTTGGACGGATAAAGAAGGAAGGTGCTAGCAGCTGATTGGAGACGAGAAGCGACAAACAAAATTTGCTCCTCCAGTCAGTTTTAGGAGTCTACGATCTGCCCACCACAGCTCAAGTCTACAAAATATTAACAACCGGCCGGCTTGTTGAACCAAAACTCACCCCACCCACTTACTTTCGGACGTTGAATCGATAGCTTCGAAGTCGTTCGTTGCTTCGTAGTGAATTGCACTGGTGCCCAATAAGGGAAGGATTGCCTACCCAAAGTCGATAATTTCGTGTGATATATTCGCTAAGAAGGTTTTCATTAAGCAGTGGTAAATCTTCAACGTTTAAATGATCCAACAAAAATGGGCGTATGGTAGTCATTTTTCATTCGATGATTTGTGAACAATTATTAATTGTTCTGCCATAAACTGGATGCTAATCGATTGGCTTCCGTATGACAGGTGAACCTATTGTGCGTTTTACAAATTTTACAACGCGTTAGAACAGGTATGGAATTGTATAAGATCAACAAGGTGCTTGTTCGGTGGACCCAAAATAAACGTGACAATATGAATCTAAACATGAGTAAAACCCACACAAACCACATGTGATCAGAGTGGAGGATGTAAAAGTGTCTGGTGCATGGTGCTCTAATTCTCGACTCACGGCGTCACGTGTCGCTGGCCGGTAGTACTGCAGGGGCACTAAGGGATATTTGGCGAATCTAGCTGGCCAAAAGTTATTTTAATTTTGCTCGTATATTGGAATAATATTCTGCATAAGACATCTGAATTAGTGATCCTTTATAAAAGAACTTCGCGGACACTGACATTTCTGTGAAATCGTCTGCCCAACGAACATGCGTTATGTTTCATACATTTATAAGGTCTAATCACCGCATGACTTTATTATTATGAAAATTTATTGGCATTTGTCGATGAATGCGATACCTATACTCAGAGTGACAGGGAGTAACGAAAGTAATGAAATGACAAGATGGATAGAATCGCAAGCGAGCGACGAGAGAAATGAATAGAAGTTGAAAATTTGTTTTAACACAGGGCCATGTGCGTGAACAACACAATCGAAACGACAAATTGTTGCCTAACGTCCTGGTCTTGAACGGCTAGATGTTGTAGTGTTGGTACTACTAACACTAGACAGGCTAAAATTTGTTGCCTCGACTTGTCAACTATATTGTTCGGCGTATATAACAGTTATATCGATCGTTGGCATATTTTCGGAGACTGATACGAAAGTGACGTTACTTATTGGATTTTTCGCACCTAATCCCACAAACCCCTAATTTGCCCAAGTTATCTTACTCGAACTGTTAGATTTATATTAGATTATTTAGATTTGTTTGCCAATTGTATTCTTGCACATCACTGAGTTTTCACACATTCCCTGTTCCCAGCACATGTTGCATAATGAAACACAAATAATTGAACAGTTATGGGAAATCGTCAGATTACAGATATTTCGGCGTTGACAGTTTTTAGGAGACGATTTGACCAATTTGCATAAAATTTGCAAAGAAGTTACCAAAAACTCGACGTAAGTCGTACAAGATTTTTCACTTACTTAATGCAAACATTTAAGTATCACTAACATTATACAGCCGGAAACTTCTAGAATAACTTATACATTGACATACTAAGAAAAAAAACTTTTTTTGGAGAATATAACCTAAAGAACGAAACCTTTAGTTTTGACACCTAAAATAAGATGAAAAACATAAGAGAAAGTTTTACAAGAAAATTATCTATATAAATAAAAATGGAGTGGTGTTTGTATGTCACGAAATGGCTTCCGAACGGGTCAATCGATTTGAATGATTATTTTTCCGTTTTGTTCGTCAAGTGTTCCGACGTGTTTGTGTGTATAAAAATCCCAGGATATTCACCGGGAAAGTTGGAAAAACGAGCGTGAACGGAACTGTCATTTTGTATGGGACGATCCACCTTTCACCTAACCCGTCTATCTGGGGAGCACATGGGGTTTAGGCTCTGTGGTTCTCACTTAACGGTCTATTTCGGTCTATTACGGTCTACTGCGGATGCACGTCTCGAGTGCGGTAACAGAGAAAAAAGGGGAAAACAACTCTGTAACACTTCACTTTTCTTTGGCTTGGGCTACAAGTCCGATGTCCTCCTGGAACTACCTCATGGTATTACTTCAGGAGGCAGCCCAGACAACCAAAATGCACGTATAACGAAATCACCTGGAGGCTTTGTATGTGCAAAATTTCACTTATAAGATGTCGCGAAAAGACCTTCTACGTACAAAAGTGGAGGCGATATGCGTGCATATGTAATGTGATGAATAATAACATACATTGCGAGTGTATAAATATTCTACCGAACTAACCAGTGATCTTATGCGACTTAACTTATGATAACAAATGTTGATTTGACAGCTGCTACGGATTGTTCCGACTTACTTTGTGCGAGTGTACGAGACGAAACAAAATGTACAAATGAACTCAGAAAAGAAGTGTTTTATGCGATGAAACTCATAAATCTGGCGAGTTTATCCACGGTGGTTTGCGAGTTTGATGTAATTAGTATGAATAAACGAGTTATAATGTGAACTTTTATGCGATTTCTGGTTGTCTGGGAGAGGGCTTGTTGATGCCTCTACGCCTTTGCGTCACCTCTTACTCTATTCTTGCAATTTGTCTCTTCAACGTCCTCACATTTTGGAGCCGACCACACGCCTGGGCCATGTAAGAATTTTTCGATGTATGCTGCTAGTTTTTCTTGGTGCGCTTGGCTCCATTTTTCTGCTCGTCATTCTCTACGAGGTCGGTCTTGCGAATCCGGTTGAGAGGTAACTTCCGGTTCGCAAGCGCCCCGACGACCCAAAGTCGGTGGTTCATCGTGATCGATACTACTCAGCGTAGTTCCCGACGGTGAAGCTAGGCTACTCCTATGGAGAGTACCTCGACGGAGGAATATCTCCCGAAACCGGTAACGTTACGCGTTGTTCATACTCCGTTGTTGGCCGGTAGAGTGCCGAAGTCGGCCCAGAGATTCGGGTTGGAGGATGGCTTCCGGTTCACTGGCTCGCACTATTCAGAATAGCCCCCGACGGTGGATCTATCCTACTCCGACGAAGATTTCCCCGGCGGCGGAAGATCTTCCGAACCGATGCTATCCGGGCAGATGCCGAGGTCGGTCTTGCGATTCCGGTTGAGGGATAACTTCCGGTTCGCAAACGCCCCGACGATCATTTGCCGGTGCTGTTCCGCGATCTACTCAGCTAGTCCCCGACGGTGGACTTAGCCTACTCCGAAGCTGGCCGAACAGATGCCGAGGTCGGTCCTGCGATTCCGGTGGAGGGAAACTTCCGGTTCACAGGCACCCCGACGACTATTTGCGGTGCTGTTTCGCGATCTACTCAGCTAGTCCCCGGCGGAGGATCTAGCCTACTCCGATCGCGCCCGATCTTATCAACAGACTGACTTATCGAGTGCCGAGGTTAATACGACAATTCCGGTGGGAGCTTGGATTCCGGTTCATCAGTGCCCCGACGTCCCGACGTCAAGCACTGCTCTCTGCGTCTCGTTTCGCTGCTCTTCTCGCCAGTTGCGCTGTATGCCAGACATTATTTGCACCACCATGTTGGACATCATATTCCAAAGATCGGGATCTCTTATCATTCCGTGGACCACACCTTCTACGCAGAAGTAGTCATCAAAAGCAGTCGCCATCGTGTTTCGTTCTATGTTGAACCTCGGTCAGTCGAAGACAACATGTTCTGGCGTTTCTTCAATCTCCATACACTCAGGACAGAATGGTGAAGACGCATGGCCGAATCGATGCAGCTACTGATTGAAGCAGCCGTGACATGACAACAACTGTGTCAGGTGGAAGTTCACTTCTCCGTGCTCCCTGTTCACCCAGGCCGATAGATTCGGGATGAGCCTGTGGGTCCACCTGCCTTTCTCGGAGGCATCCCATTCTTGCTGCCACTTAGCCAGCGAACGAATTCTTGCCAACTTCCTCGCCTGCCTAGTTTCTCTTTGCTGATAGCAGTCGATGTCTTCGAACAGGATGATGCAGATCGGGATCATCCCAGCGATTACGCATGTCGCCTCCGACGATATAGTCCTGTACGCGCTCACCACGTGCTCGAAACGTGCTGTTTAACTTATCCCGATTCCGCTTGGTCTGTAGCGCCACACCCCAGGCTGGCGCACCGTATCTTAGTAGCGATGTTGATACGACAGCCAGAAAACGCATCTTACTGCTTCTAGTACCACTTATGTTGGGCATAAGGCTTGTGAGCGCATTGCTCGCCTTCGCCGCCTTCTCACATGCATAATCGACGTGACTGTTGAAGTTCAGCCGATCGTCTAACATTAAACTTTCTCGCATTGGCATATCTGATCGACTTTTGTCATGGTTGGAAAGCTATTTATCTAACCGAATTCTGCGAGTTAAGCTTGATTACGCTGTTTCGCGTGCATTCAGCAATAGTTCAGGTGTCCCACAAGGAAGCAAACTTGGCCCTCTGCTTTTCGCATTATTCTTGAACGATGTTGCACTTCTTTTGGGTTCCGAATACGTACTTATATATGCCGATGACCTGAAAATTTTTCTTACTGTCAAATCTGTTGAGGACTGTAGGCGGCTTCAAGTTCTGATAAATACTTTTGCAGACTGGTGTAGATTAAACAAGCTTCTAATAAGCGTTTCTAAATGCATGGTTAAAACATTCCATCGATCAAAAAATTCCATCATCTTTGATTATCGCATTGAAGGGAACGTACTTGAACGAGTCGATCAGATAAGTGATTTAGGTATCATCCTGGATGCTAAACTCAGCTACAATCAACATACTTCGAGCATGATCTCAAAAGCATCTCGTCAACTTGGCTTTGTTACGAAAGTTTCTCGTGAGTTCACTGACCCGCACTGCCACAAAACTCTCTACTGTGCATTAGTACGTCCAATACTCGAACATGCTTCGATTATATGGACTCCCTATCATCGGTCATGGAATATCAGAATCGAGCGTATTCAGCGCAGATACATCCGTATTGCGCTACGAAGTCTGCCTTGGCGAGATGCACAAAACCTACCACCGTATAATGAGCGATGCCGGCTTTTAGGACTTGATTCACTGCAGCGACGGCGAAGTATCCAACAATCTATGTTCGTTGCTAAGCTGCTGAATTGAGAGATCGATGCGCCTGCGCTTCTATCCCGTGTCAACTTCCGTACAATGGGCAGGCAATTGAGGTCTTCAACTATGTTAACAACAAGATTTCACCGCACTTCTTATGGCTGTAATCTGAGACGAGACTCGCGAAGACGGTCTTCTTTTTCTGTGTTTGCTGAGTTTTTTTTCTTATTCCACTTTGTGTTTATACCAATTATGCGCAAGCCGTTCAAACCCTCACATGAACCTCTCAGTAAAAAATGATTGAGTTTGCATCACATTGAATCATAAATAGTCATTTGAGTGAAATTTCATGCCAGCAAACGTAGCAGACATTAGAAATAACTAATCTTCTGCTTAGATTTATTAGCAACTTTGAAAAAAAAACTGCTCCGCCGACTGAGGTTTTTAATAACAGTTTACTTTGAACACAATACTTTTCACTTTTTCAGCCATAAAAACGGTGGGCTGTATTTGACGTTTCGTGAGAGGGGAATCTGGGCTGCATATGACGTTGATATTTTTCCTCTTCGCGAGTCTCTCTCAGGCTGTAACGAACCACTGATCGCATGTTTGCGAACCTTTTCTTTAGTTGAAGGGCTGTTTGATTTTGGAGAGATTACTGGATGCTTTAAAAAGAGGGTGACTAGTTCAGAGATGCTACAACAACTATTATGTATAATATACATTGTATATTCATGTAGACAACTGTCAGATGAATTAATCAAATAAATTTATAAATTACGCCCAAGTGTTTCAACTTTCGCTGTGATGCTATGTCATGCCCCCCAACAGTGATCTCACCGTGCATGACTGTTTCGCAGTTGCTAACTAGTAGCACCTCTGTTTTGTGGTGGGCTATCTTCAGCTTGACTCCCTCCATCCAATCTTCGACTAGACCAACTGCCTCCGTTGTTAGCATTCTTACTTCCTCCTGCATCTCGCTTAATACCGTTAGGAGGACGTCATCGGCGAAGCCGACAATGTCGACCCCCTTGGGTAGATCCAGCGATAGGACCCCGTCGTACATCGCATCACGGTGCTCCCCTGACCGTTATTATCAGAAAAAAATCTCCATCAAAACTATGCTCACCAGTCGATTTCTATAGCTCAGCTGCATGTCTGGGCAAAATTAAAAAAAAAATCGTACACGGTGAAAATGGGAAATTCTATTTAACATATTATATATGACATTCTAGATATAAGTCAGTTTTAATCATTGCAACTGATAACAATTATGCTTTGCTGTAATTTGTTTTATACTTTACTAATCTTATTTGAGAGATATTACCGGCTGTGCATATTGCATAGGAGATGATACTCTGGCGACTTTGCTGGCCATTTTCTTTAATAACAAAACCGAAGCCATCGCGAAAGTCGTCAAATGTTCACGTCTTTGTATCTAATTAATTTTCAAGTTAAATGTCGCGATAATTCGCCTGAAAGTAATCATGAATCATGATAATAAATTCACGGTAAGTTTTCCAGTCAGTTGATAACGCTGTTCCGAATGTCATTATTTTTCAATTATTTCTCCCTCAGTCGACAATCTCGTTCTAACTGACCTCTCATTAACACGAATCACGGACGTCTCCGTTTTACGATCCGGAAACGGTATGCCGGGATCTTCACTACAACTGGCAGTTAATCAAGCTCATCAAATGGCGTGGATCATTACCGTTCCTGCCAACAGATTCCGTCGATTAGCAATGGCCCAACCAGAATCGATGTGTTATGTACGATCTGCAGAGCTTCCGGAACCGAAATGATTGAGTGATACTACGAGGATATCGTCAAAAAGGAATATAAGTTTCACTATAGTGAGAAATCTATGATATTTTTAGTAAATTCATATCCATCGCACAAATTTGCGTTTTATTATTAATAAATAAATAAATAATAATAAATAAAGAAATCGAAAAAAAAAAAGTTTAAATTGATATAATGAATTTTATCGTTTTATGCATTCCGTAAATAATTATTCATTATGCATGCTGAAATATAATTGCCATTTATACTAGCAAATCATAATGTTGGAAAATGCATAACATGGGGTGAATAGACCGAATATGGTTTTAGTATGACTTCTATGCTGTTAGGCATATATATTTTTAACCGTGTAGGGCCCGTTTTGAAGTTACGCCCTTTTGAATGTGTAAGTCCACTAATTCAAAGGAAATCTGAGATATTTAAACGAGTTTTCATTGGCCGTGATCATCAGAATAGATATAATATTAGAATTTGAATTTAATTTGGTTTATATAGTTATTTTTAACTTCTGGTAGGAGTTTTGCATGAGAAGATAGACGAAATTTGGAGTTACGTCCTTTTGGAAACGTAACAATTGAAAACACTTATTTCCAAAAGATTAATTAGGCATTATTATACCTTTGAGCATATTCAAATGTTTTCAATGGCACATTGAACTTACATGCCGCCAAAGTATTTCACAATCAACTGATTTTCCATAGGCTCAAGTGTTTTAAGGCATTACGGAGCTAATTTCATAATGTAACCAAATTAGTTCTTGCAGAACAATATTCTGGCTAGTTTGGTGAACCCATGTGCTCACCCGGTCAACCAGTCAGTGATTTTCGATAGCGATCGATACCGATTCGTTTTGAATCGCTGGCGATCGCCATCGTTGAACAAAGATCTATAAAGAAATCGGAAAACTGGTTGGTCGGGCACGATTCAGATTATTTTACATGCAATTGATTGTTACCTGTTGTATATCAAAGCGAAGTATACGTCAAGGAATACTTAACGAGTTAAGCTTTCGGTTATGGGTAGCAGTGTATGGAATAAAATAAAATTAGCAACGTAGAAAGCAGCGATACAATATGTAAGAAAACAATGCAAAGTTCAGAACATCCGTTGTTATTTTGTTTAATGGAGTTCAAAGTTGTAGCATTTACAGAGCTTAATTTTGAATGTTTGTCTTTGTCAATTCGGAAAACTTTATGAAACTCCTAAAGTATGATTTTTGTTTTCGTTTGTGATGAGTCATAGCCTCAGTTGGTGAGTTTTTACTTCACAAGGTTATCAACTATGGCCCTGAACAATTTACGATTTTCCGGTGATCAAAACTGGAATTTACGTAAAATCCATGACAACTCTGTTTAAACCATATTTTATATATCTTTTCAAAATTATACCCCTTGACTTTGAATTCCATAACCCCGAATAGCCGAAGACCATCTCCACAAGTTCCAGTTTCTAGAATGGCATTACTTTGAATTCCATTATCACGGGACTATGTCATGCAAGGTAATTATATATTCGGGACAATAGCATTCAGTGTAATAGTGCGTTCAGGGTAATGACACTCGGGTTAATGAAATTCGGAGTTAAGGTATAAAATCTTCTCAAGAGAGTTTGATTTTCAAGAGAGACATGTAACATAATACTCTGAAAGTGTTATGATTTTAGATTCAATGAAACCAAATAATAACGAATGTTTATTACTTTTCTTAAGCATATTTCAAGTACTGAAACATTCTCTTCACAAGTTAGCATGATAATGGATTGATCGATTTATACAATTCTTTCACTTTAGTATTTAGCTCTTACGTGTATGTGAAAAAACCGAGAAACCCAAAGGTAAAATTGGAGATTTTTGAAAAAAAAAATGTAGTAATGTATGCTACTAATGATCACAAAAGTATTGACAGTGGTCTAGAGTTCTATAGTTTGGCCAATTGTGCATTACTCTGCAATTGAAGTTTATGTTCTGAGGCAGTACAAAATTAGCCGCAATAGGCCTATGCACTGTTTTGATTTTGCATGAGATTATGACGTTTACTGGCCTTGTTGTTTACTAATTTCATGAAGGAGGGAAAGAAAGAGACAGATTTTTGTGCAGAGCCCCATAGCCGGTAGCTTCTGCCTCTTATTAATGGTATAACGTCCCCACTGGGACAGAGCCTGCTTCTCAACTTAATGTTCAGAGAGCTTTCTTTGCCAAAGTTGCCATTTTCGCATTCATATATCGTGTGGCAGGTACGATCATACTATATGCCCAGGGAAGTCAAGGCAATTTCCATTATGAAAAGATCCTGGACCGATTGAGAATTGAACCCAATCACCTCACCAATCAGCCATGCTTTGCTTTGTAGCCGCGGATTCTAACCACTCTGTTAAGGCCCAAGGTAGCTAGTTGGGCCATAACAATATTTTATACATAATAATAATGACACGAAAATTGCTCCGTAATGCCTTACAGCGCTTGAGCCTTTGAAAAATAATCAATTGTGAAAGACTTTGAAAAGACAATTTACACCGTCTTCAGCTATAAGCTGCACAGACTGAACAATTACAAACATTAAGCAACGGACAACACAAGGAACACCCAGTAGCTCAGTGATGAATTTTTCGTTTGACGAAAGTTTCCACCGACTGGAGCGGGAATCGAACCCACACCCCGTGGCGCAATACGCCTAAACGACTGACGCCGCTAACCGCACGGCCACGAAGCCCATGTAAGTGCAATGTGTCATTGAAAACATTTGAACATGCTTAACGGAATGCCTGCTTAAAAGAATGCCTAATTGATCTATTTAAAACTAGTGTTTTCAGTGGTTACGCTTCCAAAAGGACGTAACTCCAAATTTCGTCTATCTTCTCATTCAAAACTCCTCCCAGAAGTTACAAATAACTATATAAACCAACTTTAATTCAAATTTTAATATTATATCTATTCTGATAATCACGGCCAATGAAAACTCGTTTAAATATCTCAGATTTCCTTTGAATTAGTGGACTTATACATTCAAAAGGGCGCAACTTCAAAACGGGCCCTACGATTTTTTTTAAATTTTTCCCAGACATGCAGCTTAGCTATAGAAATCGACTGGTGAGCATAGTTTTGATGGAGATTTTTTTCTGATAATAACGGTCAGGGGAGCACCGTGCGCATTACACAGCGTTGGTCCCAGTATGAAACCTTGTGGGACTCCAGCCGTTATTTTTAACTCCTTTGGGCCGGCGTCGGTTTCATACCTCAGTCGGCACGCTAAGCGACGAGCGGAAGCGTAGACACGAAATTGTGAGTGTTCGACTTCGGGTAGTTAGCGGCGCCGAAATGGTAGTGTGGGGCATGCGACGCACGTGAGTGCGAAAAGGAAGGAGAGTGTATATACTGGACCTGAGACGAGACTCGCGAAGACGGTCTTTTTTTTCTGTGTTTGCTGAGTTTTTTTCTTATTCCACTTTGTGTTTATACCAATTATGCGCAAGCCGTTCAAACCCTCACATGAACCTCTCAGTAAAAAATGATTGAGTTTGCATCACATTGAATCATAAATAGTCATTTGAGTGAAATTTCATGCCAGCAAACGTAGCAGACATTAGAAATAACTAATCTTCTGCTTAGATTTATTAGCAACTTTGAAAAAAAAAACTGCTCCGCCGACTGAGGTTTTTAATAACAGTTTACTTTGAACACAATACTTTTCACTTTTTCAGCCATAAAAACGGTGGGCTGTATTTGACGTTTCGTGAGAGGGGAATCTGGGCTGCATATGACGTTGATATTTTTCCTCTTCGCGAGTCTCTCTCAGTACTGGACGGGAAGACGGTGGGCGCGCGCTAACTACCCGAAGTCGAACACTCACAATTTCGTGTCTACGCTTCCGCTCGTCGCTTAGCGTGCCGACGCATTCGTTTCCACCCGAACCCAATCTAATCCCGAAATCACATTCCGACGATCGCTGCTGAAAAAGACTATACCATAGTCATTCATCGCATTATTTCAGTTTTCCTTTTTATGGCACGTTTCGATATAACGCCAGACACGCTAAACTTTTATAAGACATGTTTTATATCTTTTATATTTATTATTTATTACGGAACCTATATCTACTACACTGACCACTTAGAAAGATGGCATCTTCGGCAAAGTTGTTCAAGAGCTCAAGGACTATCATTATCCTGGCCAAGAGATTCGAGATTTGGCCACCAGGCGGCGCTAGTGAGCGTAGAATTTTTGTTTTGCGGATATCTCAGGATCCTAACCACTTATAAAGATGGCGTCTTCGGCAAAGTTATTCAGTAGCTCAAGGACTATCATTATTCTGTCCAAGAGATTCGAGATTTGGCCATCAGGCGGCGCTAGTGAGCGTAGAATTTTTGTTTTGCGGATATCTTAGGATCCTGACCACTTAGAAAGATGGCGTCTTCGGCAAAGTTATTCAGTAGCTCAAGGACTATCATTATTCTGGCCAAGAGGTTCGAGATTTGGCCACCAGGCGGCGCTAGTGAGCGTAGAATTTTTGTTTTGCGGATATCTCAGGATCCTGACCACTTAGAAAGATGGCGTCTTCGGCAAAGTTATTCAGTAGCTCAAAGACCATCATTATTCTGGCCAAGAGATTCGAGATTAGGCCACCAGGCGGCGCTAGTGAGCGTAGAATTTTTGTTTTGCGGATATCTCAGGATCCTGACCACTTAGAAAAATGGCGTCTTCGGCAAAGTTATTCAGTAGCTCAAGGACTATCATTATTCTGGCCAAGAGATTCGAACACCAGGCGGCGCTAGTGAGCGTAGAATTTTTGTTTTGCGGATATCTCAGGATCCTGACCACTTAGAAAAATAACGCCTTCGGCGAAGTTGTTCAAAAGCTCAAGCGATATCATTATAAAAGCTATGCGATTCAAAATTTTGCCAAGGGCTATCATTATTTTTGTCAAAAGATATAAGGCTTTTTCCACCAGGCAGCGCTAGTAAGCACGATATTTTTTTGTTTTGCGGATGTCTCAGGATCCTGGCCACTTAGAAAGATGACGCCTTCGGCAAAGTTATTCAGAAGCTCAAGCGCTATCATTATAAAAGCTATCCGATTCAAAATTTTGCCTCCTGGCGGCGCAAGTGAGCATGAAACATTTGTTTTGCGGGATCTTGACTACATAAACATGGCGTCTTGGGCAAAGTTGAGCTTCTCAGCAAGTTTATCGAAGACGCCATCTTTCTAGGTAGTCAGGATCCTGATATATCCGCAAAACAAAAGTTTCATGCTCACGTGTGCCGCCTGGTGGCAAAATTTTGAATCTCATAGCTTTAATAATGATAGTCCTTGAGCTACTGAACAACTTTGCAGAAGGCGCCATATTTCTAAGTGGCCAGGATCCTAAGATAACCGCAAAACAAATGTTTCATGCTCACTAGCATCACCTAGTGGTAGAATTCCGCAATTCAGTGATGGTGGTGCTAGCCCTTGAACTACTGAACAATTTTGCTGAACACCATGATCCTCTATTTTGAATACTTTGTAAGATATTGGTCATTTATAAAAACGGTCGTTAATCTGAATTTCGGTCGTTAAAAAGTGGTCGTAAAACGAACCGTCGGTAAAAAAAACGGTCGTAAAAAGAGGTTGGACTGTAATACCATTCATTCTCTCGGTAATAACTTGGTGATAGAGCGTTCAAGAGCAGCAACCTTTACAGACCAAAACCATATCGAGCCATTCAGCTTGTCAGTGAATAGTTCAATTCACGGTGAAATTCTTGACATTAAAAAAATGAAAACAACTATGCAAGTACCATCGTTGGGGGTGAGATTTGGCCAAAAATGCGTAAGTTCTCATTTATTTTTAAATAACTTTCGCAATTTGACTTGATATGTTCGGTTAAATATGAGAATACGTTGCAAATGCTGAACAAATAATTGAAATCTGATTATTTTCCTTTAAATAGGAATCATTTGAAAATTGGCCCAAACTCACCCCTTCGAGAAGGTGACATTGGGCCAAACAAACTACACTCAGGAAAACGAATTATCGATAAACATAGGAACCCCATATGAAAATCCCCCACAAGAAATTGGATTGAAATTCATAAATTTAAGTCATGGAACCGAAATTTGAAAACAAAAATAATTCTCGCGGCAACCTGGAATCGAACCAAGGACCTTGCTTAGTTTTGTAACAAAAACTACCCAAAAACATGATTTTTTAAAGAAAAAATCAAATTTCTTTGGATTATTTAAGTTTTATTTGCCGAATATTACATGTTTCATATAAAACTTATATTTCTAAAGCATTTTGTTCGAATTACAAGTGGAATAGTGTATTTTTTTAACATGTGCAAATATATCATTGTTTCAAAATTTTTTAAAAAATGTTGCCAAGTCCTTTTCAAAGGTTTAACAAATAAGGAAAATCAGTTTCAGCTTTAAGAATATTGTTCAACTGATAAAAATTAAAATGTTGAATAACTTGGTCAAAACAGTAAAATGCGGTGTATGCAAAGTTTGAACACAATTAAATAAGTTTCGAAACCATGCAAAAAGATTTGGAATCGGTTGAGTATTCATGAAATTATGGTCAAACAAATATATTTTTTCAGTATAATAAAAAAAATGGAGTAAACTACTTTTTATTGAAA
Organism: Aedes aegypti; assembly: GCF_002204515.2. Taxonomy (NCBI): domain Eukaryota; kingdom Metazoa; phylum Arthropoda; class Insecta; order Diptera; family Culicidae; genus Aedes; species Aedes aegypti. The sequence continues at coordinate 352,013,069 of NC_035108.1, forward strand.
CTAGTTTTGATTTTACACAAATTTGATGTTCTACAAAGTTTTCAAAAAAAAAATTTTTAAGTTAATGGTGCTGAAATTACCGAAGTTATGGTGACTTCACTGAAGGCCATTTTTTATAACTTGAAAATTCACCTCCAAGACGCTTGCACCTCTAAATTTAAATATTTTTGGCTCAAGCTTCGAGGTTTCTCTACTAATATGATTCGAATTCAGAAGAGTACACGAATTTTTGGTTTTGAGAGCTTTTGAAAAGTAAGCCGCACCCTAAATAGACTGTAGCGCATGTGCAAGTAGCAAATAGGAGCATGCATGTAACTCATTCAAACGCAACTCTGAAATTCAAGTAATCCGATAATCGCGTTCCGTGGATTTTTCTTGCAGAGCACAATATTATGAATCAATAAACCATGACGTCACGCTGCAACTTCTAGGTTGGAAGTTTATTACCATGACATGGCAATTTTTAAAGCCAAAATGCTGCCATAGTGAGATTGAATACAAAATTTATTCGATAAAACAAATGAAAATGAAATTAGGCAGTGTTCATTTATGACATAACGTTAAAATGTACAATTTTCGACCATTCCCCCTCCGCAACGGTCTTTGCATGAAAAAAAAAATTGTGTTTGAGCCGCAACGTTTGAGCCTACTCCCCCTTCCCCTAGAGCGTTACGTAATATGTGGACGGCGCCTTCGTCTGCATAAATTTAGAGGCGTTGTGTACTGAATTTGAATCTCCTCTATTTTATTTCTAACTGCAATTATTTTCTCAGTGTAGTCTGTATTTTTCTACATTGGCCCTTTCAACGAGTAGAACATAATGAGTGACGTTTAATTTCAGGAATTGTCAACAAATACGAAATGTTACCAACACATAAACTAGTTTTTGCGCAGTTTTGGATTGCCGAAGTGAACATTTTTGTTGCCGACAATAGTAATTGCATTGCCGATAAAAGAACAAGTGCCTCGTGACTTTGGTGAGGAAAAATAGAAGATTAAGAGAACAAAATAGTGTTTTAAGTATAACAATCAATAAACGAAGAGTGCTCAAGTGTAGTTCAGGTGTCTTCTGCTAATTGTTGTGCTCCAATGTTGCGTAAAATTGCCTTCTAAAAAGTTCAGCTGCTTAGGCTGCCGACAATACGTAAGTTCCCCTAGTTTGATAAAACCTCGTTAACGATGTTACGCCAATTTACTCGGTCCATGGCTATGTCTCTCCAACTTCGATTTTGGCCCACGTTCTCCAGATCTTGTTGCACCTGATCAAGCCACCTCGCTCGCTGTGCTCCCCGCCTTCTTGTGCCAACCGGATTTGACGCGAACACCATCTTTGCAGGATTGTTGTCCAGTAGTCTTGCAACATGCCCTGCCCAGCGCACCCTTCTGGCTTTCGCAACCTTCTGGATACTGGATTCGCCGTAGAGCCTAGCGAGCTCGTAGTTCATTCTCCGCCGCCACACACCGTTCTCCTGCACTCCGCCAAAGATCGTCCTAAGCACTCTTCGTTCGAACACTCCAAGTGCTTGCAGGTCCTCTTCCAGCATGGTCCATGCTTCATGTCCATAGAGGACCACCGGTCTTATAAGCGTTTTGTACATGGTACATTTGGTGCGAGGGTGAATCTTTCTCGATCGCAGCTTCTTCTGGAGCCCATAGTAGGTGCAACTTCCACTAATGATGCGTCTCTGTATTTCTGACTAACGTTGTTATCAGCCGTTAACAAGGATCCGAGGTAGACAAAATCATCAACCACCTCAAAAGTATCCCCGTCTATCGTAACACTGCTTCCCAGGCGGGCTCTGTCGCGCTCGGTTCCGCCTATCAGCATGTACATACTTTGTTTTTGACGCATTTACCACCAGGCCGACTTTTGTCGCTTCACGTTTCAGGCGGGTGTACACTGCCCATAAATGCATGTCAGTCTCACGTTTGCTGGATTTCCTATTCACATGGGACAATTATGCGTTTATGGGCAGTACAGGTCTGCCACCGTTCCAAACCCAAGTAACCACAAGCATTAAGGTATTACCGTATTTTAACTTTAATTCAACGAGTGCAATGCATCATTGCTTTTATTCTGCAATATGCGTGCAGTAATGCTTTAATTCCATTTTATGAATGCAATGTAGCATTGTTCTATTGTAGCAATGAAATGTGCATTAATGGGTGATATACGGTTACCATTCAATGCTTCATTGCATCATCTTTCTCAATGCTTCATCGCAACAAAACTGGCAAGATTTCATTGCTATTTTTATCGTCAATCCTTCCCTCACTCAGGCAAATAGACTATGAAAATACTTAAATATCCCTTATGCAAATTCGCCACAAGAAATCTTATTGAAATTCGTAGATTTGTCTTACGAAAAACCAGAATTTGAAAACAAAAAATAAGCAACAACCTGGAATTGAACCAAAAACCTTACGATCGATAGGCCCGTACGTACACCATACGCCTATCGACGATTCAATGTGCAGAAATGCTAAAACGATACATAAAACGTGAAGATTTAGCCCCACACAATGAAAACAAAACAAAATCTCAACAGCAAAAAAGCGGCAGCCGTGGTAAACTTGGAAGTGCAACAGTCGTGTCCATTTACATATTGCGCACTTCACCCCAAATTAGACTTTCACAAACTTTGTAGAGTGCAAAAAAAGTGTGATAAGGGTGCACGCTTGCATCGGATCATCAAAACGTATTCGGTACACTTGTTCCTTGAACCACAAGGAATAAGTGCACTAAAACCACCATCATGATTCGACGTAATCCTGAGCTGCTTACACACTTTGAAGGAGCTTACACACTTGGGACGGTCCAACTTGGAGTGAAATCGACAATATTTATTACTGGCAACGAAAGGGCGCTGCTTGAAGTTGCACAATTTTCCCGGCCAAGACATGCAGCATTCATGGTCCGGAGGATAGGCGCGGCGAGTCATCGAAAACATCACACAATTAATTTGGGTTCGAATCCCAGCAAAAGGAAGTAAACAAAAAAACACATATGAAACATACCAAAAAAAGCAACGCTGACCTGACATCCAACGAATTTTTTTTTTGTGTTTCTATTTTTGATCCTTTCCTTCATGCATTAAATACACTTTGGCTAAAGCTTTTATACGGTACATACAGTAACTATACTTTAGCAATTGCCAACATAGAGCTAGGAAATTTAATCGTATTTACGCTATAATAGCGCCCTTTTCCACTTTAAAACTGCATTAATGAGACATGTAATGCAGTATGACTTTATATGCCATATTTTATAGAAGCATATAAAGTGATATTGATGCAACTATATACAGCTGTACGGTTACTTGGGAATGTTCTGACGACAATATCCATATCATCCGCGAAGCAAACGAATTGGGTGGATCTTGTGAAAATCGTACCTCGGTTATTGAACCCGGCTCTCCGTATGACACCTTCTAGCGCGATGTTGAACAGCAGGCACGCAAGTCCATCACCCTGTCGAAGTCCCCGACGGGATTCGAACAAACTGGAATGTTCGCCCGAAATCTTCTCGCTATTCTGCACACCGTCCATCGTTGCTCTTATAAGTCTTGTGAGCTTCCCGGGAAAGCTGTACTCGTCCATGATTTTACATAGCTCTTCGCGGTCGATGCTATCATAAGCCGCTTTGAAATCGTTGAACAGGTGATGCGTTGGGACTTAGTATTCACGGCATTTCTGGAGGATTTGCCGTACAGTGAAGATTTGGTCCGTTGTCGGCCGTTGATGAAACCAGCTTGATAACTTCCCACAAACTCAATTGTTATTGGTGATAGACGACCGAAGATAATATGGGATAGCATTTTATAGGCGGGATTAAGGATAGTCATCGCACGTAGATGGGGCATATGACCCCTTGCTTCCACTCCTCCGGCAGCTGTTCCGTTGCCCAGATTCTGACAATCAGCCGGTGCAGACAGGCGGCCAACCTCTCCGAGCATATTTTGATGAGTTCAGCTCCAATACCATCCTTACCAGCGGCTTGTTATTCTTGAGCTGGTTGATGGCATCCTTAACTTCCCTCAATGTGGGGGCAGGTTGGTTTCCTTCATCCGCCGTGCCATGTGGCCATGTAGTCACTTCCTCCGCTGTCGTGACCCTCGGCGCCTGTGTTCTCCGTACCATTCAGATGTTCATCGTAGTGCTGTTTCCACCTTTCAATCACCTCACGTTCGTCCGTCAAGATGCTTCCGTCCTTATCCCTACACATTTCGGCTCGCGGCACGAAGTCTTTTCGGGATGCGTTAAGCTTCTCGTAGTACTTTCGCGTTTCTTGTGAACGATGCATCTGTTCCATTTCTTCACATTCCGCTTCTTCCAGGCGGCGCTTTTTGTCCCGGAATAGGCGGGTTTGCTGCTTTCGTTTTCTTTTGTATCGCTCCACGTTTTGTCGCGTTCCTTGCTGCAGCATTGCAGCCCGCGAAGGATGCAGCTCCTCCAAAACCTGCCTGCATTCTTCGTCGAACCAATCGTTACATGTCCTCCTTTCCACGTACCCGACGATGCTCTCGGCTGCGTTGTTGATGGCTGATTTTATGTTGCTCCAGCAGTCCTCAAAGGGGACTTCGTCAAGCTCGCCCTCTTCCGGCAACGCTACCTCGAGATTCTGCGCGTATGTGGCAGCGACGTTCGGTTGGGCCAGTCGCGCTAGGTTAACCGAGGCGGGCGTCTATACCGTACATTTTTGATGACGGATAGTTTTTGGCGCAGTTTCACCATCACTAGATAGTGATCAGAGTCAATGTTAGCGCCACGATAGGTTCTGACGTCGGTTATATCGGAGAAGTGCCGTCCATCGATCAAAACGTGGTCGATTTGTGATTCCGTCTGCAGTGGTGATCTCCAGGTGTATCGATACGGGAGGCTGTGCTGGAAGTAGGTGCTGCGAATGGCCATGTTCTTGGAGACGGCAAAATCTATCAGTCGTAGGCCGTTCTCGTTCGTCAGCCGGTGGGCGCTGAACTTTCCAATCGTCGGTCTGAACTCCTCCTCCTGGCCAACCTGAGCGTTCAAATCTCCTATGATGATCCTTGTCATCATCAGTGCTTCCGGAGTGAGGGCTATGCACGTTTATGATACTGAAGTTGAAAAACCGGCCTTTGAGTCTCAACTTGCACATTCTTTCGTTGATCGGCCACCACTCGATCACGCGCCTTTGCATATTACCCATCACTATAAAAGCAGTTCCCAGCTCACGTATGTTGCCGCAGCTCTGCTAGATGGTATGATTACTTCTAAACGTTCGCACCATCGAACCTGTCCAGCACACCTCCTGCAGCGCTACGATGTCGAAACCGCGGATCTTCAGTACATCGGAGGGTATGCGTGTGCTTCCGATGAAGTTGAGAGATTTGCAGTTCCACGTACCGAGCTTCCAATCGCTAGTCCATTTTCTACGCTGTGGTCTTTGTCGATTGTTCCGATCCGTATTCTCTCGTTGACGTTCCTGTGCTGATGTGTTTTTACGGCTGGCTTGCAGGGCCTGACACCAACCCCCTAGATTTCCGGAGGACCATTCCCCCTAAATGTTCGGAGGGCCATAGTGCGCAGTTTAGCTTAGAGTCCTTCTCTGGCACTCGGACGATGATCAGCCGCCCCTGACATGGGGAACAGACGCAGTTGTGAGCCGCTCCTAACATGGAGTACAGACGCTCAAGGTTTGCAGAAGCAAGAGCAAAAGCAATCCCCCCCCCCCTTCTCTGTCAGCATACGACCAAAGTTTACACCGGGGGTTGGTTACCCGATCTTCCCCAAGGTTACTCGTACCCCGGCCAGTACCACGAGGAGGTAGGGATAGGAGTTGCTGGGCAAGAGGCTAAGGACCACACAATGGGGTCTAGTCAGTTCTCGATTCCGCATGTTAGTTCAATAACAAAAAATGAAGAAAGCGCTATTTATAAATATGGTTTTAAAATTGAAAACATTATTAACATGCATTTCATAATTGAGAACAAAAATCGAAATTAATTTGCTATTAATTAATGAATTGCAAATTTTGGATTAAATTTATAATAAAATAAATTTAAAATAATCTAGTTGGTCCATCTTAATTGGCACATGTTATATTTCGTTACAAAAAAAGTGCATCAAGCTAACATCTTGAATGTTGCTAATGCTGCATCTTGCAAATCGAAAATTTGTTCCTATACTGACTGCACATCAGGAATGCGAAAAATGCATCGGAAACAGTTTTGGCCAACAAGACTGGCAAAACACCCCTTAGTGGGGCGTCGTCATCGCACAGGTCGTCGTGTGAATGAGTTTGGCCGCTCGCCAACATTCTTGATCGTGACATTCTGTCGACGCATTCCAGTTGTGCTTCCACCGTTTGTACCTTCCTAAATCACCGCGACCGTCTTATGTCTGAACTGATGTAGAGCAGAATGCATGAGTGCAGTATATGTAAAGCGCAGCGTGCAGTTGATGACGACATATGACGGCGACATCGACGACGCCTCATAATTAGCATGATCAAAAGGCGAAAAATGGAAGAAAAATAGATCACACTCCATGCAACTGGTACAGGAGGGGGGCGATTGCTATTTTTGGCCTGCAGTCTCGGATTTCATATTTAACGATGCAACTGTGCGTGGGAGTGACGAACAACGTGCTGTCTTTAGTTTGTTATTCTTTCTTTGGACAACTGGATGGCGTATGTTAAAATCATGCTGGATGGTAACTCAGCGTCATCCTCACCTAATGCTGATTCCGGGTATGTCGTAGAGCTGTAAGATCGATCAACGATCTTGATAACTGTTCAGAATGTTTCTCCTTGTGCATCAATGAAATGAAATTTGTAGAATTCCAAATCCTACTTTCTCGATTTTTTATTTCGTCAATGAAATACTTAATCATTGCCTGGTCAGTTGAAGCCTAATAAACCATGCTAAACTGAACTAGATAACAGTTCACTTCCAGCTGATTACGCGTGACTTCGTCATCTTCCTTTCCTTTGTGACTTACCCTGTGCGCAGCGAAATGACCTAGTTGAGATTTATCGCACCGCGCAAACCAAGAATCTAATTTCAACCGCAACGAAGCCGGAAAGTGAAGGCGTTCTATTATGTAGTTACTCGAGTCTAATCATCGCCATTCTTGCTGCCTGGGGAGGACGTGTAACATTGTTGTAATTATATCACAATCTGTAGCGGGCCCACGTCTATCCAACTGCTGCCATCATAGACGTAGTTTTCAATCAGTCAGTGGGTTTATTTTCGGTTCCCTGCCCATATTGACATCCGAATTTCACCAGATTTCGGGGTAGTGCTGCAGAACCGGCTTCTGTCGCCCCCACAGCATGTGTCCAATAAAGTCGGTAGCTTGCAGTCCAAACTCCAGATGGCGAAAACCACGACAACTGACTTCATTCATGGATTTCGCAGTGCCATAAAAAGATCATTAACTGGCTGACCGTTTGCCGACTGCGCTTCTTTGGATCTTGATTCATTGATCCGGATGGCTGGATCTGTGAAGCGGTTTCTGCTGGAACAAGAATGGCATTCTTTTGAGCGATGATGATTTGCCGTTGTTGGAGGTCCCGCAGATAAGGGCAGAATGTGCATGTCGCTTGATGGGCTACACGTAACCCGATCAGGAAGACGTAATAGATATACAATTAAAAATGTTTTATAATCCAATCTCCCTATGTTCCTTACTATCCTTACCATAAAAATAGCGTTCTGTGAAATTTTCAGGTTTCTAGGTGGTGATTTAAAGGTGACCCAAAGACAATGTAGGTTTATATGGAAATTACAATGGAGACATTTTGAGAAATGTTCCAAACACGTTAGTACTGTAATGTAAGTAGAAACTTATCATCCCATATTGAAAACTCATTCTTCAAACTTTAATGAACGATGTTGCTGAAGAAACATTTTTGTACATGTTTGCAGGGCTATAATCCCATATTAAGCTATATAATAGCAAACATACTCATGAATATCTCTTCTGTTATCCGTCGGATTGAATTTCTCTCTTCAGCAAATTTCTTTATTATAGTTTGAAGAATGAGATCCTACTATGGGATAATAATTTTGTACTTACATGACGGTACTAGTGTGTTTGCAACATATCTAAAAATTTCTTCATAGTAATTTCCATATAAACCTACATGGCCTTTGGGCCACCTTTAAATCACCGCGTAGAAAACTGAAAATTTCACAGAACACTATTTTATGGTTAGGATGATAAGGAACATATGGGAGATTGGATTCTCAAACATTTTTAAATTTTGAACCACCCTAGTGGCCCCTTTTCATATCAGAAAAGTGCTCAGTTGCGTCCTTCAAAATTGTTCATTTAGACCCCCGGAAGTTGCTGAACAAGCTATAAGTTTGTCAACTACCGAAAAACTAAACAATAAATATACTTTGCAATTGGATTAAATGGACAAATTGATGTAAAGTTATGCGAAAAAGTTACACGTCTCCTGGGTGAGAATCGAACTCACGACTCCTTGATCTCTAGTTAGGGCGCTTTACCCCTACGCCACGAGAGGACTCTCACAGCAAACAAAAACAAAAGCAAAAAACAAAACTTTTAGTAGATGGTGAGTGACATCATACAGGTTCACAATACTGTGAGCCGGTACGAAACGCGTCATACTGTGAAAAGCAGAACCGAAAAAAAACTGCAACAAACACCATGTCTTAAGAGTTTAGGACCTAAACCCTTCAACCAGGAATATAACTACAGTTACTACTGAATTAAATTAATAACCTGAAGTGCCATCTTTCCGTGCTGCATTTTTTCATATTTTTGTTTGAATGGACCAATGCACGAGTTCATTTGCTGACATTTTAGCGATGCCGTGTTATTTACGTGACCATGGAAACGAGTGAATTTGTGCATGGACCAATGGACCAATGCACGAGTTCACTAATTTGACGTTTGAGCGGTGCCGAATTCACGCGTTGCCATGGTCACATAAATAACACGGCACCGCTAAAACGTCAACGAGTGAACCCGTGCACCGGTCCATGGACCAGTGCATGAGTTCACCGTTGACGTTTGAGCGGTTCCGTGTTATTTCTCAGTGAACTAATTCACTAATTTGACGTTTGAGCGGTGCCGAATTCACTCGTTGCCATGGTCACGTAAATAACACGGCACCTTTCAAACGTCAAATAGTGAACTCGTGCATCGGTCTATTGGTCCATAACAGCATAAAACAACCTAGGTAACAGAAGGGTTGCTAGCGAAGCCCCAGAAACACTCGATAACAAACTGTATGACGTCACACATGCACGAGTCCACTAATATGTCGTTTGAACGGTGCCAAATTCACTTGTTTCCATGGTCTACAAGGCACCGCTCAAACGTCAAATAGTGAATTTCTGCATTCGTCCATAGTCAAGCTGCAAAGGGCTCCTGTGTGATGCACAAATAGATTCAAACAGTTGTGTGTTACACATAAGCATTTCCTCACATCTATTGAAGCACATTGATCTTCAGTCGCCCATTGACCAATGAGAATATATACCGAGGTGAGGAAGACGACATTTAGTGTAAGTGATATCCGTGTACGGTGCAAAATGTAACACAACTACAAGCAAGCAGGCTCCCATAAGAATCCGTGTAAAATAGTGACGCATTAAATTTATGTTTACGTTTTTTTCTTGTTACATAGCCTTTGCTTCTTCTTCCACACCTTAGTAGCCCATTGACTCCCATAGCAAAAATAACAGACATAATACGAATGGAATTTCTATCCACCATGCTTTAAACGGGTGCAGGTCGTTAGGCCGAAAAATACATTTGATCATTTACTACTATTTCATATGGCTAACACATTCATCAGTGTTTTTTCCTTCCCTTAATCAAAGGCTGTTCTTTCTAGTTATATTTCACAACGGATATTGTGGGCTTCTTGGTAATGGTTCTTCTTCTTTCTGGCGTTACGTCCCCACTGGGACAAAGCCTGCTTCTCAGATTAGTGTTCTTATGACCCAGAGGAGCGTCCACGTTAGAATTCATGGGTAGGACAAACATTGTCAAATATTGTGTGCACATTGAAGCTTAGAAAAATTTTAACCCTATGGAATCCTAGACTGTAAATTTCGGGGGTGACCCATTTCGCATAAAGACGTTTCGCATAAGGACGATTCGCATAAGGACGTTTGGCATAATGGACGTTTCGCATAAAGCAGTTTCATGTAAGAACAGGTAGCATTTTAAAGAAGGCATATAATTCTCTTTATGCCAAACGTCCATTATGCGAAACGTCCACCCTTAATATTATGCGAAACGTCCTTATGCAAAACGTCTTTATGCGAAACGTCCCACCCCCGTAAATTTCAAGTTACTATATTTGAAGGGCTCAAACGCCAAAAGATGTAAGTGACATTTTGGTCGGTTTTGAGTCGAGGAAATTCTTCTATTTCCAAGCATTCTAACGATATCTTCAGGTGACTTTTCTTAAGAATTTAACCTGGAATCACCTTAAAAGAACCACAGGAATGGAATTTCTACAAAGACTCATCACAATTCTTCCAAAAATTCTTTGTGAAAGTTTTCAACAAAGTCCCAATTTCTTTAACATCAAATGATTCAACCATTTTTCTAGGGATTTCCTTTGAGAATACTTTGAGATTTTCTCCAGGAAAATGTCAATAAAATTTTTCTGAACAATAAATCCGTAAGGCACTTCTAAAGAAAGTCCTGAAGTTACCTCATATAAAATTAGTTGAAGTTTTAAAGTCACTCTCAATGAACAATGATCTCTGAAATAATGGCTAGGCTTTCGAGAAAATTTCAGTAGATTTCCTAAATAATTTGCTAAGATAATCCAAAAACAAAATCAATTGAATCTATTTCAATTTCTATAGAAGTTCGTGTAGGAATAATTGAAGGAATTATTGGGAAAATTGTTGTAGTATTACCTGGTGTGAAACTTAATAAACTTTCGAAAATTGCATGGGGTTTTTTTGGAAAACTTTCCAAAAAATGTTTGGAAAACTGCAGAAGTAATACTTGGATGAAATGCTGGAGAAATCACTAGAAAAAAAAAATTTTTTCGAAGGGCCCCTTGAAGAATTTTGGATTTCAGAGATAAATCGTAGATGAATTCTTGAAGGAACCACATGAAGAGGCCAAGGTATTCTTGCAGGGTTTCTTAAAAAACCCTTCAGCTTTTTTCAAAAATTTTGAAATAAACCTTTGAGGATTTCCTCAGGAGAAATTCTGTAAAAATCTTAGGAAGATCTCCTAGAGAAACAACTGGAGAATTCAGTTGAAGGATTAGTGAAAAAATATCTGGTGGAAGTTCTAGGATAGTTTTGGAAATGAAAATCAAGAAAATACCTCTGGAAATTACTAGAGGTAGTAGCTTCGGGGTTCTCAAGTAATCCTGGAACAATTCTGAACAATTTCTACTAAGTATCCTTTGAAATACCTTAGAAATAATTTCTGAAGCTATTCCTAGGGGAATCAGAGACGAAATTCTTGAAGAGCCTGTTGGACCCGTTATAATATCTGAAAGTTTCTCTGCAGGGTGTGCAATTTTACAACAGGATTCAGTGCAAGCAGTGTTAGGAAAAAAGACTTTACAGATCATTTATTTAAATGGAGACTTAAGAGGCCTCCCATTAAAATTGAGACTATTTAAACAAATTAGACAAAAGTAGACCAAACTGCTTGTCTTTATAACCAGTTAGGTTGTTCTAATTTCCTAGATAACAAATTAATGAACAGCAAAAAAAAAACTGTTAATTTAAGTAGTTTTTTTTTTGGGTAATAGCAAAAGTTCTCATAAGAAACTGAAGATTCTTGAAAAATGTCTCATCACGAAAAAAAACTCCATCAAATATTTCACTGTAATATCTTCATCAATCCAGCAAAATAAAACAAAAAAAAAACATTTCGGAAATCGTCATCTTTAAATATGTTTATGAATGATGCCACAAATATCAGGGGGAGTTTGATGAATTAATTTTTCAGGAACTAACTGTGAGAGTTCTATAGGAATTGCCTTCAAAATCGTCAAGAAATTCAGCAATACTTAGATAGATTATACCAAGTCAAGAGTTATCTCACTTTCAGAAATCGCTAGCACATTTGTGCTGTGTATAATGTGATGGGACTGGTTTTAGATTACTACATTACTTCATCTAAAAATTCTTCAAGAATCTTCTTATAATTCATTATGCAAGTTCCAGAAACTTCTCATGAATTACTTCCAGGAATACTCATGGCAATTTATCTCAGAACATTTACCGGGTTGGCTGTAGATGTTTTAAGAAAAATATCCATTGAAAAAAAAACAATAAAAAAAATAAACAAAACTAGCATAAAAGAATGTTCAATTTGTTTTTCCAATGGTTTAAGTAGCTTCTTGTAACAATTCTTACAATGAGTTTCCCAGGATTTACAATATAGATTTTCTCAATCGTTCTTCACACGAGCTAGTATGTTTATTAAACAGATGATACATAGTTTAATTTATTGTTCAAGCTTTCTGCTGATCTGTTTTTCTTTTTTTGTTGCTAAATCATGGGTAGGACAACCCTTTGACTGTCCTACCCAGGTGTTTTTGTGCGTAGTACATGTCCTACCTGTCCTACCCACTTCCCGCGCCACTGTTATGACCACTTCCACAGTTATTAACTGAGAGCTTTCTTTGCCGATTGACCATTTTTGCATGTGTATATCGTGTGGCAGGTACGAAGATACTCTATGCCCTGGGAATCGAGAAAATTTCCATTACGAAAAGATCCTCGACCAGCGGGATTCAAACCCACGACCCTCAGCATGATCATGCTGAATAGCTGCGCGTTTATCGCTACGGCTATCTGGGCCCCTTGGTAATGGTTATTATCCTAATTGAAAACTAACAATTCATTTGACCTCAAAATTCATTAAACGGCTTCTAGGCAACGCAAATTATCCTGACCTATCCCTTGTAGTTATCTATTCGACCTTACAGTTCATTAGAACTATCGGTCATCTTCAGCCTAATTACCCTCTCGGCCTAACGACCCTTTTGGCCTAACGGCATTCGACCTAACGGGATAGAACCGCTTAAAGTAAAAGTAATGAGAACCATGAACAAGTTTTTAAATTTACTATTCCAACCTAGATTGAGCTGTGATGAACGCTTTGTATTTGCGTTTTGTTCCCTCTCGATCCAACCGCATCGATAGCCGTGCGGTAAGCGTTCGCGCTTGACAATCACCAGATCCTCGGTTCGATTCTGGCATGCTGCAAGTTTTTAACCATTATATAGTAATTTTTACTGTCAAAATGGTGCCATGGTAAAATTGAAAACACAAACTGTTTGAAACAAATGCGAAATCGAGTGGCGCGCCATGGCGTTGTGTATTCAATTTAACCCTCCGATATAGTATTTTCGACCGCAATGCTGTTCTCAGTGTAGGATTAATATCTCACAACCAGAGCCGCGCGCATCGTTTTTCTTCGTATCTCACTAGTGCCATCTACAAGCCAACATTAACATAATCGCATTTCGCGCAACATGGCCACCAGATGATGATTTGTGAAGCGGGCGATGGATTTAATTGTCGTAAGTGTAACGTCTGTTTTTCTGTGCCCATTCCACATCATCGTACTGCTAAATATGATGGTAAATTTTTCGTGAGAGGTGTCGCTCTCTGGAATTCCCGACCCAATTATGTAACCGCGATTCAACCTAGTGGATTAGCAAACCTTAGACGGAGAATTTTTGAGCACTTCGAATAAAATACCAGTAATTTCATTATTTGTTAATCTAAATCTGAATTATTCAGTAAACTAAACGTCATATTCAACATTTACCTAGAATGTACATTATGAGATATGTATCTTTATCTTTTGAAAAAATAATAATAGTAATAACAATAATATCCAGGCACGTAGAGTGTTAATAGTAATTGAATTCGAGTGACACAGTCCAAAAAACAGTGTTTTACACAATCCTGGATAACTCTTGAAGCGGCAGCTACATGATGGTGGATCGTGCTACTTTTCCCCGAATGTCGTTTCCCTGAATACCATTTCCCCGAACGCCAGTTCCCCGAATAACCCTTTTCCCCGATGCCATTTCTCCGAACGACCCGTTTCCCCGAAAAGTGATGCAGTTAAAAAATAAAAGAATAGTCTCAGTGACAGCATGGTGTACTAGAAAGAACGATGAGCAATCAAAAGTAGGTGATTTATGGTCAGTTTCGACTAAACACATATTGCCGAGGATGACGAGGTCAGTGCAACTCTAAAGAACTGCCAATTAAACAAAGAAGGGTGCATATCAGATGACGAGTTCGATTACCACGATCAAATTTATGAAATTACCACATTTTTGAGTACCGTAATCCGGGGTAACATTGATCATTTTTTTGAATATTTCTCAAATATTTCGTTTGAAAATGCAAATGTTGCATATTTTATATTTTTAAAACAAATACTGCCACCCATAGCTCGTGACTATATACTGTATTTTGTTTTTCGAAAGATTTGAGCATGTTTAAAAAAATGTTTCAAGCGATTTTTTGATTTTGCTGATATGCGGTAACATTGATCACCTATGTAAACAATGTTCGGTAATATTGAAAATGTCGTTACTTACTAAAATCATGGCCCCGAAGCCGAATATGAAGGCCAAACGCTTACAAGCCATTAACTTTTTAAGTTTATTTTAAAATTAAAAACACCTCGAATCACGGAATACGCCTAAAGGTAGGCAATTCCCTAAGTAAATTCTATATTCTTAATAGTAATTCGTTAATGTTGCCTAATTGAGCATACTTAAGAAAGTTTTGACAACGGAATCGTTTTTGGCGATCCCATTTTTAGTAAGAACCGCATTTTCCTCTCTCATATCGTTTGCAGAACTTATGTGAGACATGAATGTTCGGTAGTGTCATCCTTACCCATTGAAATAATTGTTTCGAAAAGTTGACAACTTTATGCATAAAGTAAACGCAATTTACGCAAAAATATTCAATTCCATTAGCTTATTAATATATGAAAGAAAAGCACCATTCATGATTTGGAAATGTTCCATCAATAAATGGCGATACGAACTTTTTAAAAATTGGGTCATTCCGATCAATGTTACCCCGCTGATCAATGATACCCCGAATTACGGTACACTTTTCGGGGAACGGGCATTCGGGAAACTATCGTTACTACTATTCCAAAATATTTTGTCGAGAACACTAAACCTCTAGGATGCATATCCAGGGGAATTTGCCGTCGAAAACAGCGATCTGCCCCAGTGTGCCACGTATCAACTCTAAGTTTTCCAACACGCACTTAGGTATGAATTTTGCAATAGTTTTTTATCAATAAAGCAGCAACGAATCATTTTGGATATGTTCATAAAGCAGAAAAACACTGAGTACAGCAGGGATTCACTGGTTGGAACACAACTGCCTTCCATCTAGCGAATCCGACCCGTTAGCTGGAACGACTGACAGCTTGTGAAAATGTTCCAGACTAACGCATCAGGAGCGCAAATCGTCACGAAAAGCATATATACATGCACATTTGTTCTATATATGGAGACTTCAGTGCGACGTCAAAGTCAGTTTGACATCTTCGCATGACATTCGAGTGCTTTTTAGTTGGATTTTTTTTTTTTCAACCAGCGAAAATCCAACCATCAAGTCATTCCATGTAGCGGACCCCTTAAGAGCGAATGGTTTAAAATTTACTTTGAGCCAACCAAAATATAGTTAAACTGTGACAGTTGTAAATTCAATAAAAAATGGTTTACAACTATGATGTAGAATTATTCCTAACAATACATTTATTTAGTTAACATCTAAACAGATAACACTGAATCAACAATTTCACGCCACAAAACTCGGTTCGTGGCCGCATCTCTCCATCCTCGGTTCTGCCCCACGCTCGCCAAATCGATACGCACTTGATCCGCCCACCTAGCTCGCTGCGCTCCACGCCTTCTTGTACCAATCGGATCCGAAGCGAACACCATATTTGCAGGGTTTCTGTCCGGCATTCTTGCAACATGTCCTGCCCATCGTATCCTTCCAGCTTTGGCCATCTTCTGGATACTGGGTTCGCCGTAGAGTTGGGTTCATCCTTCGCCGCCGCACACCGTTTTCCTGCACACCGCCAAAAATCGTCCTAAGCACCCGACGTTCGAAGACTCCAAGTGCTTGCAAGTCCTCCTCGAGCATCGTCCACTTTTCATGCCCTAGAGGACTACCGGCCTTATGAGCGTTTTGTACATGGTACATTTGGTGCGGGCGTGAATCTTTTTTGACCGCAGCTTCTTCTGGAGGCCATAGTAGGCCCGACTTCCGCTGATGATGCGCCTCCGTATTTCACGGCTAACGTTATTGTCAGCCGTCAGCAAGGATCCAAGGTAGACGAACTCGTCGACCACCTCGAAAGTATCCCCGTCTATCGTGACATTGCTACCTAGGCGAGCCCTGTCGTGCTCGGCCCCACCAGCTAGCATGTACTTTGTCTTGGATGCATTCACCACCAGTCCAACTTTCGCTGCCTCGTGTTTCAGGTGGGTGTACAGGTCTGCCACCTTTTCAAATGTTTGGCCGACAATGTCCATATCATCCGCGAAGCAAACAAATTGACTGGATATCGTAAAAATCGTACCACTGCTGTTGAGCCCGGCTCTCCGCATAACACCTTCTAGCGCAATATTGAACAACAGGCACGAAAGTCCATCAGCTTGTCGTAGTCCCCGGCGGGATCCAAACGAACTGGAGTGTTCGCCTGAAACCTTCACACAATTTTGCCATCGTTGCTCTTATCCGTCTCGTGAGCTTCCCGGGGAAGCTGTTCTCGTCCATGATTTTCCATAGCTCTACGCGGTCGATACTATCATATGCCACCTTAAAATCGATGAAAAGGTGATGCGTTTGGACCTGGTATTTACGACATTTTTTGAGGATTTGCCGTACAGTAAAGACCTGGTCCTTTGTCGATCGGCCGTCAACGAAGCCGGCTTGATAACTTCCCACGAACTCGCTTACTATAGGTGATAGACGACGGAAGATGATCTGGAATAATACTTTGTAGGCCGCATTTAGAATGGTGATCGCTCGAAAGTTCTCACAATATATTTCTAACAATGTAATGCCAAATCATCAATACTTAAACTTACAGTGAAACCTCCATGAGTTAACGTTCCATTACTCGATATCGACTCATGGAACCATACTTAAAACAAAATTCGAATGCGAAAATGGCAACTTTGGCAAAGAAAGCTCTCTCGTTGTATAGCTCATGAGAATGTAGTGCTCATAAGAACACTAAGCTAAGAAGCAGTCTCTGTCCCAGTGAGAACGTTAATGCCAAGAAGAAGAATGTTAAATAATATTAAAAACCCTAAATTTTCGGATGGTGTAGGTTTTGGTGATGCCTTTTTTGTTATACAGTTTTGTCATACATATACACGCCGTGGACCTACATGCTTGTTTTTTTTTCACGAGCTTCGTTTTTAATTTAACCTTTGCGGTACTAACATAGTTTTTGGCATACAATTTTATATATTTGATCAGCTCTAATTTTATCAAATTTCAAACGATTTCAATTCTTTTAGTTTCATTCAATCGAAAATCTCTTCTAGTTTCGATGGCCAGAATATGGTTCGCCACCGTACAGTACCGTAGTTATTCCGGATTTCGTTGGGATAATAGATTTTTTGGATTGGGATTTTGTAATTTTGATTGTTCCATTATGTACACAATTAGTGGGGAAGTGGCGGCTTATCGATCTGGAGCAAACCCTAGTATGTGACCCATCAAATTTCATGAATTTTCAGATTCAGCTAACAAAATGCCATGTTGCTTACTTATATTCGAAGCGCGATTTACCGCTAAAATATATAAGGCATTCTGTCAATAAACCCTTTTGATAATAATACATATTTCTGATTGTTACAATTTAGATATTCCTTTCTGATCGGGAAAGGGAGACTTGGTTTTTGTTAGGGAAATGTATCTGCAAGCATTTCTCTTTCCCATACAGCAAATGCCAACGTAAAGTTGTTTGTTGTTACATAATTCATCAAAAGAAGGATCGGTCATTCCACTCCATCAGCCAGCCACAGTGGCGAGACCGCCAGTTAATTAATTTCTTTCGCATTCTCGCCGGATGGGTGTTTCATTTGCAAATGGCCAATTCCATAATCCGCAGTGTTCTGCTTTCCATCCATCTAGTAAGTGGTCAAAGATTAATTTTATGATTGTCTCGGTCTATGCCAGCAGAAATATCTCAATCATTTTCGCATAGATACTCTCTCCCTCGTTGATTTCCGGCTTCGATCATTCGCAACCGCCAACTAGGAAGTGCGGCCTTTGTTTCATTGCATACCGCTTATCAACTGGTAATAGGCGTTAATGTGGGGCGCAATCATTGGACGGAGAGACACGTGTACGCACGATTTCCGGTTGGAAATATGTGACGAACTATGCTGCTAGATGATAACGGTTGTGCTAAATATTATGAATTTTAGGATCCTGAAAATCAATTTATATGTTTAACACCTCTACCGACAGCTTAATTTGTTACCACAGAAAAATATTCAAGTCGTGATAACTTCATAGTTTCTCGATATTCAATATCAATATTAAATAAATATATTGAATTGAAAATTTTTGGCACCATTTTTTCAGAAATACTCATAAAAAACACGTCTTTATTCTTAGTAATCTGGTTTTGAAGATCTTGCGATGACGTTCACTTTGTCGACAAAAACGCAACAGGGATTTTACTTTTAACACTATGGGGTTGTTCCAATAGGCCTTTTCATGTAACAGGTCCGTCTATGTATTTGTTTACATCGGTGGAGGACTGGTGCAAACATGAGACTGTCATTTTCATGGAAGAACTGTCAAAGAGCTTCCCGATCAGCTGATTAGAAGTGTCTTGTGGATAGGCCTATCTGACAAGGTACACGGAAAACAAAATTTACCCTAAATTTGAGCTTGAAGCTTATTTTAAATTCCAATTTCTGCTGTAAATTTGTGGTCGATTGGCAACCTAGTATCGAAAGATTACATAAATCCCCCATCAAGTCACAACAGCTGAAATTCCAACATATCTAAGCGTCATGTTTTCAGTTACGTTGCATTATTTAGGTCCACGGTTTCCGAACGGGATTGTATCACGAACGACGCCAGTTCCGTTCTCAATGGCAATCGTCTCGGTAGATCATGCTCCCGGGAATTGTTTATCCTAACGGGGCGTGGAACTAAAAATAAATCAAACATCCATTCAGCAGCAGTTACTGACATACGCGGGTCGAATGTTTAATTGAGAAGAAATGCGAACCGATTCGTTCAATTCGATATGGTTTTTCGACGATTTTGAGGCGATCATCGACATTCACGTTAGGGTGTCTCACAATTACACTTTTGTTCAAAAACAATGGGGGTTCAACCTTCAATTGGTAGGTGAGGGTGTTTCAAACATATTTTTTGTTTAGGTGGAACTCTAAATGACGTTCAGGGCTTGCCATGTTGAGATTTCTTTTAAAAGTGTGATTTTTGCTATTAATATCAACAAAATATTTATTTTTCTGTAGAATTTTGTGATTGAAAAAAATTGGCGGCAACTTGATTTTAAATAGTAGAATGAGTTGTTTGATCTGCTGGTGACGAATTTGAAAGTGATTAGCAGCTGCCCTTTCAACGATGGATTATCAATTGGTGAACTCTTCTTCTTCTTGGCTTTAACGTCCCCACTGGGACAGAGCCTGCTTCTCAGCTTAGTGTTCCTATGAGCACTTCCACAGTTATTAACTGAGAGCTTTCTATGCCAAAGTTGCCATTTTCGCATTCGTATATCGTGTGGCAGGTACGATTATACTCTATGCCCAGGGAAGTCAAGGAAATTTCCATTACGAAAAGATCCTGGACCGACCGGGAATTGAACCCAGACACCTTCAGCATGGCTTTGCTTTATAGCCGCGGACTCTAACCACTCGGCTAAGGAAGGCCCCCAATTGGTGAGCTCGTTCCATGCTTCTATTTCAAAAGAGTTTATAAATAAACACAGATCTCTTCTGTGACAACGGTTTAAATGGAGATGCAGAAGTGTATTCGGTCTCTAATAATAATGGATATCACAAACATTCCTTTCTTTACCTAACGACCGTAACATGAAATATTGAAGAAATACAATAAAAAGAGATATGAAAATCATGTTTTTTCCTTCATCTTGTTATCACATTTTTCCTCGGTACTAGACGAAACAATAAAGGAATGATATTTTTGATAAGGTTTCATATCCATTTTTTGTATTCTAAGAAACTGCCGCCAACTCCGGATAAAATGTGGCGAGAAACGTGTTATGAACCCTTTTTATATGGAATTCTCGATAAATTAAAGTAAACTTATTAGACCAAATTGACTCTTTTATTGAGCTTCATTGAATTCTGAGATTATTATGGCTTCCATAGGTTTGAAACTTAGAGGGAAAAGTGAAGATTTTTGAAAAAAAAACTGTGTCTCCAACCGCTGTGCTAATCGACACTGGTCCTTCGAGTCGGATAGCGTGAACTCTGCTAGTCCGCCAGTCAGGAATCTTTGCTAAATCCCCCTGATCTACGCCCACTACGTGACGCAGAAGTTAGCTGTCCAGAATTTTCCATACAAGGCATTCAAATTGCTTAACCAAGGTACCGTAATCCGGGGTAACATTGATCGGAATGACCCATCTCGTAAAAAGTTCGTATCGCTATTTATTGATGGATCCTTTTCAAATCATGAATGGTTCTTCTCTTTCTTATATTCATAAGCTAATGAAAGTGAAGATTTTTGCATAAATTGCGTTTACCTTATGCGTAAATTTATCAACTTTTCGGAACAATTATTTCAAAGGGTAAGGATGACACTACCGAACATTCATGTCTCACATAAGTTCTGCAAACGATATGAGCAAGGAGAATGCGGTTCTTACTAAAAATGGGATCGCCGAAAACGATTCCGTTGTCAAAACTTTCATAAGTATGCTCAATTAGGCAACATTAACGAATTACTGTTAAGAATATAGAATTCCCTTAGGAAATTGCCTACCTTTAGGCGTATTCCGTAGTTCGAGGTGTTTTTGATTTTGAAATAACTTAAAAATTTAATTGACTTGTAAGCGTTTGGCCTTCATATTCGGCTTCGGGGCCATGATTTAAATAAGTAACGAAATTTTCAATATTACCGAACATTGTTTACATAGGTGATCAATGTTACCCCATATCAGCTATATCAAAAAATCGCTTAAAACATTTTTTTTAAATATGCTTAAATCTTTCAAAAAACATAATACAGTATAAAGTCACAAGGTATGGATGGCAGTACTTGTTTTAAAAATATAAAATTTGCAACATTTGCATTTTCAAACGAAATATTTGAGAAATATTCAAAAAATTGATCAATGTTACCCCGGATTACGGTAATTATAATTCCAACGCCCTTACCCCTTCTCGT
This sequence comes from Aedes aegypti, assembly GCF_002204515.2. Classification (NCBI taxonomy): domain Eukaryota; kingdom Metazoa; phylum Arthropoda; class Insecta; order Diptera; family Culicidae; genus Aedes; species Aedes aegypti. The sequence goes on from NC_035108.1 coordinate 352,034,491, forward strand.
TTGAGCTGCGCGCTCTTTCGCCTTCCAGATCACTTCGCGTCCTCGTCCTTTCCATTCCGCCACGATGTCCACGGAACGCCGCATCAAGTGCCTCAAGAACCGCTTGAAGGGCCTGCTAACGTCGTTCAACCTCGTCAAAACCTTCGTGAGCGAATACAATAAATAACGAGAAGCTCTACAAGTCCCAGTGCGTCTGGAGCATGTGATCAACCTCTGGAAGGACGTTAGTGCAACTCAAGAAGAACTCCAAACGCTGGATGAGGAAGGCTTGAAGCAGTATTAGAAAATTCAAACGGACTTCCAGAATGAGTTAGAGGCCAATAAGCCCACTACTGCCAACGCTACCCCTGCTTTTCAGTACGCCGCCCCAGTCTCTCCAACGTCTTCGGTTCGACTATCCGATGTGGAGTTGCCTGTCTTCTCTGGTCAGCTCGACAACTGGCTAAACTTCGGCGATCTGATCGTCTCTGTCGTCCACTCGTCGTACGAACTCTCAAGCATACCAGAACTTTATTACCTGCGGTCTTTCTTATCCGGGGATGCCCTCAAGTTGATCCAAACCATTGCCATTAGCGCCGCAAACTACCTTGGCTTGGAACTTCCTGGTAGACAACTAAGTTGTCGAATGCTTTTTCAACTTCGCAAGCAACGCCATGGCGGAGGATTTGGCGAGGGACTTGTTCCGCCTGAGGACGTTGGTGCATGGTTGAACGACCGCGTCGAAAGCCAAACTGTTATTTTGATCCTGATGGGGATTCCTGATGGGGATAAATTATGCTGACTTCCACGACGATAGGCACTGATTGAGATGTTGATAGAACTGGAGACTCAATTGCTTGAACTACAAACTCAGGATGTTGTCGAAACCTGGGGCCTGCATGTTCAGAGACAGCAGTTTCGTTTGGTGGGCTAGGAATGTCTAGCCCTAGATTGTGGGAGCTGACGAACTGCCAACCTATCTCAGCAGCCTTCTCCGCAGGGGTTATCAAGCGATCCTTAGAGTCGGTGTTGTCTAGTGGGATCAACGGTGGAACTGGGTTTTGTTTTAAGAATTTTGGTCATCTTCCAGAATGGCCTAGCACAATCTGGCCTTGACAATTTTGGATATGCGATTAACTTTGCTTTTTAACGCAGGCAGACCAGTGCGTTGGTACTGCCTGCGTTTGGTGTTCCGTAAACGAATGAGATCTTTGGTAACACGATCGATAAAAAGGATGTTGCTCACCTGACCAGATGCTGCTCTCGGGCCACGGAGATGGCCTCTTCGACGCTTTGCAGCTGCCGGTCGATATCTTCAGCGGACGTCAGAGGAGCCTCGTACCGGATGTTGGCGTCGACGCACCGCTGGAATCGACTCCAGTCGACACGGTGGTAGTTGCGCTGGGTGACCCAATGGTCAAGCCGCACAAGCCGGAAGTCGGGGATCAAGACGTTAACTTCCGGCTTGAGGTGCGTCTCCGTGATTATGACTATGTCGATGCCTTCCTGGTCCAGGAAGATGGACAGCTCTCGGGTTTTGCTCCTAATGGAGCAAGCGTTCCAATTTGCGATCCTGGTGATGGCCTTACGGGCCATATTTTGCAAGGAAAGCAAAAACCACCGAGTTGACGGCGTTGATCAATCCCGACTTGGAACAGCATGCACGTAGCCGTTGGAACAAGTCCCTGGTGTACTCCAACATTTGCTCCGGTGTGTACAGGGAGCCGTCGTCGGAGGAAGGAGTGCCGGGGACACTGGGTCCAGGATTCCCCCACCCAGAAGGGGGCGCATTCTGCACTGGTGGAGCAGCGGCGGCGGCCTCAAGGCGATGCTGAACGGAGGGAGCCGGCTGGTGGGATGCCTGCCGTTGGGTTGGTGGAAGCGGTGGCAGATTGGGCACTTGGTAGCGGGACGTTGGAAAGTGCCCCTCAGTCAGCGGTGGGGGTGGCTGGCGCTGGTGTTGCCGTCCCGCTTTTTGGCGGATGCTTGCTGGCGGATTGCCAGGAATTCCGCTCGTTTTGGGCAATTGCAAGCTGCTGCCCTCGTGGTTGAAACCGCAGTTGGCACACTTCGGTTCGATGCCCTCCATCGTGGCGTGCGCACCGTCACATTTGCCACAGCGGAGCTTCATGTGTCAGTTTCTCGTCCCGTGACCAAACGCAGTTGCCACACTGCGCCACGTCTCGTTTTTTTGGGCGGTAACGCTCCCATTCAACGACGAAATTGAAGAGCGCTCTCACCCTTGTCAGGCCCGCCATGATGATGGACTCCTTTTCCAGGTCGGCCAGGTAGAGCTGGTCCCGATGCCTTCCTCTTTGCGCTCGCCGGATGGGGAACACATCCGTCGGCTTCAGTCCAGCCGCCTTCATCTCGTCGACGATGGCCTCCGAGGTGTACTTCGGCAGCCCTCGGACGAGAACCTTCAACGGCTTGCTACCGGGGGATCGTGTGTGTAAAATTCCACGCCCTTTGCCTTCAGTAGCTTGCCGGCCTTGTCGTATTCGGCGCCAGAAGCGCACATGATCTTAGTGCCGGTGTGGCACAGACTATACTAAACGAGTCTAGAATAAAAACTACCGAAAAGCTAAACATTACATATACTTTGCAATGGATCATTGAAATAACCAAAACGGCCGCTATGGAAAGCATAGATAGCGCCACCGTAGCCTTGTGCGTTTGACAGAACAGCAATTCTGTCACAATGTTAAATCCCATATATAGTGGCGCCTTTGTTTTGATGCGGTGAGCACTTGCAAAAACTACCTTCAATGATCCATTGGATTAGTCTAGAATGTTTTTTCTCTCCTGTGGTGGGATACGTTGCTTAACGCGCCAACCACCAGCACGCTGTTGCGGCGACGATGATGATGATGACGATGATCGCTCCGACTCGGCGAGGATATTCTGGAACCTTCTCTGTCGCAACACGCATCGCCGGTCGGTTGACTGATAAAGGATGGTCGATGCACACATACACACCTTCACACTTGCACATAGTTTAGACATTGCGAATACATACACAAGACGGGTGGAAAATGAGCGTTGGGATACAGGGTTGAATTCACAGACCCGGTTTATTTTCGCAGCTATAGTTGCGAACAGGCATGACTGCTTATTTTCATAAGCTAATGAAAACTTTCGCGGAGTTTCGCAGGTACAGCAGATCTTCGCTGACATTAGCGATTTATTGTAGACTTTAACCGACTTCAGTCTACTTTCACGGATCAAGAACATGCGTATGATTTAGTACAATATTCCGTTTTCTCATATGAAGGGTCAATGATGTATGTCATAACTAAAAACTATTACTGGTTACGATTGATGATAAGGCCTGTAATACATGGAGTCCTTGAACAACCAAGAACATCAGTACAATATGGAGTAATTGAAAGCTAACCTTAAATAACTTATTACGGTCGTAGATCCCAAGGCCTGTATTCAATGGAATCCTTGACTGACCAAAAACATCCGTACAAACCAATAAAATTTTTCTATGACATACACTAATGATTATGCCATATTAAAAAAAAACTATCGATAGACTATTGGTTGCGCTTGTAGATCCTTAGGCTCATATTCGATGAACTCCTTGGAGGACCTAGGACATCGCTACAAATTATAACAATACTAATTTTACTGCTTTGAATCGATAAGGGCATGTGCCATAACAGGAAAAAAAAAACATCAAAGGATCGCTAAATACGCCAGTACATTGCAGGTATATATTCCAGGAGATTTTTGGATGAACCAGAACACTTGTTGTAGTTACCAAAACTCGGAAATGGCAATACAAACGATTCTTCTAAATAAAACAATCTTCTAGGGTCCAGTATTGTGAGATATTCTTCAACATTATTATTTATTAATTTGGTTTTACATCGATAAGCTTGATATAACCTCGCCAACAATATTTCGCCAGTTCACTTGGTTCATGGACCATCCTGGACCGCGACCCACGCTCTCTAGGTCCTGGTGTACCTGGTCAATCCACCTAGCTTCTTGTTCACGTCTTCGTTTTCTTGGATTCGTAACGAACACCATCTTTACAGGGCTGTTGTCCGACATTCTTGCAACATGCCCTGCCCAGCGTATCCTTCCAGCTTCAGCTACCTTCAAGATACTGGGTTCGCCGTTCTCCTGTACGCCACCGACGATCGTCCTTAGCACTCGGCGTTGGAAAACCTTAAGAGCTTGCAAGTCCTACTCGAGCATAGTCCACGTCTCATGCCCGTAGAGGACTACCGGTCGTACGAGCTCTACACGGTCAATACTGGTTCTCACGGCATTTCTGGAGAATTTGCCGCACGGAAAAGTTTTGGTCCGTTGTCGAGCAGCCGTCGATGAAACCTGCTTGATACCTTCCCACGAACTCGTTTGCTATATGTAATAGAAGACGGAAGGGAATCTGGGATAGCACATTGTAGGCTGCGTTTAGGATAGTAGTTGCACAATAATTGCGATGCAGACAAGCGGCCAACCTGTCCAGTCCCATCTTTATGAGTTCAGCTCCGATACCATCCTTACCAGCGGCCTAGTTGTTTTTGAGCTATTCAATGGTATCCTCAACTTCCGCATTATTCTGTGCCTGTGTTCTCTGCGCCATTAAGTTGTTCATAGTAGTGCTGCTTCCACCTTTCGATCACCTTGCGTCCGTCCGTCAAGATGCTCCCATCCTTATCCCGACACATTTCAGCTCGCGGCACGTTCTGCCGCGTACCATGCCACAGCATTGCAGCACGCTATGCATTCTTCTCCCCCAAAACCAAATTCTTCTACATAGAAATGATAAATGTATCTCCATTAACTCTTGTAGAATCATATGCCAACACCGCAAAAAGTTTTTAGATGGCCCTAACTTGCACTCATTCTAGCCTGATCAAGAACCCAATATATCAATAATATGTTAATGATACCAAAAGAGCATAATTTCTCTAAATAAAAGAAATAATTTCTTACAAGTAAAGGGCGAACACGAAATTATTGCGACACCAAAAATGTCATGCCAATATTCTTATAATGTTTAGAATCAAACCAAAATTTTAGGGAAGTTTTATACACATATTTACTTCAAAAATCAAAAGAAAAGCTAATCGATGGAGCCTTGAGTGTAAAATTGAAGGCATTTTCGCTTGATGCTCTCCATCAAAGTCTTTACAGTGTCATCCGATACCAGTTTCTCAGATTTTTTTTTCCATTTTCTTAGCATGCCCTTCTTGTCTTTGACTATCTTCTTGTTCTTCCGAAGTTCCCACTTCATTATTGCCCAGTACTGCTCCACCGGGCGCATCTCCGGACAGTTTGGCGGATTCATGTCCTTTGGAACGAAATGGACAGAATTGGCCTCTACCACTCCAGGACACTTTTAGAATAGTGGCATGATGTCAAATCTGGCCAAAATAGCGGATCTTCGTCGTGCTGCTGCAAGAACGGAAAAAGGCGCTTCTCGAGGCACTCAGATTTGTAGATCTCGCCATTAACTGTGCCTTTTGTCACGAAAGGCTCACTCCTCAGTCCGCAAGAGCAGATGGCCTGCCAAATGAGATATTTGGAGGCGATCTTCGACATTTTCTTCTTCTTATATTTGTCGTCCACATCGAACTTGCTCTTGCCGGTGAAAAACTCCAACCCAGGGATTCGCTTAAAACGGCTTTTGTATGCGTTTCGTCGTCCATCACACAGCAGCCATATTTTGTTAGCATCTCCTCGTAGAGCTTCCGTGCTCGAGTTTTAGCCGTCGATTGTTGCCGCTCATCGCGGTTTGAGAAGTTCTGTACCTTGTATGTATGTAGTCCAGCTCTTATCTTTGCATTCTGGACGTAGCTCTGCGACATGCCGATCTTTTTAGCCAAATCATGGCTTGAGACGTTGGGATTTGCTTTAATCATCCGCTTCACCTTTCCCTCCGTCTTTTTGTTCACCGGTCCCGGTTTTCTTCAAGCACCTTAGCTGGAGACGGTTACCAATTGCCGGTGCGACAGGTAAGGAAATTCCAGGTGTTTGGAAAGAATTTGTTCTCTCAACTCCCATTGGTTCACCTCCATTTTCGTTGAATCGAAAAACATGACTTCGAGTTTGACAGCATGTAAACAATGCACATCAATGAGAAAGTGTGCAAAATATGGTTGATTTTTATCCAATGGTATAAAAGTTATGTCCTGTTGAATGTGTCGCAATAATTTCGTGTTCGCCCTTTAAACTCCAAAAAGCAAAACTTAGTTTTACGAACTTAGCTCTTTCGTTTTACGCACTGATTCAATTTACGAATCAATTCAATTTACGAACCCCCGATCTAGTTCGTAAGTTGAGGTTGCAGTGTATTAGTCACATAAATCGAACATGTTTGTACGGAGCAACCTTCAAGCACCATTTCTTAGTGTGACCCCCGCGCAAAAGTTCTTTTGTAACATTTGAAGGTTGGACCCCAATTTTATCGACAAAGTAAAATTTTGGGACACTCTAGTACACATGCACGGAAATCGAGTAGGCATTACGTGGAATAAACACTGCCTCACCCACGCCCGGGAAATAGGTCAAACAAATTCTTTCTGTACGCAATCCGGCCTCCTTCACGCATGCCACCGCTTGAAAATAGATTGTAATCATAAAAAGCGTTCGAATCCAATCCAAGATCAAAGCTCCCCGACCATTACTTCCTTCCAAGCTGTCGTTCCTTCGCGTTATCTGTAACACACGTGCCCGTTATTGATCATCTTTTTTTTTCTCGCATGTCGACAGGTTTGCAACCGGACGGCATGTGATTGCAAGGGCCTAAAAGGAGCACCCGGTCAAATCGGTCCTCACGGAATTCCCGGAGCATCCGGACTGCCGGGAGATTTCGGACCCGATGGACCTCCAGGATATGCAGGCGATCGAGGCTTACGCGGTGAAATTGGACCAATGGGCGAAACCGGTTACAGAGTAAGTCGATCTTGCATGATAAAGATGCTTTCGGAGATTTTGAACACACGATACGACTTCCGTTTCAGGGTGACTCCGGTGAACGAGGTCCTGTTGGATATCCAGGGATTCCGGTATGTATCAGATAACTTAAAATTACTAAGATGTTAATCGAAATCCTTTATCATTTAGGGTTTGCCCGGAGAAGATGGTCCACGAGGCCCTCGGGGCATTGACGGGTGCAATGGAACGGATGGTGCAATGGGTATTCCTGGTAGGCCCGGTTATCCTGGAGAACGTGGACAGCCAGGTTTACAAGGAGCCACTGGAGCCCGTGGTGACTCAGGTGAAGGAGGTATCAATTCCAAGGGCACAAAAGGTGCCATGGGAGAACCAGGAACACCGGGCCCAGTTGGACCGCATGGTTTCATTGGTAGTCGTGGATTTCCCGGATTTGATGGAAGCAACGGAATTGATGGAGAACCTGGTAGAAAAGGAGATATTGGTGATATAGGAGAAGTATCCACTCAATATTGTCCAGGAGAACCAGGAGATCCTGGTGAGCCGTACCATTATTTCACTGGTTCAAATTCGTCAGTGGTTCATGGTGCCAAGGGTGAAAAAGGTGAACCTGGTATGAATGGTTTAGATGGGTTGGAAGGGAAAAAGGGTGAACCTGGACTCACTGGAGAACGTGGTGACAGGGGTTACAGAGGTGCACAAGGTAATGATGGTGATCGAGGAAAACAAGGCAAGGATGGTCCTCCAGGTCCTGCAGGAGATAAAGGAGAGAAAGGTGCTCCTGGATTTGCTGGACGAGATGGAGGAGTCGGTGACAAAGGGGAAGCCGGAGATGATGGTATCGACGGGACTCCGGGCCCTCAGGGAGAACGAGGTGCTCCTGGTTTGTATGATCCAACTCTAGCACCCATTATAATTGGCCCTGTTGGACCACAAGGAGACGTCGGTCCACCTGGAAATCAAGGCTTAGCTGGAATTCCGGGTGATCCCGGAAAACGAGGTTTGATGGGACTACAAGGTCCCCCAGGTGATCCTGGTCTTGACGGTCAGCAAGGAAGAAAAGGTTCCACGATAGCTGGTCAACGAGGTGATGATGGAGAAAGTGGACCACGCGGTCTGGCTGGCCCAAGAGGTGTCTCTGGCCAACCGGGACCTCAAGGCCCCAAGGGTTACCCAGGAAGAAACCTTCTCGGAGAAAAGGGTGAGTCGGGTTTACCTGGTCTCAACGGAGAATACGGAGAAAAAGGAGAACAAGGTGAACTGGGAGAAACCGGAGACAAAGGTCTGCCAGGAATCGGTTACAACATAACAGGTCCTCCTGGACCCGATGGTATTCCTGGACTGCCCGGCCCTGTAGGAGATGCTGGATGGAACGGATTTATTGGCCTGAAGGGAGACAAAGGATTCCGGGGTGAAGATTGCGGAGTTTGCTCTCCAGGACCGCGAGGAATAAAGGGTGATAGTGGAGATATAGGTCGTGCCGGTTGGGATGGTATCGATGGAAGTCGAGGTTTACCAGGACCCAGAGGATTCAAGGGAGCCTCCGGCAAACCGGGCTTGAAAGGAATCCAGGGCATGAAAGGTACGTAAAATTAATGCTGCTCGCATAATCATATTTGCTTCTAACTTCTTCATTTAACTCTGCCCTGGGGCAATTCGCGCTGAAACCAGGCCGTCATTGGCACCCACTGTTAGAATTTTAATCTTATATCACTGATCGCTAGTATATGCTAAAACTAGTGAGTGGTCCTTTCAGATTTCTCAAATTGAAGAGGAGGCGCCAGCTAGCTAAACAGTTTGCCAGTTTTAGTTTAAGTGCATTATATAAGGAGATTTTTTTAAGAAGTTCTCCAAGAAATTATCCAGTCAATCCCTCAATAATTCTTCTACGCATCCCATCGAAAGTCATTTCTGAAATTCTTTTGAGGATACTTTCTGGCGTGTGAACTTATTAAGAAATAATTCCTGGGGTTCAACCAGGATGATTTCCAAAGATTCAGATCTTCTAGATTTTATTGAAATATTTCTAGTGGTTTCAGATTCTTAAATAAATTGTTTTCAAGGATCTTTCCGAAACGTGTCTCATAGATTCCTCCAGTAATTTCTTCATTCCTTGGAGCGTGTTTTAGGAATTCAAGGATTTTAAAAGATCACACGGTGAAAGTTTTGAGTCATTTCTCGTATGATTGCATATTATGAAGAAATTTTCACAAAAACTTAAAAGAATAATCTAGAAGAATTTTTATATAAATTTCTTTATGATTTTCTGCATGCACATGCTTCAAAAAATTCATCAACGATCGACCCAGAAGAATCTTCAATTAAAACATTCTGGGATTACTCCAATGGTCTCTTCAGGTTTTAATTTCTGCAGAGTTTTCCAATGATATACAATACTTGATTTTCTTCGAGTATTTTATCATTGTGGAAGGAAATCATATAGAGACACCTCCGGAAAATTACCAACAGATACTTCTAGGAGTATCTTCATGGATTCAACAAATATTTCTTTTAAAATGCTTCCACAAAACTGTTAAGATAAATATACACAAGTTTCTTCAGGTGTTCTGCCTAACATCACTTCAACTTTTGCCATTTTAAAACGTTCAAGGATTATTATTGAGTTTTTGATGGATTTCTCGATTAATTTCTTCGTAAACAGTCTTACAGATACCTACTTCTTGGAATTATTCTGATGAATTCTTCAGGAATTCGTTCAAAAAGTTTAATGAGAATTTTTAATTATACTGTGATCAATTGGAAACATTCTTCCTAGCACTTCTTCAACAGTGTTTCTATGATTCATGCAGAGATTTGTTCAAAGATTCCATTCACTTTCCAAATGCATGAGAACTTTACTTACTTACGGTTTCTGAAACTAGCCATGTGTGCCTTTCATTTAAGCTCAACAGAACTAAATTCGGTCAGCACACTGATTTTTGCGAGCTGTTTGAATTTTCGGGTTGAAAACGACCCTAAGTCACAATTTGTAACTTTTTGTTAGGGACTAAGGAAGGTTACGAATCAAATGGATCAATAATAGGTTAGGGATCAGTAGCGTAGCTAGGGTGGTGCGGTGGGTGCGATCTGCACCGGGCCCCGGATTCTTAGGGGCCCCAAGATCATGGTGAAAATTTCTCATAGCATTAGAAATTGAGTATTTCACAAATTAAAATTTATCGGGCAAGGAAAATCAGGTTTGGAGGGGCCCTGAATTAGTAATAAGTAGGGGCCCCTCTATCATCTAGTATATTGATAAGGGCGGCATTTATTTCAACACTATAGAACAGCATTGTTCTGTTAATCATCGAATATCAGGGGGGCCTCTATAACTTGAGCTTGAGGAAGCCATGACCTGGTTTGGAAACTTTTTTTTCTGAGCCATATCCTGCACCAAGCCGAAATGAATATTTGTACACAATATTGTTTATATTTTTTTAAACTACCAAAGCTTTTTCGATAACGCGAACAAAAGTGAACAAAGGTCTCTACAGTATCTTTTCTATGCAAACTATCTTATCTATCTGAAATATATAGTTCCATTTTCGCAATGTAATGAATCTTGATGTAAATTTTTTAGGATTCAGATATTACTACGCGTCTACTCCAGAGGCTCATTGATTTTTATCGCCAGGAAATCTTCTTGAGCTTCATTCGGAACTTTCTTCAGGTATATGTACAAAGACTTCTCCAGGGATCCCCCCAAAAATTCTTATGGAGATTCCTCTAGCAATTATCCCAGGAATTTGATTTCTTAAGATATGCTTAGAATAATTCCTTCGAAATTTGCTCCAGAAATTCTTCAGCAGTCCAACAACGGAATTACAACGAAAATTCTTTCAGAAATGCTTGTAACGATTTCTTCAGATATTACACTGAGATACCTTATTCCTACAGATTATTTCCACGAAAATAACAAAGTTTGTTAGGAGATGAACCAGCCTATGGCTGAAAATCTCGATAATAAGATAACAATAATAGCAAAGGTTTGTTCTACGATTGGTGTATATTCGTAAAAACTATTTCAAGTGATCATACAACAATTCCTCAAAAATCTCTCATGGCAATTTTTCAAAAACACTTCCAGTCGTTTTCAGAACCTACACACCAAAATTTTATTGCTGTAAACCAGCAAATTTTTACTGATTTTTTTTGTGCTGTAAATTCAGCAATCGATCCAGCAAAATGAAATTTGCTGGATCTTTCAGCAAAGCGAATTCGCGTAAAAATGACAGCTGTTTTACTGGTCATCCAGCAAAGCACATTTTCACTTGCTGAATAATCAGCACTTGGTTATTTGTTGCTTTAGTGGGATTTTTTACTGCTTTTTAGCAATTTTGAGTCACCAGGTTCTGGTTGATGTATAGTTTCGGTAAAGTTCACTATGAAAATTATAAAAATGCAACTTTGTTTCATGCCCAACACATTTATTTCTACAAATAAAAATTAAACAATATTTTCCTGCTTTTGCAACCGAAAGGAAGAGGCTGATTTTCCGTTCCGGTTTTGTTATCACCCTAGAAAAGAAATTAACACTTGCGTTAATTTGCAATATTTAGTTCTCTACTCAATATAGTACTTACTCAAATATTGTGAGAGATGTACGACTTATAGATTATACGTTTTCCATAAACCAACAAACTGCAGATTGACAAATGGAACCAGTAAGAGACAACAAAATTTCGGTTGTTTTTGTAATTGCTATCGACTGTGACAAGTACAACTTTTGCTGGAGTTCAGTAATTATGTTTACTGATTTGCGGCAAAATTTCAAATCCATTGCTGGTTATCAATCATTTGTCATATAAGTTACTGAAATTCAGTAAATCTGATGGTGTTGACAAGTATCCAGCAAGTCAGATTGTTGAATTCCAGTAAACAATTTCAAAAGTGCTGTACATCAGCAAAAGGATGTATTTCTGAATCGGTTTCAGTAAACGAAATTGCTGGAAGATAAATCGAAAATTTGGTGTGTATCTTTCAATAATTATCCCAGGAATCGCCCCATAATTTTTTCCAAGGATTTAAAAAAATTTCCACTGCGGATTTGTCATTATTTTTCCATAGAAAATTATTAATTTCAAAGATTTCTGGAATTATTTTTGAAGTAAATTCTACTTGAATCCTTAAATTTGAAAATGTTTGTAGTGTTTAAAACCTCAAAATTCTACAGCAAGCTCCTCACAGTTCCACTCGAGATTTTCAAGGGGTTTTCGCTGGGTAACTTTCCAATCTTTTAATTATTAATCTCAATGAAGATTCCTCCTAGACTTTCTCAAAAGTTCAGACGAGATCTAGAGATCTTTGAAAGACTTCAGTCTTGTAGGAATTTATCATACCATGTATGTCATCAGTGAAAATCTGTACGATTTCGTTTAGAAATATATTTAGTTTTTAGGAGATTCCCTCCAATAAAAATCAGAAAAACCCTTGGACAAATTCCTAAAGAAATCTTGTAACAATTCTTTGAGGACTAATTTGAGAATTTTTTGAGGGTATCTGTGGAAAAAAAAATCAGTGGGTATCATTGGAAGTAGTTGAGTTTTTCAAGGTACCTCGAACGAAAATTCTGGAGGAATTCCTTGGGAAGTCTGTAAATAAATCTTCGAATTAATAGTTGAAGCAAGCTTTTATCAAATACAGTAAAATGGGGTGTTAAGGGATGAGAAAGAAGTGCAACATCAATTTCAAGCCACTTCTAATATATCAATAATTAAATAATATACGACGTGTACATCAAAAGCCAATCCTATGACAGATTTCTGAGATAATCATGAAAATGTATTATTTTTGACGGAAATGCAAAATGGGGCGTTAAGGAACATGAGTTTTGTAAATGAAGCTATATATAGTCAACAGCAAAGCATTGTCTTTTTGGTCAATAATATTAATGTTCTCCTTCATTTCCATATATTTTGTTCAATCTAAAGCTGATATTACCATTATTATTTATTATTTGCTGATATTATTCAAGTTGGAACTCCTGCAAATGCAAACTGGTTTGTTTAAATTGCTAAATCTCTCATAATTTGGAAGCTATCAGTGCATAGTACAAATGTTTTAAAATGATGTTTGTTCCTATATGCAACAGGTTCATTTTACCATGTAAGTAAAGCAATATACTAGCAATGTATTTTCATGGAAAATTCAGTGGCATGGTCGGAAAAAATCCTATCGTAGTATGAAAGGGAAATCTAACGCACACTCTATTGAAAAAGTACTTAATTCATGTCAACACTGAACACGAAGCCCAACAAGTTTGTCAAACAGAGGTCAGAAATGATGAAATATTATTATTGTTTATCTACTTGATACTTATAGGATCAATAGCGCCAAAACAATTTCTAAATCAGAGAATCATTCCCATTTTTAAACATTTTACTTGTGTGATCGATCGAATTTTGAGAAAAATGTATAAACAAATATGACATGAGAACGTTTTTATTAAGATTCCTACCCAGCTTTACCAATTTTTAAGATAGTCATTATTGATGATATTGAGTGACATACAAAATAGATCCCTTATCTTTCACATTGCAGTTTTACTTCGCGGAGCAAGCCAAAAGTATATTGATAAAGTTACGGCATGAATCAAATGAGTTAAGAAACTAAGAAAAGGTAGAGTAAAAATCCCTTAACACCCCACTAATTTTCAAAAAGCAACTTTTTGCATTAAAATAATTTAGAGTGGAAAACTGGATGAAATTTTCAAAAGTGTTTATCTGTGGTATGATCTCAATTGAATATACATATCTTCTTAGTTACTCACATATTTTTCACGATACTGTTTTATATTTTTGTAGATAAATGTATTGAGCCCATAAAATCTAGAATCCACCATAATTTATATTAATAAATGATCTCTATCAGATAATGCAGCTCACAATCCTCCGAACAAATCAAGCATTTCTGATTACTGATATATCGACATTTAGCATTTCTGTGACTTGTTGAACTTGATTGAGAAGTTCAATTCCTTAAATTCCCATCCCATTTTACGGTATCTGAATTACATTCTGATGGAATTTCTAAAGAAAATCAATACATCCCACAACAACTTACAGAAAGACGCTCTGAGAGTTGTCTGGTCGGATTGCTTGAGGAATCCTTATCAAAATGTGGTTCCTGTTCAGTCTCACTTTGGTTTCATTTTTCTGGCATGAGGTCTCTAAAGTTCGTTTTTTTTTAAAGCCCTGAATATTAAATAAAAATTAAAAACCATTTCAACAATAGATGAACACGAGGTCCAATATTTTCAAACCTAACTTTTAATGTTGATTAAAAGTATATTATTATTTCGAATAATTTATCAGTCAATTGGCAAATATCCCTATTTGGAAGGGCCCCCGAATTGGACTCCGCACCGGGCCCCGAGAACCCTAGCTACGCCACTGTTAGGGATACTAAAATAAAATAAAAAATTAAGTTCTTACAAGGAAACCTCAAAAGGAAAAACCTCGTTTTTCGAACTAAGCTCCCTCATTTTACGCACTGGTTCAACTTACGAACCCCCGATCTAGTTCGTAAATTTATATAGAATTGTATCTGTTGTCTTGAGCATTTGGCTCAAGTCGGAAGCTTAATCGTTTAGTAATGCTAAATAACTAACACCAAAGACTGTAGTTATACATGATGTTCAATTATTATTTTTTCAAACTTGGCCACTTTCTCTAGGAATACAGGGTGATGACGGCGAACCGGGATGGCCCGGTGCCAAGGGTCAAAAAGGTCTGATCCATACGGTGGGAAGTGTGGTCAAAATCTACGGCGACAAAGGTGACAAGGGCGTGCGAGGTGAGCAGGGAGAAAAGGGCGACATCGGGCTGCACGGTTATCCCGGATTTATGGGTGGACCTGGCGAGCCGGGTGAGCTTGGTGACGACGGCAATCCCGGATTCAGAGGGCGTGACGGCGAGCCTGGTATACCCGGACGTGACGGTGTCCATGGTAGAGACGCTGTATTCAACGAGTACACCCTGTGGTCTCTGAGGGGAACGCCTGGAGCACATGGAGATAGGTATGGAAAACATATATGAAGAAATTATGATATACACAGTCGAGTTTTATCTTACAGAGGAGTGAAAGGTGAACAAGGAGATCAAGGTAATCGTGGAGAACCTGGAGATGAAGCAGAGTTCTTCTCTGAAGCTGGCGATAAAGGAATCCGCGGAGAAGTAGGAGATCAAGGTCCTAAAGGCGAGAAGGGCTACCGAGGAGAAATTGGAGATGAGGGTGATCGTGGTTTCGATGGTAGGCCTGGTTTGCAGGGCGATAGCATTCAAGGACCAACTGGATACAAAGGCTACTTCGGTATGCCTGGCGATCATGGTTTTCAAGGAGAGGAAGGAAACCCTGGTATTCCTGGTGTTGATGGTCCTGCTGGCCTGCCTGGATTGAAGGGACAACGTGGTGATCCAGGAAGAGCGGTCTTGTTCGGTGAAATGGGTGAAGAAGGTGAGGCTGGCTACTTCGGAGAATTTGGTGACAAAGGTTTCAAAGGACCAGACGGATACCGCGGATCACCCGGCATTGTTGGCCCTAAAGGAGAAAAAGGAGATGATGGAATATTTGGCCGTATTGGTTTACCTGGAAATAAGGGTATGGTGGGAGATGTGATTTATGGAGATAGAGGAGCTCCTGGAGCCCCTGGTATACCTGGAAGCTCTGCCCCATATGGCGATAAAGGAGAACGTGGTGAACCTGGAATTGAAGGCCCTCAGGGACCTAAGGGAGAAGTTGGTGATACCGGTCGCGATGGATTACCGGGCTTCTCCGGAGATGACGGACTACCTGGCGACCCAGGTCTACGAGGAATTCACGGTTATATGGGTGAAGAAGGTCTCCAAGGCGAGCGAGGGGAAATTGGAGATCAAGGTAATCCTGGCATTACCGGTCGTAGAGGTTATCCGGGCTTGAGGGGAGAAAAAGGAGAATTTGGCGACGATGGCAGCATTGGATACTCCGGTAGGCCTGGCCGAAATGGAACCAAAGGTGAACGTGGTGATTTAGGATTGCCAGGTGTACGAGGACTCAAAGGCGCCCCCTCATTCAGTGGTTTGAAGGGAGATGTTGGTGCATACGGTTTACATGGACCACCCGGCTTGGACGGAGCTGTAGGCTTACCTGGATTGAAGGGCGAAGAAGGCGATGCTGGTGTGGTGATCGATGGTTATCCTGGTTTGAAGGGCCCGAAAGGAGCTCCAGGGTATAACGGACTACCTGGTAGACCAGGCATGAAAGGCGAACGAGGAGATGAGGGTAATCTAGGGCAAAAGGGTATTCAGGGTGATAAAGGTAGAGATGGATTCCCAGGAATACCCGGCCGACGAGGTAAAGATGGCCCGCGGGGATTGCCAGGACTCAGAGGACTGCACGGAAGCCGCGGAGAACAAGGCGATGAAGGAGAAATGGGATATGTTGGATTTGTTGGTGAAAAGGGCGAACGTGGAGATGTTGGCAGAATTGGTCTACCTGGATTGCAAGGTTTAGAAGGAGAACAAGGTTTTCCGGGATTGCCAGGAGAGCTGCTTTTCAAAACACCAGAAAAAGGAGATCGCGGTGAAACTGGATACACTGGACTGGAAGGAATGCCAGGCTTCCCTGGTCTCAAAGGTCGCCCAGGATATCCAGGTGAAAAAGGTGATCCTGGCCCTCGAGGTGAACCTGGATTTGCTGGTCGCAATGGTTTGGATGGCCTTAAAGGACAACAAGGTGAGCCAGGATTCAAAGGGCCCCGAGGATCGTTGGTTACTCCTCCTGAAAAGGGAGATCAAGGAGATTCTGGTTACGATGGATTCCCAGGACGTGTAGGAGTTCAAGGAAGTAAAGGTGCTCCTGGAGATTACGGAGATGATGGTTTGCCTGGTATACCCGGAATGGTGGGAATGGTGAGTGGTTCGTTCAAGGGACGGAAAGGTGAGATTGGGTTCGAGGGTGGCCCTGGTTTCGATGGTTTGCCTGGATTACCGGGTCAACCAGGTCCCATAGGAGCTCCAGGTGAAAAGGGACTACCAGGAAGCATTGGACTTTCCATTCGCGGATTCAAAGGAGAGCAAGGTGAAGATGGGTTGATTGGTCTAGATGGCATGCCAGGACCACAAGGATTCCCTGGAGATGTTGGCCCAGTTGGACGTCCAGGTCTTCGTGGATTGCCAGGAATCAAGGGCGAAATGGGAGATATTGGTGAGGAAGGATACTTTGGACGACTAGGGCTCAAGGGTATGAAAGGAGAACGAGGAGATCCAATTGTACTTGACAACTGGAGACCGAATCAACCTGGTGATCGTGGTGTTCCAGGTAATAAGGGAGCTGCTGGTGATGAAGGTGATATGGGTCCTCCAGGATATCCAGGTCTTGTTGGTTCTAAAGGAGTACAAGGGCAACAAGGACTCGTCGGTGAAGAAGGACAAATGGGTTTCAAGGGAGAAAGAGGATTGCAAGGAGCTCCAGGCCTCAACGGTTTGAATGGTTTGCCAGGATTGAAAGGTGAAATTGGTGATCCTGCTCCGCCACCGCCTCCAGCAAAGAGTCGCGGTTTCATATTTACCAAACATTCACAATCGGTACATATTCCGGAGTGTCCACTGAATACGGCCAAATTGTGGGATGGATATTCGCTTGTCAGTGTTATCGGAAGTAGTAGAACGGTTGGACAGGATTTGGGATCCGCTGGCTCGTGTTTGCGGAAGTTCAGTACAATGCCGTACATGTTCTGTGACATCAACAATGTGTGTAACTACGCAGCTAATAATGATGACAGCATATGGTTGGCTTCTCCTGAACCTATGCCAATGTCTATGGCACCGATGAAAGCTCGCGAGGTCGAACGGTACATCTCGAGATGTTCAGTGTGTGAGACAACGACACGGGTAATTGCAATCCACAGTCAAACAATGGCTATTCCAGATTGTCCAGGCGGTTGGGAAGAACTATGGATCGGTTACAGTTATGTGATGGTAGGTTCTAAAAGATTTTGTAAATCATGTCAAATAAACACAATTACCCCACGTATTACAGCATACAACTGATAACAGTGGAGGCTTTGGTATGGACTTGACTTCTCCTGGATCATGCTTGGAGGAATTCCGTGCACAACCGGTTATTGAATGTCACGGCCATGGAACATGCAACTTCTACGACGGAATCACATCGTTCTGGTTGACGATCATTGAAAACGGAGAAGAATTCAACCAACCGAAACAGCAGACGCTGAAGGCTGACCAAACCAGCAAGATTAGCAGGTACGAAATGTCCATTACTCTAGATCTCAACATATTTTTAAATTTATTATTTTATTCAAAGGTGTATCGTTTGCCGTCGTAAGGCCGGATTCTTGCGAGTGCTTCCGGGAGGTTTCATTGGAGCTTCTGCCTTGAGGCGTCCGGACATTGCAACGGTTCCCAAGCCTTACTATCCGCAACCGCCCAGACGACGAGTGAAACCAGCTGGCCGATCGCGAAGCCGTCATCAAGGCTAGAAGTTTCCCTCAGTTTAGTCACTAGTTGTAGTGTAAGGTGAATAGCTCTCCACAACGAATTTAGTGCTGTTAAATGTGCCATTCTGGTTCGTCTACTGCAGCAAATCGAATTCCATGGGTTTGTTAAACGTGTACTACCAGCATAACAGCGATATTTATAAAACTAAAGTCTAACCAATAGCTCTTCCCGAATCCTCCTTAACTCCCGAAATTTTCATTTGCTACGTAATACAATGAACTATGCTAGGTTAATACGATGCCAAAAATAAGGGAAAGTAGTACGTTTTCAGAATAAGTTACTTCGCTACAAAGCTTAAGTCAATCCTTTTAGAGTATAGTTTCCAATTTTGTAAATTTTGTTATCAAACTGCCGAAAGTGTATTTAAAAGTTAAGAATAGCACCTGCTAGTTTTCCACGTGACTTGTAACCATTCTTCAGTGTACGACTTCAACTTACCGATGATTCTCTGGAGAATTTATTTCGCAAGAATTAGTTAACTATACAATGTGTAAATGTGAATTTTACGAATAAAGGTTAAAAACTGAGATGTAAGTGTGTCTTTTCTAGTCAAACGATATATCCTAATGGACCCGAACAATTGCACGACAGCTGAACAATTGTTCGGGTCCATTAGGATATATCGTTTTTCATTGACCACGGAATTTGAAACAGATTATACCAAAATTCCTGCAGGAATATCGAAACGTGGCTTAAGAATATTGGCTACAAATCTGTTAATCAAATAAATTTGTGACATTATTTTATACTTTCAACGTCAACTCCTGCAGAAGTGAACCATTCCTTCTATGTCCATATTTTATCCACAAATTGATGCCGGGTGTTCCCGGAATCAACAAATAGAATTTGAACCTTTTAGAACTACAACGTTTTTCGTCGCCATTCTTGAGCTTGAGCTTGCTATTCCGTGGTTGCTATTTCGTGGTTGCTATTCCAGTATCGCCAGATCAACTGCACTTACACAAGGAATCAAACAGATGACTGCCTGAGACTAACAGACACTCTCAGTGTATACCGTGAATCGTAAGTCAGTCCCATCTGCATTTTCATCAAAATGGAGTTGAGTTCAGTTTTTTTGCATCTCTTCCAATGCTCTTGCAGCTGCCCTAATGAGATAATAAGATTTGTTCGGAAAAAGTAGGAAAAAACAGCAAGTCTAATTGTCCCATAATGAAAAGTAACCGCATATCAGTCCCACTACAGATGTCCGCACCGTGTAACACAAAAATGAAACGTGATTTGATCATTTTTTTCAGAAGATGTCGTACAGTGACCCCACGCAGTTGAATCACCCACAATTTATGAATCAGCTGATTTCAAAAGACAAAATTATTATCAAACACAACAAAACATCATAGAATTATTGTTACACATAGTTTCTTATCACTAAAAATTATTCTGTGATATTTTGTGACAAGTTTGATAATAATTTTGTCTTTTGAAGTCAGCTGATTCATAAATTGTGGGTGATTCAACTGCGTGGGGTGACTGTAGTTGAAATCAAATTGTGAAAGTTTCATTAATAGCAACCTCGAGCGCAACCTTGAACAGTAAATTCTAAAGTGCGTCTCTTTGCTTCAACCCGTCTAACGTCACGAACGAGGTTGACACCTTGTCTGCGATCCGAACACTTGATTTCGAACCATCCGGCGGAGCACGTATCAGCCTAATTAGTTAAGCCGGAAAACCATGTTCAGATATCATCTGCCACAGATCATTTCTTTTCACTGAGTCGTACGCCGCCTTGAAATCAATAAACAGATGGTGAGTCTGAAAGTTATACATAAATATAAACTTATTTGTTTGTTTGATAAAATAAAATAAAAATTTCTGGGACACCCTATACATATTTAATCTAGAAAAACACTCGATAAATGATAGAAATGTTAGGTACATGAATTCATATGTCAAATTCCAGAGGAACTCAATACAAGTACACTAAGAAATATTGCCTCGCTTTCTAATTCCACATCCAGCAGCGGCGGTAACGAGCAGGTAATATGCGCGCAATTCAAACGCAACGTCAAAAATCAAGTAGGCTTGGATTTTTTTTCTTCAAGGAGACGAATGTTCCAAATTTGCTAAATACGAAACATTTGGTGATTTTTATTATCACTGCGACGATATATCGACATTTTCAGATAAACGCATTCCGTGTTTTTTTCTTGCAGAGCACAATATATGAAGCAAGTATGTACATAAAATACTATTCAAAAAGGAGGAATTGATAACACGCTCCTGTTGAAAAATCTGGAAAAGTTTTCAAAGAAATCGCGGGAAAACTCAAGAGCAAGTTTTAGGAAAATATACTGAAGGAATTATAAAATGGTCAGAAGGAATTCCTGATATAATTTTATAAGAAGCTCTTGGAAAAACGGAATGATCTTCTGAAGAAAACATAAGATATTCAAAAAAAATATATGAGGACCTCTAGAACTAGTTTAATAAGCAACTCCTTAAATGATTTCAAGAGAAATTTGAGTAATAGTATTATTTTGTTTATTCATAGGGGTATAACACCAGCTTTGTATACATTTAGTCAAATAGTCAGCGAAGGCCAACGATTTGCACAACTGTCTTAGAAAATCATAAAGGGATTTCAAAGTTTCTATGAATATATGTGATAAAAATGTATATTTCTACAATAACATTTTCGTCATCTTAAAACATAGAGGCACAGACAAACAGACGTAACTGCAAGAATAATTATAAATTTCAAGCATAGTCACAAGAACAGTTACGCCCAATGCTAAAAATACTTCATTTGGCCAACCGCGAACTAGGTGGCGGTAGTGAGCAAACGTCAAACGTCACGAGTGGCCCATCGGCCAACTACCAAACATTAAAGTTAAGCGATATTCTACTGTGCGATGAAAATAATTAAATTGTTACTTCTGTTTGTCTGTGATTGAAAATTATTAAAAATTTCTGGCGAAAACTGAAGATTTCTGACAGCTTTTGAAAATATTCAAATCATTTTTAGATTATCAAGGAAACTATTGTTTGCAATTTCTCATCGTAAAAGGCTGTTTCTCATCATGCCAATCTATCATGAAACGGCCTACTTTCCTGCACTGAATAAGACAGTGTGGTAATAGTCATTTTTGCAATTTCTCATCGTAATAGGCTGTTTTTCATCACGCCAATTGGTCATGAAACGGCCTACTTTCTTGTACTGAAGTATGCAGTGCGGGAATAGTCATTACCTAACTGAAACCAGTGCTGTAATGATTTATTACATATTGCTTCCTCAGAAATTGTAAAATAATGGTGAATGGGTTCCGACATAGCTTCTGATAGCCTCAAGTGGTCTTCTACAAAATTGCACAAAATGTTGTACGTAACTCGTTGCAGAACTCGACTTCTACAGCACTCGTCGTAATTGAGCAATTCCACCGAACATGACGATTTTTTTTTAATTTAATTTTTGTATTTTTTGAATCGCCTGAAAATTTGCATACAGATTCTTTATGACCAAAAATGCCATTTTGCACCTTCAGACCGCCATTTTGAACCTCGCCTTATTTTTGAGAAAGGCGTATCGGAAAATGCATAGCAAATCTTTAAAAAACTGTATCTCGAAAACGGTTTGTCCGATCGATTTGAGATCTTCTACAAAGTTGTAGGTATTGCTTAGGACTATATGGAGAAAAATATGCACGGTAAAAAAAAGTTACAGATTATTTTTTATATCAAAAACAAAATTTTAAAATCGATTTTCTCCAGAAACGCAGTTTTGATTTTTTTTATTTTTGGATATGTTTTAGGGTACAATTTATGTGATTTATTGCACAATGTTTCAAAATGGAAGAATTATGGACAAACAAGTTATGATTTTTTTTTAAATTACAGATTTTGAAAAAAAAATCGAAATAGAGGAAAACAATATTTTTTTATGTGATTATTTGCAAGTACAGAAAAATTGCAATCGAAAAGTACTCAAGTAAATTTTTTCTAGGTTGCATCAATTTCGAGATATACTCATATTTATATAAAATTTTCAAATAAAAAAAGTAAAATAGGCCCTTTTCAAACATAATTCGTGTTTCTCCATCGAGAAATATTTTATTTTGATTGAGTGAATCGTAGCTGAATTGTTTATTGTTTGATGCTTGAATAGCGAAAAATAAGTGTCCTTCAAGACAAAAAATGGGGCTACTTTGGACACATTTAGAAAGCAATACGATTTGATATATATTTGATATAATTATTATTTTAGCATAAATTTTGAACTGATGCTATAGATTAACGTCTATTTGTTGTTGAACGTTTTTCGTTGATAAACATAATTAAGAAAATTGTAAAGCGCGAAAAAATACACATACCTATAGAACACTTTTCAGCAAAATATGGTTTTGTAGTGTTTAATGTCTAGTATGATATTTCAGTTTTACTTTATTTTAAATAAAACTGTTAGCTACGACTGCTTGATTATTTAAGTTGACACAATCAAATGATGCAATTACCAAGTACTGCGACGATTAATAAGGTCTGATTAATAATGATTAACATCTGTTAAAATTCTTAATGTTATATTAATGAAATGTAGAAGGATCTCATCAATTCCTGTAACCAAAAGTAATTTTTATTTAAAGTGTAATGTATGAAGTACAAGAATAATGTTTCATATGGATTCATGTAAAAATGACCGAGAATTATTTTTTCAAGGAATATGGTTTGAGTTTACTACCAATACGTAATAAAATATACATATTTGATGACTATTAACTTTCCTGAATCCTTGGTTAATTTGTTTGTTGTTGTAAAATATAGAAACCAACGCTTTAACATAAAATAAAAGTCGTAAAATTAAGACCTTTGATCAATTATTTTTGTAACACAACAATTTTTAACATAAAATTATCACAAATTTCTATGAAACATGACGATTCGATAGTTTTTTTTTTTGATAGTTTAAATTCGAATAATGTTTACATAGCAAATGTTTTGTGCCTTGTGAATATGTGTTCGGAATTTTTAAATATATTTTCCTGTTTATCCTGTTATTGTTGATGTTGTTCCGAAAAATCTTCATGTCTGGTTGTAAAGCATGTTTTGGTCAATAAAAGTGCTGAAGACACAGAATAGCTCAGATTAATATTTATGCTGCAAAAACACGAATGTCCAAAGTAGCCCCCGGAATCAAAAGTAGCCCCGTTTGACGGTAAGTAAAAATACCGTGATTTTCGGAGCTTATCGTAAAAAGTTACCAAAAAATATTTGGTAAGAAACTATTAACAAAATAATATTGCTTTCTTACAGAAGTGATCATATATGTATTGGAAATACAAAAAATTGTTCCTTAGATTTTTTGATTTTTTGCGTCGGTATATTCTATAACTCGATAATTCCATAAGTCGATGGTCCCTTGAACATCGAGTTATGGAGAGTCGACTGTATGTCCAAAAGCCCGGTCAAATGATTTTTTATTGCAAGTAAATCACTGTTGGGCATATCATTTTTTATTGCATTTGAAACGATCGACGATGTGCTGTTGTTAATACTCAGCACCGATTCCTATAGTTGAAGCTCAATTTGGTCAAATAAATCCCCCATTGCACTGAGCTTTTTTAGATCGGCGGCTACTCGAAGATTGGCGTCAGTTTGCGCTCTAATTGAATCGATTAGCTGCTGCTGTTAATGGAGCACTTTGCGGGTGTCACTTCTGGTTTTCAAATTATGCTGGCAATCGCCGCAGAGAGGAACCATATATGATAAGATAAAACTCTCCTGATGGCGTTGCACACCAATGCATGCCGCGTGGTAGTTTTTGAAGCAGAACTCGCACTTCCATAGGAAGCGATCGTCACTGATATTGCATGATTTTACACTACACTGTATTTTTACCGATCGCGCGCGATGTTTGTAAACAGCAAAAAAAAAAAAAATGCGGATGACACAGGCCTCTCCGCCAAAGGACGAAGCCTGCTTGTCGTCTGTAAGTGTAGTAGATTGCAAAAAAGTTTGGATATTTTTTCTTCATACTTGCAAAAATGGAAAATTTCTCGTAATGCTTCCAAAAGTCAACTAATAATATTCCCATATAAACCAAAAGCTCTTTACTTGAAACCTTCAAGTAGACTTGTCACGTTGAGAGGGGTTCCAATAAATTGGTCAGATGAAGTTAAGTATCTAGGGCTCATGCTAGATAACAATTTAAGGTGACACAGGAGACCGTGTTATTTTCCCTATCTTTTGTCTCACTCTAACGATTATCATCAAAACTTTGTGGAAGCAAATCTCGAGTTATAGTGAACCGATGGAGCTGAAAATTTATTGGGTTGTGCACTACATATATAGAATCATAGTGATCACGTCGATATATGGAGTGGTTCTTGGGATTTGCTTCTTCAAATGGATAGGGTGATTATGATGACGTTCCGTGCAGCCTTAACTTTCAAGCATCACATTGAGGGCATTCACCAAAGCCATTTTGGTGATAACAACACAGCTATATATTCTATCTGGTCCACATTGCAGAAGATTGAGGGGTCTATTTTGTAATTCGAGCGAATTCACGTGACTCGTCTGTAGCTGAGACGAGACTCGCGAAGACGGTCTTCTTTTTCTGTGATTGCTGAGTTTTTTCTTATTCCACTTTGTGTTTATACCAATTATGCGCAAGCCGTTCAAATCCTCACATGAACCTCTCAGCAAAAAAAAAGATTGAGTTTGCATCACATCGAATCATAAATAGCCGTTTGAGTAAAATTTCATGCCACCAAACGTAGCAGACATTAGAAATAATTAATCTTCTGCTTAGATTTATCAGCAACTTTGGAAAAAACTGCTCCGCTGACTGAGATTTTCAATAACAATTTACTTTGAACACAATACTTTTCACTTTTTCAGCCATAAAAACGGTGGGCTGCATTTGACGTTTCGTGAGAGGGGAAACTGGGCTGCATATGACGTTGATATTTTTCCTCTTCGCGAGTCTCTCTCAGGTCTGTAGGCATTGTCGATCAAAGTAAGCTTGCATATTTCAGATGTCACCCGTCGACTCCCATAGTAATCTACCGTTTTGTCTCAAATTCCGAACAGACTCATATTCCGAACACTCGGTTTTTGTATGGCGATTTGGTTGAAATGTTTCGCTGAAATATATCACCAAATAACAAGTAAATGGCAGTCAATTGCAATTCAATTTTAACCTTTCCAATATAATTTTCACCTCGGGAGTAGTGATGACTCTCGAGTTTGAGACCAGTAGAACAAGCTCAGATAAATTTATTTGCGAAATTATTCATTTGAATACGATTTATTCATGCTGTTCGGAATTTGAATCAAGGTGTTCGGAATATGAGACAGAAAAAGCACAGTGTTCGGCATTTGAATCAAAATGTTGTTCCATACTTTTGCGTAAAAACAATACTAAAACTAATTAAATCAACATTATTATTGGTCCACCCAACAGCTAACAGTTCGGCTTTGCGAAAAAATTAAAATTTACACAAATATCAGCCAATTTATGCCAATCAGATGCATTTGAAGTCACTGTTGGCCTTAAGTGTTCGGAATATGAGTCAAAACGGTAGTCACATAGAGTGACAACTGTCGATAAACTCGAGTGACAGAGCCAAGTCGAGCGAAATATTGGGTCGATAGTGACTCCAGTCGAGTCGTTTTTGATCGACTCGACTTATAAAATAGGGCACGGTGTGTTTCGTAGAACAAGTTTATTACAAAAAAATAGGTAAGTCTGAAACTTCTCCACAATAAAGTCTAGGTTTCTCGCGTTCATTTGCTGCTAAAACCAAAATAATCGGTCGGGGGGTCCAGAGTAATTTTTTTTTTGTTTGATTTCTTCGAGAGACTTGCACATATGTTTGAATTTGCCTATTTATGTGTTTATGTACATTAGGGCGGTTCAAAATTGAAACATGTTTGAGAATTCAATCTCACATATGTTCCTTACTATCCTTACTATAAAAATAGTGTTCTGTGAAATTCGCAGCTTTGTAGGTGGTGATTTAGGGTGGCCCAAAGACAATTAAGTTTATATGGAAATTACTATGAAGAAATTTTGAGGTATGTTCCAAAGACGCTTGTACTGTAATGTAAGTACAAACTTATTATCCCATTGTAAAAGCTCATTCTTGAAATCATTATAAAGAAATTTGCTGAATAGAGAAATTCAATTCGACAGATAGCTAGCAGAAGAGATATTCATGAGTTTGTTTGCTATTATTAAGCTTAACCCCTCTACCGGCAGCTTCATTTTTTCAGCACAAAAATATATTTTTAATATATTTTTTCTATATTTTTCCACCATTTTTTCACAACTTCTCAAAAAACTCTTCCACTTTTGGAATCCATGTCGGTATTGACCATTGGTCAACTAGTTTTAAAAATATGTCGGTGTTCCTTGGGGGACCGACACTTCCCATATAAAATTTCAATATTATGTTTTAAGAAGTTTTCAAGATCTCGTTACGGCTAGAGTAGTACCAAAGACATAAAAGCTCATTGTCAAAAACAGTTACACCGATTTGTTTAATTTCTTCACAATAGACTTTCATCAAAGTTTAGTTTTGAAAAGCGAATAACCGAATATGAGAAAAAACTGTAGCCAGAGATAATTACGAGAGTTATGGCTATGCGTCGGTCCCCCAAAGAATTTTGGAATATCTCCGAATATAGATGACCAATGCTCAAAACCGATACAGATTCTGAAAATAAGAGAGTTTTTTGAGAAGTTGTGGATTTTTTTTTTTTTTCAAAAATATTGAGAAACAAAAAAGTTATCGCGATTTGAATATTTTGAAAAAATGAAGCTGCCGGTAGAGGGGTTAATATGGGGTTATAGTACTGCAAACAAGTACAAAAATCCCAAACACATTTTAGCCCCATGATGTTAGTTTCTGATCTTTTCATAAGCACTGTGCCATAAAGAAAGTAACATAAAAAATATAAGATTTGAAACTTCTTAAATACCATCCAAATTAGCGTATTTTTCAGCACCATGGGGCAAGTATATTACATGCCTTATAACAAGGTTTATTACATGCCCTCTACTAGTTAATTCAAATAACTGAAATTGTGTTGTTTGAAAGGCGAATAAGTCACTTTTGTAACGAGTGAAAAGAGAAATCTCGCATAATTTATGATCTCGTCCTAAAAGCCATAGCTTGTTATTACTGAGCAAACGAATAGATTTACACTTTATTTCACAATGCTACGACGAAGAGAAGATCCTCCTCTATCTCCCAGCGGTGACAGTTTTTATTTTGGTCCGTTTATCTGCTTAATAACAACAAGCAACACACTCGGTTATCAATGGTTTTAAGGGTGAATATACATAGAAGCCAAACCTCAAATTTTCAAAAGCACAAGTCTAGAGAAGCAGACAACCGGTAACTCAATGGTCACTCGCTGGTGGCGAGTTCAACGCAAAAGGTTGTCAGGTTCTCAAGATACAAATCTACAAACAAGTTCTTGAAAATTTGAGGTTTGATATCGATGCATCTTCACCTATTAAAAATATTTCCTAATAACTTCTTACATCATTATGACCAATTTAAGTACGCTTTTCAAGGTTTTTCGTAAACAATAACTAAAATGACGTTTGAAACAGTTTTGCAATTATGCGTATATCATATGTCATATATGCCAAGGTGTTCAAATGGTTTGATCTTGCAGTTTGTCCCGTATCTATGTTCAACGCAATGTGTGTTGGTAAAAGAACACATATCCATGAAAACTTCACACAAAATAAAAAAAAATGTTCTGGACCCCCCGACCGATTATTTTGATTTTGGTCGCAAATTAAAGAGCAAAGTCTAATTGTTTTTAGTTTGAAATTTCAGACTTACCTATTTTTTTGTAATAAAGTTACTCCACAAAGACACCGTGAGGGCCCTGATTGTTATACCTTCATTAGCAAACCTTTAATTACATTCACCTTGAAATCCAAATATGTGCTTACCTTTATAATATACTTTGGATTGAACTGTCATAAGTAAATAGACGAGCGGAGAGTACAAACATGTTTTAACTCGTCCGAAATAGAAATTCCGCGTTCCACGTTCTTGCTGTTCACCGTCGTCTCGGCCTTGGGATTCCGCCCCGTTACAACAGTTTGGCGAACGAGGATGGTCGACAATGCGCGTGCTGCTGGTGGTGATCAGCCACCAATTGATGCTGCTGCTGGTGGTGGTGGTGGCGGAAACCTGCCGCTAAATGCTGCTGCTGTGGGAGGAGGAAATCTGCCACCGAGCTTCCACATCGATGCGTATGACCGGAAGAAAACACGCTGGTCACGATGGGTGGAAAGACTTGAGACTGCTTTCACAATTTACGGCGTAGTAGACGACAATCTGTGACGAAACCTGCTTCTGCATTTGATGGGACCGGAAACATATGAAACGTTGTGCGACAAAATTGCTCCTGATAATCCTCGCACGAGAACCTTCCAAGTGATTGTGGATACACTCGAGCAATATTTCAACCCGAGACCTTTGGAAATTAGCGAAAATTTCCGTTTCAAGTGTCGTCGTCAGGGGGACAAAGACGCCCTTTCCCCGGACGAATCCGTTGAAGAATACCTTGTTGCCCTTCGACGCATTGCTATTACCTGCAACTTTGGTGGCTATCTGGTGGTCTTCTGGAACGCAGGAACCTCACTCTGCAGGATGCGTTGGAAGTAGCGGTCGGCATGGAGCTGTCGCAGAAAGGAGGCGCCGAGATTGCTGGTTCACTTTCGATGTCGGAGGTAAATGCTGTTCAACACCGACGAGGTAAGGCTTACGATAAGAAAGTGGGAGGAAAATCTCCATCAGCTGGCAAATCCACGGGAGAGAAGTACTGCTTTCGGTGCGGGGACAAATCGCACCTTGCTAAAGCATGCAAACACCAGAATACTGTGTGCTCCTACTGCAACATTAAGGGGCACCTCGAGCGGGTGTGTATGCGAAAGTCTCCAGCGAACAAAGGTCATTCTGGAAAATCTGAAGCAAAATCCAGCACGGTAAAAGCCATCGATCAGCGAAGTAGCTCTACGGAGGATATTGATGTGGGTGAGGTTATGTACGGCGAGATTTGTGCGTTGAGTAGTTCGAGTGCGGCGAAACTGTGGTTGACGCTGGTACTAAACGGTGTTGCAGTTCGGTTTGAGATCGACACTGGCAGTCCCGTAAGCATCATCAGCGCACAGTTTTTCCACCGATACTTCAAGGAATGCCACCTCCGGAAGTGTTCACTGAATCTCGTCAGCTACTGTGATACCAACATTCGTGTTTTGGAAGTTCTTGACGTGGTCGTCGACTGCTGTGGAGTACGAGCCAACTTGCCGTCGTACGTGGTGGATTCGTCGAAGCATCCGCTGCTCGGAAGAGAGTGGCTCAAAGTGCTGAACGTCAACTGGAACACAATTTTAAAGAAGCCGGCTGTGGTTAACGTTATCGATCGGGCGATCGGTTCTTGCGATACTGCTGAGCACTTGGGGCAGATTTTCCGCAAAATATGCGAAGGTTTTCGATGATTCTATGGGGAAAATATCAACTGTGCAAGCGAAGCTTAGCTTAAAGCCGAATACGCAGGCCGTATTCCTGAAAGCCAGAAAAGTTCCGTTCAACTTACGTGCCGCTGTGGACAAGGAACTGGATAAGCTGGAATCCGAAGGAGTACTAACGAAAGTGAGTCACAGTAGCTGGGCGACCCCGATTGTGCCAGTGAAAAAAGCTGATACGAATTTGTGGGGATTATAAGCAGACAGTGAATCCTCACCTGAAAGTTGATCAGCATCCCTTACCAACGATAGACGAGTTGTTCGCATCACTTGCGGGCGGTCAGAAGTTTACCAAAATTGACCTCGTGCAGGCGTATCTCCAGATGGAAGTTGCTGAAGAGGATCGCGAGATGCTCACGCTAAACACGCATCGTGGGCTGTACCGGCCTACACGTTTAATGTATGGTGTGTCATCTGCTCCGGCAATTTGGCAACACCAAATCGAAACGATTTTGCAAGGTATTGAAGGTGTGAGTGTTTTCCTCGATGACATCAAAATAACGGGGCCTACAGACGCAATCCACTTGCACAGACTGGAAGAAGTTATGCGCAGGTTGAATTACTACGGCATACGTGTAAACCGGAAGAAATGCGAGTTCTTCACCGACCAGATTGAGTACTGCGGATATCAAATAGATCGTGAAGGAATACACAAGGTCCAACAGAAAGTTGATGCGATTGTTAGCATGCCACGTCCGAGAAACAAGGAGGAAGTTCGTTCGTTGGTTGGACTCGTCAACTACTACGGCCGTTTCTACGAAAACCTTAGTACTGTGTTGTATCCGTTGAATAACCTTCTGAAGAATGAGGTGCCATTCGTCTGGACCAAAGAATGCGAGAAGTCGTTTAGAACCGTGAAGGAGCGAATGCAGAAGGACAACTGTCTAGTACACTATTCCCCAGATCTGCCACTTATTTTGGCCACCGATGCGTCTCCCTACGATGTGGGTGCTGTGTTGAGCCACGTTTTCCCAGATGGAACTGAGTGTCCCATACAGTTTGCTTCACAGACATTGAACCGCACCCAGCAACGGTATATGCAGGTTGATAAAGAGGCTTACGCTGTTATTGTTATTGTTATTGTTTATTAACTTAAAAATTTTGAAAGAGGGAAAAGCCCCTTTGAGTGATTTCCTTTCGAAATCTTTCTCAAAAAGGCATAAAACCTCTTTATCTTTTCAAAAATACGTTACAAAAAAATTAAATAAATATAATTAAAGGCTCTTGCGGAGCATATCCATTGCGGAGCCAATATCTGTCAAGTGAGGTCATCATAGTTAAGGGCCATCCACACGATTTACAAAATCAATCATTGACATGTCCCATGTGCCAATCCTGGACTTGTAGTAGCTGAAAATAAAAAGAAAAAAGAAAACAAAACAGCAAATATCAAACATGATAAGAAATGTCATATAGATATTTGTATAGAATTTTTAATATAGGGAGATATTTATTTCCCAAAATATCGCGAACAGATACAGGAATATCAAAACCTAACCTGATTATGTTGTCCAAAAATTTTTCTCGTGGTCCATTAAAGCGAGAACATTTAAAAACAATATGATCAATGTCTTCATAAGATTCATTGCATTCACAAATATCTGAATCTATAATATTCATGCGGTACAAATAATTATTACAAATATAATGGTTGGACATCAATCTAGAAAGGGAACAAATAAAATTACGTCCAACATACAAGTTTTTAAACCAAGGAACTGCCTTAACCTTCGGGAAAATAGAATAACAATAACGTCCTTGGATACTTGTATTCCATGAAAGTTGCCAATTATTCAAAGAATATTTTTTTAATTTTGTAAAATATTCAAAATCACAAATATCACGATTGTAAGTTATTCCACGAAAAACACCCAATTTTGCCAATAAATCAGCCTGCTCATTACCATAAATATTACAATGAGCTGGTACCCAAACGAATTTAATAACATATCCTCGAAAATACAAATTAAGCATAAGCATAAGCATAAGCATTGATGACCGTACAATTCGTAGTTGCTACTCCGCGATTGACCAGAATAATCGAAGTTGCACAAGGAACCAACAGATGTAGCTTGGGAATAGCTTTCCATCTTCAATGTACACTTTCGAGAACTCCAAACATTATAAAGTCAATAACGGCGCCGGCCACGTCCTTACGGTCATCGGGGAAAGGTGGGACTATGAGTGTGACATGGTTTATGGACAAAAGGTCGAAGGACAAAAGGTCGAAAGGACAAAAGGTCGAAAGACAAAAGGTCGAAAGACAAAAGGTCGAAAGGGACAAAAGGTCGAAAGGGACAAAAGGTCGAAAGGGACAAAAGGTCGAAAGGGACAAAAGGTCGAAAGGAAAAAAAGGTCTAGGAGGACAAAAGGTCCAAATGGAAATTTCATGTAAAAGGAAAATATTTCAAAGAACAATTTCAATTCATTTTCCCTACTTAACATTTTGTTTTTTCGGCATAGTGTTACCCACATATGTGAAACAAATTCACTAAAGTGATACAGACATTTTGAAAATAGAAAAAATCACGCTTCTTTTCATTATTATTTCTTATTCATTTTAATAACAAATTATAAAGTATTATGTATTTTATTAATTATTTTTCGTTCTTTCATTCGGTACAATTTTTAAATTACAATTGTTAAATTGAGGTATGATTCTTTCTTAAAATACAGCAATTATAAGAATACAGGATCATATCACAGTTTTACATTTTGATATGATGATTTTCCTTAATTTTTTACCAAGAATTCTTTAAGATTGAAATTGGTTAAAATTATGTGAATGTGAAGATTTTAGTTCATTTTACATGGTCATTCCTTCAGAATAGAAACATACAATTGATTTAACATAGTACATCGTTACAACATGAAATTTTTCCTTCTTTATTCAATGAGCATTCTTAAAAATTGAACACGTTTTTGGTTTTGTTTCATATATCATAGAAACAGGCAATCAATTTACCACATATTATTCAAAATTGAGAATTCTCCCTTCTTTAGCATATTTTTCATGACCCTTCGTTAATATATTTTTCATGAAAGTCCGAACAAATGTAACTAACAATCGTTTCTTTGTCTAATAGTACCATCAAGATATTCATAAACTTTATGAGTAACACAAAACGAGAAATATTTTCTTTGGACTCCGATTTCCTGAAAGTACGAAAACAGTTTGGCCAAGCACTCGGCATATTTGAAAAAGCTTGGACCTTTTATTCTTATGACAAATTGCAACCAGCCATCGCAATTACGGTATCCATTCACCCAGAAAAAAGTTGTCAGCTTTATCCTTTCCGAATACTGAAAGGTGCTAGATAGCATGATTTTCTTGATATATGCTGGCCAACGATATACAGGCCCAATGATATCCTGGATTTCGAACAGGATATCAGCAGAGTAATCATTCCGGTAGTATATTTTTGACATTTCCTGAAGAAGATTATTCATCCTTCACAAAAAGAAGCGTATTCTGGAAAAAAATAAAAATCTCTAAAAAACACTCATGCTAATAGTGACATAAAATAATAACTTACAAAAATTAAGGTTGATTGACAATTTGATCCGGTGCTACTGAAGTTCTAAAAATGAATGCATGAAATTAATGACCGCTGCGGTGGAACAATTAACAAATTGTTTAAACAAAATCCAAGACAACGCTAAATCTCCATAACAACGATAAAAAAAACTTATCACGTGGTCCATGAAATAAATGTATCAGAAAAAAAATCATTTTCAAGCAGTCATTCGTCCGACCAAGAAGTGAAAATGCAAGCTGAACCAAGGTACGAATTGTTGGAAACAAACAAGGGAAAACCGAAGCTGGCCCTAGAAGGTTACATGTACCATCTGAACAAAAATGTAAGTAGTATTTATATGCGTCATCTCGAATTCTCTCGCTGCATTTTTCCCCTAATCTAAATCCTATTCCGATACAGGTGAACGACATGTTCTATTGGACCTGCGTTCAGAAGCGATCGAAGAATAATCCGTGTAGTGGCAAAGTAGTCTCGAGGTTGATGAACAACCACCACGAGTTAAACTTTCCTGGGCAATCGGAGCATAATCATTCACCCAATATGCTGCAGATTGAGCGCGTTCGACTGAGGGAATCACTGAAGCGAAGAGCTGGAGAAAGCAGGGAACCGCCGTTGGTGACAATGCGTCACTGTTCCATGGAATCGTCTGTAGAAGTGAGTACTTATTGGCTGATATTTGAAATGTAGTATTTTTCAATAAAGTTTAGCACAACTCACATATAATGTTGGTCGTTACCGAGTTATAAAAATATTTTGTTTATTCCTATCGTTTGAATACATCAGGTCCAAACAATGATTACGGCGGCCGCTCAGAAGAAGATTTGCCAGCGAGCTAGAAAATCGGAATCAATTCCAGTGGATCCCATTACACCCGAGGACTTCGAAAACATTGCAGAAGCATACAAAACAACGAATGATGGCACCCCTTTCATGCTCAGGAACATTGAAGTTGAAAGTGGTCGGCTACTAATGTTTTCAACTGCTGACAACATCAAGCGGCTAGCCGTGTCCAAAGTTTGGATGATGGATGGCACCTTCGACACTGCTCCAGCAAATTTCAAACAAATCTACACTGTTCAAGGTTCTCTCGGTGATAGATTTTTACCATTTGCGTTTTTTCTCCTGCCAAGTAAGACCGAACAATGCTACACGGAAGCCTTAGAGGAGCTGATGGAATGTGCGGGTGAAGTAGGCGTTACTCTGGAGCCGGAACTAATCATAACCGATTTCGAGAAGGCCGCTATCAATGCAGTAGGAACATTGTTTCCGCAAACAAGACGACAGGGATGCTTCTTTCATTGGACGCAAAACATGTTCAAGCGCATCCAGAAATCCGGGTTGAGTGTCGAATTTTCGAACGACAAAAACGTGTTTATGAACTTTAAGAAGGTCGAAGCCCTAGCATTTGTTCCTGCAAATTTCGTAGAGAAGGCGTTCAATTATGTGGAAAAAAGTAGCCCTGCGTCAATGGAAACATTTTTCAAGTACCTCGAGGAGAACTACGTTATGGGTTCGGTGAAGCGAACGCTTAAAAGCGGTAACATAATACGTAACCGTCCGCTTTTTGAAATTCCCTTCTGGAATGTCTACGAAGCTACAATCAAAAATCAACCGCGCACTACGAACCGGCTTGAAGGATGGCACAACCGCTGGAAGACAGCCGTAGGTTCGGCAAAAAGTTTTTATGCCGTTATTGCTGAACTTCAGAAAGAGCAAAATCTCACAGAAGGAGAAGTTCTTCGAGTCCTTCAAGGTTTGCCAGCCCCGAAACGGAACGCGAAGCAAATGGAAAAAGATGAGAAACTTCTTCAGGCAACCAGACAATTCGAAAACATTGAACTAAAAGATTATATAACATCAATTGCACTTATCCTTAAAGAGTAATATTGACTGTTTAATCTATAAATATACGATATGTTTAAGCAACCAAATCACTGCATTTTATTTCAGATAAAAACACTTAGAATTTTGGAACCATATAGTACTTTCGACCTTTTGTCCTTTCGACCTTTTGTCCCTTTCGACCTTTTGTCCTTTCGACCTTTTGTCCTTTCGACCTTTTGTCCTTTCGACCTTTTGTCTTTCGACCTTTTGTCCTTTCGACCTTTTGTCTTTCGACCTTTTGTCATAGATTCGCAACCTATTAGTCACTACAGACAACGTGTACCTAAAGTAAGTCTACACTTTCAGTGTCGAACCATTCAAAACGATTTCGGTAATGAAAAATGTTGGATAAGAGGTAAGGTATGTATATTTGAATACTTTTTAAACAATTACAAGAGTCTTTGCCGACACTTATTGTGAAAAAACATTCATGTTTTGTTAAAAAAAAACACATAAAAGTGACTTTTCTATCGTTGTCATGATTAAAACGTGTTTCACAATAAAATATACATTAAAATGAAAGCATGAAACGAGCTCACCAAATTGATCCTTTTCCCTGACTAAGCAGCCATATGCAACTTTATCAGCATACTTGATATACACACGGCGACGCGAAAACCGAACTAGCTTGCTTGGGCCTTCAAATGCACTGCCCAGCAAACGAAACGCGTGGCAGAAAAATAGACGTCTCACCGGCGACGCAAAAACCGAACTCCATATCCTCGAAAATACAAATTGTGTAATAAGTTTTTAATAGATAAAACAGTACGATGAGTTTTAAAATGAAAATTACTGCAATTCAAAGCATTAAGACAACTCAGGCTATCAGAACACACCATGTATATGTTAGGAGCGGAATTTTTAATTAAATTACAAGTAAAATACAAAGCAGTTAATTCAGCTGTGAACACAGAACACGGAGATTCCAATTTATAAAAATGAGCCAAATTGATGTTAAAAACTCCAAATCCTGCCATATTTCCCACTAAAGATCCGTCTGTAAAAAGAATTTGGTTTTGTTCCACTCCAATAAATTTTCGATTAAATAACATATTAGCAAAACGGAAATGAGCATGACAAGGAATTTGTTTTAATTCTTCAAGTAAAGATAAATCAATACATGGACGGAAGGCATGAACATTCATGCTATATTCATAAAAACCAGGTGTAGAATTTGGAATAATGGTTTCTCCAGAACAATATAAAAATATAATATAATATATAATTTCAAATATTGATTTTAACAGATCAATAATAGGATGATTATTTGAAAAACAATTTATTAAAAATTTACAATTAAGCTCATGTAAGCGATTCCTTAGAGGAATAATGCCAGCAAGAACTTCAACAGATTTTGTATGAGTAGAATTCATTAATTTTAAACAAATTCTCAAACAACGAAACTGGATTTTTTCAAGCTTTGAAAAATGTGTTTGAACAGCACTTCCAAATGTAAAACAACCATATTCCATAACTGAACGAATAGTTGTTTTATAGAGCGTAATCATATCAGAGGGATGAGCACCCCACCATGTTCCAGTAATCATACGAAGAAAATTGATTCTTTTTGAACAAATTTTTTGGATATATTGAATATGACTGTTCCATTTCAATTTATAATCAAACCATATACCAAGATATTTGTAATCAAAAACTTGATCAATGCGATGACTATTGAGAAACAATTCAATACTAACTGGAGAATGTTTGCGAGAAAATAATATAAATTTGGTTTTTTGAGCTGAAAAAGTAAAACCATTATTATGTGCCCATGTATCAATATTATCCAAAGCAAGTTGCATAAAATGACGAATTACTTCTCTATTTTGGCCAGTTATAGAAATGTTTTTATCATCAGCAAATTGAATAAAATAACATCCATTCGGAATAATGGAAATTATGTCTCTGGTGAATAAATTGTATAGAAATGGGCTTAAACAAGAACCCTGTGGCAATCCAAAATAACTATAACTATGTTCTAAGAGATTCGTTATGGTAAAAATGCATTATTTTGAAAGAAAACAAATTGCATAAGAAATTAGTAAGGATGATTGGAATTTTACAATCAATCATTTTACTAAAAAGTAAATCTATTAAAACAGAATCATATGCACCAGAAACATCAAGAAAGGTAGTAACTACATCTTGTTTTTTATTGAACGATTATTCAATATATGAAGCTAAAAGACCAACACAATCACGAGTTCCACGACCTTTCCTGAATCCAAATTGAGAAGATGAAAGAATATTATTTTTCTCAGCCCACAATTCAAGGCGATTGAGAATCATTCTTTCCATTAACTTACGAAGACACGATAATAAGCTGATCGGTCTTCTACTATCTACTAATGAAGGATTATTATCCGGTTTAAGAATACTAACTACTTTTATAGAACGCCATTGCAAAGGAAATATATTCTGAAACAAGAATAAATTATATAAGGAAAGTAAATGTAATTTACCATCAATGGGTAAATTTTTCAACACAATGAATTTAATATTATCAATACCTGGAGCAGTGTTATTGGTAATAGATAGTGCTAAATCCATTTCCTCTATAGTAAATTCGTTACAAAGTTCAGGGAAATAATTATAACGTTGCTGATTTTTAAAAGTGATGGGAGGAGGGACAAAATTAGGACAAATTTTAGAAGCAAATTGATCGATCCAATCTTCTGAATATTCCAGAACAGATGTAGAAGGAATATTGTAATTTCTCAAATTTCGAACAACAGACCATAATTTAGATAAAGATGTTTCAGGATCAAGATTTTCAACAAAGTTTCTCCAATAATCTCTTTTCTTAAATTTAGTAACTCGAGTAAACTGAGCTTCAGTTTTACAATAAAAAATATAATGTTCTCTTGATCCTGAACGCCTAAATTGTTTAAAAGCATTTGATTTATTTTTTAATGCAATGGTACAATCATTATCCCACCAAAAAGAAATGTGTTTCCTTTTCGCTGGCCCCAATTTAATTTGTTTGCATTGTGATTTATATAAACATTCAATTAAAATTTTTGAAAAACTATCATAATTTTGAAGGGGTGAAAGCGAATAATCAAACTTATTCAAAGCAGAAGAAACCAAGTCCGAAAATTTATTCCAATGTACATTTTTCGTCAAATCATGAACATAAGGTTCTATACTCAATTGCCCACGGACAGGATTATGAATGGAAATTTTAATGGGTAAATGATCACTACCATTAGGATCATCAATTATTTTCCAAGACGATTTAATGTACAAACTATTTGAACAAAGCGATAAATCAATACAGGAATGGCGAGCAGGAGGCACAGCAATTCTAGTAAATGACCCATCGTTCAAAATATTTAAATTTAATTCGTCGATTAGATCCATTATTAATGATCCTCTACCATCGGTCATATCACTGCCCCAAGCAAAATGATGAGCATTCAAGTCACCAAGAATATAAAATGGATAAGGAACAGAGTGTAAGATAGTTTTAAGTTCTTGTAGAGAAAATCTTGCTTGGGGAGGAATATATAAACAAATAATCGAGAATTCAATATCATTATGTTTGACAGAAATAGAAACATTTTCAATTTGAGAGTCCAATGAAAATTCTAAAAATTTGAATTGAATATTTTCACGAATTCCAATCATAACCCCTCCATATGAAATATTACGATCCCTTCGGATTATATTATAAAAAGGAATTTTTAAGTTTTTAGTATCTACTAACCACGTTTCATTTAAACAAAATATATCAACACCATTGTTTAAAAGTAAAGCTTTAAGTCGATCAACTTTTGGAATAATACTTCGACAATTCCATTGTAAAATATTCAAGCTTTGATTATTGAATTGAGCCATTAGGAACAAAACAAGGAACTTATGAGTGGTCCAAATGAATTCAATTTTTCAAGAATATTGGCCAAAAATGGTAAAAACTTCCTAATCAGGTTCTTCCAAAAATCATTTAATCCCAAAAACTCAATAATATCTTCCAAAATGTTCAAAATGTTAGCATCATTATTTTTATTCTCATTATTCTGAGAATTATTTTTAATATTATTGCTATCATCAAATTTATTTCCAGAAAATATGGTATTACTTTTCTGGAAACCAGGAATATTCTGAGTTGTATTAGAAGAATTCATGGGAGGAAAATTTTTGTCATAAGATGTTGAAGGTTGTGGTTCCAAAATGTGGTTGTGATTATTAGATTTATTATTTCTTTTTCTTTTTACAGGAGGTTTATAAACAAAATTATTTGTTTCCTCTTTTAAATTTTCATTGCAATTATTTTCAGATAAAGGTTTGAAAATATTATGAGAAGCAATACCATCGGAAGTTTTAATAACATCTGAATAAGATAATTTATTTTTATTTTTAATTTTCAGATTAAATTGTTGTTGATGTGCAATATAAACTGAACACTCCTTCAACAAGTTATGTTTCTTCCCACAATAAATACAACCATCAGAATTTTTCTTACAATCAGATGGAGGATGAACTCCACCACATTTGGAACATTTTGGTTTATTAGAACAAAAATGTGATGTGTGTCCAAAAAGAAGACAACGATTACAATGCATAATTTTGGGATAAAATAATCTAACATGAAATTTCACATTATCAATAATAACATAATCAGGAAGAATAGATCCTTCAAATGTTATCTTGATACAATTAGAATGTTTATAGGATGATCCTTTATCTGAAAAGGTTAATTTAGATAAACGGACACATTCTAAAATTTTCACAGGAGAAATTGCCTGATTTTTGAAAACTCCAGAACCATGATTTACAATATCATCACACTCTAAAGCTTCGTCATAAATTATACCATTAATTTCACATGAGTCACATGGAGCGTAGACTCGATATGAATTCAAAAATAATTTGGACTCTAACAACGCATTAGCGTCTTCTCGAGATCCAAAAACAACCAAGGTCGAAATCAAAAGGACATTAATTGGTTTTTCTTTTTTACGAAAAAATACCACAAAGGGACCCAGAAAGGTAGTAGGATAAGTTTTCACACGAATGTGTTTAACAGTAGAAGAAGAGTTTTTAGATACACTATCTACAACAGAAACTGACTCCCCGTCAGTCTCCATAATGGAAAAATGACGGGGATAATAAAAAATCGATTACACCAGTATAAAAACCAAATAAAAAAACAACAAAAGAAAATAAAATAATACTTAACGAGCAAAAATTAACTTCTGCAACGCCAACAACAGCAATCGAAAACCGTCAACGGCTTGAAATACCAACAGCTACGAGAAATCTTGCAAAATAAAGCTTCCCAATGATACAGCACACCTTCGCTTCCAGTGAATTACACTCAAAATCCAAACGCCTTAGATCGCAAAACTTCGGGGTAGAAATTCACCTGAAAATAGAAAAAAATTGACAAGCGCAGAAAAAAAAGACCTGTAACCCGGTCAAGGCCTACTTACCGAAGATAGGCTTACGCTGTTGTGTTCGGTGTGAGGAAGTTCTTCCAATATCTCTATGGTCGGAAATTCGTGCTGATAACCGATAACCAGGCGATTTCGAAGATTTTCAGCGAGAATAAGGGCCTGCCAGTGATGTCTGCACTTCGTATGCAGCATTATGCTACATATCTACAATCCTTCGACTACGAAATACGTTTTCGTAAGTCGGCGGACCATGCTAATGCTGATGCCCTTTCTCGATTGCCGATGCAAGCTACGGATCCGGAAAACGTGATTGAGGAGTGCGACGTCGTAGAAATCAACCAAATTGATACTTTGCCATTGACCGCTGCTGAACTTTCGGAAGCGACAGCTGCGGATAAGTCTGTGAGCATGTTGATTCAAGGGCTCAAACATGGACAGAACGTTGACGGGAAGCATAGATTTGGAATCGACCAATCTGAGTTCTCGTTTCAAAAAGGATGTCTACTTCGTGGTATTCGTGTCTACATTCCGGCAGTATTTCGCAAGCGGGTGCTAGCGGAGCTGCATTCCACACATTTTGGAACCTCCCGAACCAAATCACTCGCAAGGGGCTACTGTTGGTGGAACGGTATGGACAAGGATATAGAAGAGTTGATCGCAAACTGTGCGGATTGCCAGTCGGTTCGGCCAATGCCAGCTAAAGTTCAACCACATCATTGGGAACCTGCTACCGAGCCATTTCAACGCGTCCATGCAGACTTTGCTGGACCGTATATGGACTGCTACTTCTTCATCCTAATCGACGCCTATACTAAATGGCCGGAAATCAAGGTTTGTCGTTCTATTACAGCACACTGAAACAAGCGTTGCAGTAATGAGAACCATGAACGTGTTTTTAAATTTACTATTCCAACCACGATTGAGCTATCATGAACGCTTTTTATTTGCGTTTTGTTCCCTCTCAATCCAACCGCGTCGATAGCCGAGCGGCTAGCGTTCGCGCTTGACAATCGCCAGATCCTCGGTTCGATTCTAGTCTGCTGCAAGTTTTTAACCATGAAATAGTAATTTTTACTATACAAATGGTGCCATGGTAAAATTGAATGCACAAAATATTCTAAATAAATGCGAATTTAGTCTGCACAAATCAAGTGGCGTTGTGTTTTTAATTTAACCCTCTGATATAGTATTTTCAACCGCAACGCTGTTCTCAGTGCAGAAAATACGGAAGCTATGTGTCGTGAGATATTCAGCACATTTGGTATTCCGTCGGTGTTCGTTAGTGACCATGGAGTGCAGTTTACGGCAACATCGTTCCAGTCATTTCTGGAACAAAATGGCATCGTACACAAGATGGGAGCTCCGTACCGTCCCTCCACAAATGGACAAGCGGAGCGTTATGTTCAAACATTCAAGCAAAAGCTGAAAGCCTTGAAATGTCCGCGGTCGCAGTTGAACCTTGAATTGTCGAGACTCCTTTTGACGTACAGGAAGACCATACATCCAGCGACAGGCCAGTCTCCATCCATCATGATGTTTGGTCGACAAATACGTTCACGTCTGGACCTGATGTTACCCAGAGGGAACGAGGAAGCACCTCCTACTACGACGGTTCGAGAGTTGGAAAACGGTGTCCGTGTTCGCGTAAGAGATTTCCTCACCAATAATAAATGGCAATTCGGAAAGGTAGTTTCTAAACTTGGAAGCCTTCGCTACGCGGTGAAGCTCGACGATGGAAGGATCTGGGAAAGACACATTGATCACATCGTGAAGGTCGGCGTAGGATTGTTGTCGTCAGGAAGCAATGATTCTCCAGCACGCGAGCCTCTTCGGGATGAACCTAATTGTTCAACATCAACGGTGCCGTCCACCATTTCTCCATCTTCGCAAGAACAGGAGACAGCAGTTGCTGATCCGGTGGCCATTGTCCCGCCACCCGATGATCCAGTGAGTAGAGTTCCAGAGATGTCACACAGCAGTGTATCACCAAAAAGTGAAACCAAGCCGCCTCTGCGGCGTTCTACAAGAACGATTAAAGCTCCCCAAAAACTTAATCTTTAATATTTTTTGCACTGTATCCATTTTTGCATTTTTCACAAAGGGGAGAGATGTTATACCTTCATTAGCAAACCCTTACTTACATTCACCTTGAAATCCAAATATGTGCTTACCTTTATAATTACAATACTTTGGATTGAACTGTCATAAGTAAATAGACGAGCGGAGAGTACAAACGTGTTTTAACTCGTCCGAAATAGAAATTCCGCGTTCCACGTTCTTGCTGTTCACCGTCGTCTCGGCCTTGGGATTCCGCACCGTTACAACATTGATGATTTCAGTTTTTGGGAATGAATACTCAGCTTAATTATGAGTACATCGTGAGCTTTTGACAAGTGAACAACACCAGCACCAAAACATATTGGGTCGCGAAGTAAGCGCGCGCGTGTTTATTGTGGTCTGTCCGCGAGGAGTTACTCTGTAAAGCAGTTTCCGGAAGGACGCCCCTCTGGAGTGCGACGTGTAGTGAGCCTACGCGAACACGAGCGCACGCGAAAGGGAAATTTTCTCGGAGTTCTCGACAAGGACAAATGCTGTGTCTCCTTATTGTTGGTTACCGAAACAGACCTTGGGAGCCACGGAGGGCCTGTATTGACCCATTGAGTACACACGCGATTGTAGCTCGTTGAAGTTTTCGTTGGATTTTCAGTGTCAGTGCTCGCGATTTATTGCCCGAGTTCGATTTACTGTGCCAATCAGCATAAAAAGTGCGCACTACGGTATTCAAAGTTGGTTTCAATTGTGAGACGACCTGCGAATTCAGTGTAGCTAGCAGTGAATAGTGAAAAAAAGAGTCATCAGCCGAAGAAAATGTGAGTTTCTCCAACGAATGAAATCGAAAATGCTAAATGATTAGAAAGATCTATTTATAAACGTAAATACTGCGTTGAACCTCTTCGCGTTGAGGAGAAGAAACGAATAACGAGATCTCGCCAGTGCGTTGAATTATTGTTGTTTGGAA
Source organism: Aedes aegypti (assembly GCF_002204515.2). Classification (NCBI taxonomy): domain Eukaryota; kingdom Metazoa; phylum Arthropoda; class Insecta; order Diptera; family Culicidae; genus Aedes; species Aedes aegypti. The sequence goes on from NC_035108.1 coordinate 352,078,233, forward strand.
AGGAGCTGCCAATAAAATAAGCAGTACGAAGAATTCACCAGGATTACTCATCATCCATAGCTGCTGAGGCGTGCAAGAGAGGCTACCCGCCCATCTCATTGGATTACTACTGTTGGAAGATTATCAATGCAATTTTCCCCTCTTCTGTAGGCCTTTTTTTTCGATGCAGAGAAAATTCAATCAAACACAATTGTTTTGTCTTCCATAGTGGGGCAAAACGAGGTATTTCAAATTTAATTAGTGCTTCCATATGTTGGGTTTTCCCTTTTGCAGGTTCCATTATACATCGTCGTGGCTGGGTCGTCGTGGGAGCTGGGTCGAGGGTTGAATTAGACATCCCCTCCCCATCCTGGCCGATGATTAAAAACGCTGCTGAAATTAACCTTGGTTTTTATATTCAAAAAATACATCTAGCGCATAAAGAATTTTTAGATTCCAATCAACAATCAGTCTTTCATAAACGATTTTCGAAGAATTCTTCAAGGAATCCCTCTATCTGAGATTTTACTGTGCTCTACATGTTTTGCCTTCAGAAAGTTTCTTCAATAACTCTCGAGTTTGAGGTATTTTTAAGAACACCTTTAATAATGAATTGTGAAGCTCTGTTTTTTTTTATTATTTTGCACATACCTATACATTTTGGACCTCAAAGTGTATATTTTGACCCCCGACATTTATTATCAATTGGCGACATAGTCCACGATACTGGTTGTATAATATACTTGCCCATATCCGGATTTGGGGGGTGCCAAGGAGCCAAATGCCCCGTGTCCCCCGATTAGAGGGGCCCCCCGAGGATCCAAAATTAAGAATTACTTCTTTTATTTGAAACGCAATATTTTATTTTTAAACATATAATTCTATAGATGAAGTCAACATTCGAATATAAGAGTAGATTTTTTTTCTTTTCCTATTATCTGAGTCTCACAGTATGGTCTAGTCAAGGTGGATGGTGGGCATCAAAAATAGCCATTTTTAGCGTTATGAAAATTGTGAATGGTCCTTTAGTAAAATCAATCGATTGTAAAAAAATAATGTTTTTTAATTATTAAATGATTTATATCACGAGCCAATTGTCAAAAAAGTTCAAGTAAAAGTATTGAAAATTTGAAGGAATTTGATCAATTGGAACTAAAAAACTCATGATAATGAAACCGATGTCCAAATCACTAGAAAGGACTCTCTGTCAATTTAAAAAGGATTCATAACAGATAGGGTGCCGGTACCAATGGTTGTAATGTACCAGTAGATTGGACTATGGAATAAAACGAACATTTTTCGATAAAAACGACATGTGCTATTTTTGGTGGATAGATAGTCTCTAGTTTAGTCGATTTTCCAAATTTCAACTTTTTATTTTATCAAAAAGTCATATAAATAATAAAGTTTATACAAAAAAATTGCTCCTTTGCACCGCTGTAGTATTAAAGCACATTGGTCGTGTTCCAGTAGTGGATCAACGGATGGAAGCAGTTTTTAAAATGGATGTATAAAAATGAAGAAAAGCCCTAGATATGATTTTTATGCTTCATTCTAAAGATATTAATTGCTGTTTCGAGGGAAAAATGTTTAACCTATGTAAAAATTTACCATTTTGTTTAAAATTCCTTGTATCATTCCCGAACGTCTACTACTGGATCACTAGCGCAACTACTGGAACACGTGTACCAATAGTGGCTCAAGCGGTTTTATGTTAAAAAAATAGTTTTATCACTCTTTTTATGTTTTTCCCATATAGTAGAGGTTGAAGTCTTACTGTTGACGCCAAAAGATCTTGGTTAAGGCTTTTCGTTATTTTGTTATGATTTTTTATAGCTTAGGTAGCCCACTAATGGCACCGTCACTCTAATCGATTTGCTTAGCATCTTGAAACGTTCTATGTTGTAATAATGATGAATGCCAGAAACTCTGGATTTTTGGAGCATTATTCTGTCTGAGTAAAAATTGTTGAACTCTTGATACAACATTTGCTCGTGATTTAAAAATTCAATAAAAATTAGGATCATTTCATATACGATTTAGGAAAACGTGTTTATTATCATATCAACAAGTCATTTTGTTCTTTTTGACTAGATAAAGAACAAATAGAAGAGTGAAAAGATGCAATTTTGTAAATGAAGGGGGTGAATGCTTAAAAAAAGGCTTTGAAATTTTCCAGCAATTTTTAACTCCATACAAAAAAGCCAAAAAAAAAACAGTCTATCTTCTACGAATTATTATATGTTTCCCATTGGATGGAAAAATCATCTATTGGGAAGCTTGAAAACAAACGGAATTTTTGAATATACAAGCCAACAATCGACCAAAATGTCAAAACACCCTTTGCATTTGGAGGTGTCATATCTTTGGAACGAACATCTCATTAAAAGCTCAAATTCAATACGTTAGTTTGTAGAATTCCAAAACGTGATTTTGGAATTTTCGGATTTTTGAAGGGGGGGGGGTGACATAAAAGAAAATTAATATTTGTATCAGCCTAATTAGTAATTAGATATTAAGAATACCGCTAAAACGCCTAAATGTAGGCAATTTTACAGGAATTTCCTAATGTCTAACACAAATTCGATTATCTATCTATATAAATAAAAATGGAATGATGTTTGTATGTCACGAAATGGCTTGAGAACGGGGGATTGGACTTACATGATTCTTTCACTGTTGAATTCGTCCAGAGCTCCGACGTGTTTGTGCGAAATAAAAGTTAAGGAAAGTCTTCATTATAGTGGGGAAAACGGGAGTAAACTAATCTGACATTTTCTACACGGGACTTGCATAGCGGTTTTCAATAGCCTACTTGATGGCAAGACGAAGTTTGCCGGGACCACTAGTTTTAACTAAAAGAAAAAAATCTTACGAATTTTATGATGAAATCTGTTTAATGGATATATTTTTTATCTACGCAATTCGACAATAGTTATGACAGACAAATTTTATTTATGTAAGGTTACATCGATAATAGTGCTCTATTAGTAAGAAATAAAATCGTGTGACATGGTTATCAATTCCGCCCACCGATAAATTTCACTCGAATTCACGGTTCCTTCAATTTACCCTCTGACGCATTACAGAAGTTTTCCAGAATTCAATCAAACAATTCCTTCTTAAATTCCATCAAATATTACTCCAGGAATTCTACCAGTATATGCCTTAATAGTTTTTGAAAACTATCCTAGGAATTTCTCTCAGAATGCTTCTGGGCTTCCTTTGGGCTTACATTGCCTACGGAATACCTCAGGCTATGTAAGGTATTTCTTTATGAATTCTATACAAAATTCTATAGCCATTACTGCAGGAATTTTTTCTAGTAATTCTCTTGGACTTCACTAGCGATTTTTCCAAGAATTTATTTTTGGAATTCTCCACCGAGTACCCTTGAAAACTTATTCAAAAGTTCCTCAAAAATTCTAACAACAATATTTAATATTTTGTCGGCAAATAATACAGGAGAGCAAGAAGCACTTTTTCAGATATTTTTTCAAGTGTTATGAATCAGTTTTCGCCTGAAATTATAACGAACTTTATCTAGAGCATGTTGTATAGCTTTCCCTTGTATAATGTCGGCGTTTTTCCTTTTGACGTTTACGTGAAATTTAGAGCATGATTTATCAATTTGTTCTGTGATCTAATCGACCAAGCATGCAATATATGACTTTCAATGTAATTTCAGATATAATTTGAAATTGCACGAACAAATTTAGATTAAATCTATTTTTCCAATAGCTCTCAGTCTCCATACAAAATTATTTGTTTCTCTTATATGGCAAAATACAAAACTTTTCGAAACATTGAAAAAATAACTTTTAAGTATCCAAAGTTTTATGAACCTTGTTGATAATAATTGCTATACAGATGAAGTTTGAATTCTGTGGAAAATTAAGTGAATAAATTTCCATACAAGCTGGCAAACTTGAATGCAAGGTGACTGAAATAGTCAAATATTGTATTTGTAACTGTCAATTTCTCTAAAACTAGACGTGTTAAGATATTTTTGATAACGGCAATGGATTTAGCCATGTTAATTACGTAAATAGCGGTATTTTGGTGCTTGAGACAAAAACGTATTCCGCAGTGTTATTCAAACAGAAATTACGTTTGCTTTACAGTGCACTAAAGGGCAAAAGTTGATGTTTGTCCCCTATGATAACAACTCCATTGCATGCTCCAACCAGTAGATCATTACTATAAATGGAGAAGCTTAGAACTCTTTTCATTTTAGATCTAGATTTCAAATTTCATCCATGAATACTCTAAAAATTATTACACAATTTTTCGGGACTTCATCCAATTCTTTCTTCAGGTTTACTTTCATTCTTCCATTGATACTACTGAGAACAAACTATTTATCTACAGAAGCCAAGGGAAATTTCTGTGCATATTACTTTTAAGATTACACATACTACCAGAAATGTTTTAAGTCAAATTTAGGCTAAATAATTAGAGGACCTCCTGAAAGACTTCTTAAGTTATTTTAGGAGAAATTCCTAAGAAACTTCTAAAAGAATTTCTGTTTAATTTTTATGTGGGAAGTTCTGGATGAACTTTTTAAGAAATTTCTTGAATTATGCTATAAAGAAGCTTTTCTCACTCCTGGGTAAATTATGGATATCATTTTGAAGAAGTTTCTGAAGAAATCCTTAGATAAATTTTGATATGAATATCTGCAGAACTTAGGAACATTCTTAGAATAGTTTCTGCTGTTAATTTTGAATAAAATCTCAGAAGAAATGCCCGAACAGATTTCTGGAGGACATTATAAAAAATAGAGGTTTTTCAGAGACATTTTTCCCAGGATACATTTTGTTGACACTTCAGTAGTCGCACTGCAGCATTTTCTACAGCACTGAGAAAAGAATCTTGTCGTTTACAGCATCAGCGTGGTACTTCTTACGGTGGCAAACCACGCGACGGCTGTAAGATTAAGCTCCAGAGAAATTTCAGAGAAAAGAGATCAATGAAGAAATCTTTTATGGAATTTGTTGAATATTCATGGAAGGGTCCAATGACAATAACCAAAAGTAATGTCTGAAAATAACACGAGAAAATGGTTGATCAAGTTTGGAAAAGAAGTAAAGAACTATCTACGAGTTAAAATTTACATAAAGACAAGAAATTATAATTGGATTAAAAACTTTACTTGATTCTTGAAAAAAAAACTTGGTGTTCACTTAGGAATTCAGAGTGATTTTTGCAATAGAATTGAATAGACAATCCTAGATAAGTGGTTAGTGGAATTCATATAAAGATAACTAAAAAAACTAAAAACTAAAAAAAAGCCTTGTGGTTTGAGAGTAGTACACCTGATAGAACACATTGAAGAATTTCTGGTAGAATTCTATGTTTTTAATATTCAAAAGACTGAGTGATACCTGGAGGAGTTCGAGAGTTATTTATGGATGAATTACCAATGGAATCTCTCTGAGAGATTTACTGGCCCAGTATCTAATACATTGTATCAAGACGCGTTCTGGATTCCACTTTACTCACTTATTCAAAAATAAGGGCAAGTATTCTTCATAGTTTAACGTTTCATACAAAAAGTGTGCAGAGGCTGTGTTTAATCTCCATTTTGACGTGAAATTCGTGAATGATCTTTTGAGATCGCTTGACCCCTCTCCCCTGATGGAGATTCTTGCTACGCCTATGCAGTTAGACAATCTTTTTCCCGATATAATCTAATTGGTTATCTATTAAGCTTGGACGATCAATAAAAATCCCACACTCACGCATACGTACAATGTAAAAGCATCCGAGTCGACAGCGTTAGTTGGTTGATGTCATTTCATTTGGTACGCACCACAGCAGTAGTGCATTGACTGATTGTGGAGGGCGAGTGATGAGGGTCTTCTGTTTATTATTGCTCCCACAGTAGCGAGCTGGATGACGACGAACAACGATGATGATGGTGATGAGGTGGTTGAATCAATTTCCTTCCGGTTTTGATAGAGCTCACGAAACCACAACAATGCCGAGAGTGACGAGCTAGGATTTTCATATGGAAGTGATGGTGGACTCTTTCCAATTAGTGAGGGGTTTATGCGATGTTTGCAGCAGCATATGGGAACCATAAAGGAAATCAAATTGGAGATTTATTGGTTGCGATATAGTGGTGTGTCATATTTGCCATCTACCAGGACCTACCCCGATGATTCGGGCGTTTTCTAGTTTGTTTGTCCTGGGGTATTGTGTGGAGTGAATCTAAGATTGATGGTTTTATGTGATTATCAATCTTTTGGGCGATGATGTAATAGCCCGTTTTCATTGCGATTATGGTTAGATAGAACATTCAGGATGACTATCCAGCTCTATTCGTCCTGTGCCAAATTTCAGTTCGCAATCGATATAGCATTATGATTTTGGTCTTCGTAAGGTCAATGTTGTAAATGCTAGTTTCAGGGTGATTTATATGGGAAAAAACGTTTTGTTCTATTTTTAAGTTACATTATTCAAATTACTTAGAGTCCTTAAATGCTTTTATTTTCTTTTCTGCGTTATCTACCTGTTTAATCGAGAGTTCTGTTTGATTTTTCGACCTTGACGCTTGCTTTTGCCGGAGCGAGCGACGAGGGCAGGATCAAACATGTCGCGCGTCGATCTCGTAAGTGAAAAAGTGGCGTGATCGGGGAGTTCGGTTGGAGTAAGTTAAAAAGTGCCGAGATCGGTTCGTTCTTTTTGATCTTTCGACGACCTTGACGCTTGCTCCTGGGCAGTGCGTCAAGAAAGCCCGAGCTGTCGTCCGTGTTTTTTTTTTCCGGTCGCGCGCCTATTTTTTTTTTTTGTTTTTTTTTCTGTGTGCTAGCCGAGCAAACGAGTGAAGCTGAAAGTGGATTGTGGCTGCTCAGTCAAGGATAACGGATCAATTGGTGAGCTCGTTTCATGCTACTATTTCTAATCTATAAAATATGTATGACTGCACATTTAATCGTTACAATGGTGGGATGTAAATATGATGTTTCAACAAACTATGGATGGTTCGTCACTGTGAGTGTCGACACAAACTCTGATTCATGATTTATTTATGTTTAACATTTATTTTTTCAGAACACCCCTTATATACCTTTATTTTTGTAATTAAAAAAAACTTTGAATGGTTCGACACTACAAGTGTAGACTTGCGAAAGGTTCACTTTATTCAACAAACTTTGGATGGTTCGCCACTGTAAGTGTCGGCATAAGAATAAGAGTGTTCTATGATGTCCCAACCAATTGAGTCTTTTGTTTCTTTTCAAATGAGTAAAATATAATAACACATGCTTTCGTACTGACAGCTGTAGGAATGTTACATTTAGGTATTTGTTCAACAAACTTTGAATGGTTCGTCACCTCAAGTGTCGGCATAATTTTCCTCTACATAGAAATTATATGAACAATTATATTTACGTATAAGCATGTATATATCTCACAAATCATTGTTTATCATGGTCTAATCGCTTATCAAAGTGAATCCTTTGACCCAACGATCCTCCCCATTAACAAACATCCCTCCCAGTAACCTTTGTGGAGATGCAGAGGCAAACACGGTCTCCAAATAGCAAAGGTTACACACTAACATTCCTTCCCTCAATCCCACCTGACTGCAAGGACGTGGCCGGCGCCGTTATTGACCTTGTATAAATAGAGGCACTGAATTATGCACACTGAAGAAGATTATGGCCAATCCCAGCCGAACTTCTAGTTGATTCTTTGTGCATTTTCACTGACTTCGGTCAATCACGGAATAGCAACCATTGATATGTGTAGTCAGTCTAAGCTAAGCTAAGCTAAGCTATGAATACTCAGCTTAATTATGTAGAACAAGGATAAACAAAGATATAGTTTAGGAATGTCATCAACAATTCAATAAAAATCCAGTTTTTCGTTACATGGTTACTTCAAAAGTTCGTACTTTTGTATTTCCATGACACATGCTGCAAAAAGGCGTGGGAAATTCTTTGTATCAATACTATACTGAACGTACCGTTTGCGTTGTTTGCTCGAATTTCACTTAACGCACTAAATTGTTTCTATTCTGCGGTTTAATGTTAATCATTTGATCAATGTTCGATAATTTCTTTGAGAAAAGTATAGATTTACATTCGATTTTTTCCACTCCTGAAATTCAATTATCTCTTATTCACTATTACCAATTGTCATGCCTTTGTAGAACGAATTCATTTACTTAATCGCTAATCGAGTACTTCCCCAGCTAGAAAAATAAACACCATGCATGCAGTTCGCATTATCTTTGATTCAAGTGCTTTCCTTCCTTTCCTTTGTACACATGCTCGAACTCAACTTTCCGTTTATCCGTTTCCGGCTTATTGCACACTCTATGGCCCATCGAATGACTTTCACCTAATTCCTATTCCTCACGGTAGCTTTCGCATCGTACGTTTCTAAAATGTTTTAAGTAGTTTTGCCGCAGGCTGTTTCAATACAATACACATCAATATAAGGTTAGTAGATCTTCATGTTATTTGTTTCTGTTAATGCTATACATTATGATTTAGCAGCGCGTGTAAGCAGATAATATTAAGTCATGTGACTTATCACGACTCTGTCACGGTATGGCACAGTCTCCAACACAATATTCCTGGTTGGAGAACGATTCTTCACGGGTATATTATCTTATTTCTGAATTTGTCACCTAATATCAAATAAAATATCTGTGTGCGTTTGGTGAGTAAAATAAGCTTAACGAATTTCAAAACCAAATCACAGAACAAATGACCGCTGGCTGAATTTGATGGGGTCTATTGGAAATGAGACTTCTGCTAAAGTTTATCGTATGGAATGAATGAGTACTAATCCTGAACATTCGCGTATCTTTCAACGTGAAGTAGTCCAACAGCCAGATTTGATTTTTTTACCTCCTACTGTTTCTGGCTCACTGATTCCCAGAAAACTAACGTTACAAATAATCGTACCATAAACGTGTTCGTTAGACAGTTTCACAAAAATCAAAATTTCTGGGATTCAACCAGTCACCCCCAAGTCCTAGTTGCAATACTAAAACAAACTACCAGACAAATTTTCATCCAATTTGGAGAAGATTAGGAGGTGCCTCAAGTCAAAATTGTGTTTTTTGGCTATTTTTTACATTCAAAAAATTCTACCGAGAATTTGGAAAAATGAAAATCAAAATAAATACCACTGGTTGAACGCATTATTAGTACTTTACAACTTTTGAGAACACTGTATGCCGATTAGAGATGGTTTTGACCTCATAAAATTGATTTTTGTAAATTTTAAGTACCTGTAAAACATATATTTCTCTACAGTTTTTGTCTCCGAATTACAGATAAATTGTAAAAAATCGTCGGAAATACGACATTCCTCATTTCCCTGCATTTAGAGCTGCTGCCAAATGGCGCAATTGCTGACATGTTACAAAATTGAACATAGTAGCTTTGCTTTTTCAATGATGGATGATGATTGAAGAAAACATCTAGCAAATGTCATCAACGCAGTCGTGTTTCAAACAACATATTCATTTGATGCCAAGCAATTTCATATGTGATATAGCCCCGAAGTCAAGCTTCTCGACTACCGATCTTGAGGATCAGAGTTTGATTCTTTTTTCGAGTGAAACCAATGTTTATTATATGCAGCATATAAAAAGGACTAAAGGCGTAAATCACTACTTGAGCATTTCTCTTCATTCACTTAGAAGTGGAAGTTGTTCTATTGATTAAGACTCAGCCCTAAGATACACTTTTGAACAATAAATCGTGATGAAATTGGTTGGCCTCAAGTCATTTGGTCCATTGGAAAAAAAGAACACTCTAAATGAACTCGCGTAATCAAACTCTGATCCTCAAGATCAGTAGTCGAGAAGCTTGACCTCGGGGCTATATCACATATGTGAATACTTGGCATCAAATGCGAATGTTGTTTGAAACACGACTGCGTTGATGACATTTGCTAGATGTTTTCTTCAATCATCATCCATCATTAAAAAAGCAAAGCTACTATGTTCAATTTTGTAGCATGTCAGCAATTGCGCCATTTGGCAGCAGCTCTAAATGCAGGGAAATGAGAAATGTCGTATTTCCGACGATTTTTTACAATTTATCTGTAATTCGGAGACAAAAATGATGTACTACAATAATGTTCAGAAATGACAAAGGAACGATTCTACGATTGAACTTTTATGATTAGGCATGTGATTTAGAATCTCGTAGAACAAAAACTGTAGAGAAATATATGTTTTACAGGTACTTATTACGCGTTGCAAGTAAAATTTTGATTCCTGGAAAATTCGATTCGATTCAACTGAAAATTGTCCTTCAAAATCATCGTAGTCACCTCTGATCTCACAAAGTTTATTTATGCTGAATATTTGGACTCTGATTGGTTCCTGTCAATTTTGTACGGATTCAATCCGGATTGATCATTTTAGTGCTTTGGATCATACAAACGAATTAGTAGACTGAGCAAATAGGAATGGTCATCAGTCTTCCCAACCCTTCCCCATAAACACACTTTTCCGTGCAATATCCCAACACTTCCACAAATTCGATATCGTTTGAAGGATTGTACCCCGTTTGGCATAAAGTCGTTTGGCATAAGGTCGTTTGGCATAAAGCCGTTTGGCATAAAGTTGTTTGGCATAATGGTCGTTTGGCATAATGGTCGTTTGGCATAATGGCCGTTTGGCATAATGGTAATTTGGCATAATGGCCGTTTGGCATAATGATTGACTTGAAATAAATATCGGCATTTTTTAAGCTTTTACCGAGATCAACACAGCAAAAAAATTTGATAGGTTCTAAACAAGCGTGGTGTTCGTTCAGAGATTACCCGAGCTAAGAATTTCAAAAATTGTTGTGACATTATAGAGCATTACTAAATAAAGAACATAGAGTAGCATTGAGCTTGTTGCGACATACATATTTGAAAACAGTGAATTGGCAAGGAAAGTTCGCAGTTATTCATCAAGGGAACGCTCATAGAACATTTCGCTGCATATCAAGCTCTGTCCCAGTTTAAACAAAACACTCGCTGAAAATTACTTGATAAAAATATGATTTTTTTTGCAGAATATCAAAAGCTCTAATCGAAAGATCTATTAATGCGACTTAATGCAAAAATAGCCTTTATACGAGAGCATATTATTTTTCGTTTAAAATGTTTCAGACTCTAACGCAAAAAAAAAAATCTTTTCACAGCACAGCTCAAATGAACAACACATCCTTAAAAGAAAATATTTGTGGCAAAACTTTTCAACGGTTCAATATAAATTCTAATTTTGGAAGTGTACATCAAAAACACCGTCTATTATCGAGAAAAGGGAAAATTTGTGATTGAAATAATATATTTTCCAGTATATCTCGTAAGGAGATCGCGCGTTTGCCCCAAAAAAAAGTATATATTGAATATTGGCAGGTTCTGAAATAATTATAATTCTAACAACACATTGAGAACAAGAATTGATAATAAAAATGGTTCCCAATTAGCTTTACTATATAAAAAAATTTATAACAGTATAAACATAAAGAACAGCCTATTTTTAGAAGAAGGCAAAATTTACAATTAAACCAATACAAGAATAGACGCCAAAAATTATTGCGGCAATGACTGGTTCCCCCGAAAAGTGGTGACGAGAAAGAACGATAAACAGTCAAAAGAAGGAAGTATTCTGTCATTCTCGGCTATACACATGTTGGCAAAAATTCTGAAGACGGTAAAACTCGAAAGAACCGCCAATTAAATAAAGAAGGGTGCATATTAGATGGTCAGTTCGTTCACCCCCCTGAAATGTATATAGTTACGACAATTATGGGTGCTACAAATTTTCCGGGGGAGTGGGCTAGTCGAGGAAACGGGATATTCGGGAAATGGCATTCGGGGAAACGACATTCGGGGAAAAGTAGCACAACCCATCAAAGTAACTGCAGTAATCGATTTCTCTTTTCGCTGATAATTTGAGCAGATCAATTTTATCGATTGCCGCCCTTTTGTCAGTTGTATACAAAAATACTTAAAAATATAGCTCCAAAGAACAGCCTTTGCATAAAAGAAGGAGAAATTTATTGAAATTTAAAATCAACAGTTTTCATACCTATAATAATGGTTACATCATATTTAGGAAAAAATAGAACAATTAATAGAAGGGTAAATTTGTGCTAAATATATCAAAATCTTCAGTGCAAAAAATTGTTCCAATAGCGAAACTCAAAAGAAGAATTAATATATGAAAGAAGGGTAATTTCTGGATAAATAATAAAATATTATTGGCAATAACTTTCCTAATATGCTTAAATTTATTCAAGAGCGAATGATTGTTGAATAGAGTGCCATTTTGTATCAATTGACTCCAAAACAAGCCTTGTGTCATCTGAAAGATTCAATAGAAACGTAAAAACGAAAATTGAGAAATTCTTGGTTTCAGACTCATTATGCCAAACGACTATTATGCCAAACGACCATTATGCCAAACAACCATTATGCCAAACGACTTTATGCCAAATGACCATTATGCCAAACGACTTTATGCCAAACGGCTTTATGCCAAACGACTTTATGCCAAATGACCTACCACCGTTTGAAGGAACCGGATAGAAGCCGCATACTGGATGTAAGACACTTGATCGGTTTTCATTGCCTCTGATATTCATGGATTTATAAGGCTTGTCCATTGTCAATTTCAATTATTGCGATTAGAATAAAGCTCAGTGCCAGGAAAAGGATTTGCATTTGCATTTGGCACTTCACAAGAGGAATCTTCCGCCATCGATATGTTTACTGATTTAGAAAATTCTAAGCAAAGCGGTGTAGCGGTGGTGTATTTCTTGTATGCGGGGATTGCTCGCTGCGCGTTATTTCCGCGAAGGAATCCAAATTTTTAAATTTCCCCGCAATAAATTAACAAAAATCAATTTTATGAGGTCAAAACCATCTCCAATCGGCATACAGTGTTCTCAAAAGTTGTAAAGTACTAATAATACGTTCAACTAGTGGTGTTCATTCTGATTTTCATTTTTCCAAATTCTTGTTAGAATTTTTTGAATGTAAAAAATAGCCAAAAAACACAAATTCGACTTGAGGCACCTCCTAATCTTCTCCAAATTGGATGAAAATTTGCCTGGTAGTTTGTTTTAGTATTGCAACTAGGACTTGGGGGTGACTGGTTGAATCCCAGAAATTTTGATTTTTGTGAAACTGTCTAGTGTTCGTCCTCTTGACGATGCGTTTTTCTTATTGCCTATACACATTCGAAATGTCCATCCTAATATAGCTAACACCTACATCCGGGAACCAACATATGGATGACCACCCGACCCGACCCGACCCTTCCTTATAGCCTAAAAGCAAATTTTGAATCCATTCGAATTTTGCCGATTGTAGTTTACGTTTGTGCTCTGTTTCGGAAATCGACTTGGCTTGTTGCTGGGGATTTTGATGTGGAAAATGTGTTTGTAATCTGCATGGATGCGGAATTTCATTCAACAGTGATAAAATATAAACTGATTTCGATGATTGTATAAATTGGGCACCAGGATTTCCCAAAACCAATGTACTTTTTTCACTCAACTATCATAGATGCTGCATAGATATTTCTTCTACCTACGCTCATATTGCAACAATGTCTGCTTCTCAGAGCAGTGTTTCATGAAAATTGAGAGGTAGTACATTTCGCACGTTTTGATTATGAGAATTATATACCTTCTTTAAAATGCTACCCGTTCTTGTATGAAATGATTTTATGCGAAACGTCCATTATACTAAGCGTCCTTATGCGAAACGTCTTTATGCAAAATGGGTCCACGACTAATTGGAGTTCTCAGACAATTATTTTTAGGAATTATTCCAAAAAGATTCTTGATTGGGTGCAATGGATTCCTGGCTTGTGGAATCTTTAAGCATCTGAGCGGAATCCCATTGCAATCTAGAGTTTGATTTTGAAGTCTTTTAGGAACCCTGAGGATACTAAACGGAATCTGGATATTCTCAACTATCTCCTGTGAATTACTAGAGGTTTCTGGAGCTTTTATTACTTCAACCTTAAAATACTTTGGTTCTTTAACTTGCAGCTTCTTGCCGATTAATTAAAAATCCAATTCAAATGCCAAGCATTCCATTGAATTGCTCCTTGAACAGTATTTTTGGGTAGATGAAAAAAACGAATTTGTATCCTTTGACAGATACACGTATTTCGACCTCAACTGTAAGGCCGTCTTTAGTGTCGACTACTAGACTCGACTTAGTCTGCTAGATTGTGCTCTATCACTTCAGGGCAACTTCACCGGTGGTCCAAATTTGTACCAAAACTGAACTTGTCATAATTAAATAGACCAGTAAAATAGACCAAACTACATGGCGAATGCACCGGTTGATGTATTTTTTTTTTCGATCCATTTCGAATGTGATCAACAAATCTTAAGTTTATTGCAAGAAACAACTCAGAAGAAGTACCCGAATGAATTTTAAAGGAATTCCAGAAAAAAATCTGTAAGAATTTACAGTGGAGCTTTGAAGGAACTTACGGCAGAACTCCGAAGGAATTCTCCGTGAAGCTCCGGAGATTTCTCAGGAAACTGACAAATTTCCGGTGGACCTCCAGAGGATCTTTGTGGAGTAATTCGTTGAGGAGCTCCCAGATCAACGCTAGAGTATTCTTGGACGAACTCCCAAGGATTTGCTGGAAGAAAATCTTAAGGAATTATCAGAAGGTGGAGCTCCAAAGGGCTACCCGGAGGAACTCTGAAAGAATTCCTAGAGGACCTTCAAAGGAATTCCTGGAAAGATTTTTTGATGCATTTTTGAGCAACTCCGGAGAAACTATGGAAGAAATCCGAAGGGATTCTCGATGGAGCTCCAGAGACTTTTCTGGAAGAACTGCTGACAAATTCCCGGTGGACCTCCAGAGCATCATCGCGGAGAAGTGTCTGGAGGAACTCCCAGATCAACTCTGGAGGATTTCCCGGAGGAAATCTGAAGGAATTCTTAGAGAAATTGAGGAACCCCGAAAGAGTTCTTGGAGGAACTCCCGCGGAATTGCTGGAAGAAAATCTGAAGGAGCTATCTAATGACGAAGCTCCGGAGGACTTCCCGGAGGATTTCTGAAGGAATTCCTGGAAGAGCTGCGAAGGATTTCTAGGTGCAACAGCGGAATTTCTTTTTAGAGAAACTCCGAATTTCCTAAAAAAAATCATAGAGGAACTTCGGATGATTGGTAAGGAAACTCCGGATTGTTAGAGGAGCTCCGGATGCGTTCCTGTAGGAACTCCAAAGTACTTGCTTGAGCAACTTCGGAGAAACTATGGAGAAAATCCAAAGGAATTGTCGGTGGAGCTTCAAAGGACTTACCGAGGAATTGCTGGATCAAATCCAAAAGAATTGCTGTAAGAACTTTGGAGGAATTTATGGTAGAGCTTCGGATCAATTCCTGGTGCACCTCCGGGCGAACTTGCGAGGAAAAGCTGGATCAAATCTGGAGGAATTTTGTGGAGGAGCTCCAAAACAATTTCTGGACAAAAGGAATTCCTGGAGAAACTCCGGAGGGATTCCAGGAGGAAACCCCCGTAGGAATTGCTATTGGAAATCCCCTGAGGAATTTCTGGAGAAAATCCCCGGAGGAGTTCTTGGGGGATAACCCCGGCGGAATATTTTGAGTTTATTTGAAGTCCCCGGAAAAAAAATCTGGAGGAAATCCATAGAGCAATTTCTGGAGGAAAGCCCCCGAATTGTTTCTGGACGAAGTCCCGAGAATAATTTTTAGAGAGAATCTCTGGAAATTTACTCCAGGAGCTGTTGCAATTCCCCAGAGAAATTTCTGGAGGAAATCTCTTGATGAATTCTCTAAAAAAATCCCCGGATGAATTTGTTAATGAAATCCCTGGAAGAAACTCCAGAAAGAATTTCTAGACAAAATCTCTAGAGGAACTCCTGGACGAAATCCCCGCAGGAATTCTTGGGGAAATTCTCAAAGGGAGCAAATCTCCGGAAGAATTTTTGGAGGTAATTTACGGAGCCATTTTTGGAATTCCTGGAGGAAAGGCCCGGAATAGTTTCTGGAGAAAATCCCCGGAGGTATCTCCGGAAGAATTATTGAAATCCCCGAAGGAATTCTTGAAAAAAAGTAGTTCCTGACGGATACCTCCGGAGGAATTCTTGAAGGAAATTCTCGGACCGTTTCCTTGAGGAAACCTCCTAAGGAATTCCTGGAGGAAATTCCCGAATAAATTCCAGGTGCAATTTACAGAGAAATTCGTGAAGGAAATCTCCGAGTGAATTCTCTGAAAAGAAAATCCCCAGAGGAATTTCTGGACGAAATCCACACAGGAATTGCATTTGTAAATCCCCTGATAAATTTCTGGACAAAATACCAGGAGGAGTTTTTGCGAGATATCCCGGATAAATCCCTGAAATCCCCAGAGAAATTCCTGGAGGGAATATCCGGATAAATTCTCTGAAAATTATCCCCGAAGGAATTTATGGAGAAAATCTGCGGAGGTTTTTTTAATGAATTTCTGGACAACATTTCTCGGAAATCCCACCAAAAATTCCTAGTGGAGGAGTTCTTGGGGGAAAACCCCGGAGGAATTCCGGGATTAAATCGCAAGATTTCCTGGACGAAATCCCCGGAGAAATAGCTAGTGAAAATCCTCAGATAATTTCTGAAGGAAAATCCCGGATAGTGTGAAAATATTCCCGAAGGAATATCTGGAGAAGATGCCTGGAGGAATTTCATAATTAAATCCCCGGAGGAATTCCTGGTGAAAATCTCCAGAAAAATTTCTGGACGAAATTCCCGGAAGAATTCCTGGAGGAAAACCCCGGTGAAATTCTTGAAGCAAATCCCCGGAGGAATTCCTGGACAAAATTCACGAAGAAATTTTTGATGGAAATACCTGTAGGGTTTCCGGGAGGGAATCCCGAAGGAAATATCCTTGGAGCAATTCCTGCAGCAAATCCCAGGATGAATTCCTGAAAGATATTTCAGGAGGAATTCCTGGAGGAAATTCAAGGAAGAATTCTTGGTGGAAAACCTGTTAGACACACCCAGAAAACTTTTGCACCCTCACTTCCTAGACTACCAACTCAGGGAGAAAAATCCGAACTGTTGCTAAAATCTAGTTCCAAATCCGACCAAAAATGGACCAGGCAGTAGCCTGTTCCAAAAAGTAGACCAGAAAACTGGTATAAAACAAAATTGGAACATCATTTGTAACTCAGGGACGAAAATACTCAATCTATCCTCGCCTACATTGATACTTGCTGGGTAGAATCTTCGTTGATTTTTATTTGTTTTTATCCTCACCTTGACAACACAACAAAGATTGGCAAAGCGCTTGCGCAAGATTATCAGTTTCCTTTTAACCTGCTGCTACTCAACCGCTTTTTGATAATCGGAAACAAAAAATGATATTCATTCTAAGCAGCTTGACTTTTTTACATTCCGCTTCGGGAAGTTGTAATTTTTGCACGAGGCACACTAAAGACGCGTCAATATAATCCATTCCGTGCATCGGATCCTTCATTACTCGTATAGCAGCATATATTTTAACTAATTTGAACCTCATTGATAATCAATTTGGGGACGGACCTGGTGTAGTGGTTAGAACTCACGCCTCTCACGCCGAGGACCTGGGATCGAATCCCATCCCTGAGATAGTCACTGACAAAAAAGTAGTGACGACTTCCTTCGGAAGGGAAGTAAAGCCGTTGGTCCCGAGATGAACTAGCCCAGGGCTAAAAATCTCGTTAATTAAGAAAGAAAAAAAAAATAATCAATTTTCTAAAACTGACACTCTTCTGCTTCTGATATTCAAAAACACCAACGACGTACGGGCATCGTTGTTTGTTTTGCCCATCTACTTTTGTGCCATCTTCATTTGTACAATCATATTGGTGGTGGTGCGGTTACTTTGATGGTGGCATAAATTCAGTGAATTGAGTATAGTGAGCAAGATTTTTTTCGTCCCTGTTTGTAACACCGGTGCAAGCTCCAATTTTTTAACATGGTCCTAAAATTTGGACCCTACCCGTGATTTGGACCACCGGCGAAGTTGCCCATGAAATGTACCATAATTTTTTGGCAACTGCAAGGAACTTGGAGGTCTTTATTTCGCCTTTGGTTGCAGCTCTTGAACGCTCTCTCGTCACGTACCAAATGAGAGAATGAATATTAACATTGCGCTCTCCGATTGCGATGTGCCACGAACTGTTATGGTTCACGAACTGGTACACTCTCTGAATAAGGTTCGATCGGCTTATTCGGAGTAAAAACCCAACCACTGGTTCTTAGCGTTCTGCTCAGCAAATCCTATCCCTACCTCCTGGTTTTTGCCGGGGTACGAGCAACCTTAGGGATGATCGGGTAACCAACCTCGGTGGGAACTTTGGTCGTATGCTGACAGGGAAGAGGAGTTTGCTTCTGCAAACCTGGAGCGTCTGTACTCCATGTTAGGAGCGGCTCACAACAGCGTCTGTTCCCCATGAAAAGGGCGGCTGATCATCGTCCGAGTACCGGAGAAGGACTCTAAGCTCAACTGTGACTATGGCCCTCGGAACAATTACGTGGAATGGTCCTCCGCTAATCAAGGGGGTTGATGTCAGACCCTGCAAACCAGCCGTGAACAATTAAGCAACGAACAATCAACGAGATAACAAGAACCGGGATAACCGGCGAGGACCACCGACGTAAACAGACATGACGCTCGGTTCGTGGAACTGTAAATTTCTCAAGTTCTACCGAACTTCCGAGCTATCACAATTCTAAATGCGGCCTACAAAGTATTATCCCAGATCATCTTCCGTCGTCTGTCACCTGTAGTAAACGAGTTCGTTAGGCTGGAAATAGAAAATTGTACGGTTCAAATCCAGTGAATTCTATGGACATTTCTTCACCGTCATAATGCTCGGAAAACAGCTCCCTTCAAGACACCTCAATACAATTGGGTTGGGTTTGCAATTATTTGGAATCGTAAATGTGTCAAACTTGCTTCTTAAGAATATAATAAGCCAATATAATAACTGAATTTATTATGCTTGATTGTATAGAGCCATGTCTTCAAAGTTTGTACGGATAATTTGCGGACACCCTGTATAAAGTGATGTTAGTGCATTGATACATTTGTTATGTAGGGTTAATGCTTTATTGCTTGACAGCTCTTGAAATTTGTTGAATAAAAGCAATGTTGTTGATATGCAGTAGAATACGTACAATATTATAATGCTTGTGGTTACTTGGGGTATCAACAGTATATCAAATGTACCATGTGTTAGACTACCGGTCCTCTACGAGTATGAAACGAAGACAACGCTCGAGGAGCACTTGCAAGTCTTTGAATGTCGGATTCTTAGGACGATCTTTGGTGATGTACAGGACACCAGTATTTGGCGGCGAAGGATGAACCACGAGCTCGCCCAACTCTACGGCGAACCCAGTATCCAGAAGGTGTTCACTTCGAATCCAGTTGGTACAAGAAGGCGTGGAGCACAGCGAGCCTAGTGTGCGGATCAAGTGCGCATCGATTTGGCGTGTGTGGGGCAGATCCGAGGATGAAGAGATGCGGCCACGAACCGAGCATAGTGGCGTGAAATTGTTGATTAAGTGTTATCTATTTAGATGTTAGAAAAAACTGAATGCATCATACTGAAATGCTTCTTATTGCAAAGTTTCAGACAATTCGGATGAGAAAACCCCCCATGTCAAAGTGAATTGCAGAAGTGCCAAAGTAGTTATTTACCCTAATGCTATGTCAGTTATCATTTGCCGTAGAAAGGTAAAGGATCAATAATAATCACTGGTTGCTGATTATGAAGTAATGATGCTTCATAACATATTTCAGCTATGACTAGAACGATTGACTATAAACTCTCAAGAATGAAATTTCCTATTAATCAATCATTTGCTGGAATACAGATATTACACGCACATCACACAAAATCCCTAGCACCAGCCAAATTTCCTAATTTTGAAACTAATAAATAATAGCCAAAAATGTCACACTTCATTTAAATATATCCCTGTCTAGACTTAACCAACATATATTTCTTAACAACACATTCACACAATTTCGCGACAAAATCAAATCAAATTCCCGCTACAAATCTCCACCTCAATCACTCCGAATCATTCGTTTCCTAGTTCCAATGGAATGTTTTGCAAACAATTGCTCCTATATTTACAGCACTTTGCTAGTTCTTCTTCGGAATGCTTATTACTAAGTTGTTAAATTTACACACTGCACCGTATTGGAGTCTAAATTTGTCTTTTTTTACTGCCGCAAACTGTCCTTACTCTAACACTGAGATACACAATTTTATATAGCCCATCTTATATAGTTATATTTTTATAAATACAATAATCACATGCAAGTTATGTGCAGAAATGCATTATGTCAGTACACTAACGACTAGAGAGCAGTTTCCACTACACAGCAAAGTGTTTGCTTTTTGCGCGCTGTTTCTCCAGCAATCGCAATATGACTAGAATTTCACTCGTTGAGCCCCTCGCTTAGAGAGGCTTTGAAAACACGTTCCGCATTCAGTCTACATAGTGACTAGATGCATCGAACCGATTAAAGAGTAACAAATCTTCCAACGAATGTTTCGATACAGACAAGCATTCAATTTTGAACGGAAAAGACTACTTATCCTTGTTGAAGTCACCTTAAGCTAAAGACTAGTTTAGAAAGACGAAACAGTGATTCACCTTCTTCGAGTACGGCTTTGATATCAACAAAAAAGTTATTAAGTATACAATAATCAATAATAAATAAGAATTTACCTATCAAAATAACAACATTGAAAAATAGCGCTAAAACTGCAACAGAAAATGCTCCCCTCTTGGGAAGAATACAGCACCGCCAAACCAACTAAAAGAGATAGTAATCTATCAGGTGCTGCTCCAGAGGCGTCACCGGGGTGCTGCAATCGGACAGCGCATCGGCCAAATAATTCGTAATACAGTGCGGAAGATTCAGTCGATCCAGCTTCTCGTGGGTTTTGACGTGCTTGATGATGATCGCCCGGCAGCGATCCTGCAGGTTCACGAAATCCCGACGCGAATCCGTCAGCACCATTTCCGTTTTGGCGGCCGTCGAGCAAACGATCGGGTACAGAGGTTCGCGGATCTGAAATGAGGGGATTGATTTTAAATTATTTCCCTCTATTCGTACAACTTATATTTTGGAAGGCTGGAACAAATTTGAAATTTGACTTTTGATTTATATACAGTGAAACCTCCATGAGTCGATATTGAAGGGACCATCGACTCATGGAATTATCGAGTCATGGAACAACAATTCTTTGGAAAGCTGCTTCTAGGGACCATCATAGTAACCATGAAATTATGTTTTTAGTATGGTTCCATGAGTCGATATCATGGAGGTATCACTGTAGTTTTATTTTCCTCATACAAAAATAGGCCACCTGAATAGACAATCTCACCTCATTTAACCCTCGGAAGGCAATCCCCAGACATACGTCGTCCTTGTAGTACGTTAACGTGCCGGCAATTCCATCGAACAGAATACCAATCTTGGTGGCTTGATTCTCCTTGAACCGTTTGGTGTAGTTCCGGGCCATACCATCGTGCCACAGCAGTCCTTTGTGCGACAGACCCCATCCGTTTTTATCCTCGCCGAGCAGGTTGGTAAAGGCATTCACGTGCAACCGGGCCTTCTTGGTTCCGATGCCGAACATCATACTGGAAAAACGAAAAAAAAACGCAACATAAGACAATACTTAAAATATTGCAATTCTTTTAATCTTCTTCTTCTTCTTTCTGGTGTTACGTCCGCACTGAGACAGAGCCTGCTTCTCAGCTTAGTGTTCTTATGAGCACTTCCACAGTTATTAACTGAGAGCTTACTATGCCAATGACCATTTTTGCATGCGTATATCGTGTGGCAGGTACGATGATACTTTATGCCCTGGGAAGTCGAGAAAATTTCCAACCCGAAAAGATCCTTGACCTGTGGGATTCGAACCCACGACCCTCAGCTTGGTCATGTTGAATAGCTGCGCGTTTACCGCTACGGCTATCTGGGGCCTTCAAGAGATAAATATCTTTATCTAAAAAAAATGCTCAAGTTTTCAAAAATATACACAACTTCTGAACCTTGTTAAAAAATATCGATACCAAAGTTCGCAGGTTTCTATCTAGCATCTTGAAAGCAAAACTACTCTCCATAACGCGATATTGGAAGGATCATCTAGTTAGTGACGTATCGAGTTACAGAACACAAAATCAGTGCAACTGCTATCCAAGGGACCATCGAGGGTAGCCATGAAAACCAACTTCTACCACAGAGAAACAGACGTAACACTTAGAACAAATCGCGATAAAAATTATAGTCGCGAAAACATGTACGCCCAATGCTAAAACCACTGTAGTTGGCCGATTGACCAACAGGTGGCGGTAGTGTGCAAACGTCAAACACGAACAAAAACGACGCGAGCGCTGCGGGTGGTCGATTGACCACCTACCATGTATTTGAATCGATCGTTAAAAAGTTGGTCGATGGACAACGATGAGAGTGTGACGTCTGTTTGTCTGTGCTTCTACTATGGTTCTCTAAATCGAGATACGAAATATCGAGTAAGGGAGAGTTGGCTGCCACGGTGCCATTACTATCAGAAAAAAATCTCCATCAAATCTGTGCTCACCAGTCGATTTCTATAGCTAAGCTGCATATCTGGGCAAAATTTTAAAAAAATCGTAGGGCCCGTTTTGAAGTTACGCCCTTTTGAATGTGTAAGTCCACTAATTCAAAGGAAATCTGAGATATTTAAACGAGTTTTCATTAGCCGTGATTATCAGAATAGATATAATATTAAAATTTGAATCAAAATTGGTTTATATAGTTATTTGTAACTTCTGGAATGAGTTTTGAATAAGAAGATCAAAAAAATTGGTTACGCCCTTTTGGAAGTGTAACCATAGAAAACACTAATTTTAACTAGATTAGTTAGGCATTCTTTTAAGCAGGCATTCCGTTAAGCACGTGTAAATGCACGTGTAAACACGTGTAAGTCTTTCACAATTGATCATTTTTCCAAAGGCTCAAGTGCTCTAAGGCATTACGGAGCAATTTTCGTGTCATTATTATTATTCATAAAATATTTCTATGGCCCAGCTAGCTACCTTGGGCCTTCCTTAGCCGAGTGGTTAAAGTCCGCGGCTACAAAGCGAATCCATGCTGGAGGTGTTTGAGTTCAATTTCCGGTCGGTCCAGGATCTTTTCGTAATGAATATTTTCATTGGCCGTGATTATCAGAATAGATATAATATTAAAATTTGAATCAAAATTGGTTTATATAGTTATTTGTAACTTCTGGAATGAGTTTTGAATGAGAAGATCAAAAAAAATGGTTACGCTCTTTTGGAAGTTAACCATTGAAACACTAATTTTAACTAGATTAGTTAGGCATTCTTATACCTTTGAGCATATTCAAATGTTTTCAATGGCACATCGTCAAGGATGGAAATCTAGTGATCATGACAAAATCCACGATGCATCGCGGTTGTTCTTTATCGTGCGATCATAGCAACAACGATTAACCTTTTGTTGTTAAGATATCACAACAAACTACGCTCCGCGATTTTTGCATCGTTCTGCGTGTGGGCTAGCGATTAAGTGTTCGCGAGCCATAGTATTATCATTCTGAGGATTGTTCCATTCTAATCTATTGATTTCCCTTCCGATATACTGTTTGCGATTCTAAAATCATTCGGGCATGGTTTTAACGAAAAATAATAGCGCGAATACGCCATGATTCAAGTTGATCGCTACTTGTAACATTATCCGATAAACTCTTTGACCCACGACAAACATTGCATCGGATGCTCCTTATGTCGGTGCAATGCGCGCGTGGTGAGGTTTTCAAATCATGCTGCTACAAGAGCGACGGCCCTCTTAGACCGTTCGAATACTATGTTGTTTGTCGCTAGAGACGATTTTTTTTTCCATCCTTGCACATTGTACTTATATGCCACCAAAGTATTTCACAATCAACTGATTTTCCATGGGCTCAAGTGTTTAAGGTATTACGGAGCTAATTTCATCATGTAACCAAATTAGTTCTTGTAGCACAATATTCTGGCTAGTTTGGTGAACCCATGTACTCACGATTCAGATTATTTTACATGCAATTGATTGTTGCCTGTTGTACATCAAAACGAAGTATACGTCAAGGAATACTTTACGAGTTAAGTTTTCGGTTATGGGTAGCTGTGTATGGAATGAAATAAAATTAACAACGTAGACCCCTTAAGGAGGAGATTTTAGTTTTTTGTTCCAATTAATTAATTGCACAGCGTAACCAAGTCAAAGAACATGCCAAAATGTAGAGAAAAACTTCCTCTACGAGATAAAATGCCCATACGGTCATGTAGGATCCAAAGCAAGTCGGAAATAATTGATTTGTGTAGCACTTTTTTTCATTATTTTGGACACACCAATACATTTTGGACCCTCAAAGTATATATTTTGGACACTTGGCATTTTTTATCGTTTGGCGACAAAGTCCACGACACTGGTTGTATAATATGCTTGCCCATAGTCTAATCAATCGATTGACAATGGAAAACTTTGAAAACTTTCTAACGGCTTCGATTTCTGTGTGTAACGTGTTATAACGGTTGCATGGAGGGATCGATTAAATTAAATTAATTTCAGATAAAATAAACACATTTTCTATGTACACTATGTACAAATGGTTGATGCAAATGTGGAATAGTCCTATCTTTACAAATGGCATGCCAATTAAGTTGGTTTTTCGATTTTAACTGGGAATTTTGCAGGAAAATTGTCCAGGGGGTCCAAAATATATTGGTTACCCTATCGTCAGGAATTTCTCCTGATAATCATCTCATCAGGAATTTCTCCTCATAATCATCTCATAATTTTTGGTGCTCATGTATCCCTTCCTGGATAATCAGATTATGTCTACGCATAAGTCCTACAAATATTATTGTAGAAAATTTCTCAGGGAATTTGATTTGATGAATCGCTCGACGAGTCCCTGAAGATTTTCTTAAAGGAATTCCCCGTGTTCGTGATTATATTCGTTTTGGTATTTTTAATGCTTCTCTAATGAAATATTTGAAGGAACACTAAAGATAAATCTTCATATTCCTGGTTCAGTTATTGGCTTTCAAAAAATCTTAGAGGAGTCCTCCGAGCAATTAAAAATATCGTGGATTGTTCCATTCAGAATCTCCAAAACATAACCTCGTGAAGGAGATTCACCGAGGATTGCATGTTGGAGTTCAAGCTACAAACCATGACAAAGTCACACCTAGCAATTACTGGGAATGATATCAAGTGAAATTTTTAGGCGATTTCTCATGAGCCGATTGAACCCTTTTCAGAGAGTGTATAGCAGTTCGTGGTCATTTTTGATCATTTTTGAAGAGTTTCTTAAGATATTCTTTAAATAATATAAGATTTCCATTAGGAACTCTAAAATTTAGTTTTGCTGAAATTCATGAGAAGATTATTTGAAGAACTCTCCAGAAGATATTTCTACACACAAATCTTTAAAACATGAATAAATTCCTTGCTTATTTCAATAGGAGCTCACAAAAACTCATAGAAAATTGTAATGAAAGCTAATGGAGGAAATTCCAGAAGGCATTAAGAAACAAAAAACAGTGTCTGATATCTTCTGAAGAAATACAAGAAAAACTTCTCTATGAAATTCAGGAGAAGTAAATTAGAAATTTAACAGGGAACACATTGAAGAAACCATAATATAAAGACAATATAATACAGAAAATTTGAAAATTCTTTGTCATCATCTTCTAAGAATCTTCTCTGTGTTCTAAGTATGTACAACATAAATGTTTCAAAATCATTGAAAATACTGTAGTGGATCCATGGGACTGACACGGCTGTTATCCTGCATACATTTCGGCACTTCCTCACATCGTTTTGGTCCCCACTTTCTGGTTGGTTTGCCTTTGCCTCTGATTTTTGAGTATACGGCTCATAAACATATCTCATTGAATCTGTGTATTTTATGACGCTTTTCATTTGATAATCATTTTGTTTAATGTTTTACGCATCAGCGAGATATCATTGAAATATACCGACAATATCCATCTCTATGTTCGCAATTATTAAAATAACCAAAACGGCCGCTACACGGAGAAAAATAATTGTTAAATACAACAAAATTTTAGTTAATTTCAACCAATTTCTTGGGTTGAAATTTGCACAAACAAAATCATGGTTTAAATCAACAACATGCACCGTTTAAAACAAACTAAAAATCTATGTTGTTTTAACCACGGTTTTCTAGATAAATTCAACAAAATCTTAGTTTGAAACTACCATGAAATTTGTTGCAGGATATGACAGTTCATGAAACAACCAAAACACTAGGTAGATTCAAACTAAAAGAAGTGGTTTGAAATAACCAAGAATCACATTAAAATAAACAAATTTATTAGTTGATTCAACTGGGGTTTTTGGTTTGATTGTGGTTTCATACTATTTATTTCTTAATTATTAATGATAAAAAAAATCGTTCATGATAAGAAAATACAACTATTTGTATTTTAATGAATAATGATTAACAATAATGTCTCTATGACAATAATAGAAACTAAATCCACCATAACAAGCTTCTATGATTAACCGAAAGTTTAATGTGAAAGGGAATGCTTCCTTCAGAAGGGGAATTTCGGGTGATGATGCGCACTTTTTCTATATAGAGTCAATCTAGAATTAAATGAAATAATTTTATATTCAGGATCAGTACGTAAGGTTTGCAAAATTCTATCTTACCGTTTCTGAGTAATTGGGACAATAAAGTACAAGCAGCTCTAACATGTTTCATTGTTCTAGGATGGTTTCAGCTGCAAATTTGATAAATGAAAGCATGTTAGCTGAATGAAATAAAAACAATATATACACTCCCGTGCAAAAGTTTGGGTTCACCCCCTAAAAAACATACAAAAGTGTTCTGTCCATATCTCTGTGATTACACGTCCAATTGAAACTCTTTAGGCCGCATTCGAAAGACAAAGAGTTATTCTTACTTCGTATGTATTTTTCCAAAAACATTCTTTGAATTTTGTATTCTAAATTTGTACATAAAGTTGTTACATTTTTCAAAAAACACACTAAAAAATCATATCTAATTTCCTCAGCATTGGATCGACCAAAATTTTAAATCAAAGTGTTATTAGAATCGTAATCTTATATTCTTTGAAGGGACCCCACGAAATTTTGGCGGAAAAATCTGGAAAGTTTTTAAAATCAATGAAACAGTCAATCAAGTCATCGTGCAAAAGTTTGGGTTCACCCCTCAGTATGATGCAAATCGTGCAAAAGTTTGGGTTCACCTGAGCCGCACGCACATCGTTTTTGTCAATATCTCTGCCATTTTTCAACCGATTTTAATAGTTTAAAGCTTTTTTGAGCGCAAATTATGGCGCGTACATGATTGGTTTGAGATTTCACAGATTTAAGTAAGTTCAGGTGAACCCAAACTTTTGCACGATACACCATACTGAGGAGTGAACCCAAACTTTTGCACGATGACTTGACTGACTGTTTTATTGATTTTGAATACTTTTCAGATTTTTCCGCAAAAATTTCGTGAGTGCCCTTCAAAGAATATAAGATTACGATTCTAATTACACCTTGATTTAAAATTTTGGTCGATCAAATGCTGAGGAAATTAGATATGTTTTTTCAGTGTGTTTTTTGAAAAATGTCACAACTTTAAGTAAAAATTTAGTATATAAAATTCAAAGAATGTTTTTGAAAAAATACATACGAAGTAAGAATAACTCTTTGCCTTTCGAATGCGGCTAAGAGAGTTTCAATTGGACGTGTAATCACAGAGATATGAACTGAACACTTTTGCATGTTTTTTAGGGGGTGAACCCAAACTTATGAACGGGAGTGTATAATCAATCAAATTACCTCAGAAGCAAATGTACAAACGTTTATAACACTATTTACTGGTGATAAACGGAATCTGGTGGACATGTTTAGATTGACTGCGAGCTGATCCAAAACAAAAAAAGCAGCAACACATGAAGTTGATTTATTTCAAACTAAAATTTTGGTTGTTTTTGATTCAAACAAAATCTTAGTTTGATTCAACATATTGTAATCGTTGCATCAACCTATTATTCTATTTTGAAACTAAAAATTAATCAGGGAAACAAACAAACTATTTTTTGGTAGAACCAAACTAGCTGTTTGTAAAAATTAACTAAAAATTTAGTTTGGAACAACCATAGTATGCCTTATATGAACATAAAGATTTCAAATTGAAACAACCTATGAAACAAGCTAGTTTCAAACAAAATCTTAACATTACAACAACAAATTTTGGCTTGGAAATAACAAATTTGATGGTTTGAAATTCAACAAACATTTTGGTTGTTTCAAACTAGGATGATTTTTCTCCGTGTATGATAGATAGCATAGATAGCGCCACCGTAGTTTTGTGTGTTTGACAGAACAGCAATGCTGTCACAATGTTAAAGTGAAGATGAATCGAAGCCAAAGTTCAAATTTTCAGGAGCACGGATCTGGAGAACCACACTTCCGTTTGAGCTGAAAACCTAATCGATTGGTCACCACCAGCTAGTGACCAATCGATTAAGTTTTCAGCTTAAACGGAAGTTTGGTTCTCCAGATCCGTGGTCTCGAAAATTTGAACTTTGGCACCGATTCATCTTCACCTTAAGTCACATATACTGTGGCGCCTTTGTTTTGATGCGGTGAGTGCCGAAAAAAATTCAATGGATGATCCATTTCAAGACATCGAATTATTAGCCTCTACCGGAAGTTCATATTGATGTCAGTGCCATCCAGTGGTCAAATTCTGAATTGAATTGTAACAGATGATGAAGTCCTTATCTTTCTGAGCAACTTTACAAAAAGTAGCATCCTTCTATAAGTTCGCATTTTCGAAATATCGCATAATGATCCGTCGGTCAAGCCCCCTCTAGATTTGAGCTCAAGTTACGCTAATGAGTAAAATCCGATCTCTTGGTTGCTTAGGTAGCCCTTCCTTAGCTACTTTGCAAAAAGCAGCACCAAAAGGCCAAACAATTGTTCATTTGTAGGTATGTTTCCAACATTACAGAAAAAAGCCTACCGTCAAACGGGGTGACTTGCAACACTTTTCAACTTCAATCAACCAAAACCGTGATCAAAACATCATCTAAAAATCTAAATTCCTTGTAGAACTTTTAATGACTGGCTCGTCTACAGAATGGGAAGACAGAAGATTGAATCGAATTATTTTGTCATATAAAAAGTCATCAATAAGGTGAATTTTTTTAAATGTCCTTGTGCGGGGTGACTTGCAACACTCAATGCTAATTTTGTTTTTCCCAAAAAATGTTGATATTTTTTATTAGTCACACTTGTTAAGTATTGTTATTCATGTATTTAAAGCATTTGAATCAGTACAAGAGCATTTTGAATACGTTTTTGTAAGAACATAATTTAGCTATTTTTGTACAGTGGGGTTCCGTTTTTGGCATGCTCCGTTTTTGGCATGCTCCGATTTTGGCACCCCCCGATTTTGGCAACAAAATGGATCCGTTTTTGGCAACATTTTTCAATACCATTAAAATTTGTAAATTTTTGTAAATATTATCGTGTCTGTTGCTTTAGTCATTTGAATAGCATGTTAACTTCACACTGATTACATTTCAGAGCTCCATTTTTGTCGATATTTCCCCAAATCTCTCCAACTACTAAGGACTCGCGTACGCGCTTATTTACTTCAGAATGGTCATTGGTCATACATAGGCAACGTTTCATGACACCAATAATCTCCACCAGTATCTCAACTAAAGACCAATCTCTTTTATTAGGCATTCAAATTGAGTGACCAGCCCACTTGAGTCTGCCAGTAGGTGATACAATAAAAAACACTGTTCTTCAGATTTGGAACGGCTTGTTTGAACAAAGCACCAGCACCGACATAAGAGCAACAAAAAATCGATGACTCACACAGAGTAACAATCATAAATTTTGTCTCATCTTGTTAGCTCACTGTCTTTATTATTATGGTTTTACATACATTGCGCATGTAAAAACACACCGCAATAATAGATATAAATATGTACAGCAAAATATCGTGTATCTTACCTATAAATAAATTTCATAAAATAACATGACAAATGCGGATAGTCCAAACAATTTATTTTCGATAATATCTTTGAAGCGTGCGATAAATACGACTGAGAATGTTTTAACTTTTTGTCTGTGATATTGGTCTTTCTGCGTCAACTATTTAAGCTACGTTCCCTCTTTTCTATAGACTCTGTAAGGCGTTAGATTTGTTAAGAGACGATCCAGAATTCTGTACAAGATTGTTAATCAACGGTACGGGCCTCAACATCATCAAAATGTTCCTTACGAGCTGAGTCTATGAGTTTCCTAACTGTACCCTGAAGAATCCTTAAATGATTCTTGGTTCTCGTGGGACTTTTCAGAAATTTTAACGAATTCATGAGGATATCTACAGATTCCAAGTGGACACTGAGGGCTTCTTGAAGGATACTTAGAGTGTATAATTGGTTATGGAGAATTATGTCCAAAATTTGGTGATTCCTAATAAACTCTAAGGCGTCCTGTAAATTTTAAGCGGGATAATGTGAATTTCTAGTAGTATTTTTTATAATTTCCGGCGAAAGCTTGGAGATTTTGAAAAGGTTTCCAGAGGAATTTGAGGTGTGCTAGTGGTAGCGAAATAATAATGAACTTTTAATTTTTTCATTGGAGACTTGAGAATTTTCAGCAACATCGCAGCGGAATTCCAAGCAGCAAAAGCCTTAGCAAGATCCTGAGAACTCTATGCAAGATCCTACGGATGCTTGGCAAGATCCTACGGATGCTTGTCAAGATGCTTCAGAGCTCAAGCGTTTTTTTTCTGTAGATTTCTTATGAGAACCTGAAGATTCCTTTAAGGTTCTTGAGGTTTCATAACAGGATCCTGTAAATTTCAGTTGATTTCATAAGGTAGGTGGAAAACATACATAAAGCTTAATTAAAAATTATTTCAAGTAAAAATTGAATTCTACAAAATAACAAGTCACATTTATGCATTATTGCATGTTTATGCTTGCCCTTTTGATGCAGTCAACCATTCATTATAAAATGCTTTACTTTATCAGAAACATATATTGAATAAGCAATTCTAAACTTACCGAATTTTTCAATTTTTTTCGCTGAAGTCCAAAAGTTAAACTGATTTTAAATGTTCATTTAATTAGGAAAAAAAAAAGCTCATGCCGTTTTGCAATACCCAGCGCTTTTGTTTCGTAAATACTTCTTTAAAAGAAAACAAAAATATTTTTTTCGTGTTTTTTCATAGTTTTAAGAAAGTGTCCAGTTCTTTAATAAAAGTCACTTATGCGATTATTGGTTTTACAAGGCCCTCTTATACAAAAATTATACATAAAGCTTCTAAAAAATAATTGAAGACGTTGAGGCGTATAAACGCCACTAGAAAAACGTTTGCCAGATTTAACATGATGGGGCTATAGATTCATAGCATAGTATAACCCTTCGGAAAAATGCTTCGAAGTGAACCTTTTCGAAGTCTCAACGCCCTATGATTCCATAAAAATGATGTTTTAACATAGTAATGATGTTTTCAAAATTAATAGTTGAAAAATTAAATTTGAAATATGGGATCCGATTTTGGCACGGTTCCGTTTTTGGCAACTGAAAATTTCAACTTTGTTGCCAAAAACGGAATCCCACTGTATAAGAAAAAGAGGCGTTAATTCATCAAAGTCCAATATCTTAACTGAACAATATTTTTAAGAAGTTTTTGTAGTTGATCGATGAATTTTTACTCTTTTGACAATCAAGTAGACTTAATACATAAGTTTTTCACTTTTATAAAACTCTAAATTGCTTAAAAACAAAGTGTTGCAAGTCACCCCGCACAGGTACATTTTTTTAAAAATTATTTTTATTAAAAAAGTTATTGCTACAATTTCGTAAAAAAAATCGTCATGTTATCAATTATTAGTTATAGAAACACCATGCAGAGTGTTACTTTTGTAAATTAAATCTATCTCATGTTTTCAGGTCACGATTTTAAACCTCCATCAAATATCAGTTTTCAAGACATTCAAAAGAATTATGTTCAACGTATAAACATATTTATAATAACAGCTTTATTCGTGGTCCCTACTTGAATTGTAAGTCACACGTATTGAAGCACCGAGTTAAAACGAATTTTCTTTTGAAATTTGTGTTTTATAGTGAAATTTAGTTGAAAATTACAATGTGTTGCAAGTCACCCCGCCGTTGCAAGTCACCCCGTTTGACGGTATGTTAGAATATGGCATTCCCCGTTTATACGGCGCATGGTGTAGCAATAGAGCGATGCAAATTTTGAAATGTTGGCTCTCCTATGCTTAAACGATTTTAATTATGATAAATAGCATCCTCCCAAAGTTTGAAGTGATTCGGAAGAAATTTGGCTGTGCACACGCCATTTGAAGTTTATATGGAAATTACTATGGAAAACGCCAATCTTTTGTGTTCTGCTCTCTATCTCTTCGTCATAATATTTTATGGAAAAGTGAACAAATTCTTTGTTATGTCCTGATTACTTCCGGAATGAAAAGAGCTTGACTTTTACTGCTACAATTAAATGTTAATTTATTGGAAGTCAAATAACTAATGAAGACTGAGGTGTCAGTCGGTGCCCTTATATAGTTATACAAGGGTTGCTGTGATTAAAAATATACAATTTTGAGATTAATTGTTTCCATGGTGTTGTGATAACAACTGGGACCCAACATTCTTCTAATGTGCATAGGGGAGCAAAAATTTCGAAATTTGCATCACTCTAATGCTACATGCAAACCAACTTTATAATGGTGAATACTAGTAATCCTTTATAAGAGAGATTCGCGGAAGCTGACATTTCTGTCAAAGTGTGAGCCAATCGAGCAGCGAGAGCTGTCAAAGTGTGAGCCAAACGAACATGCGTTATGTTTGTTTTGAACTTTTCTTGAAGACTAATGTAATCCGCTTGAAAATATTTCGGTAAAAATAATTTTGCATGAAGCAAAAAAATAAAATATTTATCTTTTTAAAATTTTTGTCAATGCAATTATTGATTGTTGATTTTTTCGGCTGTTTATTAGTTTGGATATGTAGCTCAAAGATCTATAACGAAACAAAATACACTTTTTAGCAATAAGGAAGTCATGTCCGTGTTACAATATTATTCTCGACGCCGAGCAAAATCAGCACTGCTGGTCTGTTGCCAAATCATTCCATTTTACTTCCGCTTATCTCTCTATAAAGGATCACTAGTGAATACGCTTCCAATAGCAAAACGCAACATACTGTTAGCCATCTATACTTTGGTAGCGCAACTAGTCAGATGATGAGAGATTTGATTTTTCACGCATCCATCACATGCCGCTGTGGGGAAAAATGTTTTATTTTCCTGATATAAGACGGTTCACAGTGAAACAGCTAGGCGGAAAAGGTAGGAATATCAATTCTCTATGTTCTACATACGTTTATTTTTTGTATTATTGTACTACTTTCATAAAAATTGAAATTCGGCTGGGAGAAGCACTAGTTTGAGGTTGGAAAACCAGGATATGTGAGGTTAGTTTCATTGGAACTTTCGCCTGAGCGATTTTTGCGCTTGAATAAAATACGCTTCGGGACATTCTCCGCTGCCCCTAAAAATACCATTGGGTAGATAAATGAATTCTCTACCACTATTTTGTTCCGAATATTTTGAAACCATGAATGAGTTTGACATTGCTCTCGTCAACCATCATCATGACGACAGCAGCAAACCCCACCGGACGAATTGTCGTATTGGGAGCGAATAACAAATTATCTTTACGTCCCAACAAAATGTGGTCTTGGGCAAAGTTGTAGCTGGGAAGATTTTACATGGGAAGAGTATGTTCGCTTTTTCATATATTATTATGACAAGTAGATAGAGGACTGAACACAAAAGGTTTGACTTTTCCATAGTAATTTCCATATAAACTTCAAATGGCGTGTGCACAACCAAATTTCTTCCAAATCGCTTCAAATTTTGGGAGAATGATTTTCATCATAATTGACACCGTTTAAGCATAGGGGAGCAAAAACTTCAAAATTTGCATCAGTCTAATGTAGCATGCTTCATCAACTGTTCGGCAGGCAACAGTGGTGCTCCTGGCGAGAAGAATAGATCAAAGTAATCCAGGCTACTATGCTTTACAGCAAAAAAGCAGTGTTGCTCTGAAAGTGCTAACGAGTAAATTGATCTCTCATTTGGTCGCTCCCCCAGCTGTTGCATTCTATTCGAAGTTTGTATGGAATATTCGTTTCAAATATATTTAAAATTGATCCTTTGTCACTGTTTTGTTCCGTATACTAGTTAATCGCGTTCAATTGAACCCAGAATGACAAATTCACTGGTTGATAGCCTAATGAACATAGTTGCAGAAGGTTGTATCTGAATTTAGGCTCATTTTCATTAACCTATCAGTTGTTGAAAGTTGGGCTTAGTTACACTGAGCCATAAATTGCGTACGAATTTCATAAGAGAACGCTTGTGAATTGATTTCTTGACTGGTTTTCTCTCTTTCATAAGACTCTTATGAAACACAAAACGTCCGATATTCACAAGGAATTCATGTCGTTATCATTAGAGATCTTATGAATATCTTTATTTTCCTAAATTCAAAGAGCGATTCTCTAAATACATAATGGTCCTAAAGAATTCCATAATTGATATCTATGATCCTTCATAAGAGTATCTTATGATATTATACCTATTTGTATTATGAACGCAATGATCGATGGAAGTTCACAAGTTTTTCTTATGATTCTCATTAGATGCTTCTTATGTCTTTATTCCAAAAGAATTTCGTATGAAATTCTTACGTGGTTTTTGATAGGAAGTCGACTGTTTTTCACAAGTGTTACTAATCATTGTCATACGCGCGCTTATGAATCTCAATCGTGAATATTTTGTTATTAGCATCTCTCCACGTAATTCATAAGATTTTCGTATGAAATTGTTAAGAAAATCGTACTCCATTAGATTGTCTTATGAATGCCAATGATCAATGCGTTTGATATCCAAAAAGAGTTTCTTATGGAATTATATCTGTCTATGCAATGAGTGTTATTTCATAAGTCTGTTGTGGAATGTTATAAGATTCTCGAATGAAGAACATAATCCTTCTTATGTCGTTATTCCATAAGAAATTCTTATGTACCTCATACGTTCCGTTTCCTCAGTGTAGCACTCCCGTTCAATCACATATGTATATGCACGCAACTTGTACCGCAGCTCACCCTGCGTCATAGGTGGCTATGATGCGCTTAGTGGCTACTACTCAACTCTGGAATACAAAGCATTTTTGCAAATCTATTTCAGATAGTTAAAACGCTTACTTTCTCAATTTTAATCATCATACAATCTTCTACAGTACTGTTCTCTATGGTATCAAGTAGCGTTTTTAACATTCTGGGTTCAATTGAACACGATCAACAAGTTTCCCGACTAAAACAGGAGATGATGTGCTGTTTCCCATATGTTTGATCTGGAAATCCCATATTAACTTCAATTCAATTGCGCCAGCTCACGGAACGACCAAATGAGCTGAAATTTTCAGGAAGTCTTCCTCTAACCCTAAGGAATAATCCTTGGAGGTGCCTCGTGGAATTATACAGCTTTATTTTTCTCCCATACTGAGCTGGGCCAGTCTAATCTACATACATACAAGTGAACAAACTCTTGTCGTGAGAATTTTTCTAGCTACAATTTTATCGAAGACCGCATTTTGATAAGACGTCAGGATAAATTGTTATTCATCATCATAATGTGGGTTTTCATGCAGCATGCTTCATCAACTGTTCGGCAGGTAACAGTGGTACTCCTGGCGGAGATAATACATCAAAGTAATCCAGGCTACTATGTTCTACAGCAAAAAAAAAACAGTATGGACCATGGACCGATGCACGTGTTCACTATCTGACGTTTGAGCGGTGCCGTGTTATTTACGTGACCATGGCAACGAATGAATTCGGCACCGCTCAAACGTCAAATTAGTGAACTCGTGTATTGATCCATTGCTCTTAAAGTAATTGAATGATCATCTCAACATGATTAAGACTTTGTGATTAACAAATTATCCTCACGTCCTATCTGAACTTGTAGCTGTAAAGTTTTCACATGAGAAGAGTTTGTTCGTTATTATTATGGCGAGCAGTTCGAGGACTGAACACAAAAGGTTTGCTTTTTCCATAATAAATTCCACATAAACTTCAAATGGCGTGCGCACAGCCATATTTCTTCCAAATCACTTCAAATTTTGGGAGAATGATTTACAGGGGATAGGCAAAATGATTGAGATAGGCAAAATTTTGCCCAAATTCAAATGCTTATAACTTTATGAAAAATGAATGAAATTGGATGCATCTGGAAGCAGTCGACGGCAAATTTGGTCCAGTTTTAGGAACTTCCTTGGCCATGCATATTGGCCACTGGACACCGGAGATGTTCCGGATTTTCTGAGGTCATGTCCAAATGTCATTTTTTCTGTCGCTTGTATTTTTGTGCGGTGTAAAGTTAGATAGATGTTTGCAATTTTCCTAGAAACTAGAACTAATAGGAAGTTGAATGCCACCGGACGCATTAAGATTGGTTGGAAATCTTCAGAAATATGACCATTTCCGTAAAACTGGTTCCGGAAAGCATGGTCAGTCATGTTTGTATTTCCAATCATGTAAATATTATCCGGAGCTATATCCAAGTGGACATCAACCTTAAAAATGATGTTTCCTGCAGCATATTCAGAACCATTAGATGCACAAACCACTCTATAGAAGGTTCCAGGTGCCCTGGGGGAAGTGGTCAATTAGGAACATATCTGGAACCATATCAATATGGGCATCAAACTTCATGATTTTCAAAGGTTATGCTTTCCGAAGCATTTCCAGCACCACCGGCTGCCATGACCACTTTATAGTAGATTCTAGGTGCCCCGGGGATGTGGCCAATTCAAAACATGTCCGAAAACACATCAATATGGGTAAAAACATCAAGATTTTTGAAGGTGATGCTAATAGAAGTATTTACAGCGCAACTTATTTATATGACCACTGTATAGTAGGTTCCATGGGCCCTGGGGGATGAGGTCATGTTTCGAGTTGGCCAAATCTCTAGGAGCCCCTGGAATATACTATAGAGTGATTATTATATCTTGTGGTTCTGAAAATGCTCGCCATTTTCCAAGTCACATGGATCTTACTGTTTATGGTAGAATGTGATTCTAAACAGATGAACGGACATGTTCCGAATTGGCCACATCCCCCGGGGCACCTGGAACCTACTATAAAGTGGTTATGACAGCCGGTGATGCTGGAAATGCTTCGGGAAGCATAACCTTTGAAAATAATGAAGTTTGATGCCCATATTGATATGGTTCCGGATATGTTCCTAATTGACCACTTCCCCCAGGGCACCTGGAACGTTCTATAGAGTGGTCTGTGCATCTAATGGTTCTGAATACGCTGCAGGAAACATCATTTTTAAGGTTGGTGTCCGCTTGGATATAGCTCCGGATAATATTTACATGATTGGAAATACAAACATGACTGACCATGCTTTCCGGAACCAGTTTTACGGAAATGGTCATATTTCTGAAGATTTCCAACCAATGCGTCCGGTGGCATTCAACTTCCTATTAGTTCTAGTTTCTAGGAAAATTGCAAACATCTATCTAACTTCACACCACACAAAAATACAAGCGACAGAAAAAATGACATTTGGACATGACCTCAGAAAATCCGGAACATCTCCGGTGTCCAGTGGCCAATATGCATGGCCAAGGAAGTTCCTAAAACTGGACCAAATTTGCCGTCGACTGCTTCCAGATGCATCCAATTTCATCCATTTTTCATAAAGTTATAAGCATTTGAATTTGGGCAAAATTTTGCCTATCTCAATCATTTTGCCTATCCCCTGTACATCATAATTGACACCGTTTAAGCATAGGGGAGCAAAAACTTAAAAATTTTCATCTGTCTAGTGCGCAGAATAGGATACGGCTCTGTATGCGAGAATGAGAATAATTGTCAATGCCGTAGTCGTGATTGTCAATTTAGACATGAACAACATCGAAATTCTTAAGTATAAATATGAAAAAAATCACTGTATTTGAGTCGTGTTGCTAAGTGTGATAACAAAACATCTCCCTTCATTTTAAAAGAAGCGAAATCTATGCTCATAATCATTCACCACCACACGCTGATATTCGTCTTCTTGGCTACGTTGATACACCGTAGGGTTCTGCACGCTTCGAGTGCATAATGTACCTACGTTTCACGCAACAACTTCTATTAATTGGTTTCCGTTCTACTTCGCTACAAACTACGGTTCAAAAGAGGGTGCACATTTTCATGCTCATTAAATTCTCGATTTACCGTCTACTAGCTGTTGTCGGAAAAAAATTTGAAACAAAAGAATTTGACGAAGGATTTACAAAATTCCTAATTAGATACTTGTCGGCTGTACGTTACTTATCAAAGAATGAATGTACCTGGACTTATGCAAATTTTGAAGTTTTGCTCCCTTTGGAAGAAATTTGGGTGTGTACATGCCATTTGAAGTCTATGTGGAAAAGACTAACCTTTTGTGTACAGTCCTCTAACTGCTCTTCATAATATTCTATGGAATAGTGAACAAATTCTTCTCATGTGAGATCTTCCCTGCTACAACTTTTCCGAAGACCACATTTTGATGGGACCTAAGGATAATTTGTTATTATTGCTAACAAATTCTGTATTAAGCTGAAATGATCATTCAATAACTTGAAATTGGTAGTGTTTGATCCTTTGCTTGCGTCGCTTGCTCCTGCGGGGGCGGGTGATGTGAGCAGGATCAATCATGTTGCGCGTCGCTCGCGCGGCATGAATAAATAGTGGCGTGATTCGCGGATAGGGTCAGTAGTGTTTGATCCTTTGCTCGTGTCGCTTGCTCCTGCGGGGGCGGGTGATGTGAGCAGGATCAATCGTGTTGCGCGTCGCTCGCGCGGCATGAATAAATAGTGGCGTGATTCGCGGGTAGGGTCAGTAGTGTTTGATCCTTTGCTTGCGTCGCTTGCTCCTGCGGGGGCGGGTGATGTGAGCAGGATCAATCGTGTTGCGCGTCGCTCGCGCGGCATGAATAAATAGTGGCGTGATTCGCGGGTAGGGTCAGTAGTGTTTGATCCTTTGCTTGCGTCGCTTGCTCCTGCGGGGGCGGGTGATGTGAGCAGGATCAATCATGTTGCGCGTCGCTCGCGCGGCATGAATAAATAGTGGCGTGATTCGCGGATAGGGTCAGTAGTGTTTGATCCTTTGCTCGTGTCGCTTGCTCCTGCGGGGGCGGGTGATGTGAGCAGGATCAATCATGTTGCGCGTCGCTCGCGCGGCATGAATAAATAGTGGCGTGATTCGCGGGTAGGGTCAGTAGTGTTTGATCCTTTGCTTGCGTCGCTTGCTCCTGCGGGGGCGGGTGATGTGAGCAGGATCAATCGTGTTGCGCGTCGCTCGCGCGGCATGAATAAATAGTGGCGTGATTCGCGGATAGGGTCAGTAGTGTTTGATCCTTTGCTCGTGTCGCTTGCTCCTGCGGGGGCGGGTGATGTGAGCAGGATCAATCGTGTTGCGCGTCGCTCGCGCGGCATGAATAAATAGTGGCGTGATTCGCGGGTAGGGTCAGTAGTGTTTGATCCTTTGCTTGCGTCGCTTGCTCCTGCGGGGGCGGGTGATGTGAGCAGGATCAATCATGTTGCGCGTCGCTCGCGCGGCATGAATAAATAGTGGCGTGATTCGCGGATAGGGTCAGTAGTGTTTGATCCTTTGCTCGTGTCGCTTGCTCCTGCGGGGGCGGGTGATGTGAGCAGGATCAATCGTGTTGCGCGTCGCTCGCGCGGCATGAATAAATAGTGGCGTGATTCGCGGGTAGGGTCAGTAGTGTTTGATCCTTTGCTTGCGTCGCTTGCTCCTGCGGGGGCGGGTGATGTGAGCAGGATCAATCGTGTTGCGCGTCGCTCGCGCGGCATGAATAAATAGTGGCGTGATTCGCGGGTAGGGTCAGTAGTGTTTGATCCTTTGCTTGCGTCGCTTGCTCCTGCGGGGGCGGGTGATGTGAGCAGGATCAATCATGTTGCGCGTCGCTCGCGCGGCATGAATAAATAGTGGCGTGATTCGCGGATAGGGTCAGTAGTGTTTGATCCTTTGCTCGTGTCGCTTGCTCCTGCGGGGGCGGGTGATGTGAGCAGGATCAATCGTGTTGCGCGTCGCTCGCGCGGCATGAATAAATAGTGGCGTGATTCGCGGGTAGGGTCAGTAGTGTTTGATCCTTTGCTTGCGTCGCTTGCTCC
This sequence comes from Aedes aegypti, assembly GCF_002204515.2. Classification (NCBI taxonomy): domain Eukaryota; kingdom Metazoa; phylum Arthropoda; class Insecta; order Diptera; family Culicidae; genus Aedes; species Aedes aegypti. Next base: position 352,118,569 of record NC_035108.1, read on the forward strand.
TGCGGGGGCGGGTGATGTGAGCAGGATCAATCATGTTGCGCGTCGCTCGCGCGGCATGAATAAATAGTGGCGTGATTCGCGGATAGGGTCAGTAGTGTTTGATCCTTTGCTCGTGTCGCTTGCTCCTGCGGGGGCGGGTGATGTGAGCAGGATCAATCGTGTTGCGCGTCGCTCGCGCGGCATGAATAAATAGTGGCGTGATTCGCGGGTAGGGTCAGTAGTGTTTGATCCTTTGCTTGCGTCGCTTGCTCCTGCGGGGGCGGGTGATGTGAGCAGGATCAATCGTGTTGCGCGTCGCTCGCGCGGCATGAATAAATAGTGGCGTGATTCGCGGGTAGGGTCAGTAGTGTTTGATCCTTTGCTTGCGTCGCTTGCTCCTGCGGGGGCGGGTGATGTGAGCAGGATCAATCATGTTGCGCGTCGCTCGCGCGGCATGAATAAATAGTGGCGTGATTCGCGGATAGGGTCAGTAGTGTTTGATCCTTTGCTCGTGTCGCTTGCTCCTGCGGGGGCGGGCGATGTGAGCAGGATCAATCGTGTTGCGCGTCGCTCGCGCGGCATGAATAAATAGTGGCGTGATTCGCGGGTAGGGTCAGTAGTGTTTGATCCTTTGCTCGTGTCGCTTGCTCCTGCGGGGGCGGGTGATGTGAGCAGGATCAATCGTGTTGCGCGTCGCTCGCGCGGCATGAATAAATAGTGGCGTGATTCGCGGGTAGGGTCAGTAGTGTTTGATCCTTTGCTCGTGTCGCTTGCTCCTGCGGGGGCGGGCGATGTGAGCAGGATCAATCGTGTTGCGCGTCGCTCGCGCGGCATGAATAAATAGTGGCGTGATTCGCGGGTAGGGTCAGTAGTGTTTGATCCTTTGCTCGTGTCGCTTGCTCCTGCGGGGGCGGGTGATGTGAGCAGGATCAATCGTGTTGCGCGTCGCTCGCGCGGCATGAATAAATAATGGCGTTAAACGGGTTAGGCGTGAATGTTTCATGGATCGCATCACCAATCGCTGGTGACTCCCAGATCTTTACCTTATCCCACTAACCCAATATCCTTTCCATGACAACTGTGGAGATGCAGAAGATTCTTCGGTCTCTAGTAACAACGGTTGTCTAGCTAACATTCCTTCCCTTCCTCGATGACCGTAAGGACGTGGCCGGCGCTGTTATTGACTTTTAAAATTTGAGCTCTCGATTTGTGCACATTGAAGAATGGTTAGCTAATCCCAAGCCCCATTCATTGATTCCCTGTGCAACTTCGATTGCTCTAGTCAATCACGGAGTAGCAACTACGAATTGTACGGTCATATATGCTCATGCTCATGCTCATGATCATTCAATAACTTGAAATTTTACTTCAATTAACCCTCTAATACCCAACCCCGCCTTTAGACGGGGTACACTTTGGAATTTTGTATATTTATTCGTAGCTCGGAAATCAAAATGTTTTTATTTTTGGCTTATACTTTGACTCATAACAGGCATATTAGAAAAGTTTTTATGACTTTTGAAACTTTTTTGTATTTTTAGAAATTGTTTGAAAAATTGCATTCTTATATAACCTACAAATGCCTGGGTTCATTTAACGTGTAATATAAAAAATCGTACCTTTTATATTTTTCTACGATCAACCTATCACAAAAGAAGAGCCTGGTGGTATTAATATAATTTCAAACCTGTTTTTCCGTTAGTTACACGGAAAATAAAATACGCTCCGAAAAAAAATAAAAAATTTAATGTTAAAAGAGCCATAAAAATTTAAATTTTTATTATTGCCAAAAATCAATGACTAGAAAAGGCTTCAAGAAAAATGAGAAAAGCTAGGGATGTTCAAAAATAAAAATTATAAAAATCAAAAACCAAAATTTAAAAATTGGCGAATAAAAATAAATAATTGCCCAAAACGTGTTTAGAACGATTTTAGATAACGAAAAATAATACTTAAATCGAAAATAAAAATTTGGGTATTAGAGGATTAATGGAAGTTACATCATTTTCATGGAAATAAACATTCTTTAACGCGAAAAAAAACTTCACAACACACAATTCAGCAACAGTTGCGACAATCAGCGAGTACTTTCAAAGAAACACTGCTTTTTTGCTGTATAGAACATAGTAGCCTGGATTACTTTGATTTATTTTTTTTCCACAGGGAGCACCACTGTTGCCTGCCGAACAGTTGCCGAAGCATACTACACACAAACCCACTTTATACCACTAATGGTACGTTTGCCCTAGTAAGACTAGAAAATTCCATTGAATTCCAATATTATGCTTATCTTGTGGCATATAGGCCTATTTAATCTGCGACTTACAGACTTCTTCAGTGTCGTGTATTCGCCTCTCGTACACTCTTTGTATACGTCCAAAAAACCCAATTCACGCCTGGTCACAAAAAAATGGTAATGCTTTGTACTTCAACTAAATGACAGGAAGTAAGATTTTAATTTAGTGCTAGAGAGACTGTGTGAGAAAACAGGTGCCTATTTGAAATTGCCAACATGTATTTCTGTATATGATGCAAATGAAAAAAAAAAAACTTTGAATCCCGACAACAAGTGTCGCACACTCAAACTATCGAACGGTACAAACAAACACAAAATTCCCATTATACTTTCCCTTATCGATTTTCCAACTTCCTCCCTTACATCATAACCATTCACCGCACATGCAGACATGCAATCCCGTCGGCGAAACATTCCACATCTTGGTATCCTTCCCCACTCATATAGAATTGCAACATTTCCTCGCTTACTCTTACTCACCTCGTCCCGAAGACCCGCTGTGACACACTTAGCTCCCAGTAATAGCGTCCATTGTTGAGTACCCGGGTGCCCCGAATCCCGGCCGTGCCCTTGCTCCAATTCGGATGGAAATGCACCGTCCGATTGTTGGTTCCGCTGAGCCACACCTCCTTCGAGCGGTCCCGCTTGCTCCAGCTCCACTTGTCCTCGCAGCCATTCTGCAGGGGCCTCTCCCCCCGGAAGTGGTTATTATTGTCCTCGACAGCCGACGCCGCTGCTGAAGAAGCTACTTCCGCTAGTTCGTTGTCCATCGCAGGACGATGGCTGGAAGCGGTGCCGGCAGCCGATCCTCCTGCAATTGCACTTCCGGAACCATTACTGGACAGAACTGGGGCGCGTATCGTTAGCCTAGCATGACTTGATCCGGAACTGGTCGCGTTGACAGACGAACTCGAAATAGATTCTTGGGAGGTCGTTTGAGTGCTGGTGTTACTGTTGCGGTTATCCTGAATGGTCATTGGGGATAGGTTTGATTGTTGGATTTCTTACGTATGCTCCCTAAGCCATTGCAACCACCCCAAGCGGCGACCCTGGCTCGCGTAATGACAAGTGGTTTTCTATATTCCTTCTCCCCCTCGGTTGATGTGATGGATTTATGCTACGCGAGTGGAGGGTCAGCGAACTTCTCACAATAAAGGATTCAATTACGCTAAAATGTGGGTAATCGAAGATGTGGAGGGTGGTTTGGATCAACTAGCTGATAAGATGTTAATCAGAGTTGAACTGAAGTCAATTTTTTTGTTTTAAGTAATTGAATTACTATTTCCTACGGAGTCTAGCTAGGTGAGTCACGTTTCCAGGCGTTGCTCCTCCATATATGGCGCTCAGTAGTACTTTCCGTAGCTATCCCTATCGACCAACAGATGTTGCTGCTGTTGTTGCTGCAATTGTTCGTTCCGAATGCGCCGAGATCTTCGCGGTCGAACCAACAAATCCTTATCGTTGTAGTACAGCTTGTGATTGCCAACCGTTCGGGATCGGTATCGATTCCCTCCGTGCTTGCCACCGTTCTCCAGATGATTGTTGTTCGGATGAATCAGGAAGGAGTTGTAACAACGCAGAACCAATTTGTTAAAAAATATGCAAATGTTTTTCAAAAATAGCAAAATCAGTATCAAAGTCATACGAATATCCTTTTTTGGTGCGGGTCGCCACTTGTTACGGGATCAGGAACGACTGGAACCTATACAGCTCGAGATACCTACGGAAGGCTGAAAAACATTAGGCTGGATTCACAAAAGGCTGAAAACATGAGACTGAACAATCGAAAGGCTGGAAATATCAGATTTTTGAAGGCAAAGGTGCGAGAAGTGAGTAGAACGTCCTACGCACAAAAAAAATCATGAGTTTTAAGGGACTTCAACCCAAAGGTTATTCAATCCCCTCTTCAATTGTCCTACCAATGGACTATGGTCCTTAAAGTAGTTTTACGCAGACAGATGCATTTTGAGCTTAATTTTATAATGAAACATTAGACGGACACCGTATTCTACAAAGATGTTTGTATAAGTAAGGCCCTTTGTTCGGTGTTATTGAAAATTAGGGTGGTCCACATTTTTTATAGAAATGGAGTAACTAACTTTCTTATTTGTAGAAATTATATATACATGCTTCAGCAAACTTGTATTCCATTGAATTTCAAGCAACTTTGCCAAAAAAAAGTGTTTTGTGTCACTTCTATCTATAGACATCAATATATGAATCACTTTTAGAGCATTGAAAAAATGCGTAATTTGGTGAGTAAAGAAACTCGCTATTTCTTTTCGTTTGGGTTCGTTTCGGTTCCTTTGTTTTTCTTGCAAACATACGTCTACTTTGATTGTAAATATCTCTGATTGGGACGAACATAAACAATATCTTTTCACGACATTCGAAAGACAAAATAAAATTGTGTATTACATCAAGAAATTAGTTGTTCTCAAACTGTCTATACAACACATTTAATAGAAAACATGTTTTCACTTAGTTAGTAATGAACACTGTCCTAAAACATGATTTCTTAATCTCAACAAGAAAATTACACAGAATTTCTCTCAATATATCTCCTCAAGAATAGATCAATGGAATCTTGACAAAACTATTTTCAAATACAAGTAACATTCTGGAAAGTTTGTAGGGAATACTCCTAAATATTTTTTAAGAAATTTCTTCGTGCGTTCTCTCTCGAACTTGGTCGGAAACTACACCTTCAATCTCACTATACGAATTTTATATTTTAAGAATCATCTCAAGAATCTTTTCGTTTTGTTCCTTATAAAGTTCGTCCAGTTTCTTCCGATATCTTCAGTAATCCCTCATGATATTTTTTTAGAAATTGATACTAAAAACTATCTCGGGATTCACCTTTAATAACTCCATAAACTATAACAACAAAACTGTCCCATATGGAAAGGTATTGGAAGGTATTGAAGTTTGATTTCTCATATAGATGTTCAAAATATTCCTGTACATATCTGCATGCCATATTCATTTAGCACGATTTCACAGATTAAAATGCGGCTAATCAAAAAGTTTGTTCACAGAAACTTCTGGGAGCTCCTCCAAGAGCTTTCTTCCAGAAATTCAATTTCTCTTCTGGAATCAATCTGTTTGTTTCCTTCAAATGACAAAATCGTCCACTGGAAGCATTAACGTGCCGGTGTCTTTTTTTTTTTCATTTTTACTGTTTATTTAACTTTTTACAACATTCACAAACATAACAATGTATAGTCTAACATACATAGTGTTTTTTTTAAATAAAATGTACCTTAATTCTAATCATTAACTAAATTCTGTTGGTGTTCAACAGATGTTAAGATAGTTTTTGAAATGTTTACAAAACAGTATACGATTATTCCATCTATAATCTCGTATATCTTTCATGAACATGTATAAACTTGGATTCTTATGATTTTTGACATTGTACACTATTGCTTCACATACTAGCCATAATGCTGCTTTTAATCTACAATTATGTTTTCCTATTCCACGATAAAGTAGCAAATGTGGCGAAGTTATTTTAATTTTTAATCGGTTTTTGATTATGTCAGACACCCAGTTCCATATATCAGCTGTTTTTATACAATTCATGAACCGATGAACGTTATTATCTGGTTTTCCACACACATCGCATGAAAAGTTATCTATGTTAGCAAGATTGTTAAACATTTTAATTTTGTTCGGAATGATGTCATTAAATATCTCATACAATGTTGACCTAGCTGATAAACTTAAAAAGTTTTGATTGATGTTCTCCCATACTACTTCCCAATGTATTTGGGGATACTTTTTTTCAACCTTAGTTTCAATATTTAGTTTAGTTAACATGTATTCATAAATTTGCTTGTTAGTTACTAGATGCGTCATATCTTTGATTTCTTTTGCTTTCTGAATAAGACGTTGTGTATTTAAACTTAGTCCTTTCAAATTGTGTGTTCTTATCAAATAGTGACTTATAGCAGTGGCACCTTTGAAAAGTAAACTTCTCACGAAAAGAGATTTACACTGAGTGTCTACATCTATTAAATTCAACCCTCCCTTAAAATAATGCAAGTATAATTGTGAGCGTTCTATTTTAAAAATTCTATGATAACCCCATAAAAAACTTCCCGTTATTTTACGTATTTGTGCAATGTGTATATTGCTGGCTGGTAAGATTTGAGCAACATACCACAATTTCGAGAGAATATAGGTGTTTAAAACAACGACCTTTTCCAAAAGATTAAGTCTTCTAGACATATGAGCTTGGATTGTAGCATTTATTGCTTGAATAACTTTTCTGTAGTTGGTTTCGACTACTTTTCTATAATTGGTACCAATAAAAATACCTAAAATTTTCAATTCATCTTTTTCAGTGATCTTCTGTGGTCCTATCGCACAATTGTTAAAACGCAAAAAACCTGATTTCCTTAAATTCAGCTTTATACCAGCGAATTTAGAGAAATTTTCTAAAATTTCCATCACTGCATCAATTTCTTGGTCAGATCTAATGATCAAAGTCAAATCATCTGCGAAAGCAAGAACACGTACGAATCTGTTCAAAATCAGAATTCCTGATAAACTTTTATTTAAATGTCTTATTAATGGCTCAATGTATAACGTGAAAAGTAACATTGACAAAGGACAACCTTGTCGTACTGATTTCTCTATTTTAAAGGATTGTGTCAAAAACCCGTTTACTAAAACTTTAGAAAAGGCATTTTTGTATAGCTGCTTAATGCAGTTTACGACTTGTTGCGGTATATCAAACTTAAGCATGATTTCCCACAAACGTTCATGGCAAACCTTGTCAAAAGCTTTCTCCAGATCTAGACTGAGCAAAGCAAATTTGAATTTTTTTGATTGTTGAGCTTTAATTACAAGAGTACGAATGATGTCGAGATTATCTGTACAACTTTTGTTTTTGATACCAGCTGTTTGGCCCTCATCAATAAGTTCTTCAAGACATTTCTTAAGACGGTTTGCGATAATTTTACATAAAAGCTTGTAGTCGGTGTTCAATAGACTAATTGGTCTATAATTGTTTATGTCATTCTTGTTTCCTATTTTCGGGATTAGTGTCACAATCCCATCGGAAAAACTCTCTAATGGTTTCACTGAACCGTTAAATATTCCGTTGAAAAGCTTTAGTAGATCGGTTTTTAATGTAGTGTAGTGAACTAGATAAAACTCGTAGGTGATCCCATCTGGCCCAGGTGCTTTTTTCAAAGTACAGCGTTTAATAGTATCTAGCAATTCATTTTCTGTTATGGGTTCAATAAGATCTTGTTTCGAATTTGCACTTAGAACTTTGGTTAATGAATTCAACATACAGTCAGCTGCAACATTATCATGCCTTCCAGCGAACAAATCCTTATAATGATCATAAACTATTTGCTTAGTTTCTAATTGATCACAAAGAACACCTTTACCATTTTTTAGCTGTAGCACCTTAGGGTTAGATTGCATTTTCACAATTTTAGATACTTGGTAAATACCCATTTTTTCGTTCTCCAACATCGTGTTTGGTTTAAAATTGGAGCTTATGGATTTCAGGCGATTAGTTTCTATATTTATAATATCTGATTTGGTTTTTGCTAATTCATCACTCACATTTTGATCATTCATTTGTTTGATTTCTAACTGTTTCAGCTTAGCGTAACAAAGATCTCTTTGAGTTCGGTATCGATTACTGAATTCAAAAAATTTTGATTTGTAAAATTGCCTTATCTTGTTTTTAACGTCGAAAGACCACCATTCTGCAAAATTGTTATTGTACTTATTTCTGGATTTTAAACTATTATACACATTATCGAACTCTTCGATTACGTCAGCATCTTGCAACAAGAAATTTTTAATCTTCCAGTACCCTCTCCCTACGACAGGTGACCTTAGATTGGGTTCAATTTGGTAACAGAATTGGATCGCATGGTGGTCAGAGAAGGGAATCGCATTAGTTTCAAATTTACTAATTTTTTTAAACAAATTGTTCGTTGAATAAAATCGATCGATGCGCGAGGCGGCATCATTCCTAAAAAAGGTAAATTGCTTTTTATGACCTTTGATCTTCAGCTCAACATCCATAAGATTGAACCGATTTGTAAGGGTTTTTAAACCTCGGCAAACGTTCTTGAAGTTCCCACGGGTATCATCATTTTCCAAAATACAATTGAAATCACCGCCTACTATCGTATCGGTAGCTGCAACTTTACTCATGTGAGTAATTGTCTGAACTTCGAACAAATCATCCCGCTCTGCTTTGAACTGAGAACCAGCATGCGCGTAAATATTTACAAAATTTCTAGCAGAGCTTGAATAAAATAGGTGCTTCTGGTTTGAAGGTTGGAAGACTAATGAATATTTATTTGAAATAACAAACTTAGGTTTCTAAGGTTAATGGCGTTGCTAAGGATCTGATTGCGTAGCTAACATAAGTCGCGGGTTACTACACATCACTCCTCCCTAATCTGCGACGCCTATAAAATGGCAAAACTTCTGCTGGTTTGGTGTAGCCAGCGGTTTGGTGAATCCATCTGCCGGTTGGCTCGAAGTGGGCGTGTAGCCAAGTTTGACCACGCCATTCTCCAAACTCTCGTGCACGAAATGATAGCGGATGCTAACATGCTTCGTCCTGGGATTATAGGATCCGTTGCCTGCGATGCTGATTGCTGACTGGTTGTCGCAGAACATCGGAACCGGTCCAACGTTGGTGAATTCCGACCGAAGATTGCTCCACCACATGGCTTCTTGAATGCTCCGGGAGAGCGCCATATACTCCGCCTCGCATGACGAAAGTGCTACAGTCGGCTGTTTCTTCACATTCCAGGCTATGGCAGCACCCTGCATCGTAAAGACGTAGCCGGTTGTCGATCTGCGGCTATCTGGATCTCCTCCCCAATCGGCATCGCTATATCCGACCAGTTGTCCATTCTCGTCCCTCTTGTACTGTAATTTCTTCGTAGCCGTGCCCTTTAGGTATCGGATGATACGCTTAACAGCTTCCCAATGCTGCCTGCCAGGGTTCGATGAAAATTGGCTTACCGCATTCACAGCAAACGCAATGTCGGGTCGAGTTGTCTGGGCCACGAACGACAAACATCCTACTGCTTCTTTGTACGGCACATCTCTCATCTCCATTTTCTCTCTTTCAGTCTTCGGGGCCATCGACTTTTCCAGTCTACCGCTCGGATCCGCCGGAGCTGCTACCGGATTCGCATTCGTCATTCCAAAACGACGAACGATCTCCTCAATATACGCCTGTTGGTCCAACGAAAGCTTGCCTTCACGTCGATCCCGCTGGATCCGAATGCCAAGGCAGTGTGTGGCCTCACCCAGGTCCTTCATTTTAAATCGCTGCATCAAAAAATCCTTCAGCCTCTTCTTCAATCGTCGGTCGTTTGTGAATATCAACAGGTCGTCTACGTATATCGTCACGAAAAGCATTTTCTCTCCATCCAGCATCCAGTACAGGCAGGTGTCTACCCGCGATCTTTGCAGGCCGAATTCTCGCAGCACCTCGTCCAGGTTCGCATTCCATACTCGGCTCGATTGCTTCAGACCGTATAAAGCCTTGTTCAGCTTGCAGACCTTGCCATTTGGAACCGCGAATCCTTCAGGCTGGACCATGAAAATCTGCTCGTCACCCAGCTCGCCTTGCAAGAATGCGGTAACCACGTCCATCTGGTCCACATCTAAGTCGAACTTCGTTGCCACCGCCATCAGGTAACGAATGGTCGAATACCGTACTACGGGGGCGTAGACTTCCTCGTAGTCCACTCCAGGCTTCTGGGAACACCCCTTCACGACAAGCCGCGCTTTATATCGCTCCAGGCTTCCATCAGGTCCTCGCTTGATAGCAAAAACCCACTTGTTTCGGATGGCTTTGCGTCCCTCTGGCAGATTCGATAACGTCCAGGTCTGGTTTTCGCTCAATGACGCCATCTCTTGCTTCATCGCCGCGATCCAGCAATCACGATCAGGTCGCCGCATGACCTCGTCGTAGCTCTGTGGAACGTCCTCCACAAGCATCGATGGAGCAGATGGCTGGGGGGGAATAACTTCGCCAGAAAACGTACCGTAAGTTACAAAATCATCATACTTGCCTGGACAAATGCGCTCCCGACCGCTGCGCCTCAACCCTTGTTGACTTTCTTCAACTGGTCTTAATTGTTGCGGTGGGAGCGCGTGGTCGCTGCAGGCGTCTTCAAAATCATCGCCAGACGTCTCCAGCGTGTTGTTGATTGCTGCACCTTCCTCCTCATCATCGGAATTGTTGGCGTTCACATCTAGACATTCAACGGGCACAATGGTCTCTTCAGTATACAGCTCCATGAATTGCACCGGTCGAACCGCTTGAGGACTCTCGGTTCGGGAAACCTGCCCGTCCTCGTTAACCGCTTCCACGTCACGACTGATCTCGAACTTGTGGTTCTCCGGGAGATAAACCCGGAATCCCTTCGTGTCCTCGCAATAGCCTACGAAAACGCCCTTCACCGCCTTCGGATCGAACTTCCTACGCTTTACCTTGGGAACATGGACCATCACAGTCGTACCGAAAACCTTCAGGTGCCGCAAATCGGGCCTCTTGCCAGTCCACAGTTCTTCCGGTGTCTTGTTCCCAATGGACCTGGCCGGTGATCGGTTCACCAGGTATGCTGCCGTCGAAATTGCCTCCGCCCAGAATTCTTTCTGCATGCGCGCATCGTTCAGCAGACATCTAGCCTTCTCCACAAGGGTTCTATTCATCCTCTCTGCCGTGCCGTTCTGTTCCGGAGTGTATGGACACGACCTCTGATGACGGATGCCATCTTTCTCCAGTGTCTTCCGGAATTCGTTGTTCATGTACTCACGCCCATTGTCTGTCCTGAGGATTTTTAGCTTTTTACCTGTTTGCCGCTCCGCCTTCGCTCGAAACAACTTGAACGCCGCCAGGGCTTCACTTTTTGCCTTCAGGAAGTAAACGGCCACTCTCTTGCTTGCATCATCGAGAAACGTCACAAAATATCGACTGCCACCCATGGAAGGAATCTCCACTGGTCCGCAGAGATCGGAATGCACCAGCTCTAGCAGTTCTGATGCGCTGGTTTCGCTCTTGGGAAATGGTCTTCGTGATTGTTTCCCTTCCAGACACACCGTGCAATCCTTCACCTTCTCGCCTTGAAAATCCACGCCATCGGACACATTCTTGAGCTGCTTCAGACTTGAATCGTTCAGGTGGCCCATCCTCCGATGCCACAACTGAATTCCATTCGCCAGAAACGTTCGCTTCGTCTGATTCAAACGGTACAGGCCGCCTTCTTCCTTGCCGGAAACGACCAGCTCACCGTCCTCATTCAGCACTTCACATTTGTCCGCAGTGAATTTCATGGTATGGCCTCTCTTGCAGATCGAACTTACCGACAACAGGTTAGTTGCCAAATTGGGAATTTTCAACACTCCGTGAACATCGATCGTACCATCCGGAATCTGCAACGCAACTGTTCCTCTAGACATGGCCTCCATGCTGCCATTGTTCGCGGTCCCCACCGCGTGCTGCAGTGCTGTTTCGTCCATGAAAACCTGGTTCGGTCTGGCCATGTGACACGTCGCTCCTGAATCAAAGTACCAGGCGTCTGCTTGAACATCGCCGATCGCAAAAATACTGCAGAGCCCGCTCGACTTCGATTTCGTCTTGCTGACCAACTTGTCCGGACATTTCGACGCAAAATGGCCTGGCTTGCCACAGTTGAAGCACGTCTTCTCGGGTTTCTTCTTGGCTTGCCCCTTGAATTTGGTCGAATTCATGCCTCGCGTGTACAGTGCACCTTCATCGTTGCTGTTCGTTGGTCCCCTCTCGAACTTCACATCTTGAAGAATTTTCGCTTTCACCGCATCCGAGGTCAGATTTGCTCCGGAGGCCTCCAGTCCCATAATCATGGGCTCGTAATGTTCTGGTAGCCCCATCAGCAGCAACGCCACCAGCCACGAGTCGTCCACCTTGAACCCAATCGAAGCAAGCTTGTGGGTGGTGCTCATCAGCTCGTTGACGTATTCCTCCACGCTTGAGCTACTCACCAACCGGATGGACGTCAACTTCCGGAGTAGGCCGATTTTCCGTGTCAACCCGGTGTCTTGAAATGCTGTACCGAGTTTCCTCCATGCTTCCGCTGCATCCGCCGCGTCCTGGACGAGGCTATAATTATAGCTCTCCAGACTGAGACAGATTGTCGCCAGCGCACGCATCTTGACATCAGCAGCTACAACTTCACCTTCCGCCGGTTCGATGGCACACCAGCTTCCCTCTCGAATCAATATCATCCGCATCGCGAATGCCCAGGTGGAGTAATTTTCGCGTCCCTTCAACTTCTCTATGGCCGGCATCGCCACGGACCCCGTCGTAACTCGAACGCTTCCTGCTTCAGGTCGACTGCCGTTTCCGCCGCCAGCTTGAGATCCGGAACTTGCTTCTGTTGGTGGTGCCATCTTGAATTTTTGAATTCTTCTTCCGGTTACCGGCTGGGCCAATAACCTCTAGCAGAGCTTGAATAAAATAGGTGCTTCTGGTTTGAAGGTTGGAAGACTAATGAATATTTATTTGAAATAACAAACTTAGGTTTCTAAGGTTAATGGCGTTGCTAAGGATCTGATTGCGTAGCTAACATAAGTCGCGGGTTACTACACATCAAAATTAACACCATCAATAATCATCGAAATAATTCGCCCACATGGGCTTTTCATACAATCATGTACTTCAATGGATTTTCGTACTAGCAAGGCCGTTCCAGAGCATTTTCCATCCCGGTTTACAACGGCAAGGTGTGATGGTAAAAAAGAAAAATCGTCAAATGCGACTTCTTGTAGAAGAACTATATCCAAATCATTGGTCAAAATAAACTCTTTCAAAAGCGACTTTTTAACATCAACTCTTATAGCATTTATGTTAATTGAAGCTACTTTCCGAATAACGTTCATTTCAGAATAAATATAACGCCAAATTTTCAAAGTAATTAATCGTTATCCAAAAATCATAACAGTAAACGTTGCTGAAGTTGTCATAATAATAAAACGGAAGGTGATCCCTATTAAAGTGTAAATCGTTATCCGGGCTCATAACCTGAGACGTAGCCAAAGTTCCAATCCATAAAGCAATAGAAGTACATATCATTTTCCGATACCATGTCCATATAAACGTAGCAAAAGATTTTCAAGGCAGCCATAAAATACGAAGGAAATCCCAGCAGAAGTATAAAAACCATCCATAATCAAAACTCCAAAACCATAGCCAAAGTCATCATCACTTAAAAGTTCGCAAAAGACGGCATCCCTAATCTCAATTCTTCGACCTTGCCCTCCGATCTTTTCCCTTCGATTGAATGGGCTCGGATTCAATGATTTTTAGTGGATCACTATCCTTTTTCTGCTTCCGGCTTCTGGAAGCTCGCGTGTTACCTTCATCTTCTGTTGAAGATCCCTCATGTTGTCTTTTCGTTGCCGAGCAATCAACCTCCATGTTCGGCAGGCCGTCGCTATCGTCCGTGTCGACCGTTGCGCCAATCGTTTTGTCAGCATTCTGCGTTGCAGGAGCCTTAACCACGTGGCTCGATTCGCCTTCCTCACTGTTGCACACGGGTTCAGGCACCATTTTGGCACCTGGAACTAGCAGCGTCATCTTACTTCCCTCAGTTCCAACGACTGGTGGCTTACTCTTCAGCATCGCAGCGAAACTAGGTGGTTGTGGCGGTGAAGACACAGAAGAGGACCCAGCAGAATCGGGCCGGCCAACTTCTGCGTTTTCGACCACTTCCGTGTTCCGTTTGTTGTTCGATGTATTCCGAGGGCAGTCTGCCTTCAGATGGCCCTCCTGTTTGCACAAGAAACACTTATGCTTCACACCTTCGTAGTAGATTCTTCCTCGCCGGTTGAGAAAGAATAGAGTTGCCGGGATTTCTTTCTTGATCTCGATGTACACACCGCGGACTCCCGTGGTTAGGTCCAGTTCCAGCTGAGCTGGAAACTTTTCTCGCACCATCCGACGTACAACTCCATACTTTCCGAGCACATTACCAATCTCCTGGTCGGGAACTTCTGGCGGCAGATCAAAAATCCGAATGTATTTGCTACATCCTCCGGCGACCGACATTTTGACTTCGACCGTTTCACCACTTGAATACTGGAACACGTGATTCTCTGGATTTTGCATGAGAGCGTCTTTCATTGCTCGTTCGTTCATGAATTTGATGCAAATGCACCGTTCCTCGGAAATCTTGTAGCTGCTCTCCATTGTAAACTTATCCGCATCGAACGATTTGACGAAACGCGCAATTTCCACGACGCTAGGGCCGGGAGCACCATCCGGAAATCTGAACATCAGCGTATTCTTCACGAGACCGTCCATTGTCTAGCTATTGTTTCACTTTGTTTCCAACACAATATATAACCACTGTTAACCAGCTCTTTTGTGCAAAGCCTCCGATCTAATAGAAAGCGTCTATACTGAACGAGATCTGATCGTCAACTGTGACTAGATGCATCCGTATACAGAATTTGCACCAAATCAGGAATTTCATTGATCACATCTCCAAGCATTGCCTTAGGCAAGGATTCCCCAAAATAAATACTCCAAGTATGTTTTCAGTAATTTGCACTGATTAGTTTGAAGATATTATCCTAGCAAATTCTCCAGAAATGCTGAGTGGGCTTCTCCGAAAAAGTTTGCAAAATTCTTAGCTAAACAAAGATATTACAACGATTCCTGCAAGAATTTCTTGGGATTACAACTAAGATTTTTCAAAGAATTTTATCTAGAATATTTTTCAAGAGTTATTTTTAGGCACTCCTAACAAATTCCTTAAAAATTCATATTGAGATTTCCGAAGTTTGGAAATTTCCAATAGTTTCATGAATTTCACCAGAAGTATGTAAAGTGTTTAGTTTTGATTTCCTCTAGCTAACAAACTTGATATAATTCTCCAGGAATTAGTTTTATAATTTCCCTAGAAAACTTCTACTCAGAATTCCTCCAAATATTGAACACATTAGGAAAAAAAGTTGAAAGGTTTCTTTAGCGATTCATCCATTGCTATAATTTATCTATGAATATCTCTAAGAACACTACCATTAATCAACCAGCAGAATTCAAAGGAAATCACTTTTTGGACTCTAAGAATTTTTACAAGGGATATTTAAAAAAATCCTGTTTGCTTCCTTGAAGGACTTCCTGAAAGAATTCTTGAAGTACTGTTAGTATAAATTCCTAATAAAAACACCTCAATTACATATTTAGGAACTCTTGTGAATATTTTTGTGCAGACTTCGAAAAATTCAACGATCATTGACACACGTGTCATAATGTTATGCCTTGTATGCGCGCGTATTCGCACAACACGCATGACATTTATCGTTTGTGTAAGGACTGTTCATTTTATAAAGTGGACACTTTGGACATGCAATATCTTTTTAATTTATCAATGAAATCGAAATCGGTTTTCTATACATCGTTCGACTAATATTGTACAATGCTGTGGTAATAAAAAAGTTACCAAAATAATATGATTTCACACTAATAAGGCACAACGTTTAGAACGGTCGATTTTTGAAGGTTATCAAAATCAAGGATTATTAAAAATCGGCAGGAAAATTCGACAATTTATATTTTTTATTTTCAAAAAATGGTTGTACTTAGAAAGCATCATCAATTAGAAGCTTGCTAAAAAATATCAAGTTATTTTTGGAGAAGCAATTTTGCAGATATCATAAAATCATTTTTTATCAATTTTTTTAAAAGAACAATATCTTAAATTTAAATGGAACTGATATGAGTAGAATTTTAAGGTTTAAAGTACGTCCAGACGGAAGTAATAATATAGTATTTATAATAAAAATAACTTACGCCTTCATAGAGTTGTTGATTTAGTCCCCACGTCATATTTTAAGCACAATAGAAAAACAAATAATTTATTTTCAGAAGACCACTCAAAGCACAATGACAATCATCAAGATTGGGAACACTGCTTGAATTAAATCAAATTTATTTTGCATGTATTATTTTCAGAATGTGTTATTCTGAGACTACCTATCAAAATATTTTGAGAAAAACGCTTACAGTTTGCTCTAGATCGATAAACATGCGTATATAATTTTAAAAGTATGGGATTTTTCAATAAAACGACCATAAAGAGTAAATTTGGTACCCAAGAATGCGGTTAAAACTCAAGATTTTGCTTTTTTTATACATACCGTCGTTGGGGGTGACAATGGGTCAAAATGGGATATGTGCGATTTATTTTTTGAATAACTATCGCAATTTAACTCCAATAAACTTCAAATTTGGTGTGTATGTACTTTAATGGTACATTAACAAAGAAAAATATTTATTCACAGCGGCACCACAAGTGAATGAAAAATGACCCAATCTCACCCCATAGAGGGGGTGACATTGGGTCACTGTAATTGAAAAAACTTGTTTTTGAGAATATGATTTCAAAACCATTCACAACTGAAAAATATTGACAAAAAACGATGCAAACAAGACAAAAAGATATCTAAGATGTTTCACAAGTATGATAAACCCACTTAAAAGAAAGATTATACTGAAAATTGAAAAGCTTTGAGAAAAAATATGTAAACTCAACATTTATCGTCAAGTTTACATAAATTTTCTTGGTTTTTCCCTCAAATTGTCTTCAAAGTCTCATCCACATTGCTATAAAGCCCATTCAGTTTCCCCAAAGGTGTACTGAAACAGTGATTATTTTAAACCTTCACAAATAGTTAAATTTCGGTGCGACAATTCACGATCAATAAATTTCAGGTAGAAGTTGACGTCATAATCCCAGTATTTCAGCGATCCAACTCATTTGTACTTCCGTGAGATGTTTCTATAATATGAAAACACTGATAAATAATCAAATTTAGAAAAAAAACACCCTTTTGATAAAAATTTACGATGTTGCTGCGCACGAAACACAGTTGCTGGTTTGAGAAGTTGTCAAAATGCGTTGTATTGTTATTCAATGCACGGAATACTCAAGTAGACTTGTTTGATGTTTCAGAGATTCTGTATTTAGAAAGAATAAACTCATCTTAATGAAAAAAGAGAACACCCGGCACCGTAAAATGTCAAAGAAGTGGATTTCATTTACTATCGTTCTTGCTTGACCCAATCTCACCCCCATTTTCAATGTTTTAGACATCGTACCGAAAAAAATGATTTTTTTGTGGGAAAATCAAACAGATTCCGGAAAATACCTGTGATGTGTAATGAAAAGACTTTCAACATTCTACTAATACAACGATAGAGGCTAGAGTACATGCGTGATACTTTGTATAGCAGAAATTTAATGTTGTAAATTTTATCTAGTTTCAACATGCAAGTTTATTGATGTAGTACAGAAAAACTACTATTTCTAAAAATTAATATTGTTATGAATTAATTTTAGTAATATCAGCGTTATTAGCTGAAATATTTCACAAAACATATTTTTCCGTTTTGACCCAATCTCACCCCCTAGACCCATTGTCACCCCCATCGACGGTATATAGTTTCTTTAGTAATCTAAACCAGTTTTGAACACGCTTATTACTTTACTTTTTTGCTGGTAGTAAAAAGATGGTGTATCAGCAAATTTGACCATAAGGAATAGATCACTAAAGTGACTCAGCGTCAGGAACTGATGGAATATTATTGATGTTTTTAAAAGCTCTACCTTAAGTTGAATAGTAAAGGATACCAACATACAATTTGTTCATTAAATTTAGGATTTTTTCATGCGAAAAATAATGCTTAAACTTGACGAACAGTTTTTCTTAGGAGTTTTTGCAAAAACTATTTAGTTCTTCAACCGAAAGCATTTTGTAAGTTTCTGTATTTTCATAACATTGTAGAATAATAGTTGAACGATACACAGAAAACCGTTTACGATTTCATCAATAAATAAAAAAGATATAGCATAAACAAGGTGTCCACTTTATGAAATGAACAGTCCTTAAGTGAGTAGCGATAAAGAAAATAAGACACACACCTTACTATGTATGGTGCCGATCTCCACGTGTTACATTTGCTCTCTCAAGAAACACAAGCGAATATGTTTCATATTCTATACAATGCTTACGACCAAAACTGAACAACTAGTTAAGGAATCATCAAAGCGATTCCGAAATCATCAAAGCGGGGAATCGATGCCAATCGCCTGAACTTCATCTCATTCAAAGTCGGTATTGACCCTTGCCTTCTCGAAGCTGCGCTCAACGCGGACACATGGCCGAATGGGATCCTGTTTCGCGAGATTGAAGACAGCACATCAAAAAACTTGTGGCTGCCACGACAAACCACGCAGGTGACCTTCTCTGTGCCTTCATTATTGATAAAGTATTTGAATCTCAATATATCATTTAACACTTTTTTAACAACTTGATGTGAAAACAGTGCCCCGTACGAATATGAAATTGGGCCACTGTAGCTCGCTCCTAGTGCTTCCTCTCCGACGGACAAACTACAATACTAATGGTGGGATCAAGAGATTACTTAAACTTTTCAACCGAGTCGCATCAATTTTCGACTTTCATCTCACTCGTGAGTTCTTACGTCGAAGATTTTCATCTTTTTTTGTTACTAATTTTAAGCAAAACATAAATCTCCTGCATGGCTCGATATCGTTGTCGTCTATGAGAGTTAATGCTCTTGAATGCACTCTCGTCATGTATCATTCGAGAGAGTGAATATCAACATTCATATGGTTCTCAGAATTCAATGTGCCACGTACTGTTCTGATTCACGAGCTCTCTGAATACGATTCGGTTTCTCTGAATATGGTTTGATCGGCATATTCAGATCAAAATCCAAACTCTGATGTAGAGTTCCTTAGATAAAATTCTAGATAAGTTTTTTTATTATGCTCAAAGGAATGCTAATAATAGCTGTTAGGAACTGTTAAGAGTTTTTAACGAAATTCACAGAGCAGCTCTTAGGCAAAGTTGGGTGGCAGAACATCGAATGCCAAAACGTCGAAAGGATAAAACGTCGAAGGTATAAAACACTCAAAAGACAAAACGTCGAAAAGAGAAAATAGTAAGGAACAGGGACTGAATCCAGAGAAAATTGAGAGAATCTCTCACGTATCGCTCTCTGTAACTATCATAACATGCTGCACATTATGAGAGACTGTTTATCGTATACTGCTACAACTTTGATCTGATTGGGGGGATAGTAGTGCATGATAAAACCCCTCTAAGCATGCTCCAAGCCTGGGGGACCCTAGTGCTATTGGAAGTTCGTGGATTGTTTATCGTGCCAGTAAAGAAAAACACCTATCCCCAACGGTAAACAAGCGAGAAAAATGGATTTTATCATCGCTCTCTCTTTGGGGCTCTCGCTCACTGCTTCCATTTATCAGACTTGTTACACCTTGCGATACAATGACGATCGTGGACCGTAACAGATGGGATGTTTTTCTTTGCTTGCTTTGATCGTGCTTCATACTCAAATGAGAGCGAATTCTGCAATGCCTGGTAAGGAAGCAAAAATTTCTTGGAAGAATGATTCTTTTTCGAAACAATAAATAATTCGCTAGATGCAAGTTATTCACAGCATATTTAATCAAACAAGTTGTGAAAAAAATAAATCCAAACCGCTATTGAAAATTGACTGCTTCCGACTCGATCTTTTGCCCCTTTTGACGATTCAAGATTCAACGTTTTTCTTTCGATGTTTTGGCTTTCGACATTTTGTCCCTAAACCCTTAGGCAGCGTCCGTTGATTACGTAACGCTGAAATTGAAAATTATCTTTTTTCGTTCAAATTCAAATAAATCCTCATGAAACTCTATCACTGCGCACAAGTCTGGATAATCTGACAACCGTTCACGTTGAAAATTTGATGCTGGTAATGACCAATCAAACAAATTTTCAACGTGGAACACTGTTTGATTCTCTGGACTTGTGCTCTTGAACATTTGAGAATTGGCTTCACTCTATAATCATCTTTCAGTGGCGAGGGAAGTGGGTAGTCTGGCGAATAAAGTCAACAGATTGTCCTACCCATGATTCAACATGAAGTGATATCATTCCCACTGAATTTCGACAGCCAGATGTAGATGCACTTGGATAAATTGCCATGCTCCTGGAAGCATTTTTTGACAAATAATTGGAATATGCACAGAGATCAATGAAGAGAATCCTAAAGAATCGTTGGAGCAATTTATGAATTAACCCTAGACTGGTAGCATCGGATAGTGAACATACGCATCTTAAACAAAGCTTGTTTGTTATACACAACACGAGCGTAGTTCTGCTGGCGATGGCCAATGATGCTCTTGATTTCTCAAGGCATTCCTGGAAAAATCTATTGAACAATTCCTGAAGCACACTCTCGAGCAGTTCTTGACTGAATTGTCGTATACATTTCAGCAAGATATTCCTTGATTAATTTTTGGAGAAAGAATCAATCATATTTCCCACGATTCATAAAAATAGAGTATATTTTAGAGAATTACTAAAAGAATTCTTGTCAGAAACACTAAAAATGCTTGTAGAATTATTCTAAAAATACCAGCAAAATATCTACAATGAGTTCGGAAGTTTCTAGTTTCTGTGATATCCAATTTGAGCCACTGCTGTAAATGGCAAGTAAAATTGAGTTTCCAGCATATTTTCCAATGATCTTTCAGTTGCACTAATGATTCAGCACGACTTTTTATGTTAAATTATGCAAAAACGGGCAAAAACTTCTCAGTACATTTTCTGAATGCTTACTTTTAACAAAAGGGACTAACTTGAGGTTCATTTTAGTCCATAAATTATTAGTTTTGATTACCGTTTTGTCTTAAATCCCGCACATGACTCCTATTCTGAACACTCAACTTTTCATAGCTATTATTCAAGTAAGCCAATCAAATTTCTACACAGGATGATCAATCCTTCTATGATTAAAGTCCTCTGCATTAAAAAGATGTCAAAATGTTAGTTTTTACCTTTGCAATCGTCACGTTCGGAATATGCATCATTCGTTTGGCAACCATGTTGGCTTGACAACTCGTAATTTCAATGTAATGATACTCAGACGACATAGTTCGTATTGATCCAAAAAAATATCACTATGTTCCCTAACGTATAGAGAATATGATGATACTTTTTCAGCCATGTCAGTGCGAAACCAACAGATTTCCTATAATTCGCAATTGTAAGATGAACAAGCAACAATCATTTATAACACGAACAAATTTCAATGACGGCCGCCTACTTCGCCTTAATTCTGCGAAAAATCCAAAGAAGGAATAAAATAGACATACATGCTTCACACCATTTTGTTGTTTAAATAAGTAAATTATAGAACAATACCACTGACTGTTAAGTTTCGCAATTCCGTGGATTTTGCCAACGTTTGTCCTACCCAGGAAGTCAATTTTAATTGTCAAACGGTAAAATAAAAAAATTTGAATGACGTGTTAAAATATTTATTTTTTTTTTCGAGGTTCACAATTCTCTGAATCATGTTAATTGATGAAAACACAATGAACATCACAATGGATGGAATTCCGTATACTTAACGAAAAGACTTTCGGTTTGTTTCCGTCTCTTCTCTATTGATAGAAAGCGTCTCCAAGTCACTAACGAAAGAATTTCATTGATTATAGCGCACCCTATGGTCAAAAACATAGTTGGAAAAGTTTTCCTATATACTTGATCGAATTTCTCCATACAAGCTTCAAGTGCACTCGACGGAATTCGTTCATATTTTCACAGTGGCTTCTGGGGATCCAAATGCACAATTTTGGGGGTTGTAAGTAACAACTTGTAAATAAAGATTTTTGTCTGGTTTGATCATTATGGACCACCCTTTTGTTCAGCCCATGGCGAATTTAACGGAAATTACTCGTTTTACTAGTAATTTTTTAAATAGGTACGCTCTTTTTTTTTTCTTTTTGCAAAGTAAAGTGTTAATTTATATTCTAATGAAAATAGTAAAAAATGTAACGATGGTTCAGCCTTATGAGCATTCACCCTGTCGTGTTTCAGCCTTACGTTGGTCTCGCTTCCAAAACAAAGAAAACTTTTCTTTCTTTCTATCTTCCTTTCGCCGGAAAAACACTCCTGATGCCAGCAGAATAAATATTTACGCACCCAGAACCGACGACAGAAGCGGGGGGTCAACAATGTGTCGATGACAGACAGTCGCGGCCAGAGGAAGCAAGGATTCACGTATGCGAGGAACGACTACTGCGCCGACGCGCGCTCACTGAATGCGACCGACGACATCTTGGAAAATCCCAAGATCCTTTCTTCAGGCGATTTTCTTCAGGTAGATTTTCCAGGTTGCTTTGGTTCTGGAACCAATCCGGAAATCAATCACTACTACAAGACGCGACGACTCCTCACTAATTGAAATGTTCACTCGCGAGTCCTTTCCGGTTAGCTGATAATCACCAGCCGAGCACAAAAAGGATATATTGTTCAAGCTTTTCCGATGCACTGATATATCCACTATCCAGTCAGTGTCCGTTCACTGTGCCACCCTCGTAAAGACTGAGAACGACGGCGACGGAGCGGACTTGATACAACCTATAAATGGAAAGCGGAAAACCGTGATAGGGAAGGAATGGAATGGATGGATGGGGAGATATCCTGATGGCGTTTAAACATTAGTATACTAGAGGGTGTGTTTCGAGCGAAGCAGACGTCGCGACGGAATGAAAAGCGCGACGCGTATAAGCACTGGCGAAACGTGGCACGTGTTTTCGGTGTGTTGGTGGGTAAATGTGAGAATTGGTAAGCATAACTATAGGGTGCCGTACCATTTAGCCCTATGACGATAACATTTCGTCCTTCGAAAATTAATAAGTTGCAGAAAAGATGCGAATGGTAAAAACACATTCTGCAGTAATAGGGGATAAGAGCAGTTGCAACCATTTCCGTTGTTCAGTTTTTCTGTTCAGATGATTCTACCCCATTACCCCGAAAGGCATTAACACAAATGACATGACATGGCTCCGAATCTCTATTTCAACGAATCACATTACTTAGACCAGGGTTTCTCAACCGGTGGTCCGCGGACCCTTGGGGGCCGTGACGACTTCTTAGGGGGTCTGCGAAGCCATTGTAAATGTGTAATTTTTCATGATTGATAAAAAAAAATGCAAGGAATCTCTACATCGTTCGTTTTGCATAAAGTAGCGGGGTTCATATTTTTTATATATACAGTCATACCTCGATATGACGTAGCCTCTTTATAACGTAACTCGATATAACGTTATTTTCACCTCGATGTAACGTAACTTTTTTTTGGCTCCCATTTTCCAATTTACATTAAAAACATGATGTATGAACTACTATAAACATTCTTCAACATTCAAACATCAATCAATGCTAAATCAGAGCAATGCAAGCGTTTACTATCACTGAATACAGTCATAAATCGGTATCGAGTGAGCTATAAGCTCAATTTAAAAACTAACATTTTTTCATTACTGTACATTTGTATACATCATTCTTCTTTATTTTTTGTTGCATTTACCTAAGGGGTGCGCAGTCGAACATCTAAGTCGTTTAAATTGAATACAATCTTTTCCATGAGTGCTAACCGTTGTTTGTTTGCTTGTCTCGCAGGAAACCGCATTCAAAGTGCACAAATAAAATTCTTCATACAAAGCTTCATCAGTTTAATGCAGCTAATAACCCCAATAAATAGACTTAATAAGAATGTTTTTGACCGTATGTTAGTTAGGCAATATTTTAGAACAGTTGTACAAAACGTATGCATAATTTGGACTATGCACAACTTTTCTTCAAAAGTTGGCGGTTTGTGTGTTACATAAATTGCATAACATTTTTTAGCGTGACGAAATCATGACCATACATTTCTAAGCATACTCAAATCATTTTTAAGAAAATTGTAGTTTGACTGGCTGCTTGTTGATTTTCAATTCGCATCCCCCAGGCATTTACGTTCCCACTGAAACCAAGCCTGCTATTTACTTCAATTTTCTATGAAAACTATAATCATTGTTGATTTTGGCTTTGCATAAAAAAAAACGATTAAACTCAGATTAGAGTGTCGCCGGGGCAATCTGCCATCGCCGATCTATTTAACGTATATTTGATATATTTTAATGCTTAAGGAAATGTTTAGCTATAGCTTTAGGATTTCCTACAGATATTGTTCAAATTGTTTCTCCAAGAATTTGATGTTTTTCATTGAATTTCTTCACGAATTCGAACTAGAATCATTCCAAGGATGCTTCCAGAGATTCAATCAATAATTTAACCATGGACTTATCTTAAACCCTCCTGATATTCATGTAACACTCAAAATATATTCTTGAAATAATTCCGACAGCGACCTCCCCTCCTGATATTCATGAATAAAAACTTCAGAGATTTCCTTCAGAAATGATTCCAGGGACTCCACCAGATTTTATTTTCAAAGCAATTTCAGCGATTCCTCCAAGAGTTTCTTGAAACATTAGGTCAATATTGACTCAACGGAGTCCCGTCCTAAGGATTCCTTGAGGAATATTATCAGAAAATTGTAATTGAATTCCTCCAGGTTGTTTTTCCAGAATATGTTCAATTCCACATTCTAGGAATTTTAAACTCAAGAATTTTGAATTTCTCCAAGCTTCTTTTTTAAATATATCTATGAGCCTTCCTTTGCCTTTGATAAAGAATTTCACCAAGCAGTTTCTCCAGGATATCAAGTGGATTCAACTATGAATTCATCAAACCGTTCCCCCTACGATACCTTTCTTCCGGAGTATAGAGATTCATAAATTATTCCAGCAATCTTTCATGAATTCGTCCATCGGCCCTTTCAAAGAACCTGTTATATATCCAGTAATAATTCTTGGATTGCTCTAGAAATTATTCTAAAAACTCGTACAGGTATTCCACCAAAAACTCGAAAAACAATGTCCTCGGAATATTCCCAGCCATTTCATTATGGATTTCTGCAGAACTTTCTCAACAGATTCATGCAAGAATCGTTCTATGTACTACTTAAGTTTCTTAATTCGATGTGAAACAAAATCCTTCATTGATTCTGTCAGGAATGTCTAAGCAAGTTCCTAAGGATTTTTTCAGTGGGTTCTCCAAGTTATTCTTAAAGTATTCGTCTAGAGATTTTGCTAAGGATTTTTTTGTATAACAAAAATATTTCAAGAATTTGGCCAAAACTGACCAATCCGCAGATCTCCCAGAGAATTCCCCTATAATAATGCCAATAATCCAACTACGTATTCGTTCAAAAACTTTTTTTTTTTTTGGAAAATCCCTCAAGGATAGTTCTTGTTTTAAAAGAGTTTTTTAGTGATTCCTTTGTAAAAACTCTTATACAGTCTTAAAAAAAATCTTGGGAAATTTATTCTAAAATTATGTGAAGAAATTACAAAAGGATTTGTTTTAAGAGTTTTCCATAAAAAAATCTTCAAGTTCCATAATTACCTGTTAGAAATGTTCATGGACGGCCCAACATAAACTTTTTTTAAAGATTTCTGAATGAGCGCATTTATGCATTTCTTTTAGAGTTTCTCCGAGTGTTCAAGAATAGCTCCGAAGATATTTCCATAATACATTTCTTTGAATATTACTGCAAAGATAAAGATAAAGAAATGAAAATCAAAATATATATAAAAAATAAACTCGGGTAAAGTGAATTATGCACTTCAACAGAAAAGTAATCGCATATCTCGGTGCGTGGGAAATTTCTTGCAAGAAATGCTCAAGACTCAGGGGCCCAGATAGCCGTAGCGGTAAACGCGCAGCTTTTCAGCATGACCAAGCTGAGGGTCGTGGGTTCGAATTGTAACCTTGATTTTATGACCCAAAAGACGAAAAGAGAGCCTAACCAACGTAAATAGTTACTCGTAGACAGTGACTTAAGCGCCACCTTCAGAAGAAGGGTCACTGTCACCGTTGAAATCCGGCTAGAGACTTTTTAAACAGGGCGGGTAGGTTTTCCCAAATACGTAGTAAACCTCGACCAATCGAATTCAAGTCAACCAATCAATTATACTCATCGAAACCTAATCGAACCAGAATAATTAGCAACTATAAACGACTACCGTAAAACGGGGTAACTTTGATAATGCGGGTAACTTTGATAGTGCGAGACCCACAACATATTAAACGAAATAATGAAGTTTCTGTTAATCAGTTAAGCAAAACGAATGCAAAAGTGAAGAGTATTAGTATGACACTTCATGTCAAAGCTATTGTCATTCTAATCAAGTGCATTTGAGGCTTTTTATACGAATATTAAAAATTGACACAATTTTAGCATTTTCGAAACGCTTACAAACAATCTGTTCTACGATCAGTATTTGATGTAGTTTTGAATAGTTGGCCACTTATCTTTGACAGCCTAGTTATCATAGAACTTGAATACGGTCTCAAATCTCTTAGCGATTAGCATTTTCACAAACTGGGACCATTTTTGTAATCTAAGTCAGAAATTTTCATATAACGTTAAACGCCCAGAGGTATGCAATGCCCTACAAATGTTCGTTATTCATTCAATTTTGTTCGATTCATACTCCATTATCAAAGTTACCCCAAAACAGAAAACCAACTTTCGATTATATGAAAAATTATATATCCATTCATAATAAATCTTTTGGAAATCTATCGACAGCAATCGATAGCTAGGATGCCAGTACTTGTTTTAAAAATATAAATTATTATTCTTTGAAACAGCAAGCATAAATATTCAAGTTTTCTTCGAAAAAACTATCAAAGTTACCCCGTTTTACGGTACTCGAAACTGCTAGATGATGAAATTCGCGTTAATGGTGGAGACGCCTGGTCTTTCACGGTTGTTCGAAAGTAGACCGCTAAGTAGATAAAATCCAATTCAAAATACTTACTATTATCAAACCTAATTCCAAAAAAAATATCCAAAATAAATCAAATAGTTCTAACGAATTCATGTTCTAATGATTTAATTTCCGAAAGAGTGTGAAACAAAACTTATGAACTATTGGTACCTAACAACTATCTTTTTACAATATTTACAGGCCTTTTGAGCTCGAATCATGGAGTGCACTTAGGACAAGCTTACTTGGTCGCCAGAGGGCGTATGGCTTAGATGTCCAACGTAGGAAGCGCTTCAGGGACGGTGAGGGCTTGAAATACGGTCTTGGTTCCTATCGCCGTAGTCTAGGATGGCCGCACAGCGTATTCACGGGTTGTTTGGCGTCCCGGAATTATCATGCGGTGGAGTAGCTGCTTGCCACCTATCGGCGACCGAGTGTCCCGACGGTATGGATCTTGGCAATCCAGTCCAAACACCCACGTTGAATGGGGTTGTCACCTGTTCAACGTAAACTTGTAATGTCCGAGCACTCTCATCACTTTTTCAATAAAGTTCTTACCTTATAGTCCAACCGATTTTGCCTGACACTCTTATTTTGACGTGAATGAACCACAAACCGAAAAACTATCCAAATAGATCTAAATTGGAAAGTAATTAGAACTAGGTTTACTTTACTTTAATTATATTCGACTCACTGCACCGTATTTCAGATGTCACACGCGTGTACTTTGCTGTCGACACTGAGAACCACCTTTACTCAACAACGGTTTCCACCAGAATAAACTCAAATTTCATCGACAAGTCAATCCAACCCCCTTTTGGTGGAGCCAATGCCTATTGTTTTAATTATCTTAATTTTGATTGGTTCGATTTTGGTTTCCGGTTTTCTATTCAGATTGGTGTTGAATTTTCATTGGTGGAAAAGGGTTTCCTGTTTAAGGATTTCAAATTTCTCAAATTGTCGAGCTGAACTCGAGTCGAGCTGAGTGGAGTGCGCCTTTAGGTATGCAATCTGCAATCGTTTGAGTGATAGTTCTCAAACTCACCAGTAGGGAACCTATTCACATTGAACGGCAAGTTCAACATATGAGCCACATAATTAAGGACGGTATGCATTGTCTTGTCCGATATAACGGACAAATATAAAACACATATATTTTTGTTTTTAACATATAAACTGTGTTTACATTTATTACACAAATTCAACTCATGTAACGAAGACAATCGTTACAGAATCCCATCAGTCGAGGATCTTTTCGGGTTGGAAATTTTCTCGACTTCCCAGGGCATAGAGTATCTTCGTACCTGCCACACGATATACACATGCAAAAATGGTCATTGGCATAGTAAGCTCTCAGTGAATAACTGTGGAAGTGCTCATAAGAACACTAAGCTGAGAAGCAGGCTTTGTCCCAGTGGGGACGTTACGCCAGAAAGAAGAAGAAGAAATGCTCAAGAAAAGCATTTTTCTTTGATCGCAGTACGGAGTTGAAAAGAAATGACAATTCAAATGGAGCACACTGTAGGAAATTTCTTGAACATTTCTTGGGCAGAAATTTTTACTTTACTTTTTTTTTATTTTTACTAAAACAATGTAAGAATGGCTGAAAACTCCTGCTAGGTCAATGACATCAATTTTAGATCCATTTTATCACAAAACAATACATGTTGAACGAAATTTAACGTAACGGAAATAAAAATCGAGTTACGTTATATCGAGGTATTACTGTAATATATTAAAAAATTGAATGGTTCAATTTTTAACTACATAATAACTGATCAATACTTGCATTTTTTTCTGCGCATAAGAGTTTACAATCCCAATTTTACCTCACTGACTTTGAATTAATTTCTTTGACAATGTTCCTATAGATATCCATAGGAAATTTTTGACATAATTTTAGCTTAATCATTGGCAGGTTTTTGCAGCTTCTTGTCGAAACCACCAGAATTTTTTTTTAATTTCTCAGAAATCTATTCAGGAAATTGAAGTAATTTGGAATTTTTCGATGTTTCTAAATAATTAAACCAATCTTATTTATTTGCATAATTTTAGTGAGAAGCTTGACTTATATTTACCGTGGTGATCGTATAAAGATGTCTGAAAATAATCTTGATCTCACAAGACCTTTGAAGAATTTCTGGTGACATTTTAACGAACTGCTGCAACGGCCTAGTTTATTGGAAGTTTATGAAATGATACCGAACAGCTTGCATGGAGGACACCAAATCTTTCTTTGGACAATTTGTTGACGAAAATTTCAATGTTAATGATGGAAAACTTGAGAAACGCCCAGAGATTTTTCAAACTAGTGGAAATCTTTTGGATTTCGAACAGAACTTCGTTGTACTATTGTGAATATTTTTAACAAGCCGGCTACTTTTATTGGAAGCATCTCAACTTCCTTATTTTCTGTTGATTTTGAAAAGATCCATCTCAGAAGTTTATTATCGGACCCTCTGAAACATGTTTAGTAAACTATTGACAAAATTCTTAGTAAGTTCAGTGGACTCCAGATGATTTTAAGAAGTATTACATTATCTGTTTGTACACATGTATGAGAATTTGAAGAGTTTTGTGCATATCACCTTCCTATTCCTTAGCTTTTGCAAGGGCTAGTCCCAAACCGCTGACTTAAGCAACGGAAGCGAAGGGGACGACTTGCATACATCAGTATAAAAATGTACCACTAACGAATTTATTGAAAGTGCTTAGTTTCAATGCTATCTATATAAATAAAAATGGAATGGTGTTTGTATGTCACGAAAGGGCTTACGTACGGGTCAACGGACTTGAATGATTATTTCTCCGTTTTTTTTTTTCAACAAGGGCTCCGACGTGTTTGTGTGTATCAAAATCCCAGTATATTCATCGTGAAGGTCGGAAAAACGAGCGTGAACGGAACTGTCATTTTGTATGGGACGATCCATGGACCTGTGCACGAGTTCAAGAATTTGACGTTTGAGCGGTGCCGAATTCACTTGTTGCCATGGTCACGTAAATAGCACGGCACCGCTCAAACGTCAGATAGTGAACTCGTGCATCGGTCCATTGCGTTTTTCAACAGCCTACTTGATGACAAGACGAAGTTTTCCGGGACCACTAGTTTTTAATAAATTACAGACGTGACTTTTGGGTGTGCCTGGGTATCTGCTGATTCGTAATGAGATCTTTGGAAGGATTTCGTAAACTTTCATGGCCTTGAAATCCATTTTAGGGATCCACGGGATGTTTGTAGAACTTCAAAGGGGGTCGCCCTTCGAAGTTCTACAAACTTTAACTTCAAGTTGCAAAAAGGTTGAGAACCACTGACTTAGACCGAGGAAATGACATGGAAGTTAATTGTTCATTCGGGGTAGCAGCATTTGGGACAATGTTTCTTACCATTTTCAATTGAGCTTGATACACCTACCTTATGATTCTGCCATGAAACCTCAAAAGCCTGATAGGAATCTTCAGGTGCTCGTATGGAATCTACAGAAAATGCTAGGGCTCTGAAGCATTTTACTATGAATCCGTACAATTCGCCTAGAATTCTCTAGATCTCGCTAAGGATTTGGCTAGGAATTAACATTTTGGGATTCCGTTGCGATATTGCTGAGAAAATTCTCTTGTCTTCGATGAAAATGTTCGAAAGTTTATTATTCTCAGGCATTAGCACTTTTTTCGGAAACCTTTTCAAAACATTCAAGATTTCGCCAGTAATACTCAAAATACCACTAGAAATCCACATTATCCATATTTTTTAACTCTAGAATTCTTAAGAGTTTATTACGAATCATCAGATTTTGGACATATTGTCAGGATCCCGCAAGAAACCCTCAGTGTCAACTAGGAATCTGCAGACATCCTCAAGAATCTGCTAAAAATTCTTAGGACCAATAATCCCCTGAGGATTCTCCAGGGTACAGTAAGGAAACTCGTAAGGATCATTTTGATTATGTTGAGACCCGTATCCTTGATTATGATTCTTGTATAGAATTCTGGATCCTCTCTTAACAAATCTAACGTCTTACAGAATCTCTAACAAGTTCCCTCTTTATAGTGGACGCAGAAAGATCATAATATACAATGAAATCACAGAAAAAAAGTTAAAACACTCTCAATCGTATTTATCGCACGCTTCAATGATATTATTGAGAATAAAGTGTAGTTAGGACAGTGTTCGCGTTTGTCATGGTGCTGGTGAATTTCTTTAAAAAATAATATTATATGTCGACACTTCTGCAATTCCCTAGGATAACGCAATTTATTTAGGGGGGTCGGTAGCCTTGAGGTAACGCTTTCGCTTCATAAGCGGAAGGTCATGGGTTCAATTCCCAGCCCCTCCACAAAAAAAAACCGTCCAGCCACCAGAAGACGCCGCACGGAGGACCGTGCTTTGGGCAGCACATCCATCCTCCGTCAGTATCAGATGGTGACTGAGACAAACTGACCCACTTCGCAGGCAGCTAGCCTCAAACGACTCAGGAACACGGGAAAACGAACCACCGCAAGAGCAATGGACTATGGCTTATGGAAATCGATCGGACTAACAGCAGAGCACTCTCCTACCTGCTCGATGTGAGAGCAAAAGAGTAGAAGAGAGTGAAAGCAGATGTAAATATAGATTAGTTAAAAATAGATCTGTATCGGTAAAGAAGAGACAGATCAACTGATTCCGGCACAGTAGTGGCCACGAGCACGGAGTGCCTTAAAAAAAAAAACGCAATTTATTCAATGAAATTCCTTAAACGTTATGATACACGACATTTTTCTGTATTTGTATCAACCGGTTGTCCGACATTTCGCGGTAAACCATTTCGCGGTGTACCATTTCGCGGTTTGTATCATTTTGCGGTTTACCGTCTTGCAGCTAGTACCATTTCACGGTCTATACCATTTCGCGGTGTGGTTTTTCCTACGAGTTGCACTGAAAATTGTTGTCATTATCACTTATAATATTTTCATCGGTGATTTACCCTTCTTTTGAACACAGGCAGCCCCTCAATTTGCTCTGTTAGGATAGATGAAACTTCCCGGTCCGAACCGCGAAACAGTACATCGCGAAATGGTACTGACCGCGAATCGACATGCCGCCAAATGGTACTAACTGCGAAATGTCGTACCGCGAAATGACAAACCGCGTAATAGTATACCGCGAAGTGGATTACCGCAAAATGTTATACAATCGTATCAACCGTTTTGATTCATATTACGGACAGCTTTTAATTCCGGACACTCTTCTTTGTATGGGAAACATTTCGTGTGAAATGTTTCAATTTTTGCCGTTCAAAAATTCGCATTTTCGAAGCTTGTTTTAATAATCATCTTCTATCTTCTATATATCTTCTATATAAATAAAAATGGAATGATGTTTGTATGTCACGAAATGGCTTGAGAACGGGCTAACGGATTTTGAAAATTCTTCCATAGTTATGTTCCTGAAGTGTTCCGACGTGTTTGTGTATATAAAAAGCAAAGGATGTTTAACGGGAAAGTTGAAAAAAACAGGAGTGAACGGAACTTCCATTTTGCACGGGGCGTTCCATGGCGTTTTTCAACAGCCTACTTGATGGCAAGACGAAGTTTGCCGGGACCACTAGTTTATCATAAATATCTATGAAAATTTACAATGCCCAACTGCCTTAGACGTCTGTTTAGTGGTTTGGCGATTTCAATCGATCATTTCACTTCTCTATTTATGATTTTCATGAGCTGTCCAGAATTGGTATCAAAGTGTCCGGAAATCAATGCAAAAGTAAGGAAGCGTCCGGAATAAGAATCATGGGAAGTCCACACATTTTCATTTATTTAAAATTATTCATGTGGCGGAATCTAAATCTCCAGAACCATCCAGAAACTTTTCGTGATTCACCAGGGAATTTCTTTCACACACTTCCTCACCAATCGCAAAAAAAGAGACGCATTCTTGTGCGGAATCGCATCCGGATCGGCGTTCCTTTGATCTTATTCAGAACTAATCCGATTACGAAAACCTTGTTTATTACCGCTTTCTAAATACCAACTTCAACGATATCTTACTCCAAAAAAGTTTCTCTCTTTCGCACTTTCAATTACAATGGAAATGTTCTGTGTCCGCTTGTCACTCTTCGATACATCAGCTAAGAACCTGTTTTGCTACACACAATAGTTTACTGCTTGTTTTCCTTGGCACCTTGCAGGGCTTGGGTCATGTACAACTTAGCCAACGATTGGGAACAGAATTGGGAAATGTGCTGGGCGTAGGTGTTGATCTGGCCGGACACGATCATCGGGTTCAACCGCGACGGAACCGGCAGTGGTCGGAACAGTTTCTGAACCTCTTCGTCCGGGATGGCGGCCTCACCCTTGGCGATACGGGCCGCGTTTTCCTGGGCATGCTTGGCCAGCATGCGATGCTTATCCTGCGAGAAAATCAGAACGTTAATTCCAGTCCACACTTGTCAAGATAGCTAATTTAGGCGGACAATAGGTTTTCGTTTCGGTTTATTGATTTTACAACCATCTTTGTTACGGAGAATATGTTCAAAACTTTCAGTTCTAAAAATCGGAGGAGTCATTTTTTTATGCGTAGCTTTTATGATGTATACTTTTGAATTAGACTATTCTCTTATGAGATTTTGTACAACATTAAAACCGACATATACATTGACCCATTCTATTTTGTCTGTTTTGACTATTTTGGGATGTTTGCGTAATTCCTGCTTCATGACAGCTCATTTTTTTAAACGATCACAGAGGTTTCTGATGATTAACCCTCTAATACTCAAATTTTTATTTTCGATCAAAATATCATTTTTAGTTATCTAAAATCGTTCTAAACACATTTTGGATCATGATTTATTTTTATTCGCAATTTTGGTTTTTGATTTTTATATTTTTTTTGTTTTTGAACATCCTTATCCTTATTTTTTTTTTCTTGAAGCCTCTTCTAGTTGCTAATTTCGGGCAATAATAATAATTCAATTACGATACTTTTATAAATATTATATTTTGATTTTTTTCTGGATTTTTTTGAATTTTCCGTGTAGGTAACTAACGGAAAAACAGGTTTTATTTTAATACAGGTCGGACTCGATTATCCGGGGACTCGATTATCCGGGATTCGATTATCCGGAATTTGTTTTTTGATGTTCTTGTTTTTCAATTTTTATGCATGAATCTGAGATAATTTGGTATTGCAATATACAATATGAATGATTTTGCAGTTTAGAACGTATTTAAGAAAAGGGTTGTGGTTTTATGTGTAAGCCGGTCAAAATTTTTTTTTCTTGTAAAGACCTCTACTGTTCCTAGAAAAAAATTCTGGCTGCGCCACCGCACCATATAAATAAAATAACGAAAACAGATAATATTTAGGTTCTTTTATCAAAAATTTCAATTTTTTTCTTAGTGATTCGATTATCGAAAGTGAAAAAAAAAATCGAGCCTCCGGATAATCGAGTCCAACCTGTACCACCAAGCTCTTCTTTTGTGATAGGTTGATAGTAGAAAAATATAAATGATACGATTTTTTATATTACAGGTTAAATGAACCCAAGGCATTTGTAGGTTATATAAGAATACAATTTTTCTAACAATTTTCAAAAATAAAAAAAAGTTTCAAAAGTCATAAAAAACTTTCTTTATATGCGTGTTATGAGTCAAGGTTTAAGCCAAAAATAAAATCATTTTAATTTCCGTGCTACGAAAACAATACACAAAATTCCAAAGTGTACCACGTCTGAAGGCGGGGTTGGGTATTACAGGGATAAGGTTCGCTGAAAGTCCGCGAGTAGTGTTTGGTACATCAATTGGGTTGTCTAGTGAAGAAAAATTCACAGTTTTTTCGTAGCTTGATCAAAAGATTATGTTGATATAAATTATTAAAAAAGATTCCAATCCGTCGACTCAATGACATTCCAATTTACATAATGACAGCTCGCCCTGAAGTAAAATTTGCCGAGGTATGATTCAAAAGTAATTTGCATACAAATTTCAAACGTGTTTTTAAAATAGTTGGTCATGGAAAATTGTGAAATTTTGGATTCTAGTTCTTTCGGATCATCCGTGTATAACCTCACGTATTAAAGGCCACCAGAACGATTCTATTATTTTTCTTAATTTTACATCTCAATTTGTCCAACCCTAGTTGAGTACTCACGTATTAATTTTAAATTATATTTCTATCGTTCTCCAAAACAAATCCAAACTTCCAGTGTTTTCTTGTGGAAGAACAGAGGACTCCTCGGCTTTCATAAAGCAAGTAACACATCAACATCTTCAAATTGGCCTGCATTCGGACGCAGCTGTCGCCGTTATTGTTTGTTATAATAATAAGAGCACCAGTACTTACACATTGAGGATGCTACTGATCCCGGTTCTATGTGTAGAAAGAAAAATTTCTTGCTGGTGAGTTATGAAAGAATTTTTTTTTCTCTTCGAAGAAAATGTGGCCGGAGTTCACCTACTGTACTGGTGAAAGTCGGTCGTAGTCAGGTAAAAAGATGGATTTAGAGGTCGTTCAGAGTTTATCCATCCACCCAATCAACGGCTGTACGTCGCTTCATAGCCCGCCGCGCTCCTCCAGCTAAGTTCTACATAGACAATGATACTTGCTTTCAGGGTGCCAGTAGGGAATTAATATGAGAACAAGTTCTAGCCAGGAACGACGCTCTAGCTACCGTTTTCACGAATACCAACACCAAATGTCAAATTCTTTCGCGCATCCTGTTTAACAGACTGCGACCGCTCGAGGAGTCCTTCGTCGGCGAATACCAAGCTGGTTTTCGTGAGGGCCGTTCGACAAGCTTAGCTTGCGAATGATCCTAGACAAATTCCGCGAGTATAAGTTGCAGACTCACCATCTGTTTATTGATTTCAAGGCGGCGTACGACTCAGTGAAAATAAATGAGCTTTGGCAGATAATGTCTGAAAATGGATGCTGAAAATGCTACGCTGGATGGTTCGAAATCAAGTGTTCGGATCGCAGACGAGGTGTCAACCTCGTTCGTGACGTTAGACGGATTGAAGCAGGGAAACGCACTTTCGAATTTACTGTTCAACATTGCACTCGAGGGTGCTATTGGGAGATCTGGCGTGCAGAGAAATGGTACTATTATCAAAAGGTCGTACATGCTCCTTGGCTTTGCGGACGATATAGACCTAATTGGAATCGATCGCAGGACAGTGGAAGAGGTCTTCGTGCCTCTGAAAGGGAGACAGTGAGGATAGGCCTGACCATTAACGTTCAACGCTCCGTCATCGTAATCATCGTCATCATCGAAACTTCAAAAGCAGTTTTTCTTAGCTTAGCTTAGCTTAGCTTAGACTGACTACACATATCAATGGTTGCTATTCCGTGATTGACCGAAGTCAGTGAAAATGCACAAAGAATCAACTAGAAGTTCGGCTGGGATTGGCCATAATCTTCTTCAGTGTGCATAATTCAGTGCCTCTATTTATACAGGGTCAATAACGGCGCCGGCCACGTCCTTGCAGTCAGGTGGGATTGGGGGAAGGAATGTTAGTGTGTAACCTTTGCTTTTTGGAGACCGTGTTTGCCTCTGCATCTCCACAAAGGTTACTGGGAGGGATGTTTGTTAATGGGGAGGATCGTTGGGTCATAGGATTCACTTTGATAAGCGATTAGACCATGATAAACAATGATTTGTGAGATATATACATGCTTATACGTAAATATAATATTTTCATTTGATATGAACAATTTCTATGTAGAGGAAAATTATGCCGACACTTGAGGTGACGAACCATTCAAAGTTTGTTGAAC
This sequence comes from Aedes aegypti, assembly GCF_002204515.2. NCBI lineage: Eukaryota > Metazoa > Arthropoda > Insecta > Diptera > Culicidae > Aedes > Aedes aegypti. The sequence continues at coordinate 352,155,350 of NC_035108.1, forward strand.
AAATACCTAAATGTAACATTCCTACAGCTGTCAGGACGAAAGCATGTGTTATTATATTTTACTCATTTGAAAAGAAACAAAAAATTCGATTGGTTGGGACATCATAGAACACTCTTATTCTTATGCCGACACTTACAGTGGCGAACCATCCAAAGTTTGTTGAATAAAGTGAACCTTTCGCAAGTCTACACTTGTAGTGTCGAACCATTCAAAGTTTTTTTAATTGCAAAAATAAAGGTATATAAGAGGTGTTCTGAAAAAAAAAAATGTTAAACATAAATAAATCATGAATCAGAGTTTGTGTCGACACTCACAGTGACGAACCATCCATAGTTTATTGAAAAATCATATTTACATCCCACCATTGTAACGATTGAATGTGCAGTCATACATATTTTATAGATTAGAAATAGTAGCATGAAACGAGCTCACCAATTGATCCGTTATCCTTGACTGAGCAGCCACAATCCACTTTCGGCTTCACTCGTTTGCTCGGCTATAAAAAAGCACTCAGGGAAAAACAAAATAAGCGCGCGACCCAAAAAGAATAAAAAAAAAAAAAACTGTTCGGGCTTTCTTGACGCACTGCCCAGGAGCAAGCGTCAAGGTCGAAGGATCAAACAGAACTAACCGATCGCGGCACTTTTTCAGTTACTCCAACCGAACTCACCGATCACGCCACTTTTTCACTTACGAGACCGAAGCGCGACATGTTTGATCCTGCCCTCGTCGCTCGCCCCGGCAAAAGCAAGTGTCAAGGTCGAAAGATCAAACAGAACTAACCGATCGCGGCACTTTTTCACTTTCTTCAACCGAACTCACCGATCACGCCACTTTTTCACTTACGAGACCGACGCGCGACATGTTTGATCCTGCCCTCGTCGCTTGCCCCGGGAAAAGCAAGTGTCAAGGTCGAAAGATCAAACAGAACTAACCGATCGCGGCACTTTTTCACTTTCTTCAACCGAACTCACCGATCACGCCACTTTTTCACTTACGAGACCGACGCGCGACATGTTTGATCCTGCCCTCGTCGCTCGCCCCGGCAAAAGCAAGTGTCAAGGTCGAAAGATCAAACAGAACTAACCGATCGCGGCACTTTTTCACTTTCTTCAACCGAACTCACCGATCACGCCACTTTTTCACTTACGAGACCGACGCGCGACATGTTTGATCCTGCCCTCGTCGCTTGCCCCGGGAAAAGCAAGTGTCAAGGTCGAAAGATCAAACAGAACTAACCGATCGCGGCACTTTTTCACTTTCTTCAACCGAACTCACCGATCACGCCACTTTTTCACTTACGAGACCGACGCGCGACATGTTTGATCCTGCCCTCCCGAAACTTCAAAAGCAGTTTTTCTGCTCAAAACTAAAATTAATCGATGAAAATGTGTTCACTGTGTTCCGGTTGGAGAATAGAATACTGTGAACACATTTTCCTGTAAATTTTCTTGATTTTGAACGAAAAAAACTGCTTTTGAAAATTCCAAAATCAATGACGGATCCTGCCCCCTTAATTCTACCAAAACGAAGTACATGGTTTCAGGTAGAGATAGAGTCAGGCACGGTGGTTTAGGTGCTGAGGTAGTGTTTGATGGGGATGTGTTTGAAGTTGTTGAAGAATTTGTTTACCTTGGAACACTTGTGACATGTGACAACGACGTTTCCCGCGAAGTCAAAAGACGTGTTGCGGCTGCGAATAGGGCCTTTTACGGACTACGTAACCAGCTTAGGTCCCGCAGCTTGCAAATGGAAACAAAATTCGCCCTGTATAAAACATTGCTTCTTCCGGTGGCTCTCTACGGGCACGAAGCGTGGACGTTGAAAGAGTCAGACCGGAAAGCTCTCGGTGTTTTCGAGCGTAAAGTGCTGCGGACAATACTCGGTGGGAAACTCGAAAATGGTGTGTGGCGCAGACGCATGAATCACGAGTTGTATCAAGTGTACAAAGATGCGAATATTATCAATCGTGTAAAATACGGCAGACTTTAGTGGGCTGGTCACTTAGTGCGAATGTCGGAAGAAAGAATTGCGAAAATAATATTCAGCAGGGAACCAGGTACAGGTCGGCGGCTTCGGGGAAGATCACGAATACGCTGGCTGTACGCAGTGGAAGAGGACCTGGCGACCCTAAACGTTCGGGGCAACTGGAGAAGTTTCACCCAAGACCGACGAAGATGGAGCTCTACAATACGCCGGGCAATGGCGTGACGCTACGCTGTAGCCATCAAGGTATCAACCAGAGTCCGCGGCTACAAAGCAAAGCCATGCTGAAGGTGTCTGGGTTCGAATCCCGGTCGGTCCAGAATCTTTTCGTAATGGAAATTTCCTTGACTTCCTGGGCACAGAGTGTATCATACCTGCCACACGATATACGAATGCGAAAATGGCAACTTTGGCAAAGAAAGCTCTTAGTTAATAACTGTGGAAATGCTCATAAGAACACTAAGCTGGGAAGCATGCTCTGTCCTAGTGAGGACGTTATGCCAAGAAGAAGAAGAATACAACCTCGAAAGAACAGTCGATGATTGAAAAGATAAAAACACACTGATAAGAATAATAGTAGTTAATTTATTTAACACTACCAGGAAACCTCGCTAACAGTACGAGGAAGATGAATTTTTAGGGTCAAATTCGCGAGCGTCCTTGAAAAAATTCTTGAAGTACATCACTGACTTTCGGGGAAGTGTCGTATTCGGTGAACTGATTTTCGGGGTAATCTGCTATTCGGGGTAAAGGTTTCCGGGGTAATGTGTCATTCGAGATAATGTGTCATTGGGGTATCGTTGCATTAGGGATAAAAGTTTTCGGGAAAGTGTTATAGGACCATCCAGTTCAATTGATACGATCTTGAGATCCAAGGTTCAGCCAGAAATGTACGTTGTGTTCGAAAAACATTAATTAAACAATCGTTTTAGGTTAACGCTTACTCTCACCAAGATACTGGTGTTCGGTTTCCGTTAAGAAGTTGAAGAATCTTCCCCACCACAGCAATATGTGTGTTACCATAAGCATGAAACGAGCTCACCAGCTGGTAACACAGCGTAACAAAAATGACATTTTTGCGTGTCTCAAGGATCAAATTATGTGTCTCTAGTAGATTTGGGGTTGCTGAATCTGGTGCCATTCTCAGAAATGTTCCAGCACGTCACAATTTTTAGCTACAGGTCGCCAAAGTTGTATAAAACACTAGTTTTATTCATGTTAACATGAAATTTAAAGTACGATTTATCAAATTTTTTTGTGATCTAATCCGCCAAACATGCAAAATAGAACTTGAACTTTCATTTCAGACATAATTTGATTGAAATTGCGCGATTAAATTTTGATTAAACCGATTTTTTCAACATGCTTGCAGTCTCCATACAAAATTCTTCGTTTCTTCTATATGGCAAAATACAACAATTCTCTAAACCATCAAAAAATAAATTTTCCGCATCGAAAGTATTACAAACTTTGATGATAAGTATTGTTATACACATAAAGTTTGAATTGTGTGGCAAATTAAGCCAATATATTACCTTACAAGCTGGCAAACTTGCATGCAAGTTGGCTGAAATAGTCATTTTTTGCTTTTTCAACAGTCAATATCTCAAAAACTAGACGTGCTATGATATTTCTGAAAACGGCAATGGATTAAGCAACCCTTAATTAAGTGACTAGCGGTATTTTGGTGCTGGAGACAAAAACGTGTTCCGCAGTGTAATCCATCCTCGACTGAACACAAATATCTTTTCTCACTCGCACAACGCGAACCGAACAACACGATTGATCCTGATTCCGTCGCTCACCCGACAGCTTCCACAGAGCCCAGCAAAACGCGGAAACGGAAAAAAAGAATCTATCCGACGGTGAAGAATACGAAACTGCTTATTTGGGCTTTCCGAAACGCACTCTCAAGAAAAATTGTAAATCTTCCAGAAGTTCATAGAATGATTTCGATATAATTTTGTCTTAGATTTGCGTTTAGGAAATCTCCATGAATTCAACCAGTAATTTCTCCAGCGATGCCTCCACCGATTTCATAACATTTCCTCCGGATTAATCGTTCAGATTTATTTTAAATATTTCGACCAGGAATTCCTGAAAGGATACCTTCAAAAATTACTCAAACAATTTATCCACGAATGACTTCAGGGAATTGTCAAAATTGTTTTTGAAAATTGTTGAAGTCCTATAGTAATCTCTGATGAAGTCATGGTAGATTTTTTAGATAAATTCCTAACAAATTTATTGAAAAAATATCAATCGAATCCCTGGATAATATCATGTAGGATTTTCCGAAAGAATGTCTAAAAACATCAACCGCAACTCCGGAAGAAATTTATACCAGATATAAGAGAATCCATGAAAATATTGTATATAAAATTGACCGAGGAATGTTCAAAAGAATTGCAAAAGTAGATGGAGACAAATGATGGAGAAAAATTCTGGAGGAATTTAATCAGGAATTCCCAGTCGAAATAATAACTGAGAAATTCCTGGTGGTTCCTTTTACTAGATTTCCTGAAATTATCCCTGAAGGAATTTTGGACCAACTCATGAGACAGCCAGTGGATGAATTAGCGAAGGAATCCATATAAAAATGCCTGGAAGAAGAAATGGAAAAAATCGGCGTAGGAACTCCTTGAGGAGTTCTGGTAGGATTACCCAAACAATTCTTAAACGATTTTTTTTTTTCAAAAACTCTAGAAATAATCATGAGAATTATCTTGTAAGAGCTGTAGAATTCGTTGGAAAATTTGCTAGAATAGCTAGTGAAAAAATCTGTGGATGAATTGATAGAAAAATCGCTAGAGAAAGTCCTAGAAAATTTGGGAAATAAGAAAATTTTCCGAATAGTTTCTGTGGTAATTATTAGAAGTAGTGGCGTAGGCTTCCAGGACAGCCTGAAGCAAATTCTGAATGAATTTCTTTAGTGATTCCCTTAAAAGTCTGGAGGAATTTCATGACGAGTTCCTAGAAGAGTTTTTTCAGGAGGAGGAATTTCAGAGTTTTCCAGGTGAAATCTCAGGAAAAATCACTTGAAGAATTCTTGTAGCTTCCAAGGAATTTGATAAGATGTTCCTGAAGAACAATCGTGAAAGAGTCTCTGACGGTATATCTGGAGCCTTTGAACCCAGGATTTAAGGCCGTACGGAACGTCATCATAATCACCCTATCCATTTGAAGAAGCAAATCTCAAGAACCACTCGATATATCGATGCGAAAAATATATCACTATGATTCTATATATGTAGTGCACAACCCATTAAATTTTCAACTTCATCGGTTCACTAAAACTCGAGATTTGCTTACACAAAGTTCTGATGATAATTGTTAGAGTGAGACAAAAGATAGGGAAAATAACACGGTCTCCCGTGTCACCTTAATACAAATAGAAAGAGGAAAATAGATGAAGAGACTTCTAAGATCTGCCATTAAAAATACAAACATTTCAGAGACTTGCATTAAAATAGACAAGTATGAAAAGTAGGGTCATACAATTTGTAGTAATGGAAATTCAGAACATATTATCCAAAGCAAATATGGTTGTAAAATCAATTAGTCAAGACAAAAATCTCATATCCGCTTGAATTACTGCACCAGTTATCAGTTAAATCAGGCAAAATTCCAAAATGTAGCTTACCTGCTCCTGTCGAATGACAGTTTGCTGATACTTGTTGAACTTGTTGGCCTCCTGATTGAGTTCATCAACGCGGTCCATCAGACAGCGAAGGTGATTTTCCAGCACGGAAGCCGTTCCCAGGTCCAAAAAGTGCGTTCCCTCCTCCTCGGGGACCATTTCCTTCATCTCCGACATCATGATGTTGCAGAGGGCCGAGTTCTTGATGACGATCGGAATCTCAATGAAAAGATTCTCGTAGCCAACCTTGAGATTGCGCAGCGCCTCCGGAGTGAACTTCTCCTCCTTGTACATGGCAATGGCCTGAGGAGTGAGCCGGTAGGCCTTCAGCGTCAGGAAGCCCCGAGCGGACTTTTGCGTGTCGTAAATGACCACCACCGATTCCTCGATGCTGGTCTGATAGTGATACTGCGATTCCAGCAGCGGCAACGACAGGAAGTTGCCAACATCGGCACTCTGGTACCATCCGACGTGGAAATGGTCCACATTGACCAGACGCAAACGACGCATCATATTGAGCTGGTACTCTTCCTCATCGATTGTCTCGTCGGACGACTTTGGGAACGGGAAACAGTTGGTGATTTCCAACCGATCGTCCACCACAAGGCCGAGAAGGGCACCCTGGGCCACTTCCATGTTGCTCCGCGATTCCTCATGACAATGTTTGACCATCTTCATCGCAGCCTGTAAAGTGGGAAATGAAAGATTAGCGAGCGTTGAGTAATAACTGAGTTTTTCGTAGATTTCATACTGAAACTGCCAGAAACCAGAGATGATAAGACATGACAATTTCCATTGCCGGCCACGTTCAGATTCCTCGTTCACCGCCATTTAATAAGACTATTTTGGATGGGTTTTGAACCTAGGCGAAAAATATATATGCCAAACTACGTTCCCATTGAAATTAAGCCTTCTTCTAGGGGCTCCGATAGCTGTAGCGGTAAACGCGCAGCTATTCAAGACCAAGCTAAGGATCGTGGGTTCGAATCCCAACGATCAAAAATCTTTTCGTAAAGGAAATTTTCTCGACTTCCAAGGACGTGTTAAACGCGTCTCTGGTTGTGAGGTTTCAAACAGCAAATTTAAAATATTGAGCGGTCTTTGGAAATTCAGCCAGTGGTATGTTTGTTTGTCTGTGATGTTACTTTATGCCCAGGAATGTTAGGCAAATTCCCATTACTCAAAGATCCCAGATCGACCGGGAATCGGTACGGGATCTTTAAGTAATCTTATTTTTAAATTTAATCTTTGATCACAGACACAGACTCGTTGACTTTATCAGTTTTCCACACTTTTTCACAAAACATTTGAAAGTGGCAAAACACAATGATTCTGAAAATACCGCTACACCGAAGTAAACGTGAAAGAAAATTCAAAACGCAGCCCCCGGACGCACGGATTGGTGTCTAATTAAAAGATTATTAGCAAGTAGAAATTTGCCGCTTGGTACGATGAGTGTTAAACCGAAACGTCAACCAAGCAAAATCCAGCCTTAACACAGCATGGTGAAAAGCGACCAATTTTCAATCACGATTTTCCCCTGGAATACCGCAAAATCTTGAGGAAAAAACCTTCGAGAATTGCAGAACGGCACCGAAATTATATAGTTTTGCTTACCAGGCCATCGCACTGGACGTACGAGATGGTATTATCGACTTCTTGCGCCGGACGACGATTTTGAGCACGACTCGCCATTTTTGAACACTACGAAAGGAAAATGATGATGCGGGGATGACAACTCGATGACAGAAGTTCGAACGGAGATCAAGTTTGACAGAAGATTATGCCCCAGTTGATTTCGGTGTGGACTGTGGGAAGTAACCAAAATCCTACTCTTCGGGTTCAACATATGAAAACAGCTTGTGGCGTAGCAGTGTTTGGATTTTGATCCGAATGAACTTATCTACGATGACGTCACGCTGCAACTTCCAGCGGGAAGAAAACCTTACTGCGGGCCATGTTTACAGAAAATGAACGATTTCGCTGCACATTCATCCACTTCATGTCATTCGGTGAACATTCCTTCACTGGATGTTGGTCCGGATGTCATTTTATATAAACACGGCCCGCATTTAGAGCGGAAAAGAAAAAGAAAGTCGACAGTAAAAGAAGACCGTGGAGTGGATAAGTCCATATGCCGATCGAACCATACACTGAGAAAATCAACACGTCAAGGTCGTGTGTTTTACTTACAGATTTGCGCAAAAAGGAAAACCTCATGACTCGAGTGTGGTAGCCATATGGATTTCGTCATTGATTTCACGGTATAATTTCATGTGTATGTATCAACATTAGGTGGTCAAGTGAAGCCTGTCTGAAGAGAAAGCTTCGGGAACTTATGTGGAAAAATATGGAATCCCTGTTGAATCAATCCATGTAGCAAAACAAAGGAATTTAATGTGTAACACTCGCGAAATTTGCAAGAAAATTATAGCAAATCGATATGGATGTTCATGAATCGATCCATACACTGATACAAATTACATAGTAAAGTCAACCATTGGTGCATGTTCAATAACACCATGCCACAAAATAGTGACAATAATCGAATATTGTGTAATGTTTACCACATTTTTGTTGAAATTACCATGGCCTGATGCTATGTAAAATGGTAATTTTAACTACACATGTTAGTCGACTTCATCGCCATTTGTTATCCAAATGTTTGCCCGCGCCGTGAGTTTTTCCTGCTTGTTGTTAAATATTTCTTAAGGGATGGTACACAAATTATGTCACGCTAAATATCAACTTTTTCGACCCCCTCCTCCCCCTTTGTCACACTTTTTGTAAGGATCCTTCGAAAATTTTGTAAGGCTTGTCACGCTTGGCTCGACCCCTTCCCCCCCCTTGGAGCGTGACGTAATTTGTGCATGGCCCCTAAGTATAATCTCAGTTTAACGTTATTTGTTAGTAATAACAGAATAACATGTGAACAAGGTATGTATTTCATTCATCTGTTATTTTGACAATAATAATTTATGATCTGATTTTTAGCTGCGATCGAGAATGCAATGCAAAATGCAGCAGCGGACAGATGACGAGACGTCGTAGTAGTTCAACATTGCCACCGAATTTGATCACGGTAGGTATCTGCGAGAATCCCAGCAACTCTTGCTTAAACAGCACTATCATCATTTCCGGATTCGGTTTCGATTCGGAATATGACACTCGATGGAGCTGTTCGAGCGGGGCATGCATGCAGCGAACAGGAAGCTAGATCAATGGAACCGGAAGAGTGGCAAGAAGCAATGGAATCATCCCAGCATATTCCTAGAGAACCGCGACAGCTGCCGATGTGAATGCGAAGGTCTTTGGAAACTAGCAATGTGAAAGCTATTCTAGGTTACAGTCACGGCAAGTCGATCTGGAATGGAGTACTTTCCTCGGTGTTTCTTCAGCTTCAAACTAGTGTAAATTGAAGCGACCAAAACACTCTGGTATATTTATAATTCTCATGAAGTACATAGCATTAAGTGATACTAAATGTAAAGGATAAAAAACTAATAAATAAAAACCAACATTTTGCCTTTTTCTGTTTTGCTTTTGTTTTCCATTCTGAAGCTTGCATTGAAAGTCTACTATCCATTATTTTGTTAATAACTATGACCATAGTATGGATTACTATGCCAGCTTTCTGTCAAAACATAGTAATCGTGACCACTGTTTTGTTTTTCCAAAAATGTATCATGTTCTGTAAAAATCAAGTAGTAAAGTAGTTTTAGTTTGACCCTTGATATAGTCACCCGGATAAAAAATACAATACAAAAACAATATAGCGTATTGCAACAGTACCATTCAATATATTGGAAATACAATACAGTATATTGTACAATGACAATACAATTACAGTACAATATATTGTTTTGAACAGTTCACTGTATTGTATATGAGATTTTGGCAATATAATGTATGGGTGGTTAAGTATCGTAACAATACAAATATAGATATTTTCTCATACAAACATTTTGAAAATACAATACGATATATTGTTCATGTATTGTCTTGATTAGCAATTCGTGTATTGTTGTACAATACAAAAACAATTCAACGAACTGTATCATGATTGCATTCGTCGTTACAGCTAATGTCAAGTGACTTCTAAAAAACTACTTATTTTTACTTTTTGAATATTTTTCACCCAACATTTCTTGCTTTCTGAACTTGTTTTGTTTATTTTTTTCAGCAAAGCTACATAGAAAAAAGCAACAGTTGTTTTACTCGAAAATAGGAATTTGACCAAAATTGTAAGGTATAAAACCAATTAAAAACAATACAATGTTCTGTTACAATATATTACATTGTTTTTGAATTGTTTATCCAAACAAGAATAATATTGCTTCGACATTCACTTACAATACGCTGTATTGTATCCAATACGTTATATTGTACATTAATGGTTTATTCCATTCACTGAATGATACGTTTTTATCCGGGCAGCGTTACCATATCTTTTTTATCAGTGTAGTTTTAAACACACAGATCGAGCGTGTGGATTTTTATCAGTGTATTTGGAGAGTGTAACAGTTCGTGAATCATAACAGTTCGTTGCACATCGCAATCGGAGAGCCCAATGAATGTGACTATTCACTATCTCCTTTGATATGTCAAGAGCAGCAACTCTCACAGACTATAAGGGCAGGTCCGTCCCACTCGGGCTCAGATTGGGTACCACTTCTAGTACTGCATTCGGTCCCTCGGTAGTGCAAAAGGTACCCAAGCTTGACAGATCGCAGTACACTTTTCACGGCATTCTAGATTACCATATGAGCCATAAAATTTTGGGCAATTGCAAAGGACATGGAGGTCTTGAATTTGTCTTTGATAAGGGCCTATTCAAAAATTTTATAACGCTAGAGGGAGTGGGTGGTTATTAGACTGATGCAAATTTTGAAGTTTTTGCTCCCCTATGCTTAAACGATGTCAATTATGATGAAAATCATTCTCCCAATATATGAAGTGATTTGAAAGAGGTTTGGTTGTGCACACACCATTTGAAGTTTATATGGAAATTACTATGGAAAAACCAAACCTTTTGTGTTCAGTCCTCTATCTGCTCGTCATAATAATATATGAGAAAGCGAACACACTTTTCTCATGTAAAATCTTCCCAGCTACAACTTTGCCGAAGACCACATTTTGTTGGGACGTAAGGATAATTTGTTATTCTTGATTCCAAAGTCTAAACCATGCTGAGATGATCATTCAATTACTTTCAGAGCAACACTGCTTTTTTGCTGTAGAACATAGTAGCCTGGATTACTTTGATCTATTCTTCCCGCCAGGAGCACCACTGTTGCCTGCCAAACAGTTGGTGAAGCATGTAAAGTGCAAACCCACTTTATGATGATGAATAACAATTTTTCCTGACGTCCAATCAAAATGTGGTCTTCGGCAAAGTTGTAGCTGAAAAAATTTCGCATGAGAAGAGTGTGTTCACTTTTCCATAAAATATTATGACGAAGAGATAGAGGGCTGAACACAAAAGGTTGGCGTTTTCCATAGTAATCTCCATATAAACTTCAAATGGCGTGTGCACAGTCAAATTTCTTCCAAATCATTTCAAATTTTGGGAGGATGCTTTTTACTATAATTTAAATCGTTTAAGCATAGGGGAGCAAAAATTTCGAAATTTGCATCACTCTAGTGGGTATCCTCGTGATGTTACAGCTCATGCAAAATAATTAAAATACTCTTACAAAAGCCGATACGAGGGGGTAGGTGGGTGTCAAAAATGTCCATTTTTGGCGTTATGAAATTTGTGAAAAAACCCTAACGATATCGAGCCAAACGGGTGATTTATGTTTTGCATAAAATTGGTAATAACATTCATATTTTCTGGTAATGTAACCTTTAACAACTCGATTCTGATCTATAAGGGCAACTTCACCGGTGGTCCATTTTTTGTTCCAAATTTATACCTGTCAAAATGAAAAAGACCAGTAAAAATATACCACACCGCACGCTCACGCACCGGTTGTTGTATTTTTTCTCGATCCATTTCGAATGCGATCATCAAAAACAAATAAATAGTGAATTGAACAACGGAATTGATTACCCTGAAGAATCCCGAAGAAGTATACGGATGAACTCCCAAGGAATTCTCGGAGGAATTCCAATAGAAATTGCGGTGGAGCTTCGAAAAAATTCCCGGCAGAGTTCCGAAGATATTCTCGGTGGAGCTCCGGAGACTTCCGAAAGAACTGCTAAGATATTTCCGATGGAGCTTCAGATGAACTTCGTCTCCTAGAATAACTATATGAAGGAAATCTGAAGGTACTCCGGAAGAATCTATAGAAGAACTCTTAAGCAATTTATGGTGAAACACTGAAGGACCTTCCGAGGAACTGGTGGATGGAATCCAGAATAATTGTTGGAGGAACTCCGGAGGGATGTAAAGTAATGAATTCCTGGAGGAATCCGGAGGGATTTCAGGTGGAGCTCTGAATTAATAATAGGAGAAACATGTGAGAAGTGCCCGGAAGAACTGGTGGAAATCCCCGGAAGAATTTCTAGACGAAATCACTAGAATAATAGCTATTGAAAATCCCTTGAGAAATTCGAGGAGAGAATTCCCGAAAGAATTCCTGGGGATATCGCCAGAACAATTTCTGGATAAAATCCCCGGAGAATTCCTTGGTTTAAATCCAAAGAGAAGTTGCTGGAGGAAATCTATGAATGAATTCTCTGAAATAATCATTGAAAAAATTTCTTGAGAAATCCTGAGCTCTTCTTCTCTCCTGAGGAATTGCTGGAGGAAATTCCTGGTGCAAATCCTTAGAGATATCACTGGAAGAAATCTTCGGATAAATTCTCTGAAAATGTCTCCGAATAAATATCTGGAGAAAATCCTCAGAGCTACTTCTTAATGAATTTCTAGACGAAATTCCCAGAGAAACGTCCGGAAAAAGTCCTGATACAAATCCCCAGAGAAATTTCTGTAGAAAATCCTAAAAATAATTCCTGGAGGAAATCCCCGGAGAAATTTCTGGACGATAACCACAGAGAAAAGTTTCTGAAGGAAATGCGTACCTGAAGGGATTTCTTGAACAAATCCCCAGAGTAATTCCTGCAGCAAATCCCCGGATGAATGCCTGAAAGAAATCCACAGATAAATCCTGGTGGAAATTGGGTCCTAAAATTTTTAATAAAATCTTGTTTTTATTTAATAACACGAAAGAGCATGTTACTGCAACTACTTTAACAATTTTTCCCGCTCAAATAACGGCTATACGACAAGTAGCTGTGTAACATCTTCGAAAGGCGCTTTCTCAACCATTTCGCAACTGTTGAATAATTATTATACAGCTTCGCTGTATTATCGATTAAATATTATTTTCAAGCTGTTTCACAGCTTCCGGAATTCATATCATAAGTATCTAAATTTAATCTTTCCAACGTTACCTGCCACCGCATGGAATCGAACTCACGATCTCTGCATCCACAAGTCTCGACGCTGTCCTTGTTGCCACCACAGTCTATATCGAAAGGCAAAGAAAACACACCGTTTTGTTCTACATCGAAAACGGTTCACACAATATTTTATAATGATCGTAAAAGATGCCATAGCCGCGCTTACACCACTTCATCAGGCTGTAAAAGGGTGCGAAACGTCAAACGCAATGTTTACATCCAACAAGCTGAGTAGATGCGCCACAAGTTGTTGTTTTACAGCATACTGCTGTATGCTCGCTGTATAACTAACGACAAAGCGCTTCTTAAATATATATTGAGCAGCATAACAAATCATATTGTATAGAAGCAGTCGGATTGATGATGGCGAGTTTTATTCCACATCATTAGGTTGCTATCTTTTACGGTGTTGAGTTACAGCTTAGTGAAAGCAGCAAAAGCGATAACTGACGAAATTTATTCAGCTAAGATTTGTAGCTGCAAAACGTTTGCGTTACAGCTGTATTAACGCTAATCGTTCTATTTTTGACAACTTTCATTTTTTGCTGCATTCGCTGCTTCAATTCAACTGTTATACAGCACAAAGCAAATAATCTTGGCTTATAGCGCTAAAATTGTTAGTTGGGTTGGCACTAAAATTAGGACAGGGCTTTACCCAACTAACAATTCAGAGCCACAAACAAGCAGGCATGTTTAATTATTGTTCAATAATGGTAATGACAGCTGAATAAAAATTTTGCTCTATAAAGAGCTGAGAAGGTGCTATTTTAACACAAACTTAGGCCAATGTTCAACGTTATGCATTAGAATGAACAAAAGTTGAATCGCCACTTATTAAACGTTTCCAAAGATTCTCATTCGACTAGTCAAGATTGTTTTACTAATGAGCTGAACAAGACATGTTTCCCTCAATTAAAAAGCCAATATTCCACTTAACAAATGTATATGTATAAAAGGATATTCAGAAGACGGACTAACGTTTTACTCGCGTCGCACTTCAGCTATTTCCACATGTTTAACATAAGCATGAATAAGAGCTGAATAAGTATCTTATAAAATCCTAATTCAGCTTCAGTATATTATAAGAACAGTTGATCCAATAGAGGCCAAAATTACGATTAACAAACACATTGTTCAGCAATAAATAAGCCTTGTAAAAACGATCACACTATAGCTAAATTTCATAAAATGGACAAAATATCCGAAATTTGTGTTGAGTTCCGAATGCATTTCAAAGCTTATAACTTATGCTTTCTCAAAATTTTTTAAAGAGTCGTTCAGAAAATAAACATGGTCAGCCTCCAGAAATGTAGGATTATTTTGAAAAACAAAAACAAACATTTCAGCTAAGTATTCCTAGTAGGAGCGAAGTACTGACAAACAAAGCGTGGTATTGACTTGACTGACATAAAAGATCTGAAGACAACATCAAAATTTTGTTTGTTATTTATATGTACCGTAAAATGGGGTGTTAAGGACTCGTGGGGTTTTAAGGGATTGAACTTCTCAATCAAGTTCGACAAATCACAGAAACCTCGAAAATCGATATATAAGTCATCTGAAATGCTCGATTTGTTCAGATGATTGTGAACTGCATTAAATGCTAGGAGCTTAGGAGCTGTCTATTAATATGAAGTATTGTGGTTTCTACAATTTTAAAACCTTTCAAAACATTTTTGTTCGAATTTTATAGGCTAAATACATTTATCTACAAAACCATGAAATATATTTGAGAAAAATTCGCGAGTAGGGTAGAAGATAAAGAAATTTAATTGAGATCATAGTACAGACAAAAACTTCATAAAATTATGTCTGGGTTTCAATTTACAGAAACTTTTATGGAAAAAGTCTCGTTTTGAAAATAAGTGGGGTGTTAAGGAATTATCTATTCTAACTTTTCTAAGTAACTAAACTCATTAAATTTATGCCGTAATATATTTCAGTATAGTTTTGAGTTGTTCCGTCAAGTTGAACTACAATGTAAAGTTAAGGGATCTATTTAGTAAGTCACTAAATATCTCCAAAAATGACTTATTTCAAAATTTGGTTAAATTGGTAGGAAAATCTAAATAAAAACTGATTAATGTGAATATGTTTTTTTAGGATAATATTTTCATAAGTTGTTCCATCACATTGCATAAAAGTTTGCATTTAGGAATGATTATCTTATTTGAAATGGTTTTGGAGCTATTAATTCTTTTAAGTTTTGAGATTTATTGGCGTAATTTTGGTCCACGGGTTACAGTAATAAACAATCGTTTTGATTAAAGCCGACGTTTCGAGCATTTATTTGCTCATCTTCAGGGCAAACTACAATTTACAAAAATATATACTATTTGTCTTGTCAAGTTGGAAACATTAATTAATACTACTTACATCATTGATTTATTTTTAAGTCAAGTAGGTTTGGACAAACATTGATTGAACGGCTAACAATATTACACTGCAATTACAAATAAATTTCGGACATAATAACTTAACTCACATAATTTTAATTTGAACAGAGCACAAACTTACAAAGCTTTCACCCGAGCACATCTTAACAGATTTGACCTAAATTACGCTAATAAATCTCAAAATCAGTCTAGACGGTCGATATTCCATCAAATTCTTTTAAGTATTACCTAGGTCCTAGATAAACAATTATAGTATAAGGCTATTTCTGAGCTTTTTTTGGAAAATATATAGTGTGCGGTATAATGTGAGCGATTCCGCTCTATATTGAAAACTTTTCATTAGGATTTTTCCCGATCATGCCACTGGGTGTTACATGCAAATCCGTTATTTGGTGTGGTGCAAATTGGACACTTACCTTATTCACACTTAAAGCTTGTTGAAATTATCCATCTTTTGACAAGTCATGACAAGATTGCTCTGCACTGTTCTAGAATACGAATAATGCATATAAGTATAAATGGGTCCTAAAATTTTTAATGAAATCTTGTTTTTATTTAATAACACGAAAAAGCATGTTACTGTAACTACTTTAGCAATTTTTCCCGCTCAAATAATGGCTATATCATGTTTAAACTTTAATTTAAAAATTTGGTCCATAAATGAACCTTGACACTTTTGATCATGTTTGACGTTCGCTTAGTCGACAAAAACACCACAGGGGTTTTAGTTCGACCACTGAGGTTGTTCCTATCTGACATTTCGTAAGGGACACGGAAAACAAAATACACCCAAAATTTGAGTTTAAGCCAAAGGATGTGACAAAATCTAAAAAAATGTTTTTTGGGCTCAAACCAACGGAAAACATTAGAAAATTGAGTAAACATGTGTTTTTGGCCTAAACTTAAGCGTTTGGCACTAAAATTGGGACAGGACTTTAGGACCCTATTGTGCGATGCACTGATAGCTTGCTTGAAAATAGAATCAATAGGTATGAGAGATTTAGCAGTTAAAATAAAATGATTAGCGTTTTCAGGAGTTCCAACTTGAATTATATTGAAGTAATATCATCTTTAGATTTAACAAGACCTTTAGAGTCGAAGGGACACATCAACGATGATGACCAAAATAATATTGTTTTGCTGTTGGCAAAATATAGTTTTATATACAAAGCTCAAATTCCTTAACACCCCATTTTGCATTTGCGTCAAAAATCACACATTTTTATGATTATCTCAGAAATCTGCCATAGGTCTTCATTGTAAATGGCTTTTGATATACACGCCGGGAGAATGGTAGGACTGTATTTTGTTCAATTATTGGCATACTAGAAGTTGCTCGAATTTTGAGTGGAATTTTTTTTTCATCCCTTAACACCCCATTTTACGGTAGTTAATTTTAGATATCGTCTCCACATCTTTTATATATTATATCCACGGACAAACAGACGTAACACTTAGAACATATCGCGATCAAAATCATAATCGCCAGGACACGTACGCCCAATGCTAAAATGACTGTGTTTGGCAGATAGGCTAACAGGTGGCGGTAGCGTGTAAACGTCAAATACGAACAAAAACGATGCGAGCGCTGCAGGTGGTGGATTGGCCACCTGCAATATATTTGAATCGACCGTTAAAAAGGTGGTCGATGGACATCGATGAGAGTGTGACGTCTGTTTGTCTGTGTTATATCTATCAAGTTAATATCACTTTTAGCTATCCATATTATAATATGCTATTGCTAAGCTTTTTTTCGGGATGTTGTTCCGTAAAAGAAAAGTGGAAATTTCTTTGACCGAATTGAATAAATAAATTTCTATAGCGAGCTACATTTGAAATGACATTTCTTCACAACTGAATAGTGCGATCTAAGAAAAATGATTTACTTGGCCATTTCTGAAAAAATCCCAAACGTCAAGATATTCGCACATTTTTCTATTCAGGCGCATAGTCCTTAGAACACTTCAAATGATTTAAATATATTCATACAGAGGACTATTTCTTTAATGCATAATAGGTTTATGAAAAATACAAATCAATAATATAATTAATTAATACAAATATAATTTATAAAATAAATGAATTTCAATTTAAATTAATCATTCAAATTGAAGTTTTGAACAAACTAAAACTTATTATGAAATTAGATTAAGGTGATGATGCATCGAAGCCAAACCTTAACTTTTCAAGAACATAAATCTAGAGAACTAAACATCCGTTCAAGCTGAAAACCTAATCGATTGGTCACCACCAGCGTGTGACCAATCGATTAGGTTTTCAGCTCGAACCACGGCGCTGTCTGGTTCTCTAGATTTGTGCTCTTGAAAATTTGAGGTTATGCTTCGATCAAGGGGTGGATCACTTGTTCAGTGCACATCAAATGTACATCCATTTGCATCAAATGCATTTTTTCAGCGTATGCATCAACTTAGCTTTGGCTTTAACAACACCACCGTATCAACGAGTCATTCTATAGCAACGCGTATGTGTTTGTTATGATTGTTTTTGAATGGTTTGTTCTTATTGATCCAATCCTCTTGCTAATCATTTTACATTTCAGGTAATCTAAAAAAGAATTCCACTGGATCTCCGAATTATTGTGTTAAGGAATATTTTTAAGGGGGCAGGATCCGTCATTCATTTCGGATCTTTCAAAAGCAGTTTTTTTTCTTCAAAATCAAGAAAAATTACAGGAAAATGTGTTCACTGTATTCTATTCTCCAACCGAAACACAGTGAAGACATTTTCATCGAATAATTCTTAGTTTTGAACTGAAAAACTGCTTTTGAAGTTTCGATGATTACGATGATTACGATGACGGAGCGTTGATCGTTAAAGCCCGCGTTGCCCTGCGTTCATATGGAAAACGAAACTACTTGCTAGCTGGACTAGATACAATCTCCTCTAGAAGCCCGCTGTCTGTAACGTTCTTTCCTACTGAATAAAAACCGCTTCTACATCACTGCCAACACTTTTATTTGATTTGGCGGATCTGCATCGAGCTGTAGAACTCACATTTAGTTGTATGGAAAAGAACAAGACATTAAATTATAAATTTTTGACCAAATAATTTGTTTTATTTGATTTGCAAATGATTGAATTTTATACACTGTTCTTTGTAATCTCTCCGTACCGTACATTGTCTGGAAATACCTTCATATGTTTTTTCAATCATCCACAGATTCAAGTCCATGGAGATATTGGACGTGCGGTCAGTGGAAATGACCCTTGACTGGAATACGTGTATGATCAACCATCAGATTGACAAAAGATACTGGGTCTTCATGGTCACTAGCATGGGCCAATAGAGATTCCGATCCAAAAGGATTGTTGAGTGTAATGTCCAATTCGAGCGCCCCTCGTATCGAGACAACTTTTATGTTTGATGGATACACCACGTTCATGTGTGTGTTGTCGATTATTGATGTTTATGTTATGTTGAGAATGTAAATAAAGTGATCATTCGTTCGTGTACAGTTGGAAAGTAAGCCGGTGTTTTATTTCTTCTCCGGTCCGCGAATTGCTTCTCGTCCGCCGTTTGTTGTTGTCCGCTGTGTGGTGCCTCCAACAGGTAATGGGTCCAGGTATGGACGAGAAGGTGAAAATTGCCGCGTTTGATGGTTCCGGCTTCCACAACTGGAAGTTGCGGATGGAGACCATCCTCGATACGTTCGATCTGCTGGATTGTGTGAACCGGGAGATTGCTGAGATCGAAGAATTGCGAGTGATGGCTGGCGATACAGCGGTAGTGAAATCCGAGAAGAAAAGTAAAATGGTTGAACGAAGTGCCGCGGAAAAGAAGTGTAAGGCAATGATCATTTCAGCCATTGCGGACAGTCAACTCGAACTGGTCAAAGATTGTGCGACCCCGAAGCGAATTTGGGATACGCTGAGGGCTGTATTTGAGCGTCGCGGTGTTGCCGGGCAATTGTTCGTCAGAAAGCAGCTACTCACATTGAAGTATGTGGAGGGAGCTGGTGTTAGTTTGCCGGAACACTTATTGCAGTTTGACCGTTTAATTCGGGAGTTGAAGGAAAGTGGCGCGGCAGTTGAGGACTCCGATGCAATTTGCCATTTGTTATTAACATTGCCTTCGTCGTTTGATTCGGTTGTTACCGCGATCGAGACGCTTCCCGGTGGTGTAACGATGAGCTTTGTGAAGAAGCAATTACTCGATGTTGACTTGAAGAAGAAGCAGT
Source organism: Aedes aegypti (assembly GCF_002204515.2). Lineage (NCBI taxonomy): Eukaryota > Metazoa > Arthropoda > Insecta > Diptera > Culicidae > Aedes > Aedes aegypti. Next base: position 352,174,981 of record NC_035108.1, read on the forward strand.
TGGCCACTGACGATGGCAATGAGAATGTTGCCATGACGAGTAGGCATGTGTGGAGGAAAATAACATGTTTCCGATGTGGAAAAGTGGGACACAAACAAGCCAGTTGCCGTGTATCAGTGGTTCCCGAATCAAGTGGCAAAGGAAGAGTGAAATATGGAAACAGAAAAACTGACGTAGTTGTTGAAGATGAGCGTGGATCGGACCGTGCAGATATTTGTTTCATGGCATCGAAAGAAGAAGAACTAGTAAACATGCAGTGGTTCCTGGATTCTGGAGCGACGGACCACATGGTAAAGGACTCTAGTTACTTCAGTGAAATGCGAAAATTGAAGAAACCGGTTGAAGTTGTAGTGGCAAATGGAGCAAAATTGACTGCTAAATACTGTGGTGATGTAGTTTTGTATCCAACTGTTGCACTGAGCTCAATCTCCAATTGGAATTTATGTGCAGCGCCCATAGATTTTTGCAATCAAGCTTGGCATTTGCAATTGATTAGTCACGCACATAAAAACAAAAGTTTTGTCACGCTCATTTTTAAATGCAGTGCACACATAAAGCGAATGCAGGTGCAACTTATTTCAAACGGTCACGCTAATATATTTTATCTCTAATCGCATGTAGTAAATAAATGAACTAGTCAAATAAATTTCCTATTTTTCTTTTTGTAAAAAAATGATGATGAAAATCAAATACGCATACAGTAATACACATTTATTGCGGAGAATAAAAGTTAATACATATTCTAACAGGACTCAGTTAGAAATCCATGAAATAGTAAATTATCTGGTCGTCTTGATGTTAGCAGCTGCGGGGATGATACCAACAAAAGCGTGGGAGTCTGTACGAGTGCTGCTGGAGAATGTGGAACTACTGTGATCTTCCATCGCCACCCAGCGCATCGCGTGATTTGGCAAATAGTCATTGCAATCGTCTTAGAATCTGGTTCCGACACGATTGCATATTTTGGGACTGCTGTAACATAAGAAATAGCTTATCAACCTGTATTGTTTCAACCATTTTATAATACTTATAACCTACTCTTGCTATCCGAGATACAATTCACTGAACATTCACTGGATATTCGGCTGAAATGCGATGTGTATTACTGTTATAAAAATGATAATACTATGGGAAAACTCGTACAGTAGCAGCAAAGAAATAAGATGGCGATACATTTTTACAACCGTTGGCATACAGGTTTGTGCCTTTCAAAAATATTGGCAGCTTAAATAGGTTGTACTAATGTAACCTTTATAATGCATTGCAATACTAATGGTATCTACATGCATAGACTTTGAATTTTATTGTTCACAAATAAAATTTAAAAGTGGCACATAAAATAATGTTGGAGGCAGAAAATCGGCTTCTATGTGGTTTTCGCTCATAAATTATAATGGAGTTTTAATATCAGTGTGGGAACAAAAGGAGGAAATGCATTGCGAAAGATGTTTTGTACCTCCCTGGCCTAAGCTGCAACCTTTTTTCGGTGAATAGAGTGACGAGATCTGGTTTGCAGGTTAGATTCGTTGAGAATCGAGCGGAGATTGTGGAGAACGATACAGTTATTGCAGTTGCTCCCTATTCAGGCAGACTGTATGGGTTGAATGCGCTGTGTGAGAGCAAGCAACGTAGCTAATTGGTGAGCAGTGTCGGCTGGCAGGAAGGCTATAGTGGATCACAAGATATGTAGAAGATGCTAACTGTGAAAGGCACTGAGGAACATGATGAGATTTCCTGTAAGAAGAACTGAACGAGCGATTTGGAGAGAAAAAGATGTATGAAGAATTAAGTTTCGATCTGTGTTTGATGGAAAAATGATATGTAAAGATGTGTTTGTACAAGTTGATGAATGTAATGAACTTTTGTTGTTAAAAGTTGTCGATGTGTGCAAAGTGTTTTTTGGATGACTATTTTCAAGATGGATCTGTGATAATAACTGTGATACTCGGTTTTCGACTTGAGGGGGAGTGTTGAGTGTAATGTCCAATTCGAGCGCCCCTCGTATCGAGACAACTTTTATGTTTGATGGATACACCACGTTCATGTGTGTGTTGTCGATTATTGATGTTTATGTTATGTTGAGAATGTAAATAAAGTGATCATTCGTTCGTGTACAGTTGGAAAGTAAGCCGGTGTTTTATTTCTTCTCCGGTCCGCGAATTGCTTCTCGTCCGCCGTTTGTTGTTGTCCGCTGTGTGGTGCCTCCAACAAGGATTACTGCCGCTGTCACTGCCTAGATAAGCAGTGCGAAAAGTTCCTAGACCGAGTAAACTTAATTCGCCCCTAGGTAGGTCAGTGAAGCAATTCCACTATTCTGGGTATATTTTCTCTCTCGTTTAGCACCAATCTGCATTCACGGTAAATATTCCTCTTAATGGAAATTAATGCACCATGTCCAATTCCAAAACCACAACATTTAGTGATCTCGTAAGTCAACATGGTCAACATGGATCTGAAATTAAGCATCGGTGTTATTAAGGAATCCATTTTGCATTCATTTTTAACTGTCCGCAATAAGATTAAGATCGTCATTTGAAATCTTTTACCCAAATTCCGACAATCAGGATGTGGTACAAAACCTAGCATTTGTTGATGAGGTAGCAGCTCTTCTTGAGTTTCTGGAATGACAAATTTGACACTTTGGCAAAAACAGTAACCAAACGTTCGAGCAAGCCATGATTTGCAAATTTGCTGGCAGTGCATGCATTTAAATGCATCAAATATTCTCGATATATCAGATGCATCAAGAGTGATCCACCCCTTGGCTTCGATGCATATTCACCTTAATCATTTCAGACTGATTTCACTTAAGTGTAAATAAACAATATTTTTGACATAAATTTTCTCACTGTGCGCTAAAAATAGCCGACTGAACTCAGCTTGGATCAGCACTAAACAGCAGCTGAATAATATGCTTGTTCAGTTGTTGATTAGCGTACCACGTGTTGATTTGACGATGTCGAATAGAAGCTCAAACATGATCAATATTCAGCTATGAGAGGTTTATATTTTGCACTGGACGATTTAATCATCAATTTTAGGATGGCGCAGATGGCAAGGCATACCGCTGACGATTGGAAGGCCCCGAGTTCTAATCCAGTATCCAGTCGATTTTTAAATATGGTTGTTATATCATGATACTTGTGTGCACTACATTTGAAGTGCCTAGAAAAATATTGTGTTGTTTTTTATTTGTTTTTGATTATTTTTGCACCAGTCGTATAAAAGCTGAACTAAATGCTTGTAAAACGTTTTAAAAGCTGAAAAATAAAGTTGGAATTCAATGACATGCTGTAAAGTTTCTCCAAATTTGTGTGAACAACGTCTGAACAAAGGTTGGCCACGAAAATTATTAAAATGTTATTAAACATGATGCTGAATAAAACTGCCATAAAGGTGTTTGTTAAATGAGTGAATGTTAGTTGGGTAGGACCCTATTATGTTGGACACATCGGAGGAACTTAAGTAGAATTCCTGGAAGAGCATCTGAAGATATCTGTTGACTGACTTCGTTGTGGACTCTTCAAATATCTTCCCGTACAAATTATTGGCGGAATCCTTGTACGAATTTCTAAATGATTCCCCGGAGAAAAATTCTGGTGATTCCTGGAGGTGTCCTGTATCGATCCCCGAATGAATTGCCAGAGGAATCGCTGGAAGCGGAATAAATATTGTTTAAAAAACAGCAGCGATGCCATATTGTTTTTGTATTTACTTACCTCCAATAAGTAGGATGAAAAGACGATGACAGTTTCAGTGAGAAAAATCCGAACTGGTAAACAAACATACGTCAAACCAGTTTTGGAACAGTTCAAAAACTTGGTCCAAATCCGACCAAAAATCTAGCTCCATTTTCCAAAAAATAGACCAGAAAACTTATATAAAATAAAGTTGGAACATTATTTGTAACACCGGTGCAAGTTCCAATTTTAAACATAGTCCAAAAATTTGGAACCAACCAGTGATTTGGACCACCAGTGAAGTTGCCCTTGTGGGTATGCTGCGTCTCGTGTATGGGTCCAACCTGGGAGGGAAGCACATATACTACACACGAAATATTGAACAACACTTTTCCAAATTGCAAGATAACTCCAGCTCATCAACGCTAAAGGGGGTGGGTGGGTGTCCTGCTGCTGTTACTGCTCATACAAAATTTCGTTAAATATTCATACAAAAAGCGTTACGAGGGGGTGGGTGGGTGTCAAAAATGGCCATTTTCAGCGTTATGAAATATGTGAATGAACCCAAAAGGTGCTATCATGGCATTGCTTTTGGATGTGCAGGAATTGATTTTTAATCGATTGTTGTCAACTTTGTTGAAATGCAAAAATATGTTTTGATCAATTACGCGCTTTTTCATGTTTGTCCATTTTTTTAAGATCTGGGCTCACAGTGACAGTTCGTGACAGCAGAATCTCGGCTCACTATGACGTACATATACTGCTTCGCGTTAGAAAATGGGTCATCCATCGTGCAAAGTTCGATTTTTGACCCACTTCGCCGCGTCGCAAGTCAATTCTCAATAGTGCACATAATGCACACGGCGGAGGGCATAGATGCGCACTATGGACCTGTGCACGTGTTCACTATCTGACTTTTGAGCGGTGCCGTGTTATTTACGTGACCATGGCAACGAGTGAATTCGGCACCGCTCAAACGTCAAATCAGTGAACTCGTGCATTGATCCATAGCGAAGTGACTCGCGACGCGGCAAAGTTGGTCAAAAATCGAACTTCGCACGTTGGTTCACCCATTTTTAGTCGCGAAGCAGTATAAATTTTGTATCGGTTTCTCCCTCCTAGGGTCCAACAAAACAAATTTACCCTAGCCTCTATTTTGCGTACGCTTACCGAAATCCTACTTCGAATCAACTGTGGCTTCCGAGTGTTTGGATGTGCAGTGCTTCCAGTTTATATATAAGAAAGAACTTTCGAAAATAACATGTGAAATGTTAATTTCCCTTACGAATGGGCATTATAATTGATTTATTTTCATGATTGCATTGTTTTTATAAATTATGCAAATTTGTTTTTCTGTTTGTTGATCATATGGCCATATTGTAGATTGTGAATAATATTCATAATATTATATTTAGTTTTCATCATTGGATTTCAGCGATCGTCTGGCACCACTGTTCATATCATCCGATGATACGACGGATGACGGTCAGCGGACGAGATTTTGAAAGTTTAGTGAAATCGGGAACGTCAAAGTGGAGTGATTATTGAAAAAATATTTCCGGGGCACAGAAAAGGACAATACTGGGAATACGCAGAACCTGACCGACCCCGTGTAATCCAATTAGAGCTTCGTTTCAGCTACTCCGTTTGGGCATTAGCAAACTTTGCCGATTCACAATGTGGCCAATAAACTTCAGTCGCAGCAAATGTTTTCCCCTGCTCACCGTGCTCTGTGTGGCATTGGTCGTCCTGAGCTTGGCACCGGCCAGCGGAAGTGCCGAGAAGGAGATCCCGATTACCAAGTTCAGTCAGAATGTCGGAGGCTACGGGGCCACGATGACGTTCATGTACTGGTAAGTGGACATCCAATTTTGGGGATTATCATCGCTGTTGGTTGTGTACTTTTACTCGTTATCTTCACCTCTAGTCTCGTATGAGATGCCTATCTGACAGAGGAGTTGTGACCCAGAATTGATCCACTCATTCATTATTTTTGTCATTTAATTAAATATGAATTTTGAAAGAGAAAATCTTGTGATGACTACAGAATGAGATGACATTTTGATTACCTATTTGTATGAAACTAATTGATATATTTTTATATGGGAAAATGAGGCGTTAAATCATCAAGACTCAATAACTTAGCTGAACAATATTTTTAACAAGTGTTTTAGTTGATTGATGAATTATTACTCTTTAAATTACAAAGTAACACAAAAGTTTTACGCTTTCATAATACTCTCAAGCAATTTAAAAATTGAGTGTGGCAAGTCTTTCCGCATAGGGACATTTTTATAAAAAGTATTCTTATTGAAAGACAATGCTTTCGAAACTTTAACTAATTCCAGTGTTGAAGCAAGGGGCTTTGCGATTCCAAAATGTTAAGTAAAATTAGAATCCGTGATTATAGACGATGATCTTAAACTCCGGATCCGTCTTCTCCTCACGTTCACGCAATTTCAACGCACTCGCGATCCGATATCGATATGAAAATTATATGGCAGGATTTGATAAAAGATATCAAAAAACGTTTTTTATAATTAAGAAACAAAAAATTTGTAAATAAGATTTCTCAATTAGACTCTGGCTCTAATCCCTTTTGGAAATTATCTAAAATTTTGAAGAAACCTCGGAAGCCAATACCGGCATTGAAAGAGGAAAACAAATTATTGTTAACAAATTGCGAAAAAGCTCAAAAACTTGCTATGCAGTTTGAAAGTGCGCACAATTTTAATTTAGGACTTACTAGTCCAATTGAAAATCAAGTTACTCAGGACTTCGAAAATATTCTCAATCAACTGAAAGTTCTTGAAGATTCCTGGAAGACGGATTTGGTAGAAGTGAGAACTATTATTAAAAAAAAAATATGAAAGCCCCTGGCGATGATGGAATTTTCCAAATTCTCATCAAGAAGCTTGCAGAGAGTAGCTTACAATTCTTGATTCATATAATTAACAAATGTTTTCAGTTGGCATGTTTTACTGACAAATGAAAAAAGCGCAGGTTGTACCAAGTTTAAAATTATATAAGAGAAGAATCCTACAGAAGTTTCCAGCTATCGTCTAATCAGCTTGTTTTCCTCCATCGGTAATCTTTTTGACAAGGTCATTTTAAAGAGAATGATGGTTCACATCAACGAAAATTCAATTTTTGCCAATGAACAGTTCGGATTCCGCCATGGATATTCGACCACTTATGAACTTTATTGCGTAACAAATTTGATTCGTTCCAACAAATCTGGAGGCTATTCAACTGGTCTTTCTTCTCTAGGTATAGAAAAAGCATTCGACAGTGTTTGGCTTGATTGTAAAAAAAAAAACAACTGATTTTCCAACATACATTGTTAGAATAATCCAAAGTTATCTCTGGAAAAGTAAAAAAAAAATCTCGCAGAGAATCAAAATCCAATGAAATTGAGTTTTATGTTCTGATTTTCAGACTCAAACAGATGGTCACCCTATCTTAACCTTTAGTTCTATGTAGACAGGGTTTATGAGCCAGAATTCATCACTAATTAACGCTTACATGTCGTTTCCCGTTTCCAGCTATTCTTGCGGCTATCGTAAGGCTTACGATGAGTACTACAACATCATTCATGAAAAGTACCCGGAGATTACGATCCGCGGCGCAAACTATGACCCGCCGGGCTTCAACATGTACCTCTCCAAGATCCTGCTCGTGGCGAAGCTCGCCATGATCATGGTCCTGATGTCCAACTTCAATCTGTTCGGTTTCCTGAACCTGCGGATCCCATCCTGGTGGCAGTGGTGCACGGACAACAAGATGTACGCCTGCATGATGGTCTTCTTCCTGGGGAACATGCTCGAGGCGCAGGTTTGACTCTATTTGCCATCAAATGAAGGCGCATTTTCTGATACGTACTTCTCTTTTGCAGCTCATTTCATCGGGTGCTTTTGAAATTTCCCTAAACGATGTCCCAGTTTGGTCGAAGCTGGAGACGGGTCGCATTCCTGCTCCCCAGGAGCTGTTCCAAATCATCGACAGTCATCTGCAGTTTTCGGATAAGATCGAGCAGAATCCCGACTTTGTAAAATAAGCTATGCGCCGCCTGTTCATTGTAGATTTAGTTTTGAATCTTAAGTTAGATGATTTTTCACTGTTTTATTTACATCGACTAGTCTTCTGTTGATATTCAAAAACGAACCATAAGCAATCTATTTAGGATCACATTCTGTTCACAGAGTTCCTTAAATCTTGACGATTCAAAGATTTTCACGTGTAGTTTTTCAAACGACTTGATGTTCTGTTAGTTTTACAATTGGGAGTCTAATACACTCGATTTGGGTTTTGCATGCAGAAATAAAGGGTTAAACAAATCCGTGCAGAAACCGTATCGGGTATACATCTATTAAAAATTTCAAAAGAAAAGATAAGCAAAAATTGTAGAGTTTTGTAAAGATTTTGTCATTGTCCCAAATCAAAAAATGTGAAAATGAAAATTTATGGTAGCTCACTTGATCGAATGTTCTCAATCAATCAAACGAACAAAGGAATGTAGAAAGTCAAAGGTAAAATTTGGAAATATAATAACTACAAACGAAATACTTTCATTCCTTTTCCTGCCGATTCACCAAGACATGGTTTCCGTTTGCTTTAGATTTTAGATTGTCTTATAAGAGGATGTTGGTGGTGGTTGGTCCCTTGTGATAAATCCTACCTCCGTTCTGGTCACGACTTTCAGATTATCGTGATTCGTCAACATTCGTATTAATAAAGTGGGGGGACAGGCTTGAAGTGGTGTTTGAAAGAAACGAATGTCATAACAGGTATCCACCGGCGACGCCAAACGGACCAACGTAATGTGGTGTAATTTGGGATTTGTGGATTTAAAACTAATATTTTTTTGCCAAGCATCAATATGGGTGACTTTCGAGGATAGCGAAACGTAAGAGGGGTAATGAAAAGGTTGTGGATTTACTGGGTAAATCCATCACATTGGGGTTAAGACTCTGTGTCTTGTCAGGAATAGGGTCTGATTGATATGGTAGAGTTCGGAATTGATAGACAGTCTTTGAGGAAAGAAGTTTTCAACGTAAGGCAGCAGACCTTGGATTTCGGAGGGCGCAAGTCTGGAGAGTTGGGCAGCTGTTCATGCTGAGTTACATTACGTAGAAAGTGGAATCAGATTTGCAGCGCACAAATTTTGGGAAGTAAGGTACCGCGGGGCAAGTGAAAAGTTTTTCATGGGGGTATTTTTCTAGAAAGTTGAAGATACAATGACAAGGAATGTATTTAGTACTAAACATATTGTTATTTTATTACCATGTGATTCATATAACAGTTGTCAGTTCAGCGCCATTTTCAACTTGCATCACAAATTGTGACACGTTTCACGTCTTGCATTGACTCGCAAACAATAAATGTGTTTTAAATCGAATTTCCATCAGTAAGCTATAATTTTTAGTATTATTACAAGCTGCTAACGATAAACCAGTATTTTGTTTTCATTTCATATGAAACTTTCGATGGTCTATCTTACCCAAAAATATATTTGTACCTGGGGTAAGTGGGACCTATCAAAACAAAAACCAGAATCAAAACTTTTCGTACACGTTTCTAACATTTTGCTAAAGAGTAGCACTGAAACATTCAAACAAATGATTTTTATCAAAAAAGATCAACCTCAAATTACGTAATTGCATAAGAGGGAGAAGAAAAGTGTTATTATTCTTTATTTTTTATTATTTTTTTATTTTTGAAATACGACTTCAAAATTGAACAAACACACAGCTGAAATTTGAAATGCATCATGAGAAAGATTACTTTTCTATGTTATCTGAACTTTATTTGTTGTTTCTACCAAATTAAGTAGTGATGGAAAACAATTCCATCCTATAAGGTGGTTTTCTGCCATGCATATAAATAATAACAAAACATATTTATAATTTCGTCAATTATTGATTGTTTATGTGCTACATTTTAATTAACAACTTATAAATGATATATTTTGAACATGTTTAATTCCTCTTTACGCTTTTATTGAGGAATTTTCAGTTAATATTAAATGTAAGGTGACATACTATTAAATGAAGGGTTTCTTCCTAAAACGTAACGTATTTTATGATTGATCCCTTATGTACATCAAATATGTACTTAAAATTAAAAATCTATGATTTATCAATCCTATTATTACTTACTTACTGACTTACTGATGTGGATTGACGCATGAAACTGGATGTGTCCCACTTGCTCGCTTAGCGAGGTAACTGCGTTCATTGGCTCATTCTATAACTTTCTTCCAAGGTTTTCACAATTTCGAAATTATTCGATTAGTTTCATGCACACACCAGCAAATATGTTGCCAAAACGTGATTGTGTTGTTGGATTTGAAAAATATTGACATTTGTGAGATGTTTGTTATAAGCGTGTTTGCTATAACGATTCTGATTATTACCTTATTATACGTAAGCTAGATTTAGAGTGTAAAATACAATTACATTTGTACATAAAAGCATCGGAGGCAGACGAAGGTCTGATGAGAACAAAAATAAATCATAAGAGTCATTCGATTCTGACACCTAGCTGGAAACAGTCGACTTTATTTTCCCTTTGTAAAAGAAACCCAACAGTGTACTCTCCCCAGTTCAACCGATTTTATTAGTTCAATTTCAAGTCCCTTTTGGAGGACTTGTCAACTGGCGACGAGAAAAAAAAAAAAAACGTGGAAGTGCTTAGTGCAGCGTGCGGACGACATCGGCTGAACAATTTATTGTGTGACGAAGCCATCAAACCCGGCGCTGGTGATACGGAAAAGCCAACGCCATCACGTAGTGCGTAGACAATCATTGCAAATCGTTGGCGGGTGCGATTTTCGGTCGACGACTAACTGCAACTGGTGGAGTTCGTTAAGGTGAAGGTTCGTTAAACGAGATTCAATTTGGTTTGGTAAGTTTTTCGTTGGCGAAATCGAGTTACCATTTTTGGTGATTTTGGTGAGCTGCGGGTTGTAGTGGCTTGATTATACGCCATTTTGAAAAGTGCTTTGTGTCTTTGTTAATTACACAGAACAAATAATAATTAAAGAATTGAAAAGAAACAATTGATAACAAAAGCATCATAGAATTATTTTATTAAGAGAGTTTTTTTCTTTTATTCCATTAGACAGTGGCCGCGGAAACAATTGGTTGACAATTTCTGCCATCGCCAATCTAGCTGATTTTTATCGGTGAATTGACTACATCATCTGACTGGTTTGCTAAACCGTTGATTGCTGAAATAGGGTCCTAAAATGTTGAATGAAATATTGTTTTTATTCAATAACACGAAAGAGCATGTTACTGCAACTACTTTAGCAATTTTTCCCGCTCAAATAACGGCTACATCATATTTAAACTTTAATTTAAAAATTGGGTCCATAAATGAATATTGACACTTTTGATCATGTTTGACGTTCGCTTAGTTGACCAAAATACCACAGGGGTTTTAGTTTTTACGCTGGGGTTGTTACTATCTGACATTTCGGAAGGGACACGGAAAACAAAATACACCCAAATTTTGAGTTTAAGCCAAGGGGTGTGACAAAATCTAAAATAAACATAAAAAAAGGTTTTTTGGACTTAAAACTACCGGAAAACATTAAAAAATTGAGTAAATATGTGTTCTTGGCCTAAACCTAAGCATTTGGCACTAAAATTGGGACATGGCTTTAGGACCCTATTCTCCGCTATCGGCACAGGTTCAAGCTGGTTTCAATCCCCAAGACGTTAACTGACGGCTCGCACGGTTGCCTAGGGGCAAAGATCGTGAGAAGTGAACCTCTTCTTTTATCCCTGGTCGGCAAAGGCTGAAGGACTTATCTGGTGAGTGATTTTATTTCTTTTACCTTGAAGGAGTCAGCAAATGCTTCTATTTTAAGAGGACATTATTTTTTTTTAGAAATAATTGTTTCATCTGATTAGTGGTAACCAATTTCAGTAGTTTCAACACCTAACATGGCCCAATCTATTAATAGCATCTTAGAACCTTATCGAAAGGGCAGTTCTTTTGGAGATTGGGTTGAGCGGTTTGGCTTTTTATTCAATATGAATAAGATTGCTGATAACGAAAAACGCGACCACTTTATTACCCTGAGTGGCCCTATAATTTTTAAAGAACTCAAATTGCTATACCTCAATAGCAATTTAGCCGAGGTTCCTTATGAAGAAATGGTTACCAAATTGAAAGCACGTTTGGATAAAACTGAATCCGATTTGGTGCAACGCCTAAAATTTAATGTACGAGTGCAGCAACCGGATGAATCAGTAGAGGATTTCGTGTTGTCTGTAAAATTGCAAGCAGAATTTTGTAACTATAATTGTAATGCTGAGACGTTTAAAAAAATGGCTATTCGTGATCGCATTGTTGCCGGTATTCGAGATAAAGCTCTTCAACAAAGGTTGTTAAACGAAGAGAATTTAACCTTAGAAACTGCTGAAAAGTTAATTGCTACTTGGGAAATTGCCAAGAACAATGCTAAAAGTATGGAATGCGGCAGCAGTGTGGATCAAATAGCGGCTTTGAAACCTTTGGGGTTCACTGGAGCTAGACTGAGTAATTTAACTGCAATTGCAGCAAGGGAAAATTATGGTACTCGGGGAGAATCTAATCGAGGATCAGTTAAAAGTCGATTAGGTTATTATCCTTATCAGAAAGAGCAGAGGCAGCAAAAGCAATGGAGAAATCGAGGACAAGACAAGGAGAGGAATCGTCAGTATAGTCGTCCTGATTATTCTCAAATGGTGTGCGATTTCTGTGGTGTCAAAGGGCACATTAAGAGAAAGTGTTTCAAATTGAAAAACATGCACAGGGATGCCGTTAACATGATTAATCCGAACACTTCTGGCACCAACCCGGACGAATTCCTGAGTGAGATGGTCAACAGATTGCGTGCAGATTCAGACAGTGAGAGTGATGCGGATGGTGAGACAAACGTTCTTCAATGTATGCATGTGTCGTCTATTAACAGAATTAGTGAGCCTTGTCTTTTGAAAGTTGAAATTGATGGTATTTTATTTGATATGGAAGCGGATTGTGGTTCGTCTGTAACTGTTATGAGTAGGAAACAATATTACGATAATTTTTCCAAACCATTGACAAAAACCCGAAGGAATTTGATTGTTGTAAATGGCGCGAGTCTGGTCATTGAAGGAGAAGTGGACGTTTTAGTCAATTTTAAGGGTATTTGCTCAAATTTGAAGCTTTTGATACTGAATTGTGAAAATAACTTTACCCCTTTGCTAGGAAGGCCATGGTTGGATGCATTTTTTCCAAATTGGAGACATTTTTTTGTAAATTCTATTTCCTCCAATGAACAATCAAATCAGATACTTGTTGATGACATCAGAACGAAGTTCAAAGATATTTTTGTTAAAGATTTTTCATCACCAATCCATGGTTTCGAGGCGGATTTGGTTTTGAAATCCGAAGTTCCAGTTTTTAAGAAAGCGTATGATGTACCTTATCGTTTACGTGATAAAGTTGTAGAATATTTAGCAAAACTGGAATGTGAAAAAGTTATCACACCGATTAAGACGAGTGAATGGGCTTCTCCTGTTATAGTAGTAATGAAAAAAAATAATGAAATACGATTAGTGATAGATTGTAAAGTGTCGATCAACAAGTTTATTATTCCAAATACCTACCCTTTACCCACAGCTCAAGACGTTTTTGCTGGTTTAGCTGGATGCAAAATTTTTTGTTCATTGGACCTTGAGGGTGCTTATACCCAATTATCACTTTCGGAAAGATCCAAAGATTTCATGGTTATAAACACGATTAAAGGACTCTATAGATACAATCGTTTACCACAGGGGGCCTCGTCTAGTGCTTCGATTTTCCAACAGGTTATGGATCAGGTTCTAAATGGAATTGAAAATGTTTCGGTCTATTTAGACGATGTTTTGATCGCTGGGAAGAATTTGAATGATTGTAAGAAAAAATTGTTTTTAGTACTTGACAGACTTAAAAATGCTAACATAAAAGTAAATTGGGATAAATGTAAGTTTTTCGTTACCGAATTGGTACATTTAGGTCATGTAATTAGTGGTAAAGGTTTGATGCCATGTCAAGACAAAATTTCTACAATTGAAAACGCTAGAGTACCTAAAAATGAGACAGAGCTTAAGTCTTTCCTTGGTTTGATCAATTACTATCATAAATTCATACCTAATTTGTCTTTAAAACTTTTCCCTTTATACAATTTATTGAAAACTGAAGTTAAATTTAACTGGGATTGCAAATGCGATAAAGCCTTTGAAGAGAGCAAAAAAGCATTAATTGAAGCACAAATTTTAGAGTTTTATGACCCCAATAAACAAATAGTCATAGTTTCAGATGCTTCTGGTTATGGTTTGGGTGGAGTAATGGCTCATTTGATAGACGGAGTTGAAAAACCAATCTATTTTACATCCTTTTCGCTGAATGCAGCCCAACAAAAGTATCCAATTCTTCATTTAGAAGCCTTGGCTTTGGTTTGCACAGTTAAAAAATTTCACAAATTTATATACGGCAAGAAATTTTTAGTTTATACGGATCATAAGCCATTGGTTGGAATTTTTGGAAAGGAAGGAAGGAATTCAATTTATGCTACTAGACTACAGAGATTTGTTTTGGAGCTATCAATTTATGATTTCGAAATTCAATATAGGCCATCAAAATATTTAGGAAATGCTGATTTTTGTTCACGTTTCCCTCTCGACCATGCTATTCCTGTGGAATTAGATACAGAATTAGTTAACAGCATCAATTTTGGTAGGGAACACCCTGTAGATTTTAAAGTAATAGCTGACAGAACTTAAAACGATTCATTTTTACAAAATATTATTTCATTCATGACAAATGGTTGGCCAGCTAAAATAAACAAGCAATACATTGATGTATACGCTAATCAACAGGACTTGGAGTTTGTAGACGAATGTCTACTGTATCAAAACAGAGTTGTCATACCAGCAACAATGAAAAATGCAATTTTGAAACTTTTACACGCCAATCATGCAGGGATAGTCAAAATGAAGCGATTAGCTAGGCAATGTGTCTATTGGTTTGGAATTAATTCCGATATTGAACGATATGTGACTACTTGTGATACTTGCAACAGCATGATGATAGTTCCAAAAACCAAAATCAATTCAAAATGGATCCCAACGACGAGACCATTCAGTAGAATACACATAGATTTTTTTTATTTTGAGCACCGTTCCTACTTGTTAGTAGTTGACAGTTATTCTAAATGGGTTGAAATAGAGTTGATGAGAAATGGCACAGATTGTGATAAAGTTTTGAAGAAATTAGTAGCTTTGTTTGCTAGATTTGGTTTACCAGATGTATTAGTATCAGACGGGGGTCCTCCATTTAATGCGCATGCTTTTGTAAATTTCTTAAAACGGCAGGGAATAAATGTTCTAAAAAGTCCGCCTTATAACCCTTCTAGTAATGGTCAGGCTGAAAGGTTGGTGAGAACCGTAAAAGATGTTTTAAAAAAGTTTTTACTTGATCCAGAATTTTCCCATTTGGACATGGAG
This sequence comes from Aedes aegypti, assembly GCF_002204515.2. Lineage (NCBI taxonomy): Eukaryota > Metazoa > Arthropoda > Insecta > Diptera > Culicidae > Aedes > Aedes aegypti. The sequence goes on from NC_035108.1 coordinate 352,190,180, forward strand.
GACCAGATTAATTTGTTTTTAATTAACTATAGAAACAACTGTCTTTCTATTGAAGGGGAATATCCTTCAAAAATGATTTTCTCATACAAGCCGAAAACAATATTGGACTTACTAAATCCTAAACTTCGCTACAAAAAGTTTTTGATGGAGCAAGCTGTGCATGAAGATTTAATTAAGAGTAAAAACTCAACTCCAATTGATGAGGATTTTAATTCAAAAGCTTATGGTGGTTCTCGAACAGAATCACCTGATCCTTTTGACAGTCTGACAGCTGGAGACGAATTGTGGTACAAGAATCATAATCCTCATTGCACAGCTAAATGGCTTAAAGCAAACTTTACTAAAAGGCTCTCTCGCAACACATTCCAGGTGCGAATTGGAAGCGTGCTAACCATGGCGCATCGAAGTCAACTACGCGTACGTAAGAGTGGCAACTTCCATGAAAAGCCTAATATTCGGCTGGTCCGGCCATTACCGGAGCTAGAAGCCGTAAGCCAGGAGGAGTTTCGAGGATTTACAGAAGAAGAGATCAGACGTGGACAGAAGAGAAGGATGGTCGAAAGTGTTGATAGCCCATATCTTGAAACAGAAAAATCGCCGGATGGTCCAAGGCGTTCAAAACGAAAACGAAGAGTAAACCATGATAATGATTTTGTTTATAAGTTAAAAGGTTGTGAACTCGAATTGATGTTCAAAAAAAAAATTCTATACTCGTTGAATGTTATTATTATACTTTATTGAATGCTCTGAATTATGAATTGAATATAATTGTCAAAACTAGAAATTTGTATTCTGAACTTCCGAAGAGGGAAGGACTGAGATGTTTGTTTTAAGCGTGTTTGCTATAACGATTCTGATTATTACCTTATTATACGTAAGCTAGATTTAGAGTGTAAAATACAATTACATTTGTACATAAAAGCATCGGAGGCAGACGAAGGTCTGATGAGAACAAAAATAAATCATAAGAGTCATTCGATTCTGACACCTAGCTGGAAACAGTCGACTTTATTTTCCCTTTGTTAAAGAAACCCAACAGTGTACTCTCCCCAGTTCAACCGATTTTATTAGTTCAATTTCAAGTCCCTTTTGGAGGACTTGTCAATTTGAAAATGTTATTGAACAATTTGTTTGAACTATCGTTTTTTTCGTTCCCACTTGCCCCGCGGTACCTAACTTAAAAATGGTTTCTAGTTCAGATTGTGTAACGCAAGAGAGGATTTTTAGCTTTGAGTTATATTAGGAGGTTTTTACAGTTCAGGGTCTACTGATGACTGTGTTTTTAAGCGTGTTTGAATGAAAGCTTTGTTGAGTAAAGTGACCGTTGAATTTTAGCATTTCGTAATTGTTTTAAAATGTTTGTCGGACTATGAGGAAGATTTTTGGGGTGTTTGTTTGGATGCAGATGCATTATATTGTGCAATCTAATTGTTCGTCACATAGCATAACCCAATGTATAATGAAATTAGGTTCGAAGAGAGGATTAATATTTGATCACTTAAACTTTACGCTGCAAGATATTTTTAGTCGCTTTCTTTTCTTCTGATGTACAGGCATAAACTGGTATATTTAGCTCAAATAATGAACAATCTTACGCGTACAGCCTACGGGTCATGAAGTTAGTATTGAAATCAAAATAATATTGCGTATTTCTTTACACCCCAGGATTATCGCAGAAGTTTTTTACATGTTCGGAGGCGCTGGTTGGGGTGCGCGATTTCGTCAAGTCGGGTCGGTGTTCTCAGCGGACTCATTTTTCAAAAACCGAAGAATGAGTGCTCTGAGATAATCAACATGATTCGATGCGGTCCCACATTTTTATTTGCGCTTTTGCACTTGTAAATGTCTTATTAAAAAGGAATACTTTGTGTTAGGGAAAGTGTAGGAGAATAAATTATAATTTATTAGAATTTTCTGATAGAGGCAGAGTTCACATGTTAAATTCATTGAAAGCTAATGGGGATTTTGACGGTTCGATTGGTGGCTTACAGGATCTCTACTCACAACAATAATTATTTAACACAAAACTAATATGGAGTGGCCCATTCCTTTCCTTGTTTTCTTATCTTTCCAGAACAACCGAAATGAAGAAGGAAACCTCCAAGCCATTGTGGAGAAGTGATGTCACAACAGGAAGAGGAGCATACCCGGCACGCAAATATTCTCACCTTAAGGTCGTTAACACGTAGAAGGTCGTAAATCGGTGCATTATATTTTGATTACATGGATAATAATAACTATTCACACCCTGACAGAACTGCCTATCTCAAAAATAGGTAGAGAGCGGGACGATGGTACGAGCCTACCCACTCTGTCATCGGTGGGCGTCGGGCGTGCTAACTGGTATAGCATGGCTTATGGGGCTCTGCCTGCACAAATCATGTTTTCTTTCTCTTTCACTTTTTTGTGAATTTGCTAACAACAATGCCATTAAAGTAAATCCAATACAAGAATGCAGTGCAGAACCTCATAACGCCTTTTTCGGTAAACGTATTTCCCAGCGTGGGGGTTTATAGGGATGTTTGTGTAAACAACGCAGATTGGCCATGGCTAGGGGGTGCGTTGGTATATTAGCAGATTAGCAGATTTTAGATTGTCTTATAAGAGGATGTTATTCGGTGTCTCACTATAACGTGTATTTTTAACGGGGTTGGAGGTCTAATGGCTACCGCTTCTTAATATGCAGAAGGTCATGGATTCAATCCCAGGCCCGTCCCTTTCCTCGTACTTTGTAGTTGTATCTTTCACTTGCTTCTATCTTCCACTCTCAATCTGTCACACTTACACCCTATTCGTTCATAGCAAACGCTAGAACCAAAGACATACAAGAAACCGTTTCCCTACGCTTCCACTTTATCAGCATTATAGTACGCATTTCCTTACTCCTGACATATAGGTAAAGTGACCACACGTCCCGCTTTTCGCGGGACAGTCCCGCATTTTGAGCATTTGTCCCGCGCTGAAAAGTGTCCCGCGAAACGTCTCGCATTTTACTAAAATCATGGAAATGTCCCTCATATCTAAAGAAGTTATTATTAATCTATATTTTTAACATGTATTCTTTGAATTCATGTTTTCGTACATAGAAAACTTATAATGTTTGTGTATCTGAGAAGCCAAATAGTTGCAACAGAACAGAGTTTTCAAGTTTCAATTATAGAGATTATGTATTTTCAACAGAAACATTATTTTCAGGTCATGAACCTTTTTGATACGCTGCTGAAATAAAAAACTTTTTTTTTTTGTAAAATCAAACGATTGTCAGTCAGTGAAATAAATCTTTTGTAGAAAATTTCACGCTAAATTTATGATATTTTGAACAATAGATTTTGTGATAATTTTGTTAAGGGTCTTCGAAATTTGGCCAAGAGTTCCATAGTTCTATGAAAATCCATCACAAAACTAAGAGGCCCAAGCGCAATGGGGTGTAAGTGACATTCTGTTCGATTTTGAGATGAGTATACTGAAAAATTCTAATGTTTCCAAGCATTGCAAAAGTATTTTTGGGAATTTGTCCTGTCCAACAGAAAAATCACATATCTCTTAGAAGATTTCCTATATAAATATTGCTGAAAAAAAAACATTTAGCTAATTTTTCTCATACTTTTATCACTAACATCCCTTTGTTTCTAACCCCCTCAACACTGTTTGAAACCTATTGAGATTTATTCATAAGTCCTTTTCTGAATTATGTAGTTGTTATGTCTCAGAATCTTTCCTCAGATTATATAGCTCCTATTAGTGGTTATTGTACAACATTTGCAATCAAACTATAATTTTAAGTTTAAATTTTCGAATTGTAAAAAAAATGTTACTGCTCTTCTGATTACTTGTATAAAAGAAGAAAACAATTGCAACAATCCCGCATGAACTGGCGTAGACGCAGTGGTATATGCGGTTTACTGTGGAAGCCGGTTTAATGCATCATCAATTCCTCCCCCTTCCCCTCATTGGTCAGCATTCTGACGTGGCAGGCGCCATTTTTAGAGATTTGGTATCTAAAGCCTCCTTTTTAATCAAAATGGTCTCTAAAGTACTTCTCTTTACAGTGAATTCTGATTCGAAATACCTATATATAAGTTTCCATATTTCCATATATTTTTTTTCTATAATTCTATTCCTAGATTTCTTACAAAAATTTTACACTTATTTCAGTTTTACATCGATAAAACTGAAAAAAAAAGTTTTACATAGATCCTGGGGACGGACCTGGTGTAGTGGTTAGAACACACACATCTCACGCCGAGGACCTGGGATCGAATCCCATCCCCGAGATATTCACTAAAAATTCAGTGACGTCTTCCTTCGGAAGGGAAGTAAAACCGTTGGTCCCGAGATGAACTAGCCCACGGCTAAAAATCTCGTTAATAAAGATAGAAAAGAAAAAAAAAATACATCGATTTTTCCAGTAGTTACACTTGCATATCTTACGAAGATTTATACACTACTCCTGAGGGACTCCGAATGTGTCAGTTATATCTAGGGACGTTCCGATATTGCGAAGTATCGATAGACCTACATAAAAAAGATTCTAAATACGTTATTAAAGGATTCCGTTTGATTTCTCCCGAAGAGCTATCCGACGTCATATCCGACTTTCTCAAAAACAAATAACAAGCGGTGGAAATTCTACAGAGCAGAAATGCAATTACTGTCATATAATGTAAGAACCAACATTGGAAATGTTGCAGTTATAATGTTGTCGAATCATTTCAACTAACATAACTGAGCAGAAGAAAATTCAAGTGAAAAGAATAACATTTTCTTTGTTTACATGTTACTTATGTTATTGTTCATTGGGAAGCCTTAACAAATGTTAAAGCTAATAGAAATCGTGAATATAACTGTTTGTGGGGCAAGTGAAAAGTAAGGAGACATTTTTCAAAAACTTTTTCTGTATTTTTTTTTTAATTTTTCATAAAAAACAATTTCAGCATGCTGCTTATATTTGGTGGGAGTCAAGCTAAAAATATACACGACCTCATTTGTTTCAATTTAAAGTCTCTAGAATTTGAGGAATCTCAACTATGCGAATTCCATTACCCACTTGCCCCACGGTACCTTAATAGTACTATTTCTAATTTCTGTTGCTATAGTAGCACTAGGATGACGTCGTTGGCTAAATACTTATCAAAACAGTATTTTTACAAAACTTCTATATTTTTCCTACAAAGTGTGGATCAAAAGCTATCGTTTGATGTAAAAAAGTTCTAACGTTGAGAGACTTTCCATGGAAAAGTTTCAGAACGAATACGTTGTGAGAGTATCGGCATTATTCCAGGAGAATTCTCTGGGGATGTGGAGATCTTGATAAGTTTTTGGACGAATTCCCGAATATATTTTGTAATACAAAATATCAGTAGGATATTTTATAGACGAAAACTTTAAAGATTACTTGGAGAACCTACTGAAAAAAAATCCTAAAGAACTTTCTTAAGAAATTCTTGATGAAATCAAATGGAAGGATTTAATAATTAATTTACTGACGATATTTCGAGAAGATTGTTTTTTAGATTTTTGGACGAATACCTGTACGAGTTTTTAGAATAATTGCTAGGGCATTTCAAGAATCATTACTGGATAGTTCTTCGAAAGAGTCGCTGGAAGAATTCATGATAAACTGCTGGAATAATTTATGAATTTCTATACTCCGGAAAAATCAAAGTATCGTAGGCAGAATGGTTTGAAGAATTTATAGTTGAATCTTCTTTATATCCTGGAGAAATCACTTGGTGAAATTCTTGATCAAAGGCATAGAAGAATTCATAGATATATTTGAAAAAGAAACTATTGGAGAAATTCAAAATCCTTGAATTTAAAATCCCTAGAATCCGGAATTCTTTGGAAACAGTTCTTGGACATATTCTGGATAATATCCTGGAGGAATTTAATTACAATTTTCTTATGAAATTTCTCAAGAAATCCTTGGGACGGGAATCCTTTAAGTCAATACTGATCAAATGTTTCTAGAAACTCTTGGAGCAATCTCTGAAATCCCTTTGAAAAAAAAAAAATCTGGTGGAATCCCTGGAATTATTTTTGAGGAATATCTCAGAAGTTTTTATGCATGAATATCATGAGGATTAACTAGTGGAATTCCTACAAGATGACTGTCGACTCTATATTCTTTAATTCCCGAAGTAATCTCTGGAGTAATTCCTGAAGGAATTCACTGGTTAAAATCTGAACGATAATTTGAAAAAAAAAATTCTAGAAAATCCTTTGAGAAAATACTTTTTGATATCATAAAGATATTGTAAACGGGAATCTTGGTGGAAGTTCCTGGTGTACTTATTTTCTTGAACAATTTCAGGAAGGTTTTTTGAAGAAATTTATGCTGGAATCTCTAAGGTAACTTTTATGGTTATCCTAAGGAGTTTATTAATTTTTAGGAAGTTCGTGAAAATCACAAAATGAACTCTTGAGAAAATCTTTGGTGTTCATTTTGTAATTAGTTAGCATAATTTAAGGCTTTTCTGCCATCAAGAATTTCAAAATCGAACAAAACACAAAATTCGGGAAATGTCCACATTACGCTAGAATTCCCAATTTAAGCTGTATATGGATCATTGCTTTCCAGAGCTACTCCGCCAGCTAATATATCAACTTACATGGCAATTCACTGGAAGTCCTCTCGATAATTTTGAGTAAACTAATGTATTTTTGAACAAGAATTAAAAAAGAAGAACTGTATGCTCATTAACTGACATTTGTGTCATTTAACGACTACAGCAACATTATCAACATATCAACATAAGGTCCATCATTTTAGTCATAATTCTATGAAAGCTATTTGGTCATCGTTTATTTCAACAGTTGATTTCACATTAGCGTTCGCATTTGAACGGCGTTCACATTACTTTCTGGAACACCGCACCGGGCCCCAAAAACCACTACACCACTGAGAGGAATCATGCACTCAAAATAATCCAAACGTCATTGCTACGTGAAAAATCACGTAGATCATTCCAAATTCATTTAACCTCCACTTCACCTGACCAAGATAAAGATCACTGAGCCATTCATAACCACCAAACAGTGTCTCAGTAATTGTTACTGAGGTTACCTATCGCACTTACGTGAAATTCACGTAGGTGCCTAAGTTCATTTTGACATCTGCATATTGTGCGTACATGCGGTGTTGAGCTCAAATCCTAAGATGGCGCCCGCTTGATTTTTGAAGAACTTCAGATGCTGCTAAACTTTAAACCCTGTGTAAGATTGATTTCAAGGTAAATATGCTTTGAATATCGAAGGATACCTGTATTACTTCATATTTTATACCTAGGCTTATATATTGGCAACAAGACGAACCAAACTCACAAAAATTGGGCAACAGGATTCAAAATGCTCAGTTTGAATATAATAATATTACAATCTTTTAAGTTTGTTTATATTTTCCAATTGGGAATTAGTTTTCTTCCAAAGCCTATTAGAAATAAGGTTGGCCTTTATTACAGTTAAATTTAATTTAAAACTATCTAGATCCTATTGAAACGCTTCGTAAAGGCTACCGGAAAATCCACGTAGCTCATACGTGTAGCGCCGGTGGAATGGACGAAGTTCAAAAGTTCATGCGTTCATTCTGGGCTACCTATGATTCACGTAAGAGCTACACTCCCGTGCATAAGTTTGGGTTCACCCCCTCAAAAACATACAAAAGTGTTCTGTTCATATCTCTGTGATTACACGTCCAATTGAAACTCTCTAAGTCGCATTCGAAAGGCAAAGAGTTATTCTTACTTCGTATGTATTTTTCCAAAAACATTTTTTGAATTTTGTATACTAAATTTTTACTTAAAGTTGTGATATTTTTCAAAAAACACACTGAAAATTCATATTTAATTTCCTCAGCATTGGGGGCCCAGATAGCCGTAGCGGTAAACGCGCAGCTATTCAGCAAGACCAAGCTGAGGGTTGTGGGTTCGAATCCCACCGGTCGAGGATCTTTTCGGGTTGGAAATTTTCTCGACTTCCCAGGGCATAGAGTATCTTCGTACCTGCCACACGATATACACATGCAAAAAATGGTCATTGGCATAGTAAGCTCTCAGTTAATAACTGTGGAAGTGCTCATAAGCTGAGAAGCAGGCTCTGTCCTAGTAGGGACGTAACGCCAGAAAGAAGAAGAAGAAGCATTGGGTCGACCAAAATTTTAAATTCAAGTGTCATTAGAATCGTAATCTTATATTCTTTGAAGAGACCCCACAAAATTTTGGCGGAAAAATCTGGAAAGTATTCAAAATCAATGAAACAGTCAGTCAAGTCATCGTGCAAAAGTTTGGGTTCACCTGAACTTACCTAAATCTGTGAAATCTCAAACCGATCATGTACGCGCCATTATTTGCGCTCAAAAAAGCTTTAAACTGTTAAAAACGGTTGAAAAATGGCAGAGATATTGACAAAAATGATGTGCATGCGGCTCAGGTGAACCCAAACTTTTGCACGATTTGCATCATACTGAGGGGTGAACCCAAACTTTTGCACGATGACTTGACTGACTGTTTCATTGATTTTGAATACTTTCCAGATTTTTCCGCAAAAATTTCGTGGGGTCTCTTCAAAGAATATAAGATTACGATTCTAATGACACTTTGATTTAAAATTTTGGTCGACCCAATGCTGAGGAAATTGAATATGAATTTTCAGTGTGTTTTTTGAAAAATGTCACAACTTTAAGTAAAAAATTAGTATACAAAATTCAAAAAATGTTTTTGGAAAAATACATACGAAGTAAGAATAACTCTTTGCCTTTCGAATGCGGCTTAAAGAGTTTCAATCAGTCTTCCCAAACGAACACCGAACACGTTGGTTCGGGCGGTTTCGGTACTCGCCTTGTACTCTGTTTTCGTGTGCAAACCGAAACGCTCGAAACTGAACCTAAACCCAAACATGTGTAAAGTGAACATCGGTGCAAACGCCGGTTCGAAAGCCGGTCCATTTGTACCTCGATAGCAACCGCGGTTCAAATTTTGGTGCAAATCTTCGGTTACATTCGACATATCCACGCTTATCAATTTCTACTTATCGTGTCTTGTTGTTTGATATAGTAAAATCCTTGGTTTTTTCATAAAGTTACCACTGAATATTACTCAAAGTATTGATCTCAATTGATCTGCTTAAATGGAACATTTGTTCAAGCCTCAAGGGTCTTGCGATTTGAACCAAGAAGTTCCATATATGATCGTAGAAATTTATCCGCGTGGATTTCAACCGTTCTCTGTCTGTCTGTTTTGTGCCATTATTTGAACCCAAGTTTGAACCAAAGTTTGAACCGAAGTACACATGTACCGGGTTCGGTTTGATACACTGGTACAGAGACGAAGCGCGTTTGTGGTTCAACACAAGTTGCAATGTTCAAACCAAAGTTGCACATCGGTTCGGTTCATGGGAAGACTGGTTTCAATTGGACGTGTAATCACAGAAATATGGACAGAACACTTTTGTATGTTTTTGAGGGGGTGAACCCAAACTTTTGCACGGGAGTGTACGTGGAAAGTGCGATGGAAAAAAACTACGTATGTTTTCACGTAACAACGACGTTTGGATTATTTTGAGTGATGCGACTGCGAATGAACAGTTCTCGCATAACTTGTGATCTCGCCCTAAAAGCCATTGGTAACCGAATGTGTAGCTCCTTGTTTCTAAGCAAATTAATGGACTATGATGAAAACTATCACCACTGGGAGATAGAGGAGAATCTTTTCTTCATTATAGCATTGTTATATAACGTGTAAATCCACTCGTTTGCACTGTAGTAACAAGCTACACACTCGGTTAACAATGGCTTTTAGGGCGAGATTATAAGTTATGCGAGAGTTAGAGCCTGACAACGCATCGAACGGATTCATAAAGAAGAACGTGCAATCAAAATAATCCACACGTCAGTGCTACGTGAAAACATACGTGGTTTTTTTCCATCGCACTTTTCACGTAGCACTTACGTGGATGTAACGTAGCACCGAATAAACGCATGAACTAATGAACGTCATTTTTTCGATTGAAGTTTCACGTAACAGCTACGTGGATTTTCACGTAGTTGTCACGAAGGTTCCCAATAAATCCCACATATTTTTTCACTAGAAGTTATTATTATATTTTAATGAAACCACCTGTTTCGAGTTAGCTTCCGGAGGTTTTTTTTTCAATTTCTAGAAAAAAGCAATAAACTAGAGAAATTAAAATATTTATTAGATTCAGTCGATACCCAGCATAAATTAGCAACGCATTTTGTAGGTGATTTGAAACACTGTATAATTGTATTCTCGGTATAGTCCAGCGGCATTCGAACATGTCTGTAGAATGGGTAAAAAACTACAGTAAATGCACGTTCTCCGTTTGACTCCGGCCGGTGCCAAACCATTCAGGAGCTGGTTCGTTATAAACGTTGCGTGTCGGCCTTGCTGTGTCAATCAATTAGATAAACTCCTAATTAATATAGTATTATCCAGTACAGTCGACTCTCCACATCTCGATGTTCTACATCTCGATATCTCTCCCTATGTCGATGATTTTTTCGGTCCCTTCATTCTGCATACACTTCCACTCTCCATATCTCGATATCCTCCTTATCTCGATATCTCCCTATCTCGATGTGATTTTCGTTCCCAATTTTCTCTCCGTATGTCGATATGCCCATTATCAAAGGTTACTAGACTAGATTTTAGAGATTCAAAACAATTTGCGAAGACGAAATGACATTTGTTTGTTTTTGATTTTCCTGGCAACGGAGTGATTTTCAATCTAGTATTCGTTAAAAATTTGTTCTATGTCTCGATCTCTCCCTATCTCGATGGTCCCTTCGATATCGAGATGTGGAGAGGCGACTGTATTTAAACCATATTTACCTCGAAAACGATCAAGCGGAATATCAAAAATGCTCTTGAAAAAACTAGTGGCCACCATCTTTAAATTTGAGCTGAACACAGAATGAACGCAATGTGCAAATGTCAAAACTCAGAATGAATTAAGTGTCTACGTGAATTTCACGTAAGTGTAATGGGCTACCGTAGTGAAAATGACCGGGTATCTTTTTGATGATTATATATGCCCTGGTGATCATTACCTTAGTCAGGTAAAGTCAGGATAAAATGAATTTGAACTGGCCTACGTGATTTTCCACGTAACAATGACGATTGGATTATTTTGAGTGTGAATGTATGACTTTTCCCATGCCTGGAAGGTTGAAATTTTGAAGAATCCATGAAAATTTTACTCGGCGTATAACTCGAATACGACCGAGTGCATAATCACAATGAAACTTATCTTCATTGATACCTGTTTTACCGAATAGTCCCTGTCACTACTAGGCTCTATATAAGACGGTAACAGCAGTATCCCAATATGTGGAAACGTGCTTCTAAAACTGGCCCTCTGATACCTGATATGGAAATCAGATATAGAATGAAAGAGGTGTTGTGATATCTAACGGAAACACAAACGTTAAATGCACTATTACATCTGACTTTATTGCTACACAGTAAGATAAAACAATTCTATTGGCAAATTATTGTTGCTTTTACAAATCACTGTGAATATCTACTAGGTAATAATGTTCGATCACTTGCACAAAAACTTTAGTTGTAGATAGATAGATGGTTGTACTTCTATACAAAACACTTACAATAGAATAGGTATGTTGATAGATAAATGAGTCTATTGTTATTGAATAATGAAAAATGTCCCTATAAAAATTTGGTTGACATCGAAAAATATTCATAAAATTCAATTCTTCAACGAAAGTTTCGTTTGACAATAAAAATCACCAGTTTCATTCCACACTGCATGGTATTGGTGCGTGATTCTAGAAAACTACCTGAATCAGGAAACACTTACTAGTTACATAATAATTACAACATCGCTGAGCAACTATCACAAAGTATAGACTATTGATTAAGGTTTGTGTATTTTGTTTCGCACGATTACAACTCAATGTACTTACGTAAAATTTAACGATACCTTCAAGCACTTCGCACACTGAAAGAACTAAGGGTTCGAGACTTGTTTCAGTTTGATTTTTCGAGCAGAAGATGAACCCGGAGTTTACAGCCCACTACAGCACGTTGTTGAACAGTTCGAGCAGCTCAATTCGTTGGGACGATCGTTCTGGCACTAGTTCGAGGGGGACTTTTCCTTTGCAGTCGCGAATCGTCGCCAGATTGGAACCATCACGCTGGAGTAAGCTGCGGCACACTTCGAGGTGGGATTTTTCCGCTGCCCGATGGAGAGCGGTTTTGCCATCACTGTCCTGCACGGATGGGTTGGCTTTTCGCGCCAGCAGGAGATTGACGATGTCGATGTGGCCTGTGGAAGTAGGATGTGTAAGTAACAGTAAAGTGAAATCGAAGGCTCAACTTACCCATCATTGCGGCCCGATGCAGTGCCGTCACTCCGCCATGCGTTTGTTCGTCAATGCTTATGCCGGCGTCGAGCAGTATTCGGCAGATTGAAAGGTGACCACTCCGGGCAGCGTAGTGTAGAGCCGTATATCCCGAGTTATCTTTTGCGTGTAGTTGTCCTCGATCGATCAGTGATCGTAGCTTACTCTCATCGTTATCAATTGCTACAATGAAGAGAAGGAATACAATTTAACAATTTAACCAAACTTTCTTAGCCTAGTGGTAACGTCAGCGGATACGAAGCAAAGCCATGCTGATAGAATCAGGGTTCATTTCCCAATCGGTCGGTGGAAGTGCTCTTAGAATACCAGCTCCGAAGCAGGTTTTGTCCCATTGGACACGTACTGTGATAAGAAGAAGGAGAAGACATCCCAGAAAATACTTCAAAAATTCCACCAAGATTTTTTTCAGGAATTCCTCTAAATATTCTTTCAGAAATTTCACCAAAGTTCTTCGAATATTCATTCAGTGATTCTTCCAACAATCTTCCTATGATTTTGTCCAAGATTTTCGCTTAAGATATCTTCAATAATTTAAACAGTTATTTTTCAGTTTTATTTTTTCTCAAAATTGTTGTTTGGGATTTTATTAAGACTTTAACTAGGAACTTCTCTCCAGGAATGTTTAAAGATAGATTTTCTAGTGATTTCTTCAGAATTTATAGAAATTTTCCACGAAAATCATTGAAAAAAAATTCAGGAATTCTTTCAAGATCTCTTTAAGAAATTGCTAAGAATATTTTAAAACTATTGGATTATTTTGTGACGAAAAAACTCCAGGAGGAATTATTACAATAAACCTGATGTAATCCCTGATAAAACTTCTTCTTGAGGCAATTCCTGGAAGAAATCGTGGATGAATTCTCAAGTAGGGAAAGTATATCAGGTATTTTCAGAATGGTTCCTTATTTGGTCGTCATATGTAGAATTACGATAACTTTCACTTTTTTTTATCTTTTAAATGGTTATCTTTTCTCTTACTGCTAAAACTAGAGGGCCTTGTCCGATGTTTGTCTATTGGTTTATGCATAGCCAAATATTTGCACATTTGGAGGCTGGAAAATGGAAAATGGATCTTTACATCCATACATGCACCTTGGATATATGGGTGTTGTTCGTGTGAAAGTAGCAGCCATATCGTTGATGAAAACTTGAGCGGAACAGAAAAATATAATGCTTAGCAACATAGGAATACTCTTTAACTGTAATCCAGTTCAAAATTTTGTCGTAGCTGGCAACACTGCTTAAGTGAAATTGTGCCACCAGGCAGTACAAGTGTGCATGCAGCTTTTATTTTGCGGATTTCTCAGGATCCTGAACACTTAGAAAGATAGCGTCTTCGGCAAAGTTGTTTATTAGCTCAAGGACTATCATTATTCTGGCTAAGAGATTCGAGATTTTGCCACCAGGAGGCGCAAGTGAGCATAGAATTTTTGTTTTAGGGATAGCTCAGAACCTTGACCAATTAGAAAAGTAACTCCTTCCTAAGCTATCCACAAAACAAAAGTTCTAAGCTCACTAGCGCCGCCTGATGGCAAAATTTTGAATCTCATAGCCTTTATAATGATAGTTCTTGAGCTACTGAACAACTTTTCCGAAGACGCCATCTTTCTAAGTGGTCAGGATCCTCAGATATCCGCAAAACAAAAGTTTCATGCTCACTAGTGCCGCAAAATCTCGAATCTCTTTGCTAGAATAATGATAGTCCTTGAGCTACTGAACAACTTTGCCGAAGGCGCCATCTTTCTAAGTGGCCAGGATCCTAAGATAATTGCAAAATAAATGTTTCATGCTCAGGATCCTGAGATATCCGCAAAACAAAATTTCGATGCAGAATTCCACAATTCAATGACCACCATATGTTAGCCCTTGAACTACTGAACAATTTTGCTGAACATCATGATCCTCTAATTTGAATACTTTTTAAGATATTGATCATTTATAAAAACGATCTGTAATCTGATTTTTGGTCGTAAAAAAGTGGTCGTAAAACGAACCGTCGGTAAAACAACGGTCGTAAAAAGAGGTTGGAGTGTAATTGTAATAATTAGTAATACACTGATGTGAAACCCTGGAAGTTTTAAAGAACGAATGGAGATTTGGGAAATTTGCTTGAATTTTTTTAGATTTTTAGAGAAATGTTTGAACTGCAGCAATAATATTTTAATGAAATACCGGGAGAAATTTCTGAAGGAACTTAATGTCGAATCGAGCAATTCTTGGAAAAGTTTATAACAGATTTCATCGAATAATGCCTGAAGGAATTTTCGAGCCATTCATGAGAGAATCCTTATGAGAAAATCGGCGTGGGAATTATGGTAAGGTTTATTGGAAAGATGTCGAATCATTATTTTTGATCTGGAATAAATTTTGTGGAAGAACTCCTGTAGTAGGGTCTGTGGGAAATATCCTAAAAGTAACAACTGGAGAAAATAGTGAAAGAATCAGTGGAAAAACATCTGGTGGATTTTTTAGGGTAATCTCTGGGAAAACTACTGGAGGTAATAACGTTGGAGTGCTGTCAGATTTTCTGCACTAAATTCTGAGAAAATTACGCTAAGCATACATATTTTGAAAAATCGCTGGTAGCATCGTTGGAGGAGTTTCCAAGTATTCCAGCAAGAATCTCTGGAGCAATCACTACAATTCCTGAAGAATTCCTCTGGATATGTGAAAAATACTATCAAGAACTTGCAATATCCCCTAAAGGTTTCTCCGGAGCCTCTAGAATGTTGCACGAGAATTCACTGCAAGCAGATTAAGATGCATCAAAGCCAAACATCGAATTTTCAAGAGCACAACTCTGGAGAACCAGAAAATTTGATCGATTGGTCATCACCAGCGAGTGACCAATTGATCAATGTTTCAGCTGAAACAATTGTTTGGTTCTTCAGATTTGTGCTCTTGAGGTTTGGCTTCGATGCATTTTTACCTTATGGCAAAAAAATGACTTTAGAGTCCATTTTGATTAAAATGTCTTTAGAAACCTTAGCCAAAGCTAGTGTCGTTTTACAGACATGCATTAAAATAATGACCAAGACTCGTAAAAAGAGACCTGCTTACTTGAGACATGTATGTACTATTTTTTGTACTTGTTGTAAGTTTTGCTGTTTTTCTACAAAGTTTATTATTTTTGTAGAAGAGGCAAAGAGGCGTTTTGGTAGCAACTTTTTTTTCTAGATTGTATAAAATTCCCTGATAATTCCAGGTTTTCCGGGTAGTACCTAGACACCCTGTAAAATAAATTCTATTTTAGACTAGAGTTCTGATTGGTAAATCTTACCCCGTAACGCACCTCGGAAAGATGATATACCTGCGTTGCGGGGGCCAGGAATACAGAAGTATGGTAGAAAAATCTGTAGCAGCAATAATTTACACCAGGATTCCAGGAACATTGGAGACCATTTTGCTTAGAAAAGGCACGGATTAAATCAAGGCAAATTAACCCTCTAATACCCAAGTTTTTATTTTCGATTTAAGTATTATTTTTCGTTATCTAAAATCGTTCTAAACACGTTTTGGGCATTTATTTATTTTTATTCGCAAATTTTTAAATTTTGGTTTATGGTTTTTATAATTTTTATTTTTGAACATCCCTAGCTTTTTTAATTTTTTCTTGAAGCCTTTTCTAGTTGTTGATTTTTGGCAATAATAAAAATTTAAATTGTTACGGTATTTTTAAAAATATTAAATTTTTAATTTTTTTTCGAAGCGTATTTTATTTTCCGTGTAACTAACGGAATAACAGGTTTGAAATGATTTTAATATAACCAGGCTCCTCGTTTGTGATAGGTTAATCGTAGAAAAATATAAAAGGTACGATTTTTTATATTACACGTTAAATGAAGCCCAGGCATTTGTAGGTTATATAAGAATGCAATTTTTCAAACAATTTCTAAAAATACAAAAAAGCTTCAAAAGTCATAAAAAACTTTTCTTATATACGTGTCATAAGTCAAGGTATAAGCCAAAAATAAAATCATTTTGATTTGCGAGCTACGAAAAAATACACAAAATTCCAAAGTGTACCCCGTCTAAAGGCGGGGTTGGGTATTAGAGGGTTAAGGCAAAATAGGGCGTCATTGAAATTTGTACACGTCGTGGATGACCTAAGTAACAATCAACTGAAATGCTGTGTATACAGCCTTTTTTCTGCTGAATAAATAATTACTCACCTACCAATGTTACCTGGGGATTGTTGCTAAATCTTGTCACATTTTCGAATTAAGGTGACACGGGGGACCGTGTTATTTTCCCTATCTGTTGTCTCACTTTAACAATTATCATCAAAACTTTGCAGAAGGAAATCTCTTATTTTAATGAACCGATGAAAATTTATTGGGTTGTGCACTACATGTATATAATTGAAGTGATACATTTTTCGCATCGATATATTGAGTGATACTTGAGATTTGCTTCTTAAAAAATGGAGAGGGTGATTAAAACACTGTCCCGTGCGGCCTTAACGAAAATCAGTTCGTATTGCACTGACGCATCTGAAAAAGTATCAGCATGCTGTTTGCAAGTCAGCGCATATAGTGATACTTTTCAGGATCAATATGAACTATGAGGACTGTGTTTCATTATTTTGGAATTGCGAGCTCCAATGTCAACATGGCTACCAAAACGATTGACGGACTACTTTCAAGAGACTTGTATTAGAAAAGTGAACAAGTCTTTAAAAAGAGATTTGCTACCAGTCTTGTTACCGGATTGGTTGCTAATGATACCACTGGAAGAATCTCTAGAGTAATTCATAATAGAAAACTACTAAAAGCCTTGAGTTTTTGTCCAGGTTTTTCTCCATTAGTTCCATCAAGGATACCACTAGTTCTACCAAGTGTATACTCAGAAACTTATCCCAAGAAATTCTCTTCAAGAATATCTCTGACTTGTCCGAATATTTTTCAGAATTCCTCAGAGGTTGATGAGTTGCTTTGAGATATTCATAGAAATATTCGTAAGTAAGAGACATGTCAGAGGTATTCTTGAAGAGATTTTTTTTTGGAATATATTCCTGGGCATACACTCTTGGTGAAATCCTTGGTAGAACTGCTGGAGAAAATCTTGGACAAAAACTTGAACAACTTCTTGAAGAAAAATCCTGAAGAAAATAGTGGAGCTGTTCCTGGGAAAATTCTAATGCTATGTATTTCACGATGTATCTCTTGAGGAATTGGTGGAGGAATATCTTATGAAATTCTAGGAGAAATTTATGGAGCAATTCAAGGTGGAATCTCGAGTTTGTAAGTTATCCAGATATCGTACCTACCGGCTGTCCAAATCCCCCGTTCAAACTCCAGCTCATCCAGCGATTGCGACGCGGTCGTACTTTTACTGCAGTTGCACTGATGATCGCCGTGCTGCTGGTTGTGGTGGAGATGATGCTGATCCGCTGTGGCCATTGTGTTGCTTGTGGGCTTTGACTCCGTTGGTCGTCGTCGTCGATGGCGGCGTGGGCTTCGTTTTGGGATGAAAATAGGTAACAAGGTCGAAATTAGGCACAAGGTGACGGCGCAAAATAGCTGGATGCGAAGAATTCACACAACACACTAATAGGTAGATACATAGGTATATGTAGAGATGTTACACAAAACTACGTTTTTTTTGTACAGGAAAGGCTGTTATTGCGCGCAGGAGGAATACCAGTTGAATGGCTCCAGTGTTGCTTGGTGGCTTAAAATAACGGGTTTAACGGCTAAAGTGGTCACTTGATAAAAGCTTTTGCGTGTTTTTCAAACAATTCAACTATACAGAACAATCTCTGGTGCTCTACAGCTCACGCTGCAGTGTCCATACGACTTCGGCCTCGCCGGTACTCGAGATGACTTTGTAGCCCAACTGGGCCAGCGAGTTGATGATCAGCGAGGGAGCCACCTTGATGACCACACCGTTGTCGATGGGAATCGAACTAATCTGAAAGCGTTTCGATAGGGCCTGCACTTCGTCCGTGGAGCAGCCAAAGATCGAGCTGTCCCGGGCATACAGCGATCCCTTCACGAACACGTACGCATAGGTTCCCTCCGACGGGAGGATCGGAATCGGCACCGTTACCAAATTGTTCGTGAGCGAGTGCTGGTTCGTCGTCGAGTTTGGCGATTCCATCTTGTTCAAAAGTAAAAATACGCGCAGGCGTACAAACAGATACACACGTAATTCGTTATTGAGGAGGGTTCACACCAAACTAAAATCTGTTCCGCTGGAACTTAACCTCCACCTCCGGGGTTTATTCCGGAACGTCAATCTTATTGCTGGGTGGGTAGTTATTCACCTCGCGGCCGATGTTGGCCAGGTTCTCCCGTTCGACGATGGCGGACGAAGTTTCACTGACGAATGGCTCCGGATCGTGAAACTCCTTTCGCATAGTCCACATATACTCGTTGTAGTCCTGTTTGACCGCAGTCGATGACGATGCGACCACGCGGTATCCCAGTACCTGCAAAGAAAGATTGTACTGTTAAATTAGCGAATTGAGGTGCTTTAATGGTGGATAAGTAATCAACAATCAGGCTTTTTTCCAAAATACAATCAACTTTGAATGATACGAGTTTTAATTTATTTTTACAAGAGGAAATCTGTAAACCAGCCCATTTTTGTAGTGTACAGAGTTCACCGACATTACCCTTGGCCACAGATCCTCACCTCCCCGGAACCACCTTACGGTATTTATTCGGGGAGGGGCCAGGGCATATATCAGTTAACACATGTAGCAGAAGCAGCCTAGGCAAACTGTTGCTCCTAGCCGACTTAAACAATGTTACAATGAACCAGCCTCGGCAGAGCTAATCCTATGCAGCCAACTCTTGATCGGCGCGCCATAGGCGCTGCAATTCTAACATAATGTGAGTGACAGCCTTACTGCATTCCAGCACTCGGCATCTGCACACATTCTCTCTTTTATATTGTCGGGGGGCGTGTCTCCTCCACATGTAGCGAGCATGCGACCTCTCACAACAATGAAACGGGGGCAATCGAACACGACATGCTCCGCTGTTTGCTCCACACCAGCACAATTGGGGCACGCAGTAGATTCTGAGTAGACTGGCCCAGCTCAGTATGGAAGAAAAATAAAGTTGTATCATTCCACGGGGCACCCCCCAGAATTATTCCTTAGGGTTAGAGGAAGACTTCCTGAAAATTTCGGCTCATTTGATCGTTCCATGAGCTGGCGCATTTGAATTGAAGTTAATATGGGTTTCCCAGCTCAAGCATATGAGAAACAGTGCATCATCTACTGTTTGGTTCAGGAAAACCGTTGATAGCGTTAAATTGAACCTAGAATGTCAAAAACACTACTTGATACCATAGCGAACAATATTGTAGAAGGTTGTATCATGATTAAAAGTGATAAAGTTGGTGTTTTAACTATCTGAAGTAGATCTGCAATACAGCTCAGCATTCCTTCAACATAGCATGATGGTTACCACTAGGCGCATCATAGCCACCTATGACGCTGGGCGAACTGCTGCGCAAGACGCATGCATATATGTGACTGTACGGGAGTTTTGAACTAAGCCTAACTTTCAACAACTGAAATGTTAATGAAAATGAGCTTAAATCCAGATACAACCTTCTGCAATTATGTTCATTAAGGTATCAGCTAGTGTATTTGTCATTCTGGGCCCAATTGAACACGATAAATTAGTATACAGAACGAAACAGTGACCAAGGGTCTATTTTCAATATATTTGAAACGAAAATCCCATACAAACTTCGAATTGAATGCGCCAGCAGGTGGCGCAACCAACTGAGTTGAAATTTTGAGAGACCTTTTTTCTTACCCTAAGGCACATATCTAGGGGATGCCCCTTTGAGTTTTACAACTTTTTTGTTTAAGGGCCAGTCTAATTCTGAGTGCCCGAACCTATGCAGGTACTGTCTATAGCAACCATGTCCTGACAAAAACTGCGTCAGGTGGAAATTCACGTCCTCATAGAGGTCTACAAGTAAACTGCCACGAACACCAACGCGCGAAAAGGGTGATGCGATCATCATCAAGACGGAAGAGTCCAAGTACTCGGAAGTCCTGAAGGCGATGTGCAGTGACGCGAAGCTCGCAGATCTAGGAGCCGACGTACGCAGTGTCAAACGCACTCGTACAGGTGAAATGATTCTCGAGCTTAAGCGCGACAAGGAGCGCAAGGGCGCCACCTACAAAAGTTTGGCGGAAGAGGTCCTTGGCGAGGGTGTCGAGGTGAGCAGTCAGTGACTCTGAAGGTGATGAACCTTAACGAGATCACCAACGCAGAAGAGCTCGTCACGGCACTGCGGCAACAGTGCGAGATTCAGGTGCCCACCGCTGGCGTTCAGCTACGGAAAGGTCCGGCAGGTACTCAGGTGGCCTTAGTACACCTACCTGTGGCGGACGCAAATAGGTCTGCTAAGGTAGGTAAGATCAAGGTTGGTTGGTCAGTATGCTCACTGAACATACATGAGCAACCGGTGATCTGTTTTAGGTGTAGGGAGCTAGGACACAAGTCCTGGGGCTGTAAAGGCCCTGATAGGACCAAGTTGTGTAGGCGTTGTGGTGAGGAAGGTCATAAGGCACTAGGTTGCAAGAACCCTCCCAAGTGCTTGATTTGTTCCGGGAAGTCCGTGAACAACAAGCATCCAACGGGAGGCGCAAGGTGCCCGACCTTCAAAAGAGCCATAAACGAAAAGTCACAGTGCAGGTAACGCAGCTGAACCTGAACCATTGTGACGCAGCTCAGCAACTGTTGTATCAGTCAGTTGCTGAGTGGAGGACGGACATCGCCATCATATCGGACCCATACCGAGTACCCGCCGGCAACGGCAACTGGGTCGTGGATGGATCCGGAAAAATGGCGGCGATATGGACGCCGGGTAAATACCCCGTCCAGGAGTTGGTGTCTACTACATACGAGGGCTTCGTAATCGCCAAGGTAAACGGGGTCCTCTTCTGTAGCTGCTATGCGCCTCCAAGTTGGTCGACCGAGCGGTTCACGCAGATGCTGGACTGTATGACGACCGTGCTGACAGGGCGAAGGTAGTAATAGCGGGTGACTTCAATGCCTGGGCCGTGGAATGGGGAAGCCGTATCACGAACCAGCGAGGCCAAATCCTGCTAGAGGCACTGGCCGTGCTAGATGTCGATCTGGTTAATGTTGGTACCAAAAGTACTTTCAGCCGAAACGGAGCGGAGTCGATTATCGACGTTACTTTTTGTAGTCCTGGCCTAACGAGTAGTTCGAACTGGAGGGTAGACAATGCCTACACTCAAAGCGACCACCTGGCGGTTCGCTACAGTATCGACAACAACAACAGCAGGCAGCGGGTTGAGGAAGCGGCTAGGTCAAGGCCAAGCCCTCGTTGGTGGAAGACATCGTACTTCAATGACGAAGTACTTAGGGAGGCGCTCCGCCGTGAGCGTAACCTGCTCGGCCTAACCGGGGACGAACTGGTAGCGGTGCTTTCGCGTGCATGCGATGCGACCATGCCTAGAAAAATCCACCCTAGGAATGGGAGACCACCGGCGTACTGGTGGACTCAAGCAATTGCGAACCTGAGCCGTGCCTGCCTACGGGCCAGGAGACGGATGCAGCGAGCACGTACCGAGCAGGAGCGTGAAGAACGACGGGCGGTGTTCACCGCTGCCAAAGTCGCGTTGAAGTCCGAGATAAGGGCAAGCAAAAAGGCCTGCTTAGAGGGACTCTGTCAGAGTGCCAACGCGAATCCGTGGGGTGATGCCTACAGGATCGTGATTGCGAAGACAAGAGGTGCAATGACTCCTACAGAGCAATCTCCAGAGATGCTGGAGGGGATCATCGAGGGGCTCTTTCCGCGCCACAACCCTAGCCCATGGCCTCCTTTCGTAGGACAGCCGGGGATTGGGGCTGGCGATGAGGATAGGGTAACCGATGAGGAACTTGTAGGGATTGCAAAATCCCTAAGCATGGGGAAAGCACCAGGTCCGGACGGAGTTCCGAACCTGGCCCTCAAAGTAGCAATCTTGGAGGCTCCCGGTATGTTCAGATCTGCTATGCAGATATGCCTGGACGAGGGAGTATTTCCAGATGTGTGGAAGAGGCAGAGCCTGGTACTATTGCCAAAGGCGGGGAAACCACCCGGTGACCCGTCGGCGTATAGACCATTAAGCTTGATTGACACGGTGGGGAAGGTGCTCGAGAAGATCATCCTCAACAGACTGTTGAGGTACACTGAGGGTGTAAATGGTCTCTCAAGCAACCAGTTCAGCTTCCGGAAAGAGAGGTCCACCGTAGACGCTATTCTGACGGTTAAGAAAACCGCTGAGATGCACTCCAGCGTAAGAGGAGGGGTATTCGCTACTGCGCAGTAGTGACTCTGGATGTAAGGAACGCATTTAATAGTGCCAGTTGGGCGGCTATTGCTGATGCGCTCCTGTGTCTGGGGATACCCGAGTACCTGTACAAGATTCTCGAAAGTTACTTCCAGAATCGGGTATTAGTCATGTGTCATAAGAGGTGGGTCGGCAGTGCTTTCACATAACCTCCGGAGTCCCGCAAGATTCCATCCTGGGTGCGGTGTTATGGAATGTCATGTACGACGAGGTGTTGAGATTAAAATTCCCGGCGGGTGTGGTCATCGTTGGCTTTGCCGACGATATTACGCTGGAGGTCTACGGTGAATCGATCGAAGAAGTGGTATTGTATGCAGCCCACTCGATCGCAATTGTGGAGGAGTGGATGAGCTCCAGGAAACCGGAATTGGCTCACCACAAAACTGAGGCTGTTGTTGTCAACAACCGAAAGTCGGTGCAGCAAGCGGTGATCAGTGTAGGCGACTGCACGATCACTTCGAAGCGCTCCGTCAAACACTTGGCGGTGATGATCGACGATAAGCTTACCTTCGGTAGCCACGTTGATTATGCCTGCAAGAGAGCCTCCACAGGTATTGTGGCACTGTCCCGGCTTTGAGTACCGATAGCTACCGTAGCAAGCTGGAGAGTACTTATAGGCTAATGTGCCTGAGGGTTGCGAGCGCGTACCGTACCGTGTCACACGATGCACGGCACAAGAGGCATACGCCGGACTGCCAGACTGGCCTCTATGGCAGCGTGCGTGGGACAGTTCCACCAAGGGAGTGTGGACTCACAGGTTGATTCCGAGGTTAGATATCTGGGTCAATAGGCGCCATGGGGAACTAACATTCCACCTGACACAGGTCCTTTCGGACTTTAGACAGTATCTACACCGTTTCGGTCATGCGGGTTCTCCCGAATGTCCAGTTTGTGCAGGTTTAGAGGAAACGACGGAACACGTTTTGTTCGTGTGCCCGCGTTTCCGCACAATGCGTGACCGCATGTTTGCCACATGCGGTCGGGACACGACTCCGGTCAGTTTGGTCCAGAGGATGTGTGAAGACTAGTTTGGCTGGAATGCCGTTTCATCGGCTCTCACCCACATCGTCTCGGAACTACAAAGGAGGTGGCGAGTGGACTCGAGGAGTGACTAGTGCAGACGTTAAACAACAGGTGGTCCAAGGGTTCGCAGTCGGCTACGTAGGTCATACCGGTGCCCTACGGTCGAAATCTACCCTTACAGCGATTAAGTGGCCGCGGGGAGAACATCCTGGTAGCGCTGCTGTCGCGGCGCCGGCCTACTGGGTTGGATACGAGCCTCTCGTTGTTCGGGGCAGGTGGAGGCCCCTTCGTCAGCAATCCCAGCTGGTGCTAGCTGATAGGGCCTGAGCCTTCAGTAGGTCAAATTGCGAAGCCCGCAGTATCAGTTCTTGATACCTGCGGTGCAGCTGGGCGCGGGCGTAGGGGTCGACCAAGCCCGCCTTCAGCGGACAATGGGAGGCGAGGACCACCTGCGAAGATGGCAAAGCGCCAGCATGCTACCTTGGTGGACCCCCCTAAGCGTGTCATCGATGTTCGTTGCTGCATGGCTACGCAGCTAACCTGGAGGATGCGATGTGCAATAGCCCCTCTCCGAAGCAATGCCTTCTTGGTGGTCCCGGAGAGACGAAGGGTTTGGCGGCAATGGAAATGGTTTAGTGGGTCGGGAGTGTAGTCGTGTTTACTGCTTGCATGTAGTAAATGGTCCCCAACCCCACACTCCCGGACCTCGGTCCGGAGTCTGTTGAGCAGATTATCCCCCCATTGCTTAGAAGGAAAAAAAAAACACCAACGCTCGATCAATCTTACACAAGTCAATTTCCTCAGAATGAAAACGCATCGATGTTTATTTGATGTCATTTGAGCTTTCGGTCAACGTCAGTCCAACAAGGAAGTGAATGCTCGGCAGCCATTATGTTTATGTTTGCTTCCTCACAGCAAACAATAGCAATATTTTAACAGTTCTCACAGCAAACAAAGAAAATTTTGTCAACATTGCACTACTACGCGGGCAATTAGATTGGTCTATGGTTTCTTACATACCAATCTGACAGATTTGATATCAGCCGATGGGTACATCTACTCTTAGTGGAGTTATCCCATTCCTGCTGCCAACTTCTGAGCGTTTCCTCTTTACGCGTATCGCGCACTCCTCTGGTACCCCTTTGGTTGAAGCATTGAACATCTTCCTTGATGATGAGTCCGCAGGGCGTCATCCCGGATATGATGCACACGGCCTCTTTAGATACCGTCCGGTATGCACTTGCTACTCTTAAGCACATTATCCTGTACGTGCTTTTCACCCGCTTTAGGTTTCTGCTGGTTCTAAGCGCTTTTGACCAGATTGGTTCTCCATACCTTAGTATGGATAGCGCCACGCTTGCCAGTAGCTTGCTTTTTCTGGCAATTACAGCAGAGTTGTTAGACATCATCCTCGAAAGCGCCGCTATAGCCGTAGATGCTCTTTTACAGGCATATTCAACGTGGCTAGCGAAGCTCAGCTTGTCATCGATCATTACCCCAAGATGACTAAGGGATCGCTTGGACTCTATGGTGCAATCACCTACCGAGATAAGCGCCCGATGCTCGGACTTGCGGTTGTTGACCACCACCACGTCAGTATTTTGATGGACCAGTCCTAGTTTCCTAAACCTCATCCATTCCTCAACTATGGAGATAGAGTGCGCTGCTGTCAAACCTATTCCCTTCATCGATTCGTCATAGATCACTAGGGTGATGTCGTCGGCGAAGCCATCGTATATCGTATTCTGTAACATCGGGCCCAGAATTGAACCTTGAGGTACTCCCGCGGTAATTCGAACTCTTTTCTGCCCCTCCTCTGTGTCAAACAGTACCATCAAACTAGATTTCTAGAAGCTTGTACAACAGCACCGGAGCTTTGAGGCGATGAAGTGCGTGGGCTACCGCTTTCCAGCTTGCGCTGTTGAACGCATTCTTTACATCCAGAGTGACAACCGCGCAGTAACGGACGCCGTTCCTTTTATGCTCAATTGCCCCCTCCGCTGTCTGAACGACCGATTGGTTAGCGTCCAGAGTAGATTTACCTTTCCTGAATTCAAACTGGTTGTTGGACAGGCCGTCAGCACCTTCCGTATACGGTACTAGCTTGTTGAGGATCAACCTCTCCAATAACTTGCCCGTCGTATCTAGTTGACAGTTAGGTCTATGCACCGACGGGTTACCTGATGGTTTCCCCGCCTTTGGTAGTACCACCAATTTCTGTCACTTCCATACATCCGGGAAGATTCCTCGATCTAAGCAGCGTTGCATCGTGGTTCTGAACATGTCCGGATCCGCATTCGCTGCCGCTTTTAAGGCAACATTTGGGATACCATCGGGTCCCGGTGCCTTGTTTGACACGACTTCTGCCAGCTCTTCGTTCGTCACCGTCGCTACTTCTTCTCCTTCATCTGCCGCATACGGCGCTGGGGGCCATGGGCTTGTAGGATGATGCGGGAAGAGTACATCGATTATCGATCGCAGCAACTCGGGTGACTTTTCTTGGGGCACTATGGCACCTTTGGTCTTAGCCATTACCACTCTATAGGCGTCACCCCATGGACTCGAATTGGCACTCTCGCATAGACTATTAAACCATGCCCGTTTCCGAGTCTTCATTTCCTTTTTGAGAGCCTACTTTGCCTCTCGGAATGCTGCACCGCGTTCTTCTCTTTGTGCGTCTGTGTGTGCGCGTTGCATTCTTCGTCTAGCCCGAGGGCAGATTATATGACACCGTCAAGCGCAATATTGAACAACAGGCACGAAAGTCCGTCACCCTGTCGTAGTCCCCGTCGAGACTTGAACGAATTGGAGTGTTCGCCCGAGATCTTCTCGCAGTTTTGCACGCCGTCCATCGTTGCTCTAATCAATCTTGTGAGCTTCCCGGGAAAACTGTTCTCGTCCATGATCTTCCATAGCTCCACACGGCCAATACTGTTGTATGCCGCCTTGAATTCAATGAACAAATGGTGTGTAGGGTACTCCTGACCTGGCTCGTTGTCAAGCGGTCATCGATGAAACCTGCTTGATAACTTTCCACGAACTCGTTTGCAATAGGTGATAGACACGGAAGAGAATCTGGGATAGCACTTTGTAGGCGGCGTTTAGGATTGCACGATAATTTTCACACTCCAGTTTGTTTGCCTGCCGCCTTGTTGTTCTTGAGCTGTTGAATGGCATCCTTAACTTCCCCCATCGTGGGAGCTGGTTTCCACTGTCCGCTGTGCTGACATACCCATCGCCTTCGCTGTCCTGACCTTCTGTGCCGGTGTTCTCTGCGCCATTCAGGTGTTCATCGTAGTGCTGCTTCCACCTTTCGATCACCTCGCGTCCGTCTGTCAAGATCCCGGCACGAAGCCTTTGGGGGATGTGTTGAGCTTCTGATAGAATTTCCGTATTTCTTGAGAACGGTACAGCAAACCCATCTCTCGGCATTCCACCTCTTCCAGGCGGCGCTTTTTGTCCCGAATAGGCGGGTTTGCTGTATCCGCTTCAGTCTGTATCGTTCCACGTTTTGTCGCGTACCATGCTCCAGCATTGCAGCCCGCGCTGCATACTTCTCCTCTAAAACCTCCTGGCACTCTTCGTCGAACCAATCGTTTCTTGAGGTGCGTTCCACATATCCGACAATGCTTTGGCTGCTTTAACTGTCCTCCAGCAGTCCTAAAGCGGGGCTCTATCGAGCTCGCCCTCATCCGGCAACGATGCCTAAAGATGCTGCGCGTACGCATTTGCGACATCCGGTTGTTTCAGTCGCGCTAGATTGTACTGAGCGGCCGTCGGTACCGTACATTGTTGATGACGGATAGTTTTGGGCGCAGTTTCACCATCACCAGGTAGTAGTCGGAGTCAATGTTAGCGCCACGATAGGTTCTGACGTCGGTTATGTCAAAGAAGTGCCGTCCATCGATCAAAACATGGTCGATTTGCGATTCTGTCTGCTAAGGTGATCTCCAGGTTTAACGATACGGGAGGCTGTGCTGAAAATAGGTGCTACGAATGGCCATATTCTTGCAGGCGGCAAAATCTATCAGTCGTAGGCCGTTCTCGTTCGTCAGCCGGTGGGCGCTGAACTTTCCAATCGTCGGTCTGAACTCCTCCTCCTGGCCAACCTGAGCGTTCAAATCTCCTATGATGATCTTAACGTCGTGGCTTGGGCAGCGGTCTTACTCACGTTCAAGCTGCGCGTAAAATGCGTCCTTGTCATCATCAGTGCTTCCGGAGTGTGGGCTATGCACGTTGATTATGCTTAACTTAAACTCTCCCAATATAAACCAGCTGAAGTATTAATACCAGGGAAAAACTCTGCAGTAAATTCGATATAAATTTCTGAAAATTCTTTTGAAGCTTGCTCCGTGATAAAGCATTAATGAGTTACATAGAATATCCAATGTTGCAACATTGGAACAAATGTCGAATAAAATTATTAATAATTTTATTGAATGAAACGATGCTTTTTTCTCTTATAAGCAGGTGAATTCAATTAACCTGTACAATTTCTAAACGACTACGGCAAATGTAATGTAATATGTAATGGTGTTTCGGCAAACGGTCCATTCTGATGAATTACTTTCTGCCAAATGATCCGTTTGTGAATTAGTTTTCTGGCAAAAATCATTCTGGCGAATGGATTCTGGCAAACGATATTTGGACATATGAATGTCACACAATTCTCAAGGAGTAGAAGAGCTAAAAAAATATCGTTTTAATATTCAACTTATATTGCCGGTAGAAATCTTTTACAATGTAGGAATTGATGCATTGCATTTTGAAGAACTATATGTGTGATGTCGAAGAACTACTCCAAGGTTTTACAGAATGCTATATTATTACCTTTAAAGCATATGGGAATTGTACAAAAAAATCTAATATATTCATAAGCGTTGAAAGCTCATCAGATTTAATCTCACATTTAACAACCATTTAGAACGATTCAACAAAGCATAGGTAATTTTCAATCGTAAAAGCTACATATACCTTCCATGAATTGACATATTAAAATGCAAATGTCTCGATTAAGCCGCAATTAAACACAACGCCCTAAGGCACCGCCGTATCCTACAATTGCAAATTTCTTGGTACCCACTTGGCGGAAAAACACTTGCGTGACGAGCAGCAACTTAACAGAACCAAGCGTTATGTTTCTGCCTGCTTTGGAGCATGCATGCAGATATGTTTCGAGCGGCATGTAAAAGTGCTCCATACCCGAAGAGAGCACAGATAAGAGCACAATAAAACAACAGCAAATTTTCCCATTACCGGCACCAGATCATGTAGGATGGATGATTTATCTAAACGGCCGAACAAGTTGATCGACGAAGATGAAGGTGCAAGGGTATAACTTCAAAATATTTCACATTCCCAGACTACCGTGGCCAGGTAAACGATTCCCATGAAAGAGCTTCTTGGTGCCTACTTCTGAATGGGTGCAAAGAAATTTGTGCCAGTCATTCCCCCAAAAAAACTAAACCCTGCTCGAACAAATGGTACGATTCTTAAGTAGGAAGGTATGCAACGATCCCAACAACTTACCTCTAGTGCAGTCAATATCACACACGGATGCTGCAGATAGACGATCGTAGACTCATCACTGTATCCACCGGAGGGGAATCGATTCAGCTGTTCGAGATCGGCCGCTGGAAAAAACGAAATGTAATCAACATTTTGTTGTAATAAACTGTTGAGCACCTCTTCTTAGACTTTAACCCTTTCAGGACCAAGCTTCTATATTATTTGGAAGTGAAAGATTGTGCACCTATCTTCGGTTTCTTCAGTAGATTTGTGCCTTTAGTATTTAGTTATCTGTGCAGTAAAAATATAAACGAACAAGTTTTGCTATACATAAGAGGTCCAGATATACAAAACATTTGAAACATTTTTGGTCTTGCAATGGCTACATGAATCTTAGTTCATAATATATATTCGGGCCTTCCTTAGCCGAGTGGTTAGAGTCCGCGCAACGTCATGCTGAAGGTCATGCGAACCCAGACGATTCCCGGTCGGTCCAGGATCTTTTTGTAAAGGAAATTTCCTTGACTTGTTTAGTATTGTTTTTATGCAAAAGTATGGAACAACATTTTGATTCAAATGCCGAACACTTTGTTAATTCTGTCTCATATTCCGAACACCTTGATTCAAATTCCGAACAGCACAGATAAATCGTATTCAAATGAATAATTCAGTAAATAAATTTATCTGACCTAGATCTACTGACCTCTAACTAAGAAATCATCACTCATCATCATCACAGGTCCAAAATTGATTTGAATATAAGTAGATGAAAATACCGAATTTAGTACTATACCATTTAATTCCACTAGAGAAACTCTAGTGGAATTCAAGATTTATTATGATTTGAATATGTTTAAAGTGAATTGCAATTGACTGCCATTTCCTGGTAATTCGATGACATATTTCAGCGAAACATTTCAACCAAATCACCATACAAAAAGCGAGTGTTCGAAATATGAGTCTGTTCAGAATTTGAGACAAAACGGTATATGCATACAATAAAGAAGGCAAGATTCGCGCGCGAGGTTTAACTAAAATAATGTGGTTTAATTAGATGTGATTGGTGAACATTATTATCGGCTGGAAAGAACTAGGATTGACGGAAGTTAAAGTGCATGGATTAGGAGTGTATGTAAAATAAAAGTTGAAAAAAGATAAGAGTTATTGGGAAAGAAAAGGAACCCGATTTTTCACACAATTCAGAGATCTGCGGAATGCATTGCAGAATGTAGGTATAAGTCACGAACCTATATTCACCAACATAAAGATTGACTAGTTTGATCAGTTCTGCATATCTTAGGCTTCAATTTCAACTAGCTTCATAAGGTACTCCTTCCTTGCGACACATCGAACTTCACAATTTTACAAACCAAGTTTTAAGAAGTTCAAGGGAACATTTCTTGGGGAATCCGACATGTAGTTAAGTCATGTTTTGCATCAGATAAATACCTCTCGTGTCTTTATTGATCTTGTAAACTGGCTCAAACAATTATTGAATCTAAACCAACACATTTTTCAAAAGTATTCCTTTCTTTAAATTTATTCTGTTAGTTTTTAAGGATACCTTAAGAAGTTACTCCAGAGATTGGCAATATAATGATTGTTCAGAATTTCTTCAAAATTTCAACCATAAATGCCCTCATGATTGCATGTAAATATAAAAGTAATCATTCATGAAAATCCCGATGAATTGCATTAAAAAATGTTACAAGAGAAAACTCTTTTTTTTTCTCTAAAAACACCAAAACTTTAATGATTATTGTCCTTTGCAGAAAGCATCCCATTAGTCAACGGACCAGTCCTCAACGACCAGCGACGCCGTCTGAAAACATTCCTCACTGACCATTGTAAGAGCTTTTAGTCCTTTGAGGAACTCTTGAAGATTCTATAACAATTATAGAACAAATTACCCAACAAAACCCTGGATAATGTGCTGCAGAATTAATTGGAACGTTCTCTGAAAACTTTTTGGCCCTTGGAAGAAATTTATGTACAAAACCGTTAGAATGACTGCTGTAATATTTTCTGGTATCAAACCATAAATTAATTTTTGAATAATCCATGTACAATCTACTTAAGAAATTACTCATTAACCATGTGTAATCCTTGGAGTATTCCATAGAGAAATCTCTGAAGGAATTTTCTCGAGGAAACATCATGAAGAATTCGTGGTCGAATTCATTGAAAAATTCATGAAAAAACCCTGGAGATCCGTGAAATAACCCCTGGAGGAATTCAGCGAGAAATTGGTGGGAGAATCCATGGAGGAGTCATTGAAGAAATTACTATAAAAGAGGCACGAGTTTCCTAGATTGATTCTCAAACGAATTTCTTCAATCCTAGAATAGACAGTTGTGGATTTCCCAAAAATAATTCACGCAGGAATAAGAACTGTTGATTTTACACTTTGTTTTTACTATATCTTTTTTATTTGTTGATAAAATCGTAATCGGTTTTCTGTGCATCGTTCAACTATTATTCTATAATGTTATAAAAATATAAAATCTTACAAAATGCTTTTGTTTGAAGAGCTAAAAAGTTTTTCCAAAAACTCCTAAGAAAAACTGTTCATCATAGTTAAGCATTATTTTTCGCATATCAAAAATCCTCATTTATATGAACAAATTGTATGTTAGTATCCTTTATCATGCTACTGAAAGTAGCGGTTTAAAAAAATCAATAATATTCCACCGTTCTCTGACACTAGGTCATTCTAGTGATTAATCTTTTATGTTCAAATTTTCTTAATCACCATCCATTTACTCCCCGTAAGAAAGTAAATTAAAATCGTTTTAAAAATTGGTTTATATTTCTAAAGAAACTATATTTGTATAAAACATAGCTAAATCGCGACTCCTAACCGCATTCTTAGGTATATTTTTTATTTTTTATTAAAAAATCGCACACTTTTAAAATCTTGTACACATATTCATCGAGCTACAGCAAATTGTAAGCGTTTTTCTCAAAATATTTTGATAAGTAATCTCAGAGTAACACATTATGAAATCAATACATGGAAAATAAATTTGATTTCATTACAGCGGTGTTCCCAGCTTTGATGGTTGTCATTGTGCCTTGGAAGGTCTTCTGAAAATAAAGCATTTGTTTTTCTATTGTGCTTTAAATGTGACGTAGGGATCAAATGAGCAACGCTATGAAGGCATAGGTTATTTTCCATATTAATACTATATTAGTGCTTCCGTCAGGACATACTTTAAACCTAAACATTCTACTCATATCAGTTCCATTTAAAATTTAAAAAAAAAAATCTCTAAAAATAATTGAACCTGAAAAATTGTTGCTCCAAAAATAACTTGATGTTTTTCAGTAGGCTTCTGATTGATGATGCTTTCGAAGAACAAGCCTTTTTTGAATATAAAAAATGTAAATTGTCGAATTTTCCAGCCAATTTGGACCTTGTTCTAATTCGGACCATCAATGATTTTTCAATACTGGCGTTACTGTAAAGATCGCGTGTACCGTTTTTCTACCCACCGTCTGGATCTAACACAATACGTTTGACGCCTTTCAGTTAATTCGTTTGATTTTTATATTAGTTTGTTGTTTTGAAGTGCTCTAGTGTGCTATCGGTTAACATTATTTCCAAGCTTCTGTAGTTGACAATAATTCTCCATACTTGTTTTTAATTATGAATCGTAGTTTACGGCTAACCAGCCGAGTGGAAGTTTAACAACTACCGAAAAGCTAAACATTGCATATACTTTTGCAATTGGATTAAATGGACAAATTGATGTGAAGTTTTGCGAAAAAGTTACACGTCTTCTCAGTGAGAATCGAACTCACGACTCCCTGATCTCTACACACCAAATTTTCGATTTGTCTTCCAGCAATTTGGTTTCAGCAATTCAGCAATACATCACTTAACTGATGTACAGCAATTCTGTAATTGTTTACTGGAATTCAGTAATCTTAATTGCTGGATACTTGTCAACACAATCAGATTTACTGATTTTCGGTAACTTGTATGACAAATGATTCATAACCAGCAATCTATTTGAAATTTTGCCGTAAACCAGCAAACATAATTACTGAACTCCAGCAAAAGTAGTACTTGTCAACTGAGAAACTTAAAACGAGAAAATTTTCTCCCACTGGTCCTATTTACCATTTTGAAGGTTTATGAAAAATGTAACAACTAATATTTTTTATCCCTCGGAATATCTAAGTAAGTACTGTATTAAGTGAAATATATAATATTGATAAACAACTCAAGTGTTTATTTCTAGGATGCTAACACAACCGGAACGGCGAATGGTGCTTTGCCTCTTCCTTTCCCCACGAAGAGCAACACATAATTTTTAAATATGAAAATAAATGTTTATGGCATGAAACGGAGTAGCATTTTTATAATTTTCATGACGACTATTACCTAAACTTTTCATCAACCAGGACCTGGTGACCCAAAACTGCTGGAAAGCAGCAAAAACCCCATACTATAGTAACAAATATCCAAGTGCTGATTATTTAGCAAGTGAAAATGTACTTTGCTGGATGATCAGTAAAACAGCTGTCATGTTTGGGGCGATCCATTAATTATGTAAGACAATTTTCGGGGTTTTTCAACCCCCCTCCCCCCATAGTAAGATTTTTTGTATGAAAATTTAAAATAAATTGTATGATGCGTAAGAAATCTCAAACCCCCCCACCCCCCATAAACCCTTACATAATTAATGGACAGCCCCTTTATGCGAATTTGCTTTGCGGAATGATGCAGCAAATTTCATTTTGCTCGATCGATTGCTGAATTTACAGCACAAAAAAATTAGCAAAAAATTGCTGGTTTACAGCAATAAAATTTTGGTGTGTAACTACACACAATGCCTAGCCCGAGAGCGCATTATTTTTGAGGTATAGCGTTGGGCGATTTTGAATCGATGTTCCGAAAATCGATGTTTGCTTTCCGATTAATCGATTTTTTGAATCGATGTTTGGAGCACCTAAAATCGGGTGAATCGATTCTCTTCATTCGATTCTTTGATTCGATTCATTTTGTACAAATCGTTAAAGATTTCTTAATGAGTTTGTGGAATCGAAACCACACTTGAACTAATCTTGATGTAGTAAATTTGTTCGATTGATTTTCGAAACTGTTTTGTTTGAAAGCTGTTGAAATCGAATGCAAATGTATTTGGTGTCACTTCAAGCTTCATAAATGTCAATTTTTATCCGATTCGAATCGATTCAAAAACATCGATTCAAAGGATTCGATTAAATCGGAGAATCGATTCGGCAGTTCAAATGTGAATCGATTCAGTAACATCGATGTTCTAGAAAAATTTGCCCAACGCTATGAGGTATTGAAATAGCACACTACACTAGCCAGCAACTGTGCTGGCTGAGGTTTCTATTGTGTGGGCTTCCAATGGGTGGCGACGTTCTCAAACGACCGGTTACGGAACATGAGTCCGTTGCTCGATAAATACTTGTTTTGGCATTGGATATGAATAGGATGCGTTGTGTTTGGAATGGCATCTAATTCTTCCGAAAGAGGTGCACTTTGCGAAAAAGGACCACGTGATTATTGAGCTGAAATCGAATTCAGGTTAACTTCTGCGTTCATGAGTCCTCTCATGGCGTAGGGGTAACGCGCCCTAACTAGAGATCAGGGAGTCGTGAGTTCGATTCTCACTGAGAAGACGTGTAACTTTTGCGCAAATCTTCACATCAATTTGTCAATTTAATCCAATTGCAAATTATATGTAATGTTTAGCTTTTCGGTAGTTGTTAATAATTCTCCAATCTTTCTGTGTTATTTTCTAATCGAATCCCCTAAGCCTAAGCTTTCATCTGACCATATGGTTTTGATATGCTTATGCACTGTTTGTGCTCAACTAGTTTGAACATCTCAAAATGTGTGTTGGTCCAATCCGGACCTTTTGATATGGTTCAATACGGACCTCTTGATTTTCAACGAGTAGTCAGTCTATTTCATAAGCTCCACGCCGTGAAAGTCTTCTGGAATTGCCAGAAAATCACAGAAGTTGTAGTATTGATTGATGGTGGCTTTTGTTTCTGTTGCCGTTAAGTAAGAGTCAATAAACCAGTTATTTGAGAAGCATTTCCATTAATACCACAGCCTATTTTGGATACAGCCTTCCAGTTTTCATTTGGAAATTCCACACACAAAAAAAACGTTTGCGGGTGCTGAGAACAATACAATCAACTTTCCCTTATCCGATATAATGTTTTCTGACCATCAATTTGAACTTTGACTTTATTTTATAATCACTTCAATATAGCGTACTTTTACCATAAAGTGTATGTGGATACTTTTCCAACTTGAAGTCCCGAGACTCGATGCTTTACCTTTCAGTTTCCCGAACAAGTTCACCTTTTTAACCCGATATTTTCATGCTATGTTTCAATATGTTGAAATTTTACTATATTTTATGCAAAAATGGCTTTTCCCAATGTATTTTGTCAAAATAACAAAAAGCTTTTTTTACCTCAATATCTCCCATACACGATGGTCAGCTTAAAATCAAGTTAGGGAAAGTTCGCTGTACTGAATTTTGAACCAGTTTCGGATTTCACCCATGTTTTTTATAACAAAATTCACATTCTACTTGAGCTAGTTCTGACTCAAACTAAATTAAAATTTTTCACGCATTGAGTTTATTTTTTATGCTTGCGCTTATAGAAGAAGTTCAACAAGCTTTGATACCAAACAAATCGGAGTTATTTTTTATATCTACCATAGCAAAAAAACGATAATATATAGGGTGGTCCGCATTAGAACATGGGGGGTCCGAATTGGAACAGGATTGGTTCAATTCGGACCTTTTGGAGAATTTTGTTCAAACATGTCTAGTCATGTCCTGATAGGAGATACCACAAAAGTCTCTGAGAGAAAAGAGCGCGCGCTAAATAAGGCTTTCAAGAAAACATAAAACTTTTCATACCGTCCATCGTGCTGAAAAGATATGGCCAAAAAACTGTTACTAGGTCCGAATTGGACCATGTTCCCCTAATCATTGTTTTTGATAACTTCAAAAAATCGACTGTTCTAAACGTTGTGGCTTATCAGTGTGAAATTTGATTATTTGTGTGGCTTTCTTTTTATCACAATATTGTACAATATTAGTCGAACGATGTACAGAAAACTGATTGCGGTTTCATTGATAAATTAAAAAGATAAAGAAAGAATCACTAAAGAAAATCTTTCAAGAATCTTTGAATGAATTTGTGAAACATTTCTTGTGGATTTTTTGGAGCAAGTTGCAGATGGAATTTCGGAGTGTTCTCTGAAGTTGTCTCTGATTGTTTTTCTAAACAAATCTCTGGGAAATTCTAAAAGCCTTACCTTGAAGAATCTGTAACTTAACCCTTAAAACTGTGAAATAGTCTCGAAGGAATCTCGGGATTAGCATTAGCATTAAGCAATTCGCACATTTTTTAGGTGGTACTGTCCTAGTCCGACTGATTGTTTCCAGCCCAAAGTACCTCAATACACAGGTACCGGATTCCCAGAAAGCAAACTACGCTTAGCTTATATATAGCGAAAAAGCAACCTTCAAGGCTCATGGATCTTTTGGTACATATTTTGTTTCAATGGAACATCTTTCAAATCTTTGTTGCAATGGTAGTTGAATTATTGAAATGTGTGTTAGAGATCCTATCTTTGGTCCATCCGTACATAGATATGATCGTATTGTCGGGGCCCAGATAGCCGTAGCGGTAAACGCGCAGCTATTCAGCATGACCATGCTGAGGGTCGTGGGTTTGAATCCCACTGGTCAAGGATCTTTTCGTAAAGGAAATTTTCTCGATTCCCAGGGCATAGAAGTATCTTCGTACCTGTCACACGATATACACATGCAAAAATGGTCAATCGGCAAAGAAAGCTCTCAGTTAATAACTGTGGAAGTGCTCATAAGAACACTAATCTGAGAAGCAGGCTTTGTCCCAGTTGGGACGTAACGCCAGAAAAGAAGAATATGATCGTATTATGTTATAACGGTGTTACATAGAATTGTTTTGAACAATAAGAAAATCTTTCGAATCTTGGGTGCTGATAGATTGAAAGATCCAAAACAATTTGGATAACCTAGCATTTCTATATCCTATCCTCTTGAAATGTTATATGTGATGTTCTAGTGATTCAAAGGGACTCCTTGAACATATGTACTTGTATATAAGCAAAATTGATAACAAAAACTTTATGTATACCATCGAAAATCCAGAACATTTTGGATGACATAGTCTAAGAACATCTTACACAAATTTTATGAGTATATTCTGATTTTTCTATGACTGTTATGATATATCGGAACGCAAAAAAATATTCGTACGTAAAATGTGTGTAGAAAAAGTCGTCCTGAAAGGGTTAAACCATGCTTAATCCAAAGGTAAACCAAGTTAAAGGCGTAGGTAATAGTTTTGGAATCGGCCTTTAGGCCGATTAAACTGGATATTGATGCCATGGAAACAATCCAATAAAGTACAACATTTATTACACTACTTACTTTTCAATCCCGAGACCAGCACTCGAAACGGGTACTTGTGGCTGTAGGAAGCTAGATTGCCCCGTATCAGAATGTATGGCATTGAAGTTCAATCTGAAACGGAAGGAAAAAAGAACGAAAATCAAAACGATGCATTCTTCTCTGAGGGAAAGTGAAAATATGACCAATTTTGGAGTCGGAGCTCCTCTGCGGCGCGCCTCGAGGAAATCAAAAGTGGAAGTAATTGGACCGCGTTAATTTGCGACGACGACGGGAACCGGATCCGCTGCGCCGATGATTGACGTGGGTGTGTTTCTTCCACTGGCATTGAATGTTTGTTTGTAATATATTTTTAGAACCGATTGGCGAATCGGAATTGCATCCGCACGATTGCACAATGATCGAAAGAAATGAAGTTTGTCCGAATTTTGTTTCATTGAAGAAATATCCCAGCTGTTTTTTTTTTCTTATAGAGGGACATTAGTCTCTTGCAATATGCTGTCTGCTATTTGGTATTTTAACTGTTTCAGAAGCGAGTATTCACATACTACGAAACTTTTTTAAACCATACATGTTGTTATTAAAAATGCAATCGAATTTGGGCGGCATTACAAAGTTTTTTGAATTTGATCGAGTGTGATTACAATGTGTGTGAAGAATGGATAAATATTCTTTTATTTATTATAAAAAATATTGTTCTGCAAAAAATCAAACGTTTTTTTATGAGATATAAGGAAGTTTTTTAATTTGTACTATTCAAAAGATCTAATACCTATTGAAATTTATGTAGTAAAAAGTCATAAAATTCGTCTAGATGTACAATAAAAATTCATTAATGTTATATCAGATGGTATAAAACATTAGTGAAATATTTTATCCCTAATATGTGAACTTTGTACTTTATTTTAGTATAATTTTTTAACATCAATTTTATGTCATAAGAGTCAATTAAATTTCAGTTTTAATTTTTAATCAAGAATCATAAGAATCTAATAAATAAGATATGAATAAATAATAAAACATTTTAAATCTTTCAATCGTTTTTGGTAGTTTTGACCGCCATTGTGTATGGATCCCGACCATTGTGGATTGCCCGGCATAAAACTGGGTTGGGCTGCTGCAATGATATCTGCACATTTGCGGATGCATCCGGTATCGGTGCAGTTTACTGAATGGCGACTCTGCCGGATCGTGGAAAAGCGATGGACAAACATTGTTCTATATTAAAGATCGCGTGTTGGATTGCAGCGGAGTAACAGCGGTGGGGAGAGAGTAATGGGGCAGCATAATAAAAATAACGAGTCGAGTGAGCGGTTAGTCAGTCAGTTAGCAGTGCTTTACTTCGGTTAGATATCGGTCAGGTGCGGTTCAAAATCTCTCACCCGTGTATAACTGACTGAGGGAGATTCGGAACCGTGACTTCGATACTCCATATACCGTTATTATCAAAAGATACTGATTTTTCCGCCATATTTTTGTAGTAGCTCTTTGAAGAATATAAGATAACTATATCATTGCGGCAGCAATTTAAAATTTTGATCAAACCAATGTTGAGAAAACCAAGAAATGTTTTGTCAAAATACTTACGCAGTAAGATAAACTTATTGCATTTCGAATGAGCCATAGAGAGTTTCAATCAGACGTGTAATTTCAGAAATATGGACAAAGCACTTTTGTATGTTTTATAGCAGGCGAGTATACCTGAAGTCTTCATACGAAATTCTTCGTTTCTTTTATATGGCAACATACAATACTTTTCTAAAGCATCGAAATGTAACTTTTGAGCTTCGAAAGTAGTATGAACTCTGTTGATAAGTATTCTCTACACTTACTGTTAATTTGCCTGCATGTTGACTGAAATCGAAAAATAATGCATTTCCAACAGCCAATATCTAAAATACTAGATGTGCTATACTGCCCATTAGACAGTTTCACAAAAATCGAAATGTTTGGGATTCAACCAGTCACCCCCTAGCCCTAGTTGCAATACTAAAACAAACTACCAGACAAATTTTCATCCAATTTGGAGAAGATTAAGAGGTGCCTCAAATCGAATTTGTGTTTTTTAGCTATTTTTTACATTCAAAACATTCTAACGCGAATTTGGAAAAACTAGAATCAAAATAAATACCACTAGTTGAACGTATTATTAGTACTTTACAATTATTGAGAACACTGTATGCCGATTAGAGATGGTTTTGACCTCATAAAATTGACTTCTGTTCATTAAAGTATGTACCTGTAAAACATATATTTCTTTACAGTTTTTGTTCTACGAGATTCTTAATCATAAAAGTTCAACCGTAGTATCATTCCTTTGCCATTTCTGAACATTATTGCAGTACATCATTTTTGTATTCGAATTACAGATAAATCGTCGGAAATACGACTTTCTTCATTCCCCTGCATTTAGAGCTGCTGCTAAATGGCGCAATTGCTGACATGTTACAAAATTGAACATAGTAGCTTTGCTTTTTCAATGATGGATGATGATTGAAGAAAACAGCTATCAAATGTCATCAACGCAGTCGTGTTTCAAACAACATTCGCATTTGATGCCAAGCAATTACATATGTGATAGGTCGAGGTCAAGCTTCTCGACTTTCGATCTTGAGGATCGAAAATTTGTCTGGTAGTTTGTTTTAGTCGGCAAGCCTCGTAGGATAAATTTACGACTCGTGCTGTAAAAATCATCATTCTGCAACTTGTTCCGTAAACTACTATTTTTCTAAAAACTAAAAAAATTTTCTTCAAAATTCAACGTCTATCACGTTACTACATCTTTCGTGAACTGGTATACCGTTTTGTCTCAAATTCCAAACAGACTCATATTCCGAACACTCGGTTTTTGTATGGCGATTTGGTTGAAATATTTCGCTGAAATATGCCACCAAATAACAAGGAAATGGCAATCAATTGCAATTCAATGTTAACGACTCCAGTATAATTTGTACCACGGGAGTAGTGATGATTCTCTATTTTTGGAACCAGTAGAACCAGCTCAGATAAATTTGTTTGCGAAATTATTCATTTGAATAGGATTTATTCGTGCTGTTCGGAATTTGAATCA
Source organism: Aedes aegypti (assembly GCF_002204515.2). Taxonomy (NCBI): domain Eukaryota; kingdom Metazoa; phylum Arthropoda; class Insecta; order Diptera; family Culicidae; genus Aedes; species Aedes aegypti. Next base: position 352,230,982 of record NC_035108.1, read on the forward strand.
AAAGGTGTTCGGAATATGAGACAGAATGAACACAGTGTTCGGCATTTGAATCAAAATGTTGTTTCACACTTTTAAGTAAAAGCAATACTAAACAGGTTTAAATAAACGTTTTTAAAGGCACATCCTACATCTAACAGTAAGGCTTTGCAGAGAAATAAAAATTCTCACAAATCTCAGCAAATTTATGCCTATCAGATGCATTTGAAGTCACTGGTGACCTCAAGTGTTCGGAATATGAGTCAAAACGGTACTAGCAAACTAACTAATATTTTGAACAGTAATTTAAAATCAAATCAAAACTATCTATACAGAACAGTAACAGTAACTTACAATATTGCCATAAGTCACTGTCCAACTGCATAAAACAAAAGACACTATTCACCATACGCTGCAGATTTGTATTATTGCTTTACTGCTCCACCGGCGTCTAGCAAACGCCAGCCAACTTTTTGGATAATGTTCACCGTCACACCCATCCGTCTGTCTTTACAACGAATCACCGCAGTCTTTGGAAGGGGGCTTCCTTCCTTCGCGGTAACCCCCAAATTTCATTTTTTTTTTCGCATTGTAGGAGTCACTCGGTCGGAACAACGAGCAGGTAAGCAACAGCTGAGAATTACAGCACCCATAAAATGAACGTTTGTATACCGCAGCTCATCAGATTACAGGCTTATGCTAATATGCCATAAACCGACCCGTGCCGTCCGCAGCCAAACCCAAACCCCGGTACACAGTGGCACGTTTTCATACAAGATTCGGACAAATCCTCTAAGTTGCCTCAAATCGATTGAAAACGGTAATTTACCAACTTAACTTGATGCTCACAGTAATCTTGAAAATGAACAAAAATTTAAAATTTAAATTTTTAGATGTATTTTTTCTTATATACGTGTTATGAGTCAATGTTTAAGCTAAAAATTAAATCATTTTGATTTCCTAAAGGCGGGGTTGGGTATAAGAGGGTTAAAAGTAATAAGTAATTTGAAATATTTATTAACAGTTATTCTACTGGGATAACACTGAAGACCTACATTTCAAATGACATAGAATTATAAGTGAAGGCACCTTATATTAATTGCTGAGAAGCATCATTAAGAGAATCATTATGTGAATTGGAGATCAATCTCCTCATTTTTACGGAGAAAATTGCATATATAGGCTGCTTTATTAAACTTGTATAAATTCCAAAGCCAATAACTTTGAGAAAATAAGAAAATGATAGAATTTCTGGAAAATTTCCTGTTTGAGACGAACTTTCTGGTTAAGGCATTGAAGATTTCTCAAATATTGTAGAGTTGCAAGTTGCAGGGTGTCCATTCAAAATCAATATTCCATTTCCCGGATTTTTCCCGGATGCCTAAAAACTAAAAACCAAATGACATCGTGGTTCCACGACATCATATTTTCTAGACATTTTTCATATAGTGATTTGTGTTTTATTTTTCTCGGTAGGATGTTTTTTAAAACCCCACAGCTCAAAATGCAAAATGCATTAATGCATATTAGCGAATCCTAATGCCGATTTTCAGAAGATTTGGTAGACAAAAACCTCCATGACGAAAAGAAAAAATCGGCCGAAAATATGTAAGTTCCCCTATGTAGAAAGTTTTGACATATTTGTTTTCAAGCTATGTATTTTCAGGTAGTATATATTATATATGGGATTTTTTGTTCTTCATTAAACAATTTTATGCAGTTCAACTAAACTATTTAATTCTTTTTAAATAAAATATTTGTCATAATAAAAATAATCATCTAGTATTTATTTTAAATTCAGAGATATTTTGTAATTTTATGCAAAAACATCTGCTCTGTCCATCTAGATTTGGATCGTAGTATCACAAAACGGCAATGTTCAACATAGCTATTCCATGCTCTTCTAAGAATACCTTCAAATGTATATTCCATGAGTGGTCCATGAAGTATTTTTTTTACCTGGTGCAATTCTCGTTGGATCCAAGGTTAGAACTTTAAGATAAAAACGATATCTCGTCAAAAAACATTGAATTGCTCACTTTCTAAAAGAAATACCAAAACAAACAAGCATTTTTCCAGATATCAATTTTTTTAGAAAAATATTGCTTAAGACTGAATAAAAATCTGTTCAAGGATACCTAAAGTACCTTGCCATTTATGTTTCCATAAAATATCTAACTAGTAATCTACAGCAATCCATACCAAATCTCGCCAGAGAACTCATTAGGACTTTGTCATAGATCAAGAACTAGTAATGTTAGTTATTCAAGCTTCTTCAAGAATCTGTATCAGTAGGGCACAAAGCTACTACCATGACTAACTTTAGCATTGGGGATTTTTCTCGACCGAATTTTTTGAAACTTCACAATAAGAAGCACTTCAGCAGGTATTCTTAATGAATTTTAAAAGATCTTGATGAACCCCTATACTAGCAGCTTCATTTTTTACTGCAAAAATATATTCAAATCGAGATAACTCTTTTGTTTCTCGATATATTTGCATCATTTTTTGACAAGCTCTCAAAAAAGTTTCAGAATCTGTGTTTACATTGATCATTGACCATCTGGATCCGAAGATATTCCTAAATTCCTTGGGGGACAGACGCGTAGCCATAACCCACGTTAATTTCTCAGGCAACTGTATTTTTATTGTATTCGAATATTCACTCTTCGAAACAATACATTTATGTTGTGTATGTTGTGTAAAAATGAAGCAATTTGAGGCAGCCCTTTTTGTGTTATGAGAATTTAGGTTTCTGATACCACGCTGACCAAATAAAGATCTTGATACCTTCAAAAAACATCATATCGAAATTTTCAGATATATCCAAGAATGCTTAATCGATTCGAATGATTTTTCAGAGTAGCTCTTTATTACATGCTAGCATTGAATATTCCACAGTTTATCTTTTTTGATAAATTGACCAAAAACAAAATGGCCGCCAAAGGCATTTCATATGGAGAATGTCGGTCCCCCAAGGAACATCGGAATATTTTCGAAACCAGATTCCCAATGATCAATATCGACATGGATTCTTAAACTACAAGAGTTTTTTGAGAACTTGTGAAAAAATGGTGCAAAAATATTAAGAAACAAAAAAGTTATCACGATTCGAATTTTTGTTTGCAGTAGGAAATGAAGCTGGTGGTAGAGGGGTTAAGAAACTTCTTAGATCTCCCAAGAAATTTTCCCAATCAAATCTTGGCTATGGTTTTAATCAACTGCTAGGATTTGCTAGTAATTGAAAAAAAAACATCGAAGGATCTTTTATAGATTCCACTGAAATCTTATTAGTAATCCACTATTTCACTAGCATTCAATTTAGGTTTCCGGCAAAGATCTTCCCGAAGAACGGTAGAAATTATGGGTTACAGTGATGTTTCATAAGATGTCCTTTGAATTTGCTCAATAAATATCTTTTTAAAGCGAAGTATGCACTTCAACAGAAAAGTAATCGCCTATCTCAATGCGTGGAAAATTTCTTGCAAGAAATGGTCAAGAAAAGCATTTTTCTTTGATCGCAGTACGCAGTTGTAAAGAAATGTCATTTCTAATGGAGCTCACTGTAGAAAATTTCTTGACCATTTCTTCCGCAGAAATTTTCACTTTTCTTGAGCGGAACAGCATACTTAGCTTAACCCAGAAATTTATAAAGCATCTCAAGAGAAATCGATAAAAATTGAAGAAAAAAAATTGATCCCACCAGGATTTTGCTAAAAAAAACTAGTAACCGTATCTCTCTAGCAACTCACTTAAAGCTAAAGTCAGTGATCAAGCAGTCGTGCATCCTCTTGCTAAATTTTCTAGTTCCACCTATAGTACTTTTTTTCCCGGTGTATGCAACAATTCCCCGGGTATTTCCCGTATTTTTCCCGACCATTTGGAATTCCCGGGTTTTTCCCGCTTTTCCCGGATTTCCCGGATGGATGGACTCCCTGACAGGGTGTCCATTCAAAACCAATTTTCCAATTCCCTGATTTTTCCCAGTTGCCCAAAAAATTAACAAACTGGTGGCAAAATGATCTTTAGACTTGATATTTTGTCATACAAATTTGGAGGACTTTAACTAACTTATTTATTTTTTTTTTTAATTATATTTTTAAAATGCTATAAGCTTTGAACGGTTTAAATTTCTAAAATGTTTTGTACAAAACAATATAAACCATTTGTTGAAACTTCTAAAGACTGTCCACTCACTAGAACTCATAGAAAGTTCAGAGAGATTTTGGAATTATATTTCTGCTCTGTGTATCTAGATATACAGCCATTCCATGAAAAACCATATTTTTTACATGAAAAAATATATTTCTAGTTTTTTTTTATATTTTTTAATGTAAATTTTTTTCTGAGTTTTATATTTTTTTGAAAAGTTGAAATCTTAAGCTTTCATTCTATAAAAAAATTGAAAATCGGTTGAGCTGTTAAAAATTTATAATTTTTTTTTTAAATAAAAATTTTGCAAAGTCGCTATTTTTCTGGTCACGCTATTTCGGAAATGGTCACCCTAATCAAAAAATCCAAAAACACGTGAATCCTTAGGAACAAAATAGCAAATTTTCACGAAATTCCGTGACCCACTAGATCGGGTTTTCATGGAATGGCTGTATAACTATATTTCCACAAAAGGGCAAAGCTCGGTATTCAATCTATTACCTTCTGAGAATGCCTTTGAAAATATGCGTTAGACATGGCCCATGGCTGGTTCCTTGAGAAATTCTTGATCTGATGAAACTCATGTTGAATCTAAGGAGAGATTAACAGAAATGATATCCCCAACTAAATTTTTTGATCTCCTATGAAGTTGGCTAAATTTGACATAAATCCAAAATTGCATTTTCCAAGAATCGCGTGAAGAACTTAACAAAAATCTGGCTACCTGAAGGTCCTCGCTATTCATTTATCCATCAAAAAGCTTTGAACAAATTTGAGAAATCTGTTCGGGATGATAAGAAGAATACGCTGTAAATATGGAGGAATCCATACAAAATCTCTTCAGGGGCCTCATAAGATCTAATGACAAAGGGATCAAGGATTAGGGTAACTCGGTGTAATACGCCCCAACGGGGCAATATGCCCCTCCTTATTTTCACGGGATTGAGGCTTCTTTTACAGGTAAATATGATTACATATCTTAAATATTCGCGAAAAAATGATGTTGCGCATAAATGTTCTTTGAGAAGTATAAACAATTAGTAGAAATTCTAAAAATATCGAAAATCCGGAAGCCTCAGGGTGAATGAAAACCATTATTTACTATTGTACTTATTACAAAAACTTTTACCGGAAAACGAATGCTAACAGACTCTTTAAAGCAGTGGTTCCCAACTTTTTTGAAGCTGCGACCCCCTATTAGGTTTTTTAAATATCCCGCAGACCTCTAAAAATTAATGTTATCAAAATGAAAATATCTCATAACGAATCAACAATCATATCAAATCTGTGATCCTCTGGAGTCCACTAAGCCCTTTGAGAACCTTATCAGAAGACTTCCAAATATCGTTCCTAAAGATTGATGAGAAACTTCGCGAAATGATCCACTCAAGTACAACAAAATAATATCTAGTTAAGAATATTCCAACAAAAACTCCTTCCAGAAATTTGTCAAAGATATTCCCAAGAGTAAGTTTTTTTTAACCGCCTTTTACAAGATATGAGTACAGTCGACTCTCCATAACTCGATATTCAAGGGACCATCGACTTATAGAATTATCGAGTTATAGAACATACTGACATCGAAAATTTTAAAATCAAAGGTTGAAATTTCTGTATTTTCAATATTTTTATGATCGCTTCTGCAAGCAAACAATATCAGTTCGATGATAGCATTTTGAAAAATTATCTTTGGACACTTTTTTCAAAATGTTCGAAAAATCCCTTATTTTTACTAAAATTTTATTTTTTATTTTTATGTTTTTAATCTATTATTACAACTTGCAAGTCCTTTATTCACTGCCAAACCAGAAATCATCCATGTCTCCCTGTATAAAATAATGTTTTTAGAAGGATATCGAGTAATGGAGGGAAATTTTGCTCCCACGTGGCATCGACTAGTGGAGACATCGAGTTATAGAAATATCGACTTACGGAGAGCATGATATGGGAATTTGAAGGGACCGCAAAATCCATCGAGTTATAGAATATATCGAGTTATAGAACAACGAGTTGTGGAGAGTCGACTGTATTTACAAAGATTTTTTTCAAAAAACAAGTTATGTGTTCACCAAGCATCGCTTTGAAAATGAGAAAAATCTTGCTAATAGACTAACAATCGTTCAAAGAATTCTAATTCAAAAATCCCCGAGGACTCTTCATTAACATTGTCAGATGTTCTTCAAGAATCTTGGAAGAATAACTCTTACAGTCGATCGGTGTTCAGACAGACTGGATTAGATTTTATTTCAATCTTGTAAAGATAATTCAACAAACTTGATGCAATTTTGGTACAATTCGTAAAATAGATAGGTTCCAATAAAACAAAAAATTGTGCACATTCCTCGCATAAACTGGGATAACGCCCTAAAAGCCATTGCTGGTAACCACGTGTATAGCTCGTTGTTTCAGAGCAAATGAATGTATAAGCATCCAACCCAATACCACCGGTAGGTAGAGAATGACCCTTTCTTCACATTGAGTTGTTAAATAACCTTTACATCTATTTGAATGATCAGACAAAACGAGTTACACACATGATTTCCAATGGCTTTTAGGGCGAGATCATAAGTTGTGCGATTTTGTTATTTGTAGGGTAACGTTTTTTTTAAACCATTTAAATCACTTAACATTTTAAAAAGTTCAGACAATGGTTTGAGAAAAAATATCTAATATGTTCAAATCCATCAATAGTTTACTAGGGAATTTTCAAAAAACATTTTGTCGATCTCGGCTCGCAGCTAGTATTTAAAAGATTAACATAATGTTAGTTTTAAATTCAAGCTCGCTCTTTCATCAGTAGTTCTGTGGATAAGAAAACAAAAACAAGTAGAATTTTTGAAAAGTCCAAAATTTAACCTCCGCTTATAAAGAGACATGCATTTAATGCGATGAATTTCTCTTTAATTGACCTTTAATGAAAGTGACTTCGCGGACCCCCTAAGATGTCGTCACGACCCCCTAAGGGTCCGCAGACCACTGGTTGGGAAACCCTGCTTTAAAGCTTAGCAAGTGGTGGAATTCTTCTTGGAAACCTTTCTACAACGCTGTGAACCATTTTTCTATGGGAGGGGCATATTGCCCGGGTTGTTTTGAAACGTAAACATTGGGACCGTTTACAACAAAACATCTTGTACATTTTTTGAAGCAACCTGGAAAGAGAAAGTTGCGTGCAAAGCATTACTAACTTAATAAGGAACACCTCGACAAAAAAAAAACCTTTAGAAGTGATGCATTTGCTACTGCGATAGACAAGTATTTTCTTAAGGGTGGGCGTATTATACCTTTTTACCTTACTCCAATTAGTAATCGAGATAAGGCTTCACCAAGAATCAGTATCATTTATAACCAAAGAAATCCTCCAAACGGAAATCTTAATTAATCTGGCCATGATACGAAAAAAACATTTGACAAGAAATTTGTCAAATATATTTTTGGTTCAGCTTTCTACTAAGAATTTCAAGCAAAATCAGCCAAGAGGCTATTCTAATACCCACTAAAACCATAGTAGCAATCTACTGATTACCTTCTTAGTGATCTCTCAGAAAGAACTTTCAAGCAACTGGTCAATTATCGATTCGATATCTGTAAGCATTCCAGTAAAGACCTTATTAAATGGAAATCTAACAAGAATCTCGCCAATAACCTTGTCAGGAATTAGGGATACCCTTCTTGTAATATTTTGAAAAGCCTAATTTATCTATCTACTAACTCACCAAAAGCTAGTCATGATGCGAAGAATGAGTGACAAGCAGTCGTACAACTTGTGGAAAATTTTTCTAGTTGCGCCTATAGTGCTTGAAATTGGAACAAACTGGGTTTTCGGGACATACCCCAGGTATTCTTCCAAAAATTCCCCTGGAGTTCTTCCGCAAATATTTCAAAGATTCTTTAAGGAATTCTGTTGAAGTATCTTCAGAAATCTTCAAGGGGCTTTTCTAGAATTACTTTTGACATTCTTCTGGATATCCTTAGAGTTCTTCCGCAAATCCTGCTGGAAACTTTTGAGATGTCTTTCGAGGAACCTTCCTAAACAAATTTCTAGATACTTCAAGAAATCCTTCTGAGCACCTCCCACAAAACCTTCGGAAATTCTTCGGAATACCTTTCGAGAATTCTTCCGGACAACCCTCTGGGATTTGTCCGATAATCTCTTTAGGATTCTCCCAGAAATCCTGCAGGAATTCTTCAAGTTATTTTTCGATGATTCTTCTGGAAATCCTCCTGAGATTTTTCTACTACAAAGATTCTTCTGGAAATCTTTCTGAGATGCTTCCGTACATCCCTGTTTGATTATTTCGTATACTTGCAGAAATATTTCTAAAAGTTTTCCGGCAATCCCTTTGACATACGTTCATTAATTTTGTTGGGATTCTGCCGGAAGCTCAGACTCGTTTCGGAAATTCTCCTGAAATTCTTCAAAAAATCCCTTGGTTTCCCGGTGTGTTCTCCTAATAGGGCGATATTCAAAACTGAAAAGGCAATAGATGGCTTTTTTTCAGTGGTAGTAAAAACGGAATCCTGAAGCAAAGAAAGCACCACGGAAGATGAACTAAACACAAAAAGTTATGTATTCACATTACACTTGATTTCTAATCACTACTTTTTTGATCCAGTTTCCTAATTGCAAGTAATTTACGTTTTTCATTGTTTTCCATACGTTTTGACAGTTCTACGACTACCATTCTTCCATGCGCTTGTGTTGAAAGTTTGTGTCGTCACTCGGCGGCCAGTGAAAGAAACTGAATGTTCTAAAGATTGTTGTCTGTATTTTTTGCCGCTGGCGCCAACTGTTAGCGTTTAAGAACGAAATAAACAGTCGTTACCCTATTGCACCACACTAGACAACGGACTAGCATGCAATGCCCAGAGACACAGTCGAAAAACGTTCCTGACGAAAAGTTTTCTGGACTGAAGCTGGAATCGTACCCACATTCCTTGATACGATGCGGCCAAATGCCTGACGACACTAACCACAATTCCGTTGAGATACAACTGTTTGAAGTAAACAAAATATACATTAGCCTTGTTCTCTATAAAAATCGAGAACAAGTCTGATCAATGCGAAATTTTGAGAAAAAATCATCCAAAAGCGAAGAAATCTGCAAAAAACGTCAACAGGCAATGTTAAGAACACCAGTTTTCGAGGTTTCGCCCGGCCATGCGCCACTGTGCGGCCCCAAGTTTCAGGTTACACAATGTGACACGGTCATCAATTCATGCGCCGTTGAATGTTTGCGCTTCCTCCCGGAGAAGTAGACGACGTCAAGACGAGAAGCTCTACGCACCGATGCAACGAAGTTTATACAACACGTTGTCACTATTATTTACAGTTTACCAAATGCTCACCGCAGGACGTATCGTTCAACGTTTAGGTACGTCTTTCACTAATTAAAACATACTGACTGTGTGGAACTAATCTTCCTCACCCGAACTTACTTTTGGCAGGGTGCCACAGAATTCAATCAACTACCTCCGGCGATCGATCAAGCACTAAAACCACGGCACGGAAGGCTATAAAACTTCCCGAGTTGGCACAAACTGGAGCACAACACAAATTTATTTTGCTGATCCCACGCGAATAATTCGCCGCTTCTGCGATTAATCACACCTCAGGGCAGGCAATCAACTTGGGGGGAGGTCGCTAGGGAACCGGCACCAGGATCACACAAAACGTCCAACAGAAACCGATACGCGTCACGTAACCAAACAAAAACCGAAACGAACGCCGCGGCGGATGTAAGACTACTACCGAGCTGAGCCAACAGCCGATGTGGGAGAAGCTCCCACCAGCAAAACAGCCTTATTTGCGGCGGACACCACAAGAGAGGAACGCGCTTGCATTTCCACAATGGTCTGAATCGACCATTTAAGCAGATCAGCGTATTTGTGGACGATTTTGAACTTTTTGCTGCTCAGACGATGATGATTGTCAATTGGTGAGCTCGTTTCATGCTTTTATGTTAAATGATTAATATATGACATCACACATTTTTATCCTGACAGCGATGTGGAAAATTATAAACTGATGTTCGGTAAATGAACTCGTTCATTACACATGTCCTTTTCGAATTAATAAAATCTTTGCAAGGTTCGTCATCAGAGGTATCAACATAGTATACGTTCACTCAAGTTTTGAACAAATAAATAAATGACTTAAAAGTGAGTTTACATGAGCCGCATCAAGGTGAATCCAGACTACGTAACTTTTAACCTTCTGACGTCTGTTTGTTGGGATCAATACACAGATAAAAAATTTCAATTTCAATGTAGCGTAAACAGAAGAGTATTGTAAAAGTAAATCAAATTCATCTATTGTTAAAGCATTACGTTTAATTTTCAACTAAAGATGCTTGAATGTTATATGATCGTGTAAATTTAAAGTGCATTCGATTGAAAAATAAGCGATTTGCCGTTGACATTTCAGTTTATTTTGATGCTCCAAATATGTGCTTAAAAATAAATTGAAATTTACAACATATTTTTAGCTGTGTATGTTATTTTTAAAACACCAGAAAAATCGAAAATCGAATGAAATTTTATAAAACAATTACGATTTGAAATTTGGGATTATTTTTACCCCCCGCATAACTGCATCTCCACAGAGGTGATCTTTTTATAAAAATGTTAAAAAACTCAATTAGGTACGAACAACTTTTCTGAAGACATCATTACGTCTAGAATTAACAAGAACCGAGAAAAATGTTTTTTCTTCTGCTAAATTGCCAATTCGGACCATTGTGCATTTGCTCATCGGTTGAACCTGTTCCACAGTCCAGCGTGGAGTCGACAACGTATTACTGGTTGATGAGCATCATGGGAGAAATACCTGTTGGTTCAGATGTTGTTGTTTGGGTCAGTTTGCTCACGCTGCCGCCGTTTTCCTCGCGCCGTAATAAAGCGTGGACTCTCTTCCTTCGTCCGTCCGTGACTTGCACATGTTTGGTTGTGCATTATCGTCATGGTGATACATTTTGTACGCGCGCGCTTCTCTACTCTACTGGTTCCACCAAAACCCAGTGATTTTCACCAGTCGATGCACTCCGTCTGCCACACAGACAGACAGGTGAGAGATTGAGCAAAGCATGTGCTGACCCTCGGCGTTTGCAGGAGTGCCAGATTTAGTTAGAATTTTAGGTAAATATTAGGGTTCAGTAGCATAGACATTGTACAATGGTAGGGTACCCAATGCCGGATTTGGGCTTTAGGGGGCCCCTAGTACAAAATAAGCCCGAAACGTTAAGGATATGAAAGTTTAATACAGAAAAAAAACTAACTCCTAATACTTCTCTAATAGGCCTTAGTCTCTTGCTTTATGATTTCGATGTTCTAGATATTGACAACATTTTGGAAGAACCAAGCACGCTTAGAAAACATGCAGATGCTTTGTAGTCTTTGTAAATAGCCCACGTGCGGAAATCTTGCGAAGACCATAGTTAAATTAGCTTGATGAACTATCCACTTCGTCCTGTAATTTAGGGATCGAGGAAAATATAATTGTATTTATATTCTGTAGATTCGGATCAAATTTATGGTGAATTAAGAGCTTTTAGTAAAAATTGAAATAGTTAAACAAATTCTGTAGGCTTGGGTCAAAATTATGGTATGCTCTTAGTAAAAAGATCAATATTCGAACAAAATTATAAAAATTACCTTAGCTTAGCTTAGCTTAGCTTAGACTGACTACACATATCAATGGTTGCTATTCCGTGATTGACCGAAGTCAGTGAAAATGCACAAAGAATCAACTAGAAGTTCGGCTGGGATTGGCCATAATCTTCTTCAATGTGCATAATTCAGTGCCTCTATTTAAACAGGGTCAATAACGGCGCCGGCCACGTCCTTGCAGTCAGGTGGGATTGGGGGAAGGAATGTTAGTGTGTAACCTTTGCTATTTGGAGACCGTGTTTGCCTCTGCATCTCCACAAAGGTTACTGGGAGGGATGTTTGTTAATGGGAAGGATCGTTGGGTCACAGAATTCACTTTGATAAGCGATTAGACCATGATAAATAATGATTTGTGAGATACATACATGCTTATTTGTAAATATAATATTTTCATTTGATATGAACAATTTCTATGTAGTGGAAAATTATGCCGACACTTGATGTGACGAACCATTCAAAGTTTGTTGAACAAATACCTAAATGTAACATTCCTACAGCTGTCAGGACGAAAGCATGTGTTATTATATTTTACTTATTTGAAAAGAAACAAAAAACTCGATTGGTTGGAACATCATAGAACACTCTTATTCTTATGCCGACACTTACAGTGGCGAACCATCCAAAGTTTGTTGAATAAAGTGAACCTTTCGCAAGTCTACACTTGTAGTGTCGAACCATTCAAAGTTTTTTTTTTAATTACAAAAATAAAGGTAAAAAGGGGTGTTCTGTTCTGAAACGAGCTCACCAATTGATCCTTTATCCTTCACTCTGCAGCCACAATCCACTCTCAGCGTCACTCGTTTGCTCGGCTATATAAAAGCACTCAGAAAAAAATAGGCGCGCGACCCGAAAAGGAAAAAAAAACTTGGCTTTCTTGACGCACTGCCCAGCAGCAAGCGTCAAGGTCAAAGGATCAAAAAGAACTCTCGAACAAAATTATAAAAATTACCAAGTATTTTCTCCAGCAAACCAGAGATCATATAAGGATGTTTATTTCAAATTTTATAAATGTGCCGTTAACGTTGGAATTGGATACGACACAAGATTTGATTGGTTTAAATCATTAACGGAGTCACTAATTGTATCTGACTTTAAATTGCATCTTATCTAATTCCAATTTTATCTGATCAAAGATCTCTGTTAACGTTCAACGCTCCGTCATCGTAATCATCGTCATCATTGAAACTTCAAAAGCAGTTTTTCTGTTCAAAACTGAAAATTATTCGATGAAAATGTGTTCATTGTGTTTCAGATGGAGAATAGACTTCAGTGAACACATTTTCCTGTAAATTTTCTTGAATTTGAACGAATAAACTGCTTTTGAAAATTACGAAATCAGTGACGGATCCTGCTCCTTTAAGGCTTTTCGTAATTAAGTTATGATTTTTTATTGCTTAGGTGATCCACTAATGGCATAGGCACCCTATTTTTAATAATTTTTGTTAGTTGTATATTATTTATTTTGCTGACAACACTGTGATTAAGAATTTCAATGAACTATTAATTTTTATGTTAAGCACATCTATGTTATCAATGAAATCAAATAAAAAAATTAATTGTTGGATATTGACATGTAATGGCCCTTTTCTTTTATACTTTTATACTTTAATACTGTTACACTTTTTAAAAAGCCTTTTTTGACTCATGTTTTCATTATATTCATAATATTAATTGGAATGAAATTATTATTATCCATTAATAGGATGGCCAATTTCGATTTTGAAATTCCCGATTTTTTGCCGGTATATTTAACATTTTTTTCACCACCCGGTTTTTCACCTTTTCTTTCCCATGACTTCAGTTGACTATTTCTATATCAAACATCGTTTCTATGAAATGCATTAGAACATTTTTTTTTTTCAAATCGGTTTAATTTTTTCAGTTGTTTTTGTGAATAGTAATTTAATTGTTTGTCAATAGTTTCACTATTGGAACAATAAGTTGATAATTAGATTGTGCTAATCTATATACAATCTTACTCTGAAAACTAGGAAATATTATTCATCTTAATATATTTGTCTCGCGTTCGTCGACAATGAGTTTAATTCTGTTCATTTTTTTACTCACTTAAAACATAAACAAATCTGTGAAATCTCAAGCCAACTATTTACGCACCTTTATTTTTTTTTTAAATTGGTCGAAAAATAGGTGATACATATTTTTCGACCAATTTAATAAAATAAAGGTGCGTAAATAGTTGGTTTGAGATTACACAGATTTTTTATGTTTGAAGTGAGTGAAGAAAAATGAACTGAAATGAACTCGTTTCCTTTTGAATGATCCTTAAAGACAAAACCCTTTTATATGTTTTCTATGGGCTGCAACCAAACTTTTGCACGGGAGTGTAGGTTTATATGAATATTACTCTGGAGAAAATTTGTAGAATGTTTTAAACACGTTATTATAAATAAAAAAAATCATCTCAAACTGTCTAGTTTTTGCGATACTGGCTGAATGAAATGCAAACTTTGATTATTTCAGTCAACTTGCATGCAAGTTTGCCAGCTTGTGTGGCAATTTATTTGCTTAATTTGCCACAGAGTTCAAACTTGATGTGTTAAAGTTAAACAATGCTTATCAACAATGTTTATAATATTTTTGATGCTCTAAAGTTATTTTTTGGTGGTTTAGATAAGTATTGGCTTTTCCCATATAAGCGAAACGAAGAATTTTGTATGAAGAAGGCAAGAATGTTGAAAAAAAATCAATTCACCCTAAATTTATTGTGCATTTTTGTTTCTGAAATGAAAATTTAAGCCCTATTTTGCATGCTTGGTGTATAGGATAACAAATAAGTTTGAGAAAACATATTTTTAATTTAATGTCAACGTACTTTCATGAATCCAGTGTTTTTAATAAAACTTTGGCGACCTGTAGCTAAAAATTGTGACGTGCTAGAACATTGCTGAGAACGACATCAGATTCTGCAATCCCAAATCTTCCAGAGACACATAATTTGATTCTTGAGACACAAAAAAATGACACTTTTGTTACTATGCCAAACAAAATTATCTTAAAATCAGTGACGCGGGAAGTGGGTAGGACATTAGGATATGTACTACTCACAAAAACACCTGCGTAGGGCAGTCAAAGGATTGTCCTACTCATCTTTGAACAAACAAAAAAAAAACAAAAAGATTATTAGAATTTATTTATCATTTGTTAAATATACATACAAACTCGATCAAGGTCGTACTTATTCTTATGGAGAATGGAAGACAAGACACGATAATGTTTTCACCATGGATATCTCTGTCCAAGATCACAGAGTTTGACAGTGCCAAAGTAGGTCGTAATATCCGTCTACATATCACAGGGCGTCCATTCTAAATCAGTTTTCTAATTTCTGAAAGTTTGAAATGGGATGACATCATAGTCCTGCGACTTCAATTTTTTTGACATTTTTAATAAAAAGTTTACTTTGACTATATATATTTTAAATATTTTTAAAACTATGGATTTTAGAGTAATCTCTTCTCTTCAAATACACAAGTATTTTTTTTCACTGATCAAAAACTCAAAGCAATTTGATAACATCAGAACATCATTTCATTTTTATGTTATAAATTGTCAAATATTGGAAAATACCAGCAACACACTGCAGTTCCATAAATATTGAATTAAACAGAGTAAAGGACAGTTTGAAACTAATCACTAACCCTTAGAAGGATTTTGTAAAATCTCTAGCTGCTAGCTTTTGGAAATCAAATATAAAGTAATACAGAACTATTTAAAACACTTGCAACTTTATTGTTTTGTTATATTGTGTGATGACTGTTCAATTTTTTAGGACTATATCTATGTACATTATAAAAAAATATCCAAAGCAAATTAAAGTACTGTGGATTAAAAACCCTTTGAATTTTGAAAGAGTTTTGGACAAATAAATGTTATAGAGGTATTAAAAGTCTAAAAGATCAACACTAAAGATGTTTACGCAAACTTTCATGAAATGTCAGAATTAGTTTAATAAATTTACCATTAGACCATGTTTTTCATTTTCGCATTTAACTTCAGTATTCGATGAATCAAATAATTGACATGGTAGAAATAACCTAGTAGTACACAAGGGCGTACATGGTAGAATTAACCTACTAGTACAGAGAATAGCGTGTGCCCAATAGAACACATAGAAAATTCGAAGAATTTTTGGAATTATACGAAAACAATGTGCTTTATGTGATCAAATTCAGATCATTCAGGTCATCAAATTAGTAATCCAACCAAGACTTCTTCAAGAATCTGTATCATTTTCTACAGGAATCCGCTCAATTTTTATTGAATGCGTCTAGAATTTCATTGCGAAAATACTTAGATTTCCTAAGAAATTTCCTAAAAAGCTTCTAGTTCAGTTTTTCTTCAACCAGTAGGAATTTGATCAGAATTTCAAAACGCATAGAATTTATAGAATCTACTAAAAATCTTATAGTCAATGCAAGATTTTTTTTTTTCAATTGTTTTCGAAAGTACTTTCAAGTAACTGGTTAATTTTGGCCTCGATTCCGTTTAAGATTCTTGAAAAGATGTCATAAAAAATGTGCAATGAATCTTAATAGTCAGTGGCGCAACCAAGGGGGGGTTTTGGGGGTTAAATCCCCCCCCCCCCCCAGAGCAGAAATATTTATATAACTTACCATATTACAACCTACAAGCACTACAACAGTAGGTTGTATTTACCGTTATATTTTTCTGAGTTGTGACTTTATTAATAGACCCCAAAGAGTTTCATAAAAACCTAATTTACTCACTTTTACTGATAAATATAGAGCAAGCATTTGACGAGATGTTTTTCAAACATACTAATAGATATATTGGAATTCTCAGCAGTTGATTCCGAAGCTTCAACAATTTTATAATTGGCAAATTTTACTACCTTCACAGCACGCGAATTATTGGAGAAGCATTTCTTTTGTGTTCAATGATTACGGAAACTTCGTAGTTCTAGTAAAGCTCAAAGGGGATTGCGATTCGGTTCATAAGCTTAAAAATCACAAATCGCTACTGTTACTTCCAAAGGGCTTAACTGACATGTGCGATTTCTCTTTATCAATCCTCTCTTTCGATTATAACTTCGCCAAATTAAAACAAAAATGCGAAATTTCTTGTCCATGCAGTAAGATTTAGTAATTCCTTATCCTACAGCACGAAAACATGCTATGAAAACTAAATCAGTTTTCTGAAATTAAGCAAAGTGAGCAAGGATGAAGAGAAATCGCTGAATGCAGATAAGTTCTAATGAAAAATCAATGTCGATATATTTGTCTACAAGTTGGGAATGCTTCAAAGATCTTTCTCATAGTTGAGAACCTGGAAAACGTTTAAAAGGAATCAAAGAGGAAAAGCGAGATTTAACGCTGCCACGCTTATGTATGTGCATCTAAATAAAACTATAAGTGAAGGTTATGGAACTTTCAAATAAACCTCAATATATGGAGATTTAAATCGTTATCAGAATGCTTAAATTTCATATGAACCGTTTTAATCATTCATATCTGAAAAGTAAAATCTATGCTCATTTTTATAAAGAATAAAATATCTTGTGGAAAAAGAAGCTTCTTTCATTCACCACATGCGTATTTTGGAGAATTTTGGAAAATTATACCAGGTACAATAGACTTTCTTTAACTAGAAGTGTAAGTTTATACAACAAGGCATGCCTAGAGCGAACGATAATACTGAAATTTGTAAATGTCTTTGCGTCCTTCGTAAATGTTAACATTCAAATTATTCTACTTTGAATCCCTTTTTACCGTCCAAAACCCCCCCTAGAGCCTAATCCTGGTTGCGCTACTGTTAATAGTAATTTATAAAGAATTCTCTTTTAAACACTTTCCAAGGATCTCAATGATTTTTTCTAAGAACTCCTTTGATGTGCTTGACATTTTCAGCCAGCAATTCACAAAGCATTTCACAAGGAATCGGTAAAATTGTGAAAAAAAAAACTGCTCAAGATCTCTCCATGGTTTCATTTTTTGGAAAAATATGCCAGAAACCGTTAAAACTATTTCTCTGGCAACTCAGTCGTGCATCGTTCTATAATTCAACGTAAGAATGGGTGTTTGATGGAACTCTGCGTTACACTCGTCGTTCTAAAATTAGTGATTGTGACGGTGCTAGTAATGCAGGGTGGCCACCAAATATTCATTTTGAAATTCCCGCTTTTTTCCCGGTTTTCCCGGTAAAATTTTCAAAATTTCCCCGGTTTTTCATTGAGGGGCTCAAACGCAAAATGGGGATAATTTGGACGGTTTTTAAATCGAATATACTAAAAATTCTTGTTCAAGCTTTTCAACGGAATTTTTAGGTACAGAAAGATAAATGCATGTAAATTTCAGCGTAAAATCATGCACATGCGGGGAATGCCAGATTTGTCGAAAATTTACATGACACATCGTGTAAAATTACATCAACGTCATGTAAATTTAAGCGAATTGTCGCGTAATCGGTTAGAGCCCATCCTAGATTACACGATGTATAGCGGAAACTTACATGATGTTATTGTAAATTTACACGATGTGTCATGTAAATTTTAAACAAATCTAGCATTCCTCTCATGTGCATGATTTTACTCTGAAATTTACATGGATTTTTCTTTCTTTGTATTTTTTCTATCATATAGGAAAAATAATATTATTTTATAGGAGATTGGCTTGTTTTTTGGCTCCTGTACAATTAGTATGAAATGAAAAAAAAATTAAAAAAAAACTTCAAAGTCGATTATCTCAAAACTAGGTTTCTGTCACTTACACTTCTTTGCTTCTAACCCCGTCTCCCATTTTCTAAACTTTCAAATATGTTATTCCACATAAACACGTTGGAGCCCTTGAACAAAATAAATTGATCTGCTCTCAAGCTAACTCGCGACATACAAACACCATTCTATTTTAATTTATATAGATATGCCCAATTTCTACATCTTTCGGTTTTTTTTTTCTTTATAAAAATGAAGATTTGTATTTCACCTTACTTATTCAACTTTTAGTCGATTTAGTCTATTTTGGTCGAACTAATGATACATTAGAAGCTCTTATAGATAAAGCATTGCTTTAAAAATATCCGATAATATTAATTTATTATTCAGTAACTAAAGAAAATTATGAATCCAATATGTTTAAATGCATAAAACTTCTGCAAGAAGTTTTCAGACTCTGATTAAAATTTTTGAGTCGGATAAGTTAGAGAAAAAACAATCAAGCCCAAGTAACATAAAAATAATCATAAAATAATTCGAATAATTGCTAACCGATTTGAAACATTTCTAAGAAGTTTAGTGTAGCAAAATATACTATTTGTACAAGAAATTAAATCATTAATGTTTAAATATTTGATTTCAAAATTTCAGATGCCTAATGGCAACACTATCAACCATATCCACTTTCAACAACTTTTTTTTGGTGGTTTGTATTAAGAATTGATTTTCCCGGTGACCATCTCAAATTCCCGTTTTTTCCCGTCTTTTTCCCGGTGGATTCAAATTCCCGTCTTTTTTCCGATTTACCAGTTTTTCCCGGTTCGGTGGCCACCCTGGTAATGATATTTCAAGGAATGTATGATAACAAAACTTTGAAAATATCACTGTAAGTGATTGTGATAGTTTTGTTAATAACACAGACATAATGAGTATGAACCCTACTAATGTGATAATGGTTACAATTACAATTATCTCTCTGAATATAAACTCTATGTTCACACATTCATGATAAAAGGGTTTATAGTAACAGCGCGTGCAGTAGAATTCAAAGAATTTGAAGTAGATTTATTAGATCGGAGCGTACTTTCTTGATTGTAGTGCTAAATCGTAGTTTAAATAGTTATGACTATACAGCAACAAATGATAAATAAAATTGATGTTGATTATTTAGCATTTAGATGGTAATAAAAATGAATTAATATGAAAGTGGTGTGATGTAATTCTGTTAAACATTGTAGCTGTGATAGTAAAAAGTAATAGAATGGAATGTATATCTGATATGTATTACGAAAGTTAATGAGTGATGATCGGTAATATAAGTGATAGTGTCAAAAACAAAAGTGTGGCAATTATGTAGTGACTGATAAAATAACTATTTCGATCTTTTCTTTAACCATTTTAGTAGGATTTCAGGCCTTATCATAGTTTGATAGTAGTCTGGAATACTAGACTGCAAAACTACGGCAAGGGCTGATCGTTGTTAGTATATACAGTGACCATTTGAGCAACATTGCTAAGAAACGTCTGTGTGATTAACATCACACATGAGTAGATCTCAAGGCTGATTAAAAGTCCGAGTATTACCCCTACCGCTACTTACGAAAAAAGTAACATCAACATGGATATAGTAGTTCTTTCCGATGTAAGAAATATTCTTTTAGTTTTTTTTACCATATGAAATTTCATATAAACCTTCAACGTCTTCGGGAAGAAGGCCCAAAACTTCACCAAAAAGTCTGAAAATTTGACAGAATTCTACTTATATCATTAGGATTCTAAAAAAGATTTAGGAGATGGCATTTTCTAGCTTTTTAAATTTTTTTATTCACCCTAATGATTATGCATTAAAAAGATTTTGTATTATCTTTGAATTATCTACTGAATGTGGTGAATTTTGTATTAAATATAGTGCAGTCCCCATTTTCAAATATTTTTGATGTGGTCATTTAAATTCAAAGAATTTCAACTTAAAGTTATCGGATTATTGGTATATATACTTTTTAATAAATAAATTTTACCACACTGAATTCAGCTCAAAGAAAAGTTTGTTTCAAGCATGAGAGAGTGGAAATTCTTCCAACAAGCACAATTAGCAATTTAAGCTTGCATGTGGTAATATCGATGCTTCGAAACCGATCACAACAACTCACAAAGATTGATGCTTGAATTTCTGAAGCTGAGAACAACGCCAAAAAGCAACACTAATAATAACAAATCATGTTGGAGATCCAGCTCAAAAGGCGCATTTTACTTCATCCCATTGACTGATCGTTCGATATTCTTTTCCCTCCGTTGTACAAACTCAATGCAAAAGAAGTTAAACCATCATTATCAAATTCCAGCTTGCAGTGTTGTTGGTGGACGCGAGAAGCGTGCGAAACCACACTGAATGAAATTCTTCGAAAGAACTTGCCCGTTACGTTGTTTGGCTCGCTTGTTAGCTTCACCTCTAATCCGCAAATAACTTCGCGGACATACAGCTATATCTGGTTAAGCGTACAAATGTTAGAGTTATAGTGTGCTAAAATTTGCGAAACGTGAAATCCAGCACGAATGATGTCATACCTTCCCCACAGTAAACATCGTTGCTGCTGGCTGGTCGACCTTCGCCCGTTCCAAGCGAATACAATGTTTTGCCGTCGTCTGGTTTACGGCCTGTTTCTCCTGGTGGATATCTAATTAGCTGATGCTAACCGAGTCGCGATAGCAGGTTGGCTCCTCGTCTATGATCTGGAGCGTTAAAACAAAGCCCATTTACAAATGCCTGGATGTCTTTGTTACTTGCACAGGTAATCTTACCCACTGCAGGTGAGGGACGTCTTTCTCTGGTATGGACAACGTCTATGAAAGAATGTGTCGTTTTTCATTACTATCAGCGTCAATGAATGATGATGGAATAGAATAGTGCTCTTTCTTCGATCACATTCCTGATGTAAGTGATAGTTCAGAAAAATACCACCGCAATCACATTGCTGGTGGCAAACCACCATTCTCGACCACCACCGAGAGGTTATTAAACTTTAATGAAGATGGTCATTAATATAGGGGGATATATGTAATACCATGTATGAAGTCGCCCCACAGTTATGGACCAGTGTTGGGTTTAACGGAGATTATCTCATCGAGATTAGTTACAATCACGCCGAACACATTTTACCGTCGTGTACTATTAGTAGTTTACGCAACAAGTTGCATAATGATGTTTTTTCAGCACGAGTCGTACATTTAAACGATCAGGCTTTCCGAGTTTGATAATCACGACGAGTGCTGCAAAAATTCGAGTTCTGTAACAAGTTTCGTACAATATTTTTTGCAAATTCGTAGAAAACCAATTGAAGGAATCCGAATAAATATCGAGATACATTCACATTCACATTCAGTTTCCAGTATGCAATCTACGAAATACACCGTTACCAAGCAACGCAACACAATAAAACGAAAGACAGTGTATTTGGCAAGCGTTTCATACAAAAAACGCAACAGAAGAGGTTAATGTGGATCAGTTAATGATTGAAAAGAAAGTAAACAAAGAGAGCCTCTCAACGGTACATAGGTCATTTTGAAAAGTTACTCGAAAATCACATCTTCCAGTGTTGGTAAAGCAATTCTGACTTACACATCGTCGCCATGATTTTTGATTATTTTTTTACGAAGCGGCCCTTAGTTGATTCGCAACTGTGGGGTGACTGTACCAGCAGCAGGGTCCGCGTTCGGAGCAGTCGCCAATCGATAATAATTACAACCTCCGATCCTTGGTGGCTTGCCAAGAGAAAAGGTAGACGAACCCTTGCAGAAACCGGTGGCGACAAAAGTGCGGTTTGTCTGTATCATGTGACAGAATTTGCGGACATGTTCTGTTCGAAGCAACAATATTGACGGAGGTGAGATTTGAAGTCAACTTGTAATTGAAAATGGTACAGTTCAGAGCATCTTCTATTTTTTTTTGGCCAACTAGCACAGTCTGGAGAGAGTTGTAGTTTTACCACAGTCTGAAGATTCTATATATTCCAGCACTCGGCTAGGAGAAGCAGTTTGCCTAGGCTACTTCTGCTACACGTGTTGTGCTATATGCACAGGCCCCTCCCCGAAGAAATACCGTAAGGTGGTTCCGGGGAGCTAAGGGTCTGGGTCCAAGGGTCATGTCGATGCACTGTTCACCACTTGAGCAATTCTAAAAGAATTGCTCAAGCACAGTGCATAGGCTGGTTTTAGCGGGTCGTCGTTGGTGCGTCATCCCCGCATTCCCTGAGTTACTGAGTTCTCAGGGGATCTGTTTGCAGATTTCCCCCTTGTAAAAAACAAAAAAAAAATTCCAGCACATAAGACATTTACTAAGCTTGAAATTGATTTTTTTATACAATACCTAAATCAAATGTCAATCAAATTTTACTAATTGCAAAATATGGTATTAAACATTAGAAGAATTCTCAAATAAATGTGTGTGGAAATGCTTTGCGAACGTCTTCCCAACAAACATTTTTACTGAATAAGAGCTGAATAAAACACTCTTAAGCTCATTTCAGCTTAAGGTGAAGATGAATCGAAGCCAAACTTCAAATTTTCAAGAGCACAAATCTGGAGAACCGAACACCCGTTTGAGTTGAAAACCTAATCGATTGGTCATCACCAGCCAGTGACCAATCGATTATGTTTTCAGCTTAAACGGATGTTTGGTTCTTCAGATTTGTGCTCTTGAAAATTTGAGGTTTGGCTTCGATTCATCTTCACCTTAATAAACGATTGTTCAGCTACTAATGTTACTTGGGTTGTTCTTGAAAGTATTTCTTCAGTTATCATGCACACAAATTTCTGGAATAATGTTATTTTTTATGGCGTTAAATCTTAACTACATAAGAGCTTCTTAAGCAAGTTTTATTAAAATTTCTATAGTCATTCATCGAGAGCTTCCTTTAAGGTGAAACATCTCGGAATCCAAAGATGGCCGGCACGATGGCCGACTTCTCCCCTATTAACGTTTTCAAAGGCACAAAACTGGAGAAATAGTTGGCAAACTTTCCTGATCTTCTTATTTTAAGCTTTCTGCTAGTGCACTAAGCCAAAATAAAAAGTGCACTGTTGTGGGATGCTTTCTTCGCGAGATTTGTGCCTTTGAAGTTTTAGTGCAATCTTAGAAGTTGATTCTAAACTGTTCCACCTTAAACTAACCATTTTTGCATATGTGATCCAATTTAATATGAAACAAAAAATCAAACTTTAAAAAATTAAATTTCATCCAATCCAATCTGTGCAAAAAAAATTGTGAAGTCTTGTACAAGGCATATACACTCCCGTGCATAAGTTTGGGTTCACCCCCCAAAAAACATGCAAAAGTGTTCTGTCCATATATCTGTGATTACACGTCCGATTTAAACTCTCTAAGTCGCATTCGAAAGGCAAAGAGTTATTCTTACTTCGTATGTATTTTCCAAAAATATTCTTTGAACTTTGTATACTAAATTTTTACTTAAAGTTGTGACATTTTTCAAAAAACACACTGAAAAATCATATTTTATTTCCTCAGGATTGGGTCAACCAAAATTTTTAATCAAAGTGTCATTAGAATCGTAAACTTATATTCTTTGAAGAAACGCTACGAAATTTTGGCGGAAAAATTTGAAAAGTATTCAAAATCAATAAAACAGTCAGTCAAGTCATCGTGCAAAAGTTTGGGATCACCCCTCAGTATGGTGTATCGTGCAAAAGTTTGGGTTCACCTAAACTGACTTAAATCTGTGAAATCTCAAACCAATCATGTACACGCCATTATTTGAGCTCAATAAAGCTTTAAACTATTAAAATCGGTTGAAAAATGGCAGAGATATTGACAAAAATGATTTACGTGCGGCTCAGGTGAACCCAAACTTTTGCACGATTTGCATCATACTGAGGGGTGAACCCAAACTTTTGCACGATGACTTGACTGACTATTTCATTGATTTTGAATACTTTCCAGATTTTTCCGCCAAAATTTCGTGGGGTCTCTTCAAAGAATATAAGAATACGATTCTAATGACACTTTGATTTAAAATTTTGGTCGACCCAATGCTGAGGAAATTCAATATGATTTTTAAGTGTGTTTTTTGAAAAATGTCACAATTTTAAGTAAAAAATTAGTATACAAAATTCTAAAAATGTTTTTTGAAAAATACATACGAAGTAAGAATTACTCTTTGCCTTTCGAATGCGGCTTAAAGAGTTTCAATTGGACGTGTAATCACAGAGAAATGGACAGAACACTTTTGCATGTTTTTGAGGGGGTGAACCCAAACTTTTGCACGGGAGTGTAAGTACCTACGTTCTTACTTGTGGTACCCGTGAAAAAATCATAGGCAGAATCTAAAAAAATCATTCATGGTTTAATAATCGCTTGATCAACAATCACAGGGCTGGCAGCGACTGAGTGTCTAAAAAGTAGGAACTTTAGAGACCTCATGCCTGAAATGAAAACCGAACAGGAATCAAAATGAGCAAGATAAATGCAAAAATTCTGCAAAGAAGAACCGGTAAATACCTCAAGAGATTTAATAAGGATTAATCAGAGAATCAGAGAAAGTAATTTGGTAAACGCCTGATTTATATAAACTGTCAAATGGGTCTTTTGTTGAACCTAGGAGAGTTTGGAGTTGTCTCCCAGCAAGCAGGAGGACTAGGACTCTTGTATGCTAGACGAGCGCTTTACCTACTAAGCTACTGAGCCACTTGGTGACCCAATAACTGAGTTGGTTACAAGTTTAGAATTCAAATCCCCACAGACCACGCAGTCCCTTTTCATAACCCACATAAACAGACCCAATAACTGGTCTCCAAGTGGCTCGGTAGCTTAGTTGATAAAGCGCTCGTCTAGCTTACAAGAGCCCTGGATTCAAATCACTGCCGAGTACGTGGATTTTTTTTTCATAATTTCATCCATAATTTGTCCTCCTTTACCACGCGTAATGGGATACAGATAGCTTGGAAAGGGTTACCACTGCCATTACTTATTAAGTAGGTCAAGCCAGGATGCACACAGAAAAAAATATTTAATTTTCAATGTGATGTAAACTGAAGTCTACTGTAAAAATAAATCAAATTCGTGTGTTGTTACAGCATCATGTAAATTTAAATGAATATAAATTCAATT
Organism: Aedes aegypti; assembly: GCF_002204515.2. NCBI lineage: Eukaryota > Metazoa > Arthropoda > Insecta > Diptera > Culicidae > Aedes > Aedes aegypti. Next base: position 352,256,586 of record NC_035108.1, read on the forward strand.
TTCAACTAAAAATGGTTGAATATTACATGATCGTGTAAATTTAAAGCGAATTCGATTGAAAAATAATGGATTAGTCGTTGAAATTTAGGTTTATTTTGATGCTCCAAATATGTGCATGAAAATAAACTTAAATTTACAACATATTTTTAGCTGTGCAGGATAATAAACGGCATTCCTGTGAAGGTATTGATTCGTAACAGAACTGTTTCATTCGCTATGTTACACTTACACCTAACATGAAGTTAGAAGATATCAAGGCTAACTGTTAAATTTTTTAATTTAGCTTCAAGCTTATGGGCCCTATTTTATAAGTCGAGTCGATCAAAAACGACTCGACTGGAGTCACTGTCGACCACAAATTTCGCTCGACTTGGCTTTGTCACTCGCGTTTATCGACAGTTGTCACTCTATGTGACTGGATTACTATGGAAGTCGACGGGTGACATCTGAAATATGCATGCTTACTTTGATCGACAATGACTATTGACGAGTCACGTGAATTCGCTCGAATTACAAAATAGACCCCTATATTTCAGCTCGATAATTGTTTTTTTTTTTTAATTTAATTGAACACCTTATTTATAAATGATTCAAAATCTTAATTTTGAATTCATTTTTTTAGACCATTTCAAGTTTTAATAACGGGTTTAATTTATATACACATGTATCTTATTTGAGAAGATCAATTTGAGGTTCATTTTTTTGTAAGTTTTTTTATTAGTAGGGTGCAGAACCACTTGGGCACTTCCATAATTCACTTTGGCGTAGGGGGTTTTTCTCGGCCGAATTATCTGAAACTTTGCAGTAAGGAGTATGACGCATATTGTTGCCAAATATCAGCTCTTCTTCTTCTTCTTTCTGGCGTTACGTCCCTACTGGGACAGATCCTGCTTCTCAGCTTAGTGTTCTTATGAGCACTTCCACAGTTATTAACTGAGAGCTTACTATGCCATTGACCATTTTTGCATGCGTATATCGTGTGGCAGGTACGAAGATACTCTATGCCCAGGGAAGTCGAGAAAATTTCCAACCCGAAAAGATCCGCGACCGGTGGGATTCGAACCCACGACCCTCAGCTTGGTCTTGCTGAATAGCTGCGCGTTTACCGCTACCGCTATCTGGGCCCCCCAAAAAATTAAATATCAGCTCTGTAGCTTCTAAAAAACCCCACTGCCGAAATTATTCAAAAGTGCCAAGAATAGGATCCGGCTCCCTATCATTCCAAACATTACATTAATTTCTTATATCTAGGTGTTCTGTGTTATCAGACAACACTATCATCCTACTAAAAACAAATAAAACAAATTTAGGATTTCATGACTATTTTGTTAACAACATATTACATTTCAGTTGCCGTAGTAGTTCAGATTTTTGCGGACCTTTCTTCCTGGACAACAGCTAGTCCATATTGGTACAGCATACAACATGGCTGGCCCGAAAATTTGTTTGAATATCAAAAGCTAGTTCTTAAGACAAAGTTTTGATTTTCTATTAATGAGGGGATAGCGAAATTTTACATATTTGTTACATTTGGCTTGAATGCCCTCAATGTGATTTTAAATTCTTATCCAGCATGAGCCCTAGATACTTAACTTCATCTGACCAATTTATGGGAACCCCTCTCATCGTGACAACATGTCTACTTGAAGGTTTGAAATAAAGAGCTTTTGGTTTATGTGGCAATATTATTAGTCGAGTTTTAGAAGTATAAGGAGAAATCTTCCATTTTTGCAAGTATGAAGAAAAAATACCCAAACTTTTTCGCAATCGACTACACTGCCCATAAATGCATAACAGTCCCACGTGAGTTTTCGTCAATTTTCAGTTAGTTACGGGAAACTTCATTAAATTGTATGTACTTTCATGGTATTATAAGAAAATAGTACGTTTGTTCTAGAAATGTGAAAAACAACATCGAACTTGGTCTGTCCCACGTTACTAATAAACGCATGTCAGTCTCGCGACTTGTGTGATAAGGACTCGCGACCAATTGTGTTAATAAGGAAGTCAAGTAAGGGAAATACACTTACCCACAATTCGTCCCCTTAATGCTACAACTTTTTAGAGTTTAATTTGTCGAAACATAAATCTTAATTAAATCTTGCAGATTTTCACAGATCATAAGCGTGTGTTTTTTCCTTGTACTTGTAGCGATGCCGCCGTCTTTGAACATCCACTTGTTTCACGCTCTGGCAAATATAGGTTTGCTCTCGTGAATCCAATGCCCAGAGCACCGTGTTGAGACGAATACGGTGGTCCTTCGAGATGTTAAGCCCGCAGTTCATTATACACCCATAATCGACAAGCATTAGTTGGTGTGATGAAAGGCGCTTATTGGTGACGTTGTATCTCGCTTTCAATTCTTATTTTGTTCTCTTGCGTTTTTGGCGAGTTCATCAATGGCCGTATAACTTCCGTCTGAGTCCATTTCATCAGTCCCCGTCGCATATTCGGTGTCCTTCAAAGATTTCTAATAGCTTACCCAATGTTCAGGGTACGGATTCGGTGGAAACTGAAAGGTGTCGTCGCCACCAGCATTGCGGTCACAGCCGTCCTTATTGTTGAAGCCAGCGAACTTGTCTTCAGAGCCCGCGTCATTGTCCAACGGGTCGCCATCGGCCAATATCCTGCACTCATCCTCGGAACTAGCAGAAGTACCACAACTTTTCAAATAATCGAGAGAAAACATTTCCGCGACTGTTGTGGACACTAAACTGTCAATACTACAATAGTTCGCATGTGAAGACCGATGCATCATAGTAAGCACTGATACCGTTATGCGTTTATTCTCGTACATTCAAGAGCAAATAAACGCATATCAGTCACGCGTACATTTTCCCGCAAATTAACTAATTGTTTGAGAAAATTAATAAACAAAATGTATGTAATACTGTAATCAATAGTTCATTGCACCATTTGAGTGCAAATTTGGGTGCGAAAACATCGTTTTTTCAACTTAATTGGAGTAAATAGAGCAAATAAGTGTTCACGACTTCTATCGCATTTTTCTTAGGTGTGTTGTTTTGCTAGTGAGACTGGTATGCATTTATGGGCAGTTACAGATGACACGCAGACTTTGTCCTTTGGCGGAGAGGCCTGTGTCATCAGCAAACAAAGATTTTTGACATTCCTGAAGTAGCTCAGGTAAGTCAGATGTGAAAATATTGTATAATGTTGGTTCAACAATGTTGCCTTTAGGAACGCCAGCTCTTACAGGAAGTCTTTTAGACCTGGAGTTCTGATAATGGATTACCGTTTTGATTCATATTACGGACACTTAAGGACTCAGGGAAATATAAACCAGCATAGAGCATACAAAATAAATCATTCTGTATGATTCCTTAGCGCTATCGAGCGTCGGAAGCCCTTTACTTTCGAACCGTGGGTGAAGAATACGCTTCCGCAACTTCAATAATTTTAAATAAATCAAAATGTGTGGCCTTTTCATGATTCTTATTCCGGACGCTTCTTCACTTTTGCCTCATATTCCGGACACTTTGAATCGAATTCCGGACAGCTCATGATAATCATTAATGGAACAGTCAAATCATCAATCGAAATCGTTAAACCACCAAAGAGACATCTAAGGTAGTTGGGCATTATAAATTTTCAAAGATATTTATGGAAAACGTTCACTAAAACGAGCCTTGAAATTGAGAACTTTTAAACAGCAAAAATTGAAACATTTCGCGTGAAATGTTTCCCATACAAAGTAGAGTGTCCGGAATTTGAAGCTGTCCGCAATATGAATCAAAACGGTATTATCAGCAGGAGTTTTCTCATTTTATTTTGTATGGGGAAAGGCATCTAACTTCAAATATCTTGTGAATGAAAGCTTTGATCGGAAAAATATTTGGTAGGCGTGATAGCCATCATCATCACGCACAACCGGTACCAAATATCTTTTCGAAAATAGTTCCCGATTTTGAGAAATAATTCGTTAGATGCATTTCGCCATACAAATATTTATGACCTTTTCATAAAGTTTACTGATGAAGGAAATCAAACTGATTGGACGATAGCTAGAAGCTTCTGCAGGATTTTTGTCTGGTTTTGAAATTGGAACAACCTTAGCATTTTTCCATTCGTCAGGAAAACGGCTAATTGAAAACATTTGTTAAATATACCAACTAAAAATGATAAGCTACTTTCGGGAAGTTTCTTGACGAGGATCTAGAAAATTCCATCCATTTCCATTGGACCATTTCTATCCATCCATTTCTATTGGACTAGTAAGTCCTGAGCTTTTTCGCAATTAGTTAGTAATAATTTGTTTTCCTCTTTGCCGGTATTGGCTTCTGAGGTTTTTTTCAAGATTTTAGATAATTTACAAAAGGGCTTAGAGCCAGGGTCCAATTGAGAAACCTTATTTTCAAAATTTTTGTTTCTTAATTGTGCAAAAAGTTTCTTGATTTCTTTCTGCAAATCCTGCCATATAATTTTCATAGCAGGATCGCGAGTGCGTTGAAATTGCCTTCTCCTCACGTTTTTAAGACGGATCAAGAGTTTAAGATCATCGTCTATAATCACGGATTCAAATTTTACTTCTACACATTTTGGAATTGCTGTCCTGGCTTCAACAATGGAATTTGTTAAAGTTTCAAGAGCATTGTCAATATCAAGTTTAGTTTCTAAAGAAATGTTAACATCAAGATTAAAGCCAATAAATGTTTCATATATATTCCAGTCGGCTCGAAAATAATTGAAAGTGGAGCTGATAGGATTGAGAATCGCTTCATGGGATATTTGAAATGTAACAGGGACATGATCAGAATCGTTGGACGTTGGAATTACTTTGAGAATCATTCCATGACCAATGTTTGGCATTAAAGTCACCAATGACAAAAAATGTTGACTTATTGCTAGTCAATTTTTGCAAGTCAGTTTGGAGCAAATTAACTTGCTGTCCAGAGCATTGAAAAGGCAAATAGGCAGCTATGAACGTATATTTACCAAGCTGTTTTTCAACAGAAACACCTAAAGTTTCAAAAACTTTAGTTTCAAATGACGAAAACAGTTGATGTTTTATACGCCCACATGCCCCATTAACTCGATCATTACGATAAACAAAAAAGTTACACGGAAAAATATTTTTACCTAATTTTTGAGTTTACTTTACCCAAAATTAAGTATATCGATTATAATTTCAACCCAAAATCTCTCGGTTTTCTCTTTCTCCCACACGAATGTTGTCAAAAAAAGAGAGAGCTGCATCTACCCAATGGGGGTACTTTGGCCCAGTAAGCCAAATTTGGGTAAATGCAACTTTTCTTATGTTTGGGTGGAAAGAACTCAATTTTGAGTTAAATCAACCCAAAATCGAGTATATTTTTCTAATGGAATTAAAGCCAAACTACCTAGTGGGGACCTTGGAAATTTAGCCAAAATTGAGTTATTGGGCTCAACTACGGAATTGCGTTGAAACAACCCAAAATTGAGTAGAATTCCGTCTCCGTGTAGGATCTCTTTTGAGTTTAGATCCAGGTTTCAAATACGTTTCAGTAATAACTGCTATATGCACGTTATTATTATTAGCTGTAAGAAAATTACCCAAGTAACCATAAGCACTAATAATAAACCCTTAATCAGCATCATTGATGCTTACATGCATTATAATAGCACTACAAATGCTTACACACCTTATAACAGCACTTCCGCTGCATAGAAACCCTATTACTGCATCATTAATGCTTCTAAGCCTGATGCATACAGGCATTGAATAAGCACTATATTGGCTTTATATTCGAATACAGGGCATGTTTAAATGCCATCCAGTGTTTTGACAGATATACCACGTGCTTTGTGTTTGTATAGTGGTAAGAGGGAGTCAAACATAAATCTTCTCACTACTACAATTGCAGGATTTATGACGGGGAAAAGTGATGGTTTAAATTGGTCACTTTTCTCTCCAATACTATTCAGCTTATGTGGCCGAAGGAGCAAAGAAGCAGGACTTCAACAACTCAACAATACGGGTGTCGCAGGTTCGAGACGCAAAATGAGCAATTTCATCATCATAACACGAGGATCAAAATGTGGCAATTGCAAGTCCTTAGAAGGGTGAAACCACCAAAGCCTGGTACGGAGAAGTACTATCTGAATCATTTTATTATATTTTTGCATACTGTTCGAGGTTTCCGTTTTCATTCATTCATGCATTTACCTCGTGTACCAGCTGCTTGGCCGCATACGCGAAAGCTCTCTGGCTGCGTACGCGAAAGCACAAAATATTCGCCCGAAAAACCTGGCGAAAACAACTGACGTTTCTCACGTGGTCTTATATCAGCATTAGTGGTGCAGAGAAGCACGATTATATCTTTGCATTATAATGGCACGCTATTTCGCCTTTTCTGGCATTATAATAGCATTATATGCGTATATAAAACTGACATGCATCAAATGATTACCCTATATACGCATGTAATGCTGTCACCGTGCCGCATTATCGTGCTTACTGGTTACTTGGGTAAACAGATCGTCCTCTTTACCATTCAAGGAACGAGCATTCCAATTTAAAATATTTAAATTATTATTTATTGGATCCATTAAAAAACGTAATCCAATAACAATTTGATTAGTAAATTTCACACCAACTTGGACTGCTTCAGTCATAGTGAACTTGACTGATAGTGGCTTTGAATATTGCATCAATCATTAGATTCAATTGTTCAGTTAGAAAATTAAAATCAGAGTCATATATATCACTTGAAGAGGGTACATTTCATGATTTTCCGTTAGAATTTTCAGTAGACGAAGAGGCGGAGTAGGAGTTACCTGTGGCGGCAGGGTTTTTTTTTTCATTTGATTTGAAACAAGTAGAATGGATAGTCATAGTACGAATAGGGGAGGAGTTCAAATTACCTGCTACGATATCGCAAAGGATTTTCCGTGGGTAGATACATTCGAAATCAAAAGATTCGAACGGCTACCCGACGGATTAAAATTAGTTTGTGAATGAGCATGTTTATTATCTTCCTGATGGGTAGGGTAACGTATATAACTTGGACATGCATATAATTTGTACAGGCTAGCCATTCTATGTCTAAAATTTAAGCTAAGTTCATCTAAAATCTTAACATGAGTATATAGGGCATAAATCAGGTGATGTCCAAAATAGATTATGGTTTTTGTTCTGTTGATATAATTTGGCCATCTGATGAAATACACTGGAATGTCGTATGCATGCATACTTGCAGGCGTTTTATCGTGGATATGATGATATTTGCTTGCATTCAATGAAATAATTGATTATCACTAATATACACATCCAATAAGCGAAGAAAATGCATAAGTCACATGTAAACTCCCAAAGTTTTATGAAACAATCGTCTTTTTAAGAAACCATGTATGGATATTGAGATAACGCCCCTGTCCAAATTATATTCAGATAAGGGTGTCCAAATTGTATATTTGGTGTCCGAAATGTATAACAGACAGGCCGCCAAAAAACGCTATTTTGGAAGCTAAAACTACAGTATGTAAGTTTTTTTCCCCAGAAACTCAAAATACAATGAGACATTGAGCATATAAGTATCATAACGTAATAAAATATTAGTATCTAATGCAGTTAATCGATCGCCATTTCCAGACATATCTTTATCCTGTCCAAAATATATAATTTACCCTATGTTTCCTAATCAAGCGATCGTTAACTGTAAAATGAGCATTGTTCGATACTCTACCAGGGAAATTCCGGAAACGACCGTTATCGTAACGGATATTATCTTTCATCTACCTGGCACGAGCCTCGACGGCTCGCCTACGCGAATGGCAAGCCCAAAATTTTGACTTATGATTGCCCCCGCAATTTGCGCATATGAACTTATCGGTATCTTCCTTCACTGGACAGACGTCCTTAGCGTGAGAAGAACCTCCGCAAATCATGCATTTAGCATCCATGCGACAACTTTTTGTACAATAACCCCACTTTTGGCACCGACGGCACTGAGTGGAGTTCTGGTAATTTCCTCCAGGTTTCTGGAAATGTTCCCATGTCACACGGACATCGAACATAAGTCTAGCTTTTTCTAAAGCTTTAATATTATTTAGATCTTTTTTATTAAAGTGAACTAAATAATATTCTTGAGAAAGACATTTCCGAACAATGCCAGATTGGGTTCTCTTTTTCATAATGATTACTTGGACTGGGGAAAATCCAAGTAAATCATTTATTCTATTTTTGATCTCTTCACTGACTTCTCTGACTTATGGTCACTTGAGAGACCTTTCAAGGTGACTTTAAATAAACGTTCAGTTTTGTCGTCCTAAGTCAAAATGTGCACTTCTTCTCTTCAAGATGTTTGAGAAGAAGTTCGCGATCTTTAAGAGTTTCCAGCAAAAGCGACAATCTCCTTTCTTTGCGATTTGGAAGAAGATCTTGATTCCCCTAATGGATTTCAAGATCTCCTGCCTAAATACCCTAAATTCGGAACAACTGACCACGATAGGTGGGACTCTCTGGTTCCTCACTTGTATCAAAGAGCCTGGGCTAGAGGCTGCTTCGATTTAGTGTTCGGAATATTTGTCTAGAGCATCGAACTGATTGCTCATTTCGATGCAATTATCAACATCTAGGTACAATTTCATCCTTGGAGGAAAGCGCGCATTCTAGAGAAACGTCATTTCTTCCATTCTTGCCACGTTTAGTGACAGTTTAAAACCTACTTTTTTGGAAGGAATTTGTATATTCAGAAATTCATCCTTCCTTATGTTTGCGATTGCAACTATTATATTATTATATTATTATTAACTACTAGTGGTCCCGGCCTGGGAGGGAGAAACCGATACAAAATTTATGTACGTCATAGTGAGCCGAGATTCTGCTGTCACGAACTGTCACTGTGAGCCCAGATCTTGAAGAATGGACAAACTTGATAAAAGCGCGTAATTGATCAAAACAAATTTTTGCATTCCAACAAAGTTGACAACAGTCGGTTGAAAATCAATTCCTGCAACACCCAAAAGCAATGCCACGATAGTACCTTTTAATTTTATCGAGTATAAAGTAATGAAACACGCATCTTTTTACTGTTTTACAATCATCATTAAAATTGAATGCACATAAAACTATGGCCCTTTTTCCAAGTTTGTCCAGAAAGATCGAAGGTACACAATAAAAGAAAACTACCGTTTTTCCCCAAGCCTGCCTTGATTGTCGTTGGTGAGCGGGAGTTATCTTGCAATTTGGAAAAGTGTTGTGTCATATTTCGTGTGTAGTATCGGTGCCTCCCTCCCAGGTCCCGGCAAACTTCGTCTTGCCATCAAGTAGGCTGTTGGAAAACGTCAAGAAATCCCCTATACAAAATGATACCATAGTCTTCTCCCGTTTTCCCCATTATTCCGGAGACTTTCCTGAACTTTTTCCTCGCACGAACACGACGCATCCCTTGTGGAGGGCAACAGTGAAAAACTGGCGTCAATCCGTTGACTCGTTCTCGAGCCATTTCGTGACATACAAACACCACTCCATTTTTATTTATATAGATAGATTATTAACTATTAATATAACTATATAATATTCAGTGAGTATGTTGGAGTGACCTACTAAGAGGTTTTTGCTTCCCAAGCCGGTGTCCAAGAAGGATTACTACCTCTAGCTTTCGCCAACGGGTCCAACGAAAAATCGAAAGCACGGGTCCAACCAAGGATCGTAAAGGGATCAATATTAGAAAAATAGTACTGAAAAGTAATGTTTTTGTAACTCTGAGAAGTACTGTTTCATTATTTTAGGTAGTTTGAAAAACTTTCGAGAGCAGAAAGAATTTGTGTACGATGCGCACTTAATAATTTAAATTGAATAATGCCTATTTCACTACTTATTTTATAAGCAAAAATAAGCTTGATGCTTCTTATGAGCTTCATAAAAAATATACGCAAACCTGCAAGCGACTTAAACCTAACCACAGAAAAACAGTGTGTGACCTTGAATCGCCCAGCTCAAAAGCTGCCCCCAGCACAAATCTAATTGGAATACCTGAGCAACACAACCATAAGCCCAGCCAAACGGATTGCGTTTCGTGCTTGATCCATCGAGAACTGGCACCTTGTACAACATCAAGCACCGAATATCCAAAAGTGGGTCAGAGGTTGTCTCCATCAACTCAAGGACATTTTCATATCACTCAACTAATATGAAGGGATGTGCTACGGAATGCAGTGATTCAACTAATTTGGGACCGCGATTTCATTATTTCACGCGATAAGATAACCACTTGTAGGAAATTATATTGATAAAACTGCGAACAACAAAAATAATACAAAAAATGATTGACGACCTACCTGGGATTTTGATGAATCAGGCGATGGCTGGCATCAAGTCCGAAGAACGCCAACCAAATTGAGAGGGAACCTTTTCTGAATTCACAATTTTGGACCTTTAGCACAATCACACACAGTTGCACAAATTTATCAGCAAGCTATTTCCACTAAAGAAACGGAATTTTCCGAGCCGGACAATCGATTTTTCCAGCCAGCCTTGAATTCGCGACGACGAGAATTTTGACCGTCCGTTTTCCGTCTTCGATGAGGGAAGAATGATGACCGAACGAATGACGACGTTTGTTGATTGTTGTTGTTGACTGTTGTTTTTGACTTTTTCTTATTTTCAGTCAGAAATCTGTCAGATCTGCGTTCTAGTGAAATAGACAGTCAAGCGAGGTAGACCGGTTAGATAGAGAAAACCTGAGAGAGACTCGCGAAGAGGAAAAATATCAACGTCATATGCAGCCCAGATTCCCCTCTCACGAAACGTCAAATGCAGCCCACCGTTTTTATGGCTGAAAAAGTTAAAAGTATTATGTTCAAAGTAAAATGTTATTGAAAACCTCAGTCGGCGGAGCAGTTTTTTTCCAAAGTTGCTGATAAATCTAAGCAAAAGATTAATTATTTCTAATGTCTGCGACGTTTGCTGGCATGAAATTTCACTCAAACGGCTATTTATAATTCGATGTAATGCAAACTCAATAATTTTTTGCTGAGGGTTTTGAACAGCATGCGCATAATACGCTTCCAATCGCAAAACGCAACATACTGTTAGCCATCTATACTTTGGTAGCGCAACTAGTCAGATGATGAGAGATTTGATTTTTCACGCATCCATCACATGCCGCTGTGGGGAAAAATGTTTTATTTTCCTGATATAAGACGGTTCACAGTGAAACAGTTAGGCGGAAAAGGTAGGAATATCCATTCTTTATGTTCTACATACGTTTGTTTTTTGTATTATTGCACTACTTTCATAAAAATTGAGATCCGGCTGGTAGGAGCACTAGTTTGAGGTTGGAAAACCAGGATATGTGAGGTTAGTTTCATTGAAACTTTCGCCTGAGCGATTTTTGCGCTTGAATAAAACACGCTTCGGGACATTCTCCGCTGCCCCTAAAAATACCATTGGGTAGATAAATGAATTCTCTACCATTGGATCTCATTCAATATCATACATAAGTGAAGTAAGGGGTGAAAATAAATATTTTGTTCCGAATGTTTTGAAACCATGAATGAGTATGACATTGCTCTCGTCAACCATCATTATGACGACTGCAGCACACCCCACCGGACGAATTATCGTATTGGGAGCGAATTGGTATACACACTAAGTGGAATAAGAAAAAAAACTCAGCAATCACAGAAAAAGAAGACCGTCTTCGCGAGTCTCGTCTCAGGAGAAAACGAATCGACGCACGGTGTGGAAATGCGAGATTTCTCTTCGAAAATTCGCTTAAATCCAACCCCCCCGCGAAGTGACAGATAACGCAATTTTCACGTACCTACGCAGCGTAAACAATGGGGCCATCCACCGCTGCCGGCACGATTTTTCACTATGGGAGATCAAAAATTTGTTTCGTTGTTGACGGGTGCAGAACAACGAATGGAATGAAATGAAATAAGGGCGAATCCGATTTTTTCTTCATGCAATGAAAATAAACATAATAAAAGCAACAAGTTTTGACACCAAATGAATAATTAAACGCGCATCAAATCGTTCGGTGAAACGATTAAATGACTTTTTAGTGCTTAGTTTAGCTGGAAATGTTGTTTCATACAGTGATAATAGTACATTTATTTTAGGCGAACATGTTTTATCGCTTAACGGAGTTAAGTTATCGGGCGCGATTAGATATTTTGCAACATAATTAGTCACAAAACTTATTTTGTATTTGTAACTTTGATGCCCTCAAAAGAAGGCGTGGCCCGTATTATTCACCAGAGGTCTACGTTTCAATAAAATAGGCCTACACACTTTAATTATTTCACCGACCTCAGTAAAATGTTTTGCCGAGAACCCAACAGCTGAGAATTCGATAATTTTCAATGCCGACTCTGTACTTATTTTACAAAGACTTCGGCAATCCAAATTGTGTCGAGATCTCGGTGAACGTTACCGAGATTCGGTAAATGTTTGCCGAGATCTCGGTAAAGGTTTTACCGAAAATCGTCAAATTATAACCGAAAAATCATTGGATTCTCGGCGATTCCGTTTAAGTGTGCATGAACTAATTTACGATGATGTCACACTGCAACTTCCAGCGAGAAGAAAACCTTTACAGCGACCGATGTTTACAAAAAAAAAAACAACGATTTCGTTGCATATTCATCCACGCATTGTGCATCCGGTAAACATTCGTTCACTGGTCTAATCCACCGGTGTACTAAATTCACTCGGTCTGAGGATTGAGACACTTGAGCTGGGCACGCTTCCGCACACGGAGAAAACAGAAAACCCACATTTGAGTATTTTTAAACTTATTTTTGAGTTATTTTTCTCTCCCTATTTCATTCACTTCTTCTATTGTTGTCAGAGAGCGAAGAGCAAAACAACCCAAAAACCGAACATGTGTGCGTTACCTCAAATTTGAGTAAGTGGGCTAGTACTGGAAGTTGAGTTATTTGATCTGCCGGTTGAGTGAAAAGAACTTGGCCAGTAGGTATTTTTTTGCATGGCTGCAAATGAAAACAACTTCTACCCCATTAACTCAAAATTAGGTTAACCCACGAGCCCCCCGAATTGAGTGGAATGAACTTACTTTTGAGTACTTCATTTTTTCCGTGTATGCTCCTGACGTGTTCTGGACCTGCTCAAGTGTCACAATTTTCAGACCGAGTGATTTTAGTACATCAATGGATTAGTCTTTTGGTGCGGAACTAATTTTATGTAAACACATACGGGCAGAGCGGAAAAGAAAAAAAGTCGACAAGAATAGAAGACTGTGGATGAATCCATTGCATGAACTATCCAGCTTTTCAAGAGCGGTAATGGCCTTCAAAAGTTATTTACTTTCTGGTAGGGATCCATCAGTTTGACGTTTGGCTTGAGTCTGTTCAATCGACGTTGTACTTAATTTACTCGGTCCAAAAATTTTGACACTTCAACAGCAGCTTACAAAAAAGTGAGTAAATTAATGGTGATATTAGCGCTCGTAAAAAGTTTGATAGTTCATCCAATAAGCTAAGACATTTGGTGGTGAGTATGAGAAAAAAAAGTGTTCAAATACACAAAGAAAAATGTGCTGCGAGTAAAAGGCTGAATATGAACTACATAACATTGATTTTCAAGCTGATAAATTACTAAAAACAACTACTAATTGAACTTTAACACTTTACTGCACTTTTGCAAAGGAAAATTTCTTCCATGAATAAAAAAATGTGACATAAATCATCATACATGTCTAAGGAATTATTCAAATATAACATGACTAATTTTAAGCTCCTCCTATCGATTATCTATGGATTTTGTTTTTGAATGGCCCGTAACACAACACGAAAGACCCCTTTCCTCTCCCTGTTGCGTTACGTAATATTTTACAATCCCCAACATGGAGAAACGCAGACAAATTTTACATCTTTTGAATTACCAAGCGGTCAAAACATAATTTCAAATTATATACTATAAGCATCTTTCAGCATGTCTTTGTGCGAACCACATCACACCACTATTCAAAACCCGCTCGTGGGTCGTACAAAATCTTCCCGAGGACCGCACAAAACTTTTTCAGTTTGGTGATCACTGATGTATAATGATATTACAAATGCCAAACAAAAGTAATAAAAAATATGTCCGTTAAGCATCAATTTAGGGATCTATTTTATAAGTCGAGTCGATCAAAATGACTCGACTGGAGTCGCTGTCGACCAAAAAATTCGCTCGACTCAGCTCTGTCACTCGAGTTTTTCGACAGTTGTCACTCTATGTGACTGGATTACTATGGGAGTCGACGAGTGACATCTGAAATATGCATGATTGCTTTGATCGACAATGAATACAGACGAGTCACATGAATCTGTTCGATTTACAAAATAGGCCCCTTAATTTGCGCCCTATTTCGAGCACACTCCATGATTTCATTGAGTTTGACAGTACCACGGACCAAAATTTTTCAGTACACTGACATTGTATGGCAGCTGTCATGATGCTCCCGGGTTGCTTAAATCATACTGTCCATATTGGCATAACAGTCCCATATATATGGGATTTCCTTTTTATGCGAATATGGGCAGCATACGAGTGACAAAATATAACAGGATGAAGTTACCGATGAGAAAATAGTAGTTTACGCAACAAGTTGAAGAATGATGATTTTTACAGCACGAGTCGTACATTTATACAAGGAGGCTTGCCGAGTTGAATAATTACGACGAGTGCTGTTAAAATCGAGTTCTGCAACGAGTTGCGTACAACATTTTTTATTTCTTAGAAGACCACTTGAGGGTATCAGAAAACTTATAGGAATGCATTCACCATCATTTTACAATTTCCGATAAATTGTTGTGTAATGATTCATTTCGCATCTCAAAACAGTTACGTAATGAGAAAGCATTGCGTAATGAATCATTACAGCACTGGGTTCAGTTGCGTAATGACTATTACCGCACTACATGATTCAGTGCAGATTTCGATTCGATTACAATGCAACATTACATCACGCAGCCATTTTCAATCTCCTTTCCCGTTATTACTTTTTGTATGGGAGCTTTGGACGCATCGTCACGATTCCCCGAGAGCGTGACATTATTTATGGACGATAGCTTTTTCTTAAGGTAAAGATGAATCGAAGCCAAACCTCAAAATTTCAACATCACAAATTTGGAGAGTCAAATATCTGTTTAAGACGAAAATTTTATCGTTCAATCACTTGCTGGACAAACTAATCAAGATTTGTGCTAAAAATACAAACTGAAATTTTATCACAATCAGGTCTCTTTCAAGCAAAATGTTTTCTTAAGACACTTTTTAATAGGATGAATCGTGCTTTCGGCACAACGTTCGACAAAATGTTCATCAATATTTTAGCATATATGAGCATCTTGGGTATATTCACAAATTTCAAAACGCCGAAAATGGTAATTTTCGATACCCACCCACTCCCTCGTAACGCATTTTGTATTAATGTTTTTAAATTTTGTATGAGCTGTAACAAGCCTAGGACACCCACCCACCCCCTCCAGCGTTATGAAATTTGCGAATGAGCCCCTTACTGTCGAATTTCAGAAGCTTTGGTCGACAAAAAAAAACCTGACAGAAACATCAAAACTGCCAAAACTTCCGGTATGTTCTCATACAGAAAATCCAATCCAAATCCAATTCAAATCCAATCCAAATCCAATCCAAATCCAATCCAAATCCAATCCAAATCCAATCCAAATCCAATCCAAATCCAATCCAATCCAAATCCAATCCAAATCCAATCCACATCCATCGAATCGAAATCGAATCGAAATCGAATCGAAATCGAATCGAAATCGAATCGAAATCGAATCGAAATCGAATCGAAATCGAATCGAAATCGAATCGAAATCGAATCGAAATCGAATCGAAATCGAATCGAAATCGAATCGAAATCGAATCGAAATCGAATCGAAATCGAAATCGAATCGAAATCGAATCGAAATCGAATCGAAATCGAATCGAAATCGAATCGAAATCGAATCGAAATCGAATCGAAATCGAATCGAAATCGAATCGAAATCGAATCGAAATCGAATCGAAATCGAATCGAAATCGAATCGAAATCGAATCGAAATCGAATCGAAATCGAATCGAAATCGAATCGAAATCGAATCGAAATCGAATCGAAATCGAATCGAAATCGAATCGAAATCGAATCGAAATCGAATCGAAATCGAATCGAAATCGAATCGAAATCGAATCGAAATCGAATCGAAATCGAATCGAAATCGAATCGAAATCGAATCGAAATCGAATCGAAATCGAATCGAAATCGAATCGAAATCGAATCGAAATCGAATCGAAATCGAATCGAAATCGAATCGAAATCGAATCGAAATCGAATCGAAATCGAATCGAAATCGAATCGAAATCGAATCGAAATCGAATCGAAATCGAATCGAAATCGAATCGAATCGAATCGAAATCGAATCGAAATCGAATCGAAATCGAATCGAAATCGAATCGAAATCGAATCGAAATCGAATCGAAATCGAATCGAAATCGAATCGAAATCGAATCGAAATCGAATCGAAATCGAATCGAAATCGAATCGAAATCGAATCGAAATCGAATCGAAATCGAATCGAAATCGAATCGAAATCGAATCGAAATCGAATCGAAATCGAATCGAAATCGAATCGAAATCGAATCGAAATCGAATCGAATCGAATCGAAATCGAATCGAAATCGAATCGAAATCGAATCGAAATCGAATCGAAATCGAATCGAATCGAAATCGAATCGAAATCGAATCGAAATCGAATCGAAATCGAATCGAAATCGAATCGAAATCGAATCGAAATCGAATCGAAATCGAATCGAAATCGAATCGAAATCGAATCGAAATCGAATCGAAATCGAATCGAAATCGAATCGAAATCGAATCGAAATCGAATCGAAATCGAATCGAATCGAAATCGAATCGAAATCGAATCGAAATCGAATCGAAATCGAATCGAAATCGAATCGAAATCGAATCGAAATCGAATCGAAATCGAATCGAAATCGAATCGAAATCGAATCGAAATCGAATCGAAATCGAATCGAAATCGAATCGAAATCGAATCGAAATCGAATCGAAATCGAATCGAAATCGAATCGAAATCGAATCGAAATCGAATCGAAATCGAATCGAAATCGAATCGAAATCGAATCGAAATCGAATCGAAATCGAATCGAAATCGAATCGAAATCGAATCGAAATCGAATCGAAATCGAATCGAAATCGAATCGAAATCGAATCGAAATCGAATCGAAATCGAATCGAAATCGAATCGAAATCGAATCGAAATCGAATCGAAATCGAATCGAAATCGAATCGAAATCGAATCGAAATCGAATCGAAATCGAATCGAAATCGAATCGAAATCGAATCGAAATCGAATCGAAATCGAATCGAAATCGAATCGAAATCGAATCGAAATCGAATCGAAATCGAATCGAAATCGAATCGAAATCGAATCGAAATCGAATCGAAATCGAATCGAAATCGAATCGAAATCGAATCGAAATCGAATCGAAATCGAATCGAAATCGAATCGAAATCGAATCGAAATCGAATCGAAATCGAATCGAAATCGAATCGAAATCGAATCGAAATCGAATCGAAATCGAATCGAAATCGAATCGAAATCGAATCGAAATCGAATCGAAATCGAATCGAAATCGAATCGAAATCGAATCGAAATCGAATCGAAATCGAATCGAAATCGAATCGAAATCGAATCGAAATCGAATCGAAATCGAATCGAAATCGAATCGAAATCGAATCGAAATCGAATCGAAATCGAATCGAAATCGAATCGAAATCGAATCGAAATCGAATCGAAATCGAATCGAAATCGAATCGAAATCGAATCGAAATCGAATCGAAATCGAATCGAAATCGAATCGAAATCGAATCGAAATCGAATCGAAATCGAATCGAAATCGAATCGAAATCGAATCGAATCGAATCGAATCGAAATCGAATCGAAATCGAATCGAAATCGAATCGAAATCGAATCGAAATCGAATCGAAATCGAATCGAAATCGAATCGAAATCGAATCGAAATCGAATCGAAATCGAATCGAAATCGAATCGAAATCGAATCGAAATCGAATCGAAATCGAATCGAAATCGAATCGAAATCGAATCGAAATCGAATCGAAATCGAATCGAAATCGAATCGAAATCGAATCGAAATCGAATCGAAATCGAATCGAAATCGAATCGAAATCGAATCGAAATCGAATCGAAATCGAATCGAAATCGAATCGAAATCGAATCGAAATCGAATCGAAATCGAATCGAAATCGAATCGAAATCGAATCGAAATCGAATCGAAATCGAATCGAAATCGAATCGAATCGAAATCGAATCGAAATCGAATCGAAATCGAATCGAAATCGAATCGAAATCGAATCGAAATCGAATCGAAATCGAATCGAAATCGAATCGAAATCGAATCGAAATCGAATCGAAATCGAATCGAAATCGAATCGAAATCGAATCGAAATCGAATCGAAATCGAATCGAAATCGAATCGAAATCGAATCGAAATCGAATCGAAATCGAATCGAAATCGAATCGAAATCGAATCGAAATCGAATCGAAATCGAATCGAAATCGAATCGAAATCGAATCGAATCGAAATCGAATCGAAATCGAATCGAAATCGAATCGAAATCGAATCGAAATCGAATCGAAATCGAATCGAAATCGAATCGAAATCGAATCGAAATCGAATCGAAATCGAATCGAAATCGAATCGAAATCGAATCGAAATCGAATCGAAATCGAATCGAAATCGAATCGAAATCGAATCGAAATCGAATCGAAATCGAATCGAAATCGAATCGAAATCGAATCGAAATCGAATCGAAATCGAATCGAAATCGAATCGAAATCGAATCGAAATCGAATCGAAATCGAATCGAAATCGAATCGAAATCGAATCGAAATCGAATCGAAATCGAAATCGAATCGAAATCGAATCGAAATCGAATCGAAATCGAATCGAAATCGAATCGAAATCGAATCGAAATCGAATCGAAATCGAATCGAAATCGAATCGAAATCGAATCGAAATCGAATCGAAATCGAATCGAAATCGAATCGAAATCGAATCGAAATCGAATCGAAATCGAATCGAAATCGAATCGAAATCGAATCGAAATCGAATCGAAATCGAATCGAAATCGAATCGAAATCGAATCGAAATCGAATCGAAATCGAATCGAAATCGAATCGAAATCGAATCGAAATCGAATCGAAATCGAATCGAAATCGAATCGAAATCGAATCGAAATCGAATCGAAATCGAATCGAAATCGAAATCGAATCGAAATCGAATCGAAATCGAATCGAAATCGAATCGAAATCGAATCGAAATCGAATCGAAATCGAATCGAAATCGAATCGAAATCGAATCGAAATCGAATCGAAATCGAATCGAAATCGAATCGAAATCGAATCGAAATCGAAATCGAATCGAAATCGAATCGAAATCGAATCGAAATCGAATCGAAATCGAATCGAAATCGAATCGAAATCGAATCGAAATCGAATCGAAATCGAATCGAAATCGAATCGAAATCGAATCGAAATCGAATCGAAATCGAATCGAAATCGAATCGAAATCGAATCGAAATCGAATCGAAATCGAATCGAAATCGAATCGAAATCGAATCGAAATCGAATCGAAATCGAATCGAAATCGAATCGAAATCGAATCGAAATCGAATCGAAATCGAATCGAAATCGAATCGAAATCGAATCGAAATCGAATCGAAATCGAATCGAAATCGAATCGAAATCGAATCGAAATCGAATCGAAATCGAATCGAAATCGAATCGAAATCGAATCGAAATCGAATCGAAATCGAATCGAAATCGAATCGAAATCGAATCGAAATCGAATCGAAATCGAATCGAAATCGAATCGAAATCGAATCGAAATCGAATCGAAATCGAATCGAAATCGAATCGAAATCGAATCGAATCGAATCGAATCGAAATCGAATCGAAATCGAATCGAAATCGAATCGAAATCGAATCGAAATCGAATCGAAATCGAATCGAAATCGAATCGAAATCGAATCGAAATCGAATCGAAATCGAATCGAAATCGAATCGAAATCGAATCGAAATCGAATCGAAATCGAATCGAAATCGAATCGAAATCGAATCGAAATCGAATCGAAATCGAATCGAAATCGAATCGAAATCGAATCGAAATCGAATCGAAATCGAATCGAAATCGAATCGAAATCGAATCGAAATCGAATCGAAATCGAATCGAAATCGAATCGAAATCGAATCGAAATCGAATCGAAATCGAATCGAAATCGAATCGAAATCGAATCGAAATCGAATCGAAATCGAATCGAAATCGAATCGAAATCGAATCGAAATCGAATCGAAATCGAATCGAAATCGAATCGAAATCGAATCGAAATCGAATCGAAATCGAATCGAAATCGAATCGAAATCGAATCGAAATCGAATCGAAATCGAATCGAAATCGAAATCGAATCGAAATCGAATCGAAATCGAATCGAAATCGAATCGAAATCGAATCGAAATCGAATCGAAATCGAATCGAAATCGAATCGAAATCGAATCGAAATCGAATCGAAATCGAATCGAAATCGAATCGAAATCGAATCGAAATCGAATCGAAATCGAATCGAAATCGAATCGAAATCGAATCGAAATCGAATCGAAATCGAATCGAAATCGAATCGAAATCGAATCGAAATCGAATCGAAATCGAATCGAAATCGAATCGAAATCGAATCGAAATCGAATCGAAATCGAATCGAAATCGAATCGAAATCGAATCGAAATCGAATCGAAATCGAATCGAAATCGAATCGAAATCGAATCGAAATCGAATCGAAATCGAATCGAAATCGAATCGAAATCGAATCGAAATCGAATCGAAATCGAATCGAAATCGAATCGAAATCGAATCGAAATCGAATCGAAATCGAATCGAAATCGAATCGAAATCGAATCGAAATCGAATCGAATCGAATCGAATCGAAATCGAATCGAAATCGAATCGAAATCGAATCGAAATCGAATCGAAATCGAATCGAAATCGAATCGAAATCGAATCGAAATCGAATCGAAATCGAATCGAAATCGAATCGAAATCGAATCGAAATCGAATCGAAATCGAATCGAAATCGAATCGAAATCGAATCGAAATCGAATCGAAATCGAATCGAAATCGAATCGAAATCGAATCGAAATCGAATCGAAATCGAATCGAAATCGAATCGAAATCGAATCGAAATCGAATCGAAATCGAATCGAAATCGAATCGAAATCGAATCGAAATCGAATCGAAATCGAATCGAAATCGAATCGAAATCGAATCGAAATCGAATCGAAATCGAATCGAAATCGAATCGAAATCGAATCGAAATCGAATCGAAATCGAATCGAAATCGAATCGAAATCGAAAATCGAAATCGAAATCGAATCGAATCGAAATCGAATCGAATCGAATCGAATCGAAATCGAATCGAAATCGAATCGAAATCGAATCGAAATCGAATCGAAATCGAATCGAAATCGAATCGAAATCGAATCGAAATCGAATCGAAATCGAATCGAAATCGAATCGAAATCGAATCGAAATCGAATCGAAATCGAATCGAAATCGAATCGAAATCGAATCGAAATCGAATCGAAATCGAATCGAAATCGAATCGAAATCGAATCGAAATCGAATCGAAATCGAATCGAAATCGAATCGAAATCGAATCGAAATCGAATCGAATCGAAATCGAATCGAAATCGAATCGAAATCGAATCGAAATCGAATCGAAATCGAATCGAAATCGAATCGAAATCGAATCGAAATCGAATAGAAATCGAATAGAAATCGAATAGAAATCGAATCGAAATCGAATCGAAATCGAATCGAAATCGAATCGAAATCGAATCGAAATCGAATCGAAATCGAATCGAAATCGAATCGAAATCGAATCGAATCGAAATCGAATCGAAATCGAATCGAAATCGAATCGAAATCGAATCGAATCGAAATCGAATCGAAATCGAATCGAAATCGAATCGAAATCGAATCGAAATCGAAATCGAATCGAAATTGAAATCGAATCGAAATCGAATCGAATTCGAATCCAAATTCAATTCAAAGTTTTTTACTTATAAGTATTAGATAACCTTACTTAGGACTTAATTTCGGCATAAATCGCACCACCCTGATCACATTTCACTTAATCATATACATATTTCACTTTATTCATTTATCTTTTTGAACAGATTTTCTCTTAAATGTTTGTACTTATCCCACTGACAGATAAGTGCTGTAATAATAATTATAATAATGATAATGATGCTTACGACAGTGTATGACTTTAATGTGTAACCTCTTCTATTTCGGGTTTTTTGTTTGTTTCTTTCCCACAATGCTTATTTCATTCGACGGTCAAAGCTCCTGCTGTCCGGAGCTTGTTTCGCTTTTGCTATGGCTTTCGAAACGTATATCCCATCCATCCCAACAGAAAACAGTTCTCGTTTTCTCGATTTTAAGATGCTTCTGTTATGTTTTGATTATGACACATCGGTTTCGTACATTTTTGTTCTCTTAGTAACAATTTTGGTTTTATTACGGTTTTTTGGACCAAATTGTGAATATTGAGTCAGTTCTAAAACCATGACAAAACCTAAAATGTTTCTTGGTTTATCTCCTTCCTGGGTCTGGGTTTATCAATTTTCACTGCGATTGCGTTTGTTAATCCAATAAATTGATGACAAAATACCTGATCAAAGAATGCACAAATTTAGCTTTGATAACATCGACAGCAAGTGCTCTGTTTGACACTGTTCTTAGCAAATATCGAAAAAGATAAAACAGATTTAAAAAACGTCTAGAGAAAACAGTATCTGCGTTGAAATTTATAAAAACCACAATGCTGAATTTGAATGGCGCGTCAATGTGCGTGACTGTTAGTTTTAATACACATCTTTACTTCTTTTCGATATAATCTTTCGGATTTCGACAGTTGATCTCTGCAGAAGAGAAATTGTAAAACATCTCTGCTTTATACGGATAAGACACCCTAAAATTGATAATGTATACACATCCGGGACAGGAGAATAGTCGATATTGGTAAAAGATATTTTGTTTTCTTGATTTCTGTAATTTGTTATCATACTATGTACAAAGAACTGTGGTAAGTGTTTACTTTGGAGAGAACTGTCTTTCCTCAAGGGGAGATGGAATTAATTCGTTCTTGGCTTTGACTAACTTGAGTTTGTCTAGTTGAAAAGTGCAACTTTTGTTTGAATTGTTATAGCGGAATTGTATGTCGCTCAAAGTTTGCATCTGCCTTTCCGGCGCGTTGAATTTGTAATTTTTGATTAAGCTTTACCTATCGATGAACATTTTTTAGTTTTTGTTAAATTTCCTGCATTTGTATTTCACACATGTCTTGTCTGAAGAATCGATTTTCAATCAAGATAAGTACATCTATCGGTGCCTTAGTATCTACAACAGTGTAGTATGATAATATTTGCTGTAATTTATGTTTTGTATTTTTAGTTACATTGTAAACCTATCTAGCGTTTATTATACTCTATCAAACTAACCTCATTCAACGTTCAATAACTATATATGTATATATAGATCACTAACTTCACAATGTTCGGGTTTTGTTTTCACGGAAGTCCAAAATGGCAGATGCAAACCTGGATTCCGTAACTGGTGCGCCAGCCTACTTTCAGAACAAGAGTTTTGGAAAAATTCTGGTCATCCTAACCCCAACCTTCAGAAGTCACCCGGCAGAGGGCGACTTCCTCGCTTATTCTCTAACTGGATTTACTGAGCCTACTAATGTTATGGAGTCACTAACAGGTATATTAATCAGAATAATACACAACAAGTTACGACCTCTGACCGGGTCGCCGTATTTCCTCACTAAAAATATCACGTTGTTTGCATGTAATTACACCACTGTTCGTTCAGTTTTTTTTCTTCTTCTTTGCTGTCCATGTCTTCCCGCTTTTGGTTTCTGCACATTCTAATTACACTTTTTGAAACGCCCGTATTGTTCCACTACTGTACACACTTATGAGTTTTTTGTTTGTCGAATGCGTTTGTGATAAGCTAAGTTACAGCTAAGTTTTGATGAGTTTTTTGTTTTAAAAACGTTTTTCCTTATATTTCGAGAACACCTACAAGTTACAAATTGGCCAGCACGGGAAAAAAAAAATTGTTCGAATAATGTTGCGAAATCTATTACCAAAGTCGATACATTCAGACGGAATTTGAACGGTATTGAACAAAGTTACCTATAAGTTACGTACTATATTAGGTGTATACTACTAATGAACTGAAGATTTTTTTACGATTCATAATTCCAAAAGCTGTTCTCGGTAAGTCTAGCTGGATAAATGCTTTAAACCTTGTTACATGAACCGCTATTGAACAACGGTAGGTTAGAATGTGCAATTGTATAGATTCTGAAAAATGTGTTTGCAATCGAGTAGTTTACTCAGAGAAGGATTGGTTAATTGAAAAGTTTATAAGCGTCCTAAAGCCCTGTCTCAATTTTAGCACCAAACGCGTAAGTTTAGGCAAGAAACACATGTTTACTCAATTTTCAAATGTTCACTTTGGTTTAAGTTCAAAAAATCATGTTTTTCCATTTTTTTAAATTTTGTCACACCTTTTCTGCCCATAACTGCATATGTCTGTCACATTGGACATTTTTGACAATTTCGAGTTAATACCGGGGAGAGTCATCAAATGATAAATATTTTCAATCAACATACTCAAATCACTCTTGGCAATTTTAGTTTCGTCCCATACTGCCATAAAATCCACACTTGGTATTACATTTACTCAATGCCTACTTTTGTCGAATGTTACAGTTATGGACAGTCTTGGTTTATACACAAATTTTGGGTACATTTTGTTTTACGTGTCCCTTCCAAAATATCAGATAAGAACAACCACAGTGTTAAAAAATAAAACCCCTGTAGCATTTTTGTTGATTACGTGAACGTCAAACATAATCAAAAGTGTCATGGATAAAATTTGGACCAATTTTTTAAACATGATAGGGTGCAGAGCTGCTTGGGCACTTCCATGATTCACTTTGAAATGGGGGGTATTTCTTGGCCGATTCTTGTGAAACTTTGCCATAGGAAGCATTTCAATACGACGAATATTGCTACCAAATATTGGCTCAGTAGCTTTCAAATAACCGCACTGCCGAAGTGAATCAAAAGTGCCAAGAATAGGATCCAGATTTGTGCTATTGAAAATTTGAGGTGTGGCTTCGATTTATCTTCTCCTTAATGAATATCTACAAGTCTTGTTCCAAGAATTGCACAGGAGATCCTAAAAAATCCTAAAATCCTAAAAAAGATACTCCATAGATTATTCCAGAAATTTATCCATATGCTCCCCTCAGAACATATTTAACATATTTCGTATGAGTTCGGCCAAGGGATAGTAGGGAGATTACTCCAGGAATTACATGCAGAATTTCTCTAAGGATTGTTCTTTTTATTTTTTACCAGAGATTCCTTCTAAAGTCTTTATAGAATCTTCAATTCCTCCATTAATGGTTCCATGAATTAATTCTTGTAATCCTTTAGATACCTAGTACATCAGAGATTTGTCAATAGTTTAAGCCAGAGATTACTCCAGAAATTCTTCCAAAGGGATTCCTTCAAAGATGCCTATAAGAGCTCCAGGGATTTATGCAAAAATTACCTCAGAAGAACTTAAAGAACTTCTCTAGGAATTATCTATTGTTTTCAATGAAATCTCTTCAGAGATTCCTCCAGAGATTCTTTATGAAATTGATCTAAAAAATTCCCAAGGTATTTGCCGAAACCTTTTCCGCTCTAGGCATATTTTCGGAGAAGCCTACTAGAACTCCTTATGGATTTCTTCTATGAAGTTCGTCAGGAAATCTTGTAAGGGTTTTCTAAGG
This sequence comes from Aedes aegypti, assembly GCF_002204515.2. Taxonomy (NCBI): domain Eukaryota; kingdom Metazoa; phylum Arthropoda; class Insecta; order Diptera; family Culicidae; genus Aedes; species Aedes aegypti. The sequence continues at coordinate 352,282,496 of NC_035108.1, forward strand.
GAATCTCCAGACACTACTTTAAGAGTATCTACAAGCCTTCCTTCAGGAATTGCATAGGAGTACTTAAAGAAATTCTTCCAGGAAATGCTCCATAGATTCGTTCAGGAATTCTCCATAGATGCCCTTGAGATCATATTTAACTTATGTTGTTGGGGTTCCTCCAAGGATTACATGAAGAATTGCTGCTATGTTAGAGATTCCTTCAAAACTCTTCATCGAATCTGCATCAATTTCACCAAGGATGTCTCCATGAATTCATTCCTGAATTGCTCTAGAGTCACGTCTTTAGTATTAGTTCAAAATTTTCTTTGGAGATGCCTGCTACAGCTCCAGAGACTTATGCAAAGATAACCTCAACTCCCATAAGAACATATTCAACATATTCCGTAGGGGTTCCTCCAATGAGTGAAACCGAGATTATTCCAGGAATTGTTCATTTCTTTTTCTATCAGAGACTCCTTCAAAACTTTTCATGGCATCTGCAACTATTCCTCCAGGCATGGCTGCAAGAATTCATCATCCTGATAATCCCATCAGAGATTCCTGCAGGGTTTCTTTATTAAATTGATCCAAAATTTTCGCGAGGTGTTCGGCCAGAACATCTTCCACAGTTTTCTACGGGCATACCTTCAGAGCAGTCTTCAAGAACTACTTTTGGTATTCTTCATCGAAGTTCTCTAGGAAATCTTGTAGGGGTTTCTCCAAAAAATTACTTGAAGCATATCTACAAGGTTTTCTGCTGGAATTATAACAGGAGTTTCTTCAGAGATTCCTCCAGGTGCTTCCATGGGATTTATCCAGTATTCTCCCAGAGATGACTCCAGGGATTTATACAGAGGAGCTCAGCGATTACTTGGAAAACTTCACCAGGATTGACGCATTGTTTCCAATAGAAATTCCTTCAGATTCTTCAAGGGATTCTTTTTGAGATGGATCCATAGTTTTGATACAATATCTTCCACAGATTTCTCTGAAAATATCTTCAGGTAAGCCTTCAAGAACTACTTTTATAATTCCCCTAAAAAGTTCGCCAGGAAAACAAGTGGAAGTTTCTCCAGATACTTGATGCATATCCAGAAGGCTTTCTCCAGGGATTATAGGAGGAGTTCTTCAGAAATTCCCAGAGATTAATCAAGTGTAAATTATTCAATACTCCTCCAGAGATGGCTTCATGGATTTGTTCCTCAATTCCTCCACAGATTTGTCCATGACTTCATTCAAGAGATATTCCAAGAATTTCTCCTTTGATCACTACAGGGATTTCTGGAAGTAATGTTTCTTTAGTTTCTACAGCCATTTATCCGAGTATTCTTTAAGAACATCTTTCAAAGATGTTTTAGAAATTCCTTCGAAAATTCCTGTAGAAGCTTTATTTACCATTCCTACCGAAAAAAATCTTCTGGAAATTTCTAGAATTTACAGTACTTTCTACAGGAATTATTCTATAAAATCCTGAACAAATGCATTTACTTATTTCAGCAGGAAAACAGGAAGCAATGTTCGTTTAAATATATTAATAAATGAACTATGAACAAAGCTTCTTTTGCAAAAAGCTGTGAATCGTATATTCAAGAAATATACTGAACCCTTAATAAATTCCTCAAGCTGCATCTTGTCGATACTTCATTAACACCTCTACCGGCAGCTTCATTTTTTACCTCAAGAAAAAAATTCAAATCGCGATAACTTTTTTTTTCTCAGTATTTTTGCACAATTTTTTTACAAGTTCTCAAAAAACTCTTTTAGTTTGATAATACGTGTCAATATTGATGATTGGTGATGTGGTTTTCAAGATATTCCAATGATCCTTGGGGGACCGACATTTTCCATATAAAATGTCTTAGGTGGCCATTTTGTTTTACCTCAATTTATCGAAAAAATAAAATGTGGGCTATACAATGCCATGTAATAAGGAGCTACTCTGAAAAAATCATACAAATTGGTTAAGTATTCGTAGAGAAATAGGAAAATTACGATTTGCGATTTTTTGAAGTTTTCAAGATTTTTATTTGGTTAGCGTGGTACCAGCAACATAAATGCTCATAACTCAAAGACGGCTGCCCCTAATTGCTTCATATTTTCACAACAAACTCTTATTAATGTATTGTTTCGAAGTGTAAATATCCGAATACAATAAAAATTCTGTAGCCTTAGATATATGCGTGGATTATGGTTACGCGTCGGTCCCCCAAGGAATTTCGGAATATCTTTGAATCTAAATGTTCAATGAATAATGTTGACACAGATGCTAAAACTAGAGGAGTGGTTTGCCAACTTGTGAAAAAATTGTGCAAAAGTACCGAGAAATAAAAAAGTTATCGTGATTTGATTTTTTTTTTCTTGTGGTAAAAAGTGAAGCTGCCCGTAGAGGGGTTAAATAACGACTGTAAAGGGATTAAATGGGAGTTTTCCTTTCACAGAAAGGCGTTTGACGTAAAAAATCGTAGTAACCGATGATTAAAATAGCACGATTCCAATCCTTTTCTCTGTTTCAAGGCCTACTCGATTCCCAGTAATAGTAGAAGTAGGTAGAAGTCACTATAACTGGTGTAATTTGTTTGATAACATATTTCCCAACCATACCGAAAAAAAAAAACACTTTAATCATCGATTTGCATCACATTCTGATTCAGATGATGGAGGCTTAGCTGGATTTTTTCCCCATCGAATAAAACAGCAATCCGAAGCTGTGGAAAATTCGTGGAAACACATTTCAGTCATTTCGATGCCGACACAAGATACACTTTTACCATGGAACAGCGAACGTGTGAAAATTTGTTTTACGTTATATCGTAGCGGACTGTGCTATGAAAAAAAAACTGATTCTCTGTTGAAAGCAAAAACTTTGTTCAATCGTTCCGGCACGAAAAAAAAATCTGCTTTAATCAACGGGTATGGATTCTAGGTTGATGCAGATAGGGCTTAGCCAAATGTTAAAAACTCACACACATCAATTCAATATGATCAAACAGTTACCTATAATTACAAGCGATAATCCATTCTTAGTATTTAAAAAAATCGAAACACCTAGGTATTATGACTGTCAGTTTGCGCCGATTGATTTTATGGTGAAACTGATTTGGACGCAGCATACGAACGAACAATGACGATTAATGATATAATTCACAATTATACATATGATGGAATCTCGTACGCATATAATGATCAGACAAATGGGAGGGGGACGCAAGACGTGCTCGGTGCTTGTGACTTTTTCTGTGCAGTTCTAATATCTTACAAACATTGCGCTCGTATATCTTTCTTCTCGTTTTCTTTTTTGTAAAACAGTCAACAATTAGGCGCAGGATATCAGAATCTCAAGTATTTTCGTCGGTTTTCTTCCTTCTGTACACATCTCCCTTAGTAGGCTGCTTTTTTTCCGATTACTAAAGATTTTGGTTTTAACTATTTGCAGGTTTTGTTTTTACTTACATCATCATTTTGCTCTCTCTCACACGCACACTCTCGTCTCGCTCTCTACAGCGAACCTAATAGCCTGGTAGCCACATTTTTTCCAACCTAATAAATTTGACCTAAAATTATTTGGATACTTTTGGATTGCAACGAAATGATTCGACCTCCTAGCGTAAAATAAAACAAAGACTTCCACTAAACTAATCGCTTATCACACAGGACATATGTGAAAATTATTGCTAACTGTTGCTCCTACAATAATAAATGATTTGTTTTCTAAAAAATATATTGGATACTGGCAAAGAAAACGTGTTAAAAATCAAATTACGGTCGAGATCGCACCTTCCGTATGTAGACCTAATCCTAGAGCTATGTGAAAAATTGTTCTTTGTTTCCATGCACTTTTTGTTCAGATTTTTGTTTTGTATGTTGGCATGCTTTAACGTAAAACTAACGTGATTTCAGTAGTAACTGCTAGACTATTCATTACATATGTATAATCCATGATTGACCTCAACCGGTGATGAAACGGGGGGTGTGGAAATGAGTTATGGGTGTATTTTCCTGGTCCTACACTGACTGCTTATGCGACCCTTTGAACAGTAGGCTTTGCAGGCGATTAGAATCATTTTTCCTGCACCTCACAGCCTACTCGGTGACGTAAATAACGAATGCAGAAGGAAAAAAAAAAATGAGAGCAGAGGGTTTTTGCTGAAGGAAATGCTTCCTTTAAAGAAAACTGTGTGCATATGTCGGAGTGTGTAATGAGAACCACCGGGAAAATTCCGTCCAGATTCGAGCTTTGGGGAAAAGGGTGCTCCCTCCATCCGGGAAATTACATTACATCCGGGTGGTTATCGTTGTGGTTGAATCGTAGCGTTTCCTCGAAGATTAATCGCTTCAGTGTCTCCTTGGGTAGGTCGTCCAGTTCCATGGCGATGCGGAACGGTTCCTCGGCCACGGGCTGAAAAAGAAACAACAATACACATTAGTTCACGACGACTATGATGATTAATGGTGCCATGGAAAGTTGACTCTGGTGGTCCGTCTGTGACGGGTCACGTCTATTGTTTTAGAATGTGCCCGAAGCCTGGCCCGGCCTTCCTTAGACTTAAAACAAGATTGATTTTCACCGAACCCTAGTAATGATGTTGCTAATTGACACTGTATCAGTCTACAGACTGACAAGGATATCCATCCCGTCTGTTTCGGGACACGCTTTGAATATTCGATGAATTTCAAAACCATTAGTTTGTATAACGACCAGACTAGGAAATTAATTTAGTTGAATGTCACTTCAATCTTATAAGCAATGGTAATTTATTAGGTTTCGATTGGAATTTGACAAAACTGCGATTGAGTTTCGATTGAATTTCAATTGAACTTCGATTGAATTTCGATTTCGATTTGATTTCGATTCGATTTCGATTCGATTTCGATTCGATTTCGATTCGATTTCGATTCGATTTCGATTCGATTTCGATTCGATTTCGATTCGATTTCGATTCGATTTCGATTCGATTTCGATTCGATTTCGATTCGATTTCGATTCGATTTCGATTCGATTTCGATTCGATTTCGATTCGATTTCGATTCGATTTCGATTCGATTTCTTCGATTTCGATTCGATTTCGATTCGATTTCGATTCGATTTCGATTCGATTTCGATTCGATTTCGATTCGATTTCGATTCGATTTCGATTCGATTTCGATTCGATTTCGATTTCGATTCGATTTCGATTCGATTTCGATTCGATTTCGATTCGATTTCGATTCGATTTCGATTCGATTTCGATTCGATTTCGATTCGATTTCGATTCGATTTCGATTCGATTTCGATTCGATTTCGATTCGATTTCGATTCGATTTCGATTCGATTTCGATTCGATTTCGATTCGATTTCGATTCGATTTCGATTCGATTTCGATTTCGATTCGATTTCGATTCGATTTCGATTCGATTTCGATTCGATTTCGATTCGATTTCGATTCGATTTCGATTCGATTTCGATTCGATTTCGATTCGATTTCGATTCGATTTCGATTCGATTTCGATTCGATTTCGATTCGATTTCGATTCGATTTCGATTCGATTTCGATTCGATTCGATTCGATTTCGATTCGATTTCGATTCGATTTCGATTCGATTTCGATTCGATTTCGATTCGATTTCGATTCGATTTCGATTCGATTTCGATTCGATTTCGATTCGATTTCGATTCGATTTCGATTCGATTTCGATTCGATTTCGATTCGATTTCGATTCGATTTCGATTCGATTTCGATTCGATTTCGATTCGATTTCGATTCGATTTCGATTCGATTTCGATTCGATTTCGATTCGATTTCGATTCGATTTCGATTCGATTTCGATTCGATTTCGATTCGATTTCGATTCGATTTCGATTCGATTTCGATTCGATTCGATTTCGATTCGATTTCGATTCGATTTCGATTCGATTTCGATTCGATTTCGATTCGATTTCGATTCGATTTCGATTCGATTTCGATTCGATTTCGATTCGATTTCGATTCGATTTCGATTCGATTTCGATTCGATTTCGATTCGATTTCGATTCGATTTCGATTCGATTTCGATTCGATTTCGATTCGATTTCGATTCGATTTCGATTCGATTTCGATTCGATTTCGATTCGATTTCGATTCGATTTCGATTCGATTTCGATTCGATTTCGATTCGATTTCGATTCGATTTCGATTCGATTTCGATTCGATTTCGATTCGATTTCGATTCGATTTCGATTCGATTTCGATTCGATTTCGATTCGATTTCGATTCGATTTCGATTCGATTTCGATTCGATTTCGATTCGATTTCGATTCGATTTCGATTCGATTTCGATTCGATTTCGATTCGATTTCGATTCGATTTCGATTCGATTTCGATTCGATTTCGATTCGATTTCGATTCGATTTCGATTCGATTTCGATTCGATTTCGATTCGATTTCGATTCGATTTCGATTCGATTTCGATTCGATTTCGATTCGATTTCGATTCGATTTCGATTCGATTTCGATTCGATTTCGATTCGATTTCGATTCGATTTCGATTCGATTTCGATTCGATTTCGATTCGATTTCGATTCGATTTCGATTCGATTTCGATTCGATTTCGATTCGATTTCGATTCGATTTCGATTCGATTTCGATTCGATTTCGATTCGATTTCGATTCGATTTCGATTCGATTTCGATTCGATTTCGATTCGATTTCGATTCGATTTCGATTCGATTTCGATTCGATTTCGATTCGATTTCGATTCGATTTCGATTCGATTTCGATTCGATTTCGATTCGATTTCGATTCGATTTCGATTCGATTTCGATTCGATTTCGATTCGATTTCGATTCGATTTCGATTCGATTTCGATTCGATTTCGATTCGATTTCGATTCGATTTCGATTCGATTTCGATTCGATTTCGATTCGATTTCGATTCGATTTCGATTCGATTTCGATTCGATTTCGATTCGATTTCGATTCGATTTCGATTCGATTTCGATTCGATTTCGATTCGATTTCGATTCGATTTCGATTGGATATGATGAATCAACAAAATGAACCTAAACGTGTTGCAAAAAAACATTGTACACATTGTAAAACAATTTTTAAAAACCCCTAAAGGAAAGGAATAGGGAAACAAACCAAAAAGCCATCCAAGCAGACGTGATAAGTTACCACTGATTGGTTGGAGAAGCGCCACTTCTTCCTCAAAGCTCATCATTTTTTGTAATCCTCCCTCTCACTGCAATTGCAGTAACTCGAGGCAAAGTATTTCCACCAATCAGCCCACTTTGGCATCGCAACGCGTCGCACCACTTAGGATCCTCTCGAAAGCACTACAACAGTTGCCCAGTAAAGACTTTCGCAGAAGTTTCGTTCCATAGCTAGGGAGTGCATAAAACAAATCGTTGCATCATCAGATCCCTAAATGGCATCGCCACGAGGAGCACGTTCTTGGATAGTCCTCGACGCCATTCAGTCAGACAGGCAGTCAGTCAATCACGAAGAGAACGCCCCCCCCCCCCCCCCCCCACCCATTTATTAGAAAGATTTGTGTCGACATTGTCTCAATGTAGTACGCAAGCATATATAGTGGTGCTCAAACTACAGCACATTGCGGGCCAAATTTTTCCAAGAAGAAACTAGATTTTGTCATTTATTGATTGTTTAAATTACAAATTGTAATTGTTTTTCATTGAATTTTGATTCTAAAACTCAATATGCAAATAATGATTGAGGGTCCCACACAATTTGACAGACAGAAAAACCCGATGACAAAGTGAATCATGGGGGGTGCCCAAATAGTTCCTTAATCTACCTATTTTCTTTTCTGAGATCAAAAGTCTTAAAGCTTTCTGCGTTAAATTGTGTTACATGTATGGAAAGAGTATATTTAAAAAAAAATAATTTTAATAATAAAATAATGGCCTGTCATACTAATTTTAAAATCCTAGTTAGAATATTACATTTTAAATATTAATAAAATATTGCATTTGTTTTGTGTAAAATGGCCATCAATCATCGTCTATTCAAACGTGTTCCCGCGTACCGCAGGTTGAGAACTACTGATATTGAGTGCACCCGAAACGACATTGCAATGATTGTCGCCGCCCGTAGGACCAATGCTCAACCGAACTGCCACACTTCAGTTAGTTTCGATTGCAAGCAGATGAGATTCTTAGCTAAATATTTTACCACGGATTTGGTATTGAATCAATGGTTTGCTTTTCGAACGGAAAAATTGTTTGGAGCCCCACCCCTTCGAACTTGTAATCTATATTCTATATATTCGCTTATTGCACAGTGGTCAAGAAGGGCATATATGATAAAAAATTTGGAATCCCTCTCAAAAAACCTTTAGAGATATCTCTAGAGATTTCTTCAAGCATTCCAACAAGCATTTTTTTACATAATTTTCCACAGAAGGTCCAGTGAAGATTCGTGGACTTCTACGAACGTGTAGACCCACACGCAAACCTCTGTGAAGGTTTTTGTGGGGATCGAATGGTTAGGAATCAGTAACATATTATAAAACCATTATTTGAAAATTGGATATACTTGTGGATCATGATACCAATGTTTCGTGAAATCCTAAAAAGACCTACAATATCCGTATTACGTACGCAATACAATAACTATTCAACGTAGCCTATTTCCATTAATTTTGCTGAAATTTATACAAGGAGTTCTTCAAAAAATGGTTTTGAAGGCCCAATCCAATACAATATTCTGTTTACTTTAATGAAGGTTTGAGGGTCCGTGCTCATCGATAGATCACTGATTTTAGTACGTAGCGAGTGAGATTCATGCACTCTGCTCCAAAAAAAATATCAAACTGCAAATGATTGTATAGTAGATTCGAAGACATATGTTCAAAGAAGTTCTTGGACAAACTATTACCTCTGTAGCCTTTATTTCTCAACAGTTCAAATAGTATCACCAAATTACAATTGATATAAAACTTCATCAAAAGACATATTCCATAGGGTTTTTAAACGACTGTGTTTTTGAGAAAAAATCAACAATGATAAATCAGGAAGAATTTTTGGTAAAATCTTTACAAAATTTGAAGATAAATTTCTGAACGTTCTAATGGAATTCTTAGCAGAATCGAGAGTCTAAAAGTAAAAGAGGGAAAAAACTCCGGTAGGAGTTTAACCTTTCGATGAAATCCATAAAAATCAAATTAGGAGATTATTGTGACACAGTGATCTTATCCGAAACGATCATATTAGTGAAGAATATCAATTGACACTTATTTGAAATTGAATTTTGAACATTTAGCCTATATTCTAATAGGTGGTCTAATAGAAATAATTCCTGAACAAGTTTCTGGTGAATTTAATAATTCCACTGCATATTCGTCGTTAATGACTCAAGAAATTTCAAAATAAATTTACTAAGCAGTTCTGTCAGGAATTCGTCCTGGTTTTCTGTCAAACCTCATTTCAGTACCTTCGTTAGAAAAATCAGCCAGCATCAACATTTCAAAACTTTACTAGAACTTTTATCACAAATTCGTCCAACTAATAAATTTCAATTATTCTATCAGAAATGTCTGAATAATTTTTACCAGAACTTTTCCAGAAAATTGACACAGAATCATGCCTCTTATCACACTTGAAAAAAAAAATGTATTAGAATAATAAAAACCAGTCCTGCTGTTTCAGTTTAGGAAGCTGATTCAGAATATCATTGCTAATCATCAAATTACGAAAACTATATAACTACTAGGTACATATTTTTCTGCAAAAAATGGCCCTAGTGGCTTTTTGTTGCAAATAGTGATTTTTTTAGTAACCAGGTCGAAAAAAGTGACCAAGTCACTAAAAAGTGGCTCGCTACCAGCTTTGTTGTATCAATAATCTTTGACCTACAATATGGACAACATATTTGCAAATTTTACGATTATCCATACAAAATGGTACACTTGAAAGAGTGGATCTGAGTTGTCTATGGATCGATTTGAATACAATTTTCGCAGCATTTCAAACATGACTGAAATATCAAATATCATATTTTCCTAATTGACCGTATCAAAGCATTTGTGACCAAATTCCATATATTTTAAGGAAATTCTATCTGAGAAATTCTTAGGAAAAAAACTTACAGGTATTCAAGAAGTTTATTCAGCCTAAAATCAGCTATATATTTCAAAATGTGTTTAAGCTGAATAAGCTGTTATACACCTACCAATGTTACTTGGGAAATTCATAGGGAAATAACCAAGTATTCGAGAAGAGTCTTCAAAGAAATCCTGGCGACAATCTGAAAGCATTATGGTGTAATTCTTAGACGAATTCCATTATCCTGATAGAAAAAATGTCAAAATTGGATAAACGATTATCTCGTACATTTAAATTGGTTTATTGTGGATACTTCAGCAATATGGTCATAAATTCCTTCAGGAATTTTCCATGAATGCCTTCATGGACATTTTGAGTTATATCTCCAGAAGTACTAACCAAAGATCGCACAAGAACTGCACACAATACTTCTTGAATATTGTCTTCACAAATCCCTCCTGAATTTCCTCCAGAAATGCCACCTAGAACTTTTTTATAGGATTTTCTGCAGACAATTTCTAGATAGGAGCGGTTCCACAGAAAATGACGACTTTTTCCCAAATTTCATTTTTATATTTTTTGATTTGGATGAAATTTTGCACATGCTTTCTTCATGCCCAAAAATGCCTTTTTGCATCATCGGTTCGCCATTTTGACTCTAGCCTTACTTTTGAGAAGGGCCTAAAAAAAAATCCTTAATTTTCAAAAAATTATAACTTAGAAAGGGTTTGTCTGATCAGTTTGGTGTCTTCCGCAAAGTTTTAGGTTATTGTTGGGACTATCTGAAAAAAATATATACTGTAAAAAAATGTTGTAATTTTTTATATTTCGAAAAAAAACTTAAAAATCAATTTTCTGAAAAATCGTATTTTTGATTTTTTTTTTAATTTTTTAATACGTTAAAGTTGGCAAAAAATGAAGTTTTTTGCACAGTGGGTCAAGATGGAGAAGTCATGGACAAAAAAATTATGATTTCTTAAAAAAAGGTGAATTTTTGAAAATGGTCATAATAAACTTTTTAAATGTTTTTCACTCGAGATTATGAAAGTACGCAAAATTTACAACTAAAAAGGTATACGGGAAAATCGGCTAACTTTTACCGTTTTAAAGATACAGCGATTTTAATACAAAATTATGATATATTTTTCAATTTTCGGTGATTTTCGAATGCTTTGGTAATTTTTCATGGTATGAGGCGAAATAAAAAATGTGCCCTGTGAAAATGATTTATTAATTTTTTTAACGAAACACAACTTCAACATTCAACATTGTGATATTTTGATATGTAATTATCAAGAAAATATGGAACAAAATGTTAAAAGTTAAAAAAAGTGATAATCAAGTGAAAAGTAAAAGATAGCTTAGAAAATGAAGTATAAAACGAACACCATCAACAAAGGTTGTGTAAATGTGTTTTCAAAAGAGTGTTCAAAAAGTTACCAAAATCTCACGGAAAGTAATATTGCCGAATTAGTTGAACTAGGATTTGCAGATGAAAATCAGCTTAATAAACAATTTAAAATTTGCGATTCGTGTCGTTTACAATTGGCCAAAAGAACAGCATTATCAAGTAGTGAAGTGGGAGATGTTTGCATGGAAGAGGAAACAATAGAAGCATCAGCATCAGCAACTACAATACAGTCAACGGATTCTAATATGAATATTCCTAGTCAAGGAGACATTAGAAGCAACGTCAGCAACATCGATTGAGACAACGGATTCCAACGTCCCTGAATACATCCAAAAAGTAAATATCGATATTTTCAATGAGTCAGTATCAAGTATACTCGTAGCGCCGATCGATAAGACAAAAATAAGTTCAACTAAATATGTCACGTTCTACTAAATATGTCACGAGATAGTCAACAGCATTAGACAAAACATCTTTGCACTAAATAAGGAAGCTAAATTGGATGAAAATAGAACCGGCGAATTCTATGAAATAATTGAGCAGCTCAAAGAAAAGTTTACAAGTGAAGGGACGCAAGGGCAGAGCAATTTCAACTCTTAACTGTATTGCCTAAATCATGGACAGCCGAGACAATTAAGAGCACATTTGATACAACTTTATACACGGCAACGAAAGCAAAACAATTACTGAACAAAAGCGGCGTGCATTCTACTATTGGTCCGAGGGCAACCACTGGACTGGATGAAAATATCAAGCACGCGGTTATGCAATGCAAAAAAAGGAGGAGCAACTAACACAAATTTTCTTTTCCTTTGCAATCACAACAGAGTATGAACATATCAAGGAGCAGCTTTATGAACAATATTCGAAAGCAATAACTATTCAGGGAACACAAAAATACCATTCATTTATTCCAGTTTCCGTAGATAAAATAGAAGTTAGGCAATTTTCAAACTGTAATGGTAGTAAAAAAATTGTAAACATTATGAAAAAGTAAGAAATCTGTATCAAAATAGAACGCTCCATCATTGTATAAGAACATGAAATAAAATGATTTCAGAAAAAAAAATCTTTATTTTATCAACTCGAAAAACATTCGAAAACAACCAAAAGTTGTGAATTTCCAGTAAATTTAATTTTAAAATCGCTGTATCTTGGAAACGGTAGCAATTAGCAAAATTTTCTCATATACCTTTTTTGTTGCAAATTTTGCGTACTTTCATAAAATCGTCGAAAAGCATTCAAAAAGTTTAGACCATATTGAAAAATCAACCTTTTTTAAAAAGTCCTAACTTTTTTGTCCACGATTTCTCCATCTTGACCCACTGTGTAAAAGACTCCATTTTTTGTCTACTTCAAAAAACTTAAAAAAAAATAAAAAAAAACGATTTTTGAGAAAATGGATTTTTTAGCTTTATTTTCGAAATAAAAAATATATTACAACATTTTTTTACAGTGTATATTTTTTCCAGATATTTCCAAAAATAAGGAAGACACCAAACCAATCAGACAAATAGTTTCTGAATTTAAATTTTTTAAAAATTGTTAAGGTTTTTTTTTCTTAGGCCCTTCTCAAAAGTAACGCTAGGGTAAAAATGGCGAACCGATGATGCAAATAGGCATTTTTGGGTAATAAAGAAAGCATATGCCAAATTTCAGTCAAATCAAAAAAATCAAAAGTAAACCGACATTCGAATTCAAATGGAACCGCTCATAGGACTCCTCCAAAAATGTCATCCGTAGTTATTTCATGAAATTTTCTCTGGATTTCTTTGGAATTTACATTTAAATGCTCACATGAATTTCTTGCAACATTCTTCGATGAATTGCCCCCTAATTATTTTAATTCTATATTTTTAAAGAAAGTCTACTACATTTTCACCAATATTTTATAGAAATTTCTCGATTCTCGAATGATATTCTCTCAAGAATTTCTTCAGGAAAATCGAACCTGCGTTCCCAAAAGTTGCTCTATATTTTTTTCCCGAATTCGTAAAAAAAACTGTAATGATTTCTTTTTTGCTCTGGAGAAATAATTAATGAGGTACATTTTTTCAATTAAGAAATAAAGTTGAAGAATTCTAAAAATAAAAGATGTTATTCATGGCAGAATCGCAGAATAATTACACAGCGCAATAAGATTTTGTCCCAAGCCCTAAAATATAAGGTTAAGCGGCCATTCATTCGTTTTGGCAGTCATGTTGACTTTACACCTCGCAATTTCAAAGTAATAAAACTCAGTCGTCATATAAGCTATTGATGCAGAAAAGTATCACTACGTACGCTTACATACAAAAAGTATGCTGATACTTTTTCAACCATGTCAGAGCAAAACCAACTGATTTTTATTAATTTGCAATCGCCAGATGAGTTACCACAATCATCGATGATGCGTGCAAATTAGAGTTTACCAGTTTGTTTGCTGATTTATTTATTTATTTTACTTCAGAATTAATTTTTCATAAGCTTTATTAATAATGAATTGATGTTTAATTTCTTAGTATTTTATACAACTTTGACGATCTATAGCAGTAGTTTCCAACCATTTCAGAGTTGCGGTCCCCTTTGAGATTCTGTAAACGTTCCACGGACCCTAAATCTCTGTTTTAAAATAAAATAATCGGTTCCTAAAAATGAAGGATATTTCTGACTATAGGGCTAAATGGTCGGTGTTCAGTTAGACGCGACTAAATGATATTTTGAATTTTGAAAATTTGCAAACATTTCCATTAACTCCGTTTTGTTTGAAATTTCACCAAATTTTTTAGAAGGAATTCGGTAAAAGCCAGACATTGACAGAAGTTGACTAGAATTGACAAAAGTTTTGTCAAAAATCCGTCGAGATACGTTTAGAATAATCCGTTTCTATTTCAATAATAATCTATCAAACCTGGTCAGAGAATCCACTAAGAATCCCTTATAAAGAACCAGTATTGGTAGACTCACAATCAAATCTCAATCACTGAGTTCTTCAGCGAGAGCTAACTCATTTGATATCTGCTTCGAAAAACTCACTCGTAAGATTTTGATGCAAGTCACTTGTCCAAGCTTATCCCGTCAAGGATGATTGAATCACGAAACCAGTGTTGATAGACTCACACTCAAATCACAATCAATACGCTCTCCCGTGAGAACAAACTCATTTGGGACCTGTTTCGCAAATCTCGCGCTTGGGATTTTGATGCGAAATCACTCAACTTAAACAGTAAAAAACTCGTGAAGCCCGAATATTGTTGTTTTCGTTAGAAGGGATTACTATAATTCTATCAAACTTACAAGAAATTGTTGCCGTGTACGAGTAAACTGTGGAAATACGAGATAATGAATCAAACAGATGAGCCAACTCATCCATGATTTTTTGACTGCTGAGTTGCGTGATTGACAACTCACGCATGAAAAATCAAAACCGTGAGTTATGTGAAATAGAGTTTTTCACAATACTGCACAAAACCAATTGGAAATCTGTCAAAACCCAATGTTACTGTTGTCGTTTACATTAAAGAGGTTTAGGTTTGTTATATTTCTAGCAGAAAAAAAAAACAAATGATAAGTGCTTTGCGTGAAAAAACAGTGGAAATACAAGCCAATGAGGAAAACGGATGAGCCAACCTTTGAATGATATTTTGGCTGTTGCGTTGCGTGAATTACAACTCATGGATGAAAACTTTCAAGCATGAGAAATGAGAATTTGAGATTTTCGCGACTCTGTAAAAAAAAAACAGAGATAGCACTATGAATCTATCATGCTAAACTTGCTCCGCTCAAAAATGAGTGCCAAGCGCACAAAATCGGCCTCGTTTCGCGAATTCGTGCAGCACATTTTCTGTGCAAAGAAGGCTGTACACAGTTTTTTTTTTTGCAAACGGTGCACAGTATTTCGATAGGCCGAAATCGTGAACTTAATTCAGTAGCACTCTTAAACGTGATTTTACTGGAATGGTGGCTTCGCACGAAAATTTTCTAAAAATATGGCGCATATGTTGGTGGTAAATGTTAGTTCACAACTTTGCCGTAGGCGGCGCTGTAAAATTAAAATTTCTGAGATGACGATCTTTAAATATGATGTCTTCGGCAAAGTTGTAGATAATTTAAATGCAAACAACTTTGTCAAAGACAGCTAGTCTGTATCTAGTCACATTTACCAAACATGGAGGTATTTTATGAAATCCCAAAAAACAGTTTTTCTCGAATATTTTGAAAATGTGAGGTTTTCGGTAGCAACATTGTTCTACAAAATTGTGTTAACAGTCAAATTTAATCATTCTCTCAGTTGTCAATATCGATAGTGCCATGATTATCCACGAGTATCCCTTTCAGTTAACGGGATTTTTATCAGAGTCTATTTAGACAAGTTTTGACAGCGCGATGGA
This sequence comes from Aedes aegypti, assembly GCF_002204515.2. Taxonomy (NCBI): domain Eukaryota; kingdom Metazoa; phylum Arthropoda; class Insecta; order Diptera; family Culicidae; genus Aedes; species Aedes aegypti. Next base: position 352,298,279 of record NC_035108.1, read on the forward strand.
GAAATATACTTGCTATGACATTGTTTATGAGAGTCATAAGTTTGTCTTCACTCTACCATTCGCTTTTTTTGATTTTTATGCTTCTGCACTCTAAACTAAGCAAACACATTCGATGCGTAAAATTTAAACAGCGACCAAAAATTCCTTTGTCTGTTCAAAAAACGTATAGCTTAAAATGTGAACTACACACTTAAACAGACTTTATGAGTTCGGTAAACGAAATCACCGAAACCGATCTGTAATTCATAAAAATACAGATGATTCGGTAAATGGCCAGCTTTTGACAGTGCGTCATAAACAAAATTACTGAATTTCGGTAAGCAGTGGCAAAAAATTACCGAACATTTTGTGAATCTGCGATATCACCGAAGTTTGTAAAATATTCCACTGACAATTCGGTAATCAATGGGTTAGACTAACGACAGCTCAGTAATCTGGTCCGATCAAAACGTCAAAACAAATCCTTTGCTATTCACGTGTGGAGTTCGAATTTTGATTATATCTAGCATTATAGCCAAACAATTATTTTAAAGTTTTAGTATGGGTGTTGTTATTACGGTAAGGATAAAAAGCGAAGTGTTCAGGTCACATTGAGTATACTATTTTAAATCGTTTGCAGCCCATGTTGACGTCCATCTGCAGCTTTTCCGCTGCTTCTTTTGCAGCACTCCACCAAGCGTCCACGTCACAGCTACATATTCTGCATTTGGTTGAATTCGACGTATGCAGCATCGGCATGTCCCCAATAATTGTCAAGCCAAGTGAAAAAAATGATTTTCAAGTTAATCTGTTAATAAAGTTTAGTGAGTTAACCCTATATGAATGTTATTTTTCTTGTTAAAACAATCATCCTGAAGAATATCGCTAGTCCGGAGCTACAGATTTTTGGTAAAAATTTACCGAACGTTCAGTAATTTTGACAGATGCCATCCCAAACGCAAATTATGGACCGTTCGGTAATCTATTCATTTACCGAACTGATTACCGACAGCTCAGCTGTTGAGATTTCGGTAAATATTTTACCGACTTCGGTAATTTGTTCTAAGTGTGTAGCGTGATCAAGATTTATTGCAAAACAAATGCAGAAAGTCCACCTAAGTCTAAAACAGAAACCTTCAATTTCAATGATTTACGTGGAATCTGACTCTAAAACTTCAGGAAGAAGCACCTAAAATATCAGCATGAGTCGCACAAGGAACTTTCTAGGATTTCTCAAAGATTTACCCAAAACCTTCACATGAAAAAATATGCAATTGGAGAGATAAAATTAGAATAGCATTATTTTAAAAAATCACCACTTCTTATTATAATGGCTTCGTGGACCCCCTGAAACGTCGTCACGCCCCCTAGGGGTCCGCGGACATCTGTCGTGCATTGATGTAGGAACAGGGGGGGGGGGGGGGGGCAGGGGGGCCTGGCCCCCTCCTGAATCATACAGGCCTCCCCCAGAATTTTTGATGATAATAAAAATAAAAATAAAAAAACACAATTTCACATGAAGCAACCTCTTCTGAATCAATGCACATGACTCTTGTTATACACAAAAAATTCTTCAGTGGTTACTTTCTTTTATGTTGAACAACTATAATGAGAGAACTCCGCTTGCCTTAGACAGCATCAGCGTGGCGGTTTTGACTTCGGTGATTCGCACGACAACTGAAAGCTTAACCGTCCGGCTGTAGATCGATTGGTTACTTTTAGAACTAGCTTCTTGTTGTATGCGATAAGCGCAATTTTTCGACACTTCCATTGCAAAAAATACCATGGTAAAATAAGGGCCAATATTCTGGAAATTTGATTCTCAATATACGTTTTTTCCAATTAATCTAAATAACGCTGTTTAGGCATAAAGCAGCATATTCACTGCATTCTGATTTCTCATGTTTTTTGAGGATAGCCTGCTCGAGGTATCCGGTGATTATGATTTCCCTTATAAAATATCATTAAAGAAATCCATACATTAACTTCAACTCGAATTATGCCGAAAAAAAATTGAAAAAAGAGACAAAATTACTAAAGGAATTTCTCAAACAATACATAGCGGGAATTTTCATCGAAAAATATGGCTTAACTGTCAAATAATATCGGCATGGCCAAGTTTTCTTCAGATGAATGGCAGAAATTGGGTAACCCCCTGGATCATTTTCCTGTAAATTTCCCGGTTTAAATCAAAAGACCAACTCAATTCGCATACCATTCGGAAAGATAGGACTATTCCACACATGCATCAACTGTTTGTACAGAGAAAATGTGTTTATTTTATCTGAAATTAAATCTATTTTATCTGAAATTAATTCCATTTTTTCGGTTCCATCCATGCAAACGTTACAACACGATACACACAGAAATTGAAACAGTCAGAAATTTTTGAAATGTAAACAAAAACTTGTTTTCAAATTTCTGGACTAAAAGCTTAAAATTTCTTCGGTTTTCCGTTATCAATCAATTGATTAGACTATGGCAGTAGACTGATGCAAATTTTGAAGTTTTTCCCCTATGCTTGAACGGTGCCAATTATGATGAAAATCATTTTCCCAAAATTTGAAGTGATTTGGAAGAAATTTGGTTGTGCACACGCCATTTGAAGTTTACATGGAAATTACTATGGAAAAGCCAAACCTTTTGTATACAGTCCTTTATCTGATCGTCAAAATAATATATAAAAAAGCGAACACACTCTTCCCATGTAAAATCTTCCCAGCTACAACTGGATTAGTTTGATCTATTCATTCCGCCAGGAGCACCACTGTTGCCTGCCGAATAGTTGGTGAAGCTTACTGAAGGCAAACGCACTTTATGATGATTCATCCACATGAGAAGAGTGTGTTCACTTTGCTATAAAATATTATGATGAAGAGATAGAGGGCAGAACACAAAAGGTTGACGTTTTCCATAGTAATCTCCATATAAACTTCAAATGGCGTGTGCACAGTCAAATTTCTTCCAAATCATTTCAAATTTTGGGAGGATGCTTTTTACCATAATTTAAATCGTTTAAGCACTGGGGAGCAAAAATTTCAAAATTTGCATCACTTTACTTTGGCAGGGTGGCCACCAAATATCCATTTTTAAATTCTCGCTTTTTTGCCGGCCATCTCAAATTCCCGGTTTTTTCTGATGGATTCAAATTTACCCTTATAACCTGGTGTAAAATATGTGACGAAATCAACCATAGTGTTTTATTCCACCAAAAAACTCTTTTGATTTAATTTTTTGAGTATTTTCTCACGAATAAATTTATTGCTTAAACTATATTTTTCCAAGAAAATTTATTATTTCATATATTATTTGGTATGCTTCCAACATATGTGTAACAAAATTTTTCAAAAAATTTGAGTGTAAATTCCTCAAGGAACGTCGAAGAGTGGCTTCAAAACTTTTGAAAATCTCAAGGAAATCAGTCAAATAATATTGTGGGGCTTGTTCAAACTTTCAAAGCGACTTCCTTCTGTTGGACATCCATTCCTTCTATGTCTACTTCTTGTAAGCAAATTTATACCAGAATGAGTTCCTGGATTTATCTAAAAATGTTAATTAATCTTTAAAAAGTTCAGTTTTCTTTCACAATTCCTCCAAAAAATCATTTATTCTACCGAAAAGCTAAACAGTAGTTCGGTAGTTGTTAAACTTCCACTCGGCTGGTTAGCCGTAAAACCACGATTCATAATTAAAAACAAGTATTTATCGAGCAACGGACTCATGTTCCGTAACCGGTCGTTTGAGAACGTCGCGACCCATTGGAAGCCCACACAATAGAAACCTCAGCCAGCGCAGTTGCTGGCTAGTGTAGTGTGCTATTCCTATACCTAAAAAACAATGCGCTCTCGGGCTAGGCATTGGATATATATAGAAAGCGTTGTGTTTGGATGGGCATCTAATTCTTCCGAAAGAGGTGCACTTTGCGAAAGAGGACCACGTGATTATTGAGCTGAAATCGAATTCAGGTTAACTTCTGCGTTCATGAGTCCTCTCATGGCGTAGTGGTTAACGCGCCCCAACTAGAGATCGGGGAGTCGTGAGTTCGATTCTCACTGAGAAGACGTGTAACTTTTTCGCAAATCTTCACATCAATTTGTCCATCTAATCCAATTGCAAATTATATGTAATGTTTAGCTTTTCGGTAGTTGTTAAACTTCCACTCGGCTGGTTAGCCGTAAAACCACGATTCATAATTAAAAACAAGTATCATTTATTCTGTCAAATCTAATACAGAGATATTTCGCTGAAAGTTTTACTTGAAATTCATTTGTGAACTTCTAATAATTTTCCCAAAAAAAAATATATATATATATTACAAATTCTTTCGCGAAGTTCATCAAAAGTCCTTAAGAAATATTTTCAAAATACATACATATTGCGTCAAAACTTCTTCTATGTTTTTTTTCTAGAAAGTTTGCTTCAAATCCCAGGATTATTTAAGAATTGGAAAGAAACACTTTTTTGAAATGTTTCTTGCTTTCGAACCTTCAGATGTTTTTTTTTTAAACTCCAGGAAAACTTTTGCTTCCGGGATTAGCATAGCGGAAAGGAACCTGTAGAGAAACATGTAGCAAAGTATCTGGGAAAGTGGGAAGTATTTATTAGGATATTTAGAAAGAAATTTGTATTGAACTTAAAACACTTCTTTAGACACAATTTTACCAAGTATTGTCAGAATCCATATTCTTGGTTTGAATTTGTGTACGATAATTGGAAATTTTAGAGGCTTTCTGGCACAATACTAGAAAACCAGAAGTTAAGGAAGGATACATTTCAATGATACTTTCTAAAGAAGATGCTGATGGAACTTCTTGAGTAACTTATTTTGTTTGTAAATACATTAGAGAGGTTTCCTATCCTGTTATTTACCTCTAGAGAAAAGATTATAAATTATTGTCCATTGTACCAATGCCAATCTGTTGTTCTAACTGCTTCAATATTTTGTTGTTTCTCCTTCCTTTGCACGACGCTTTGAGGAACTTCGTACAAAAATCTTTCCATGCTCCAAAAAACAAACATGTTGAAAAATCTAAAAAAAGATAAATTAAAGAACTTTTGAAAAAATGTAGAATTGTTTTATGTATGGTTCCTGATTTCTGAAAGTCCATCAGGAAAATTTAAAAATGAACTTCTATAGTACTACAAAATAATCGATCATAGACTCTTCAAAAAAGTTTGTATGTAATTTATGATGGTAGGAAAAAAATGGGTTTTACATCAATATATTCACACGAAACTTCGGAGTTCACACAAAATATTATCTAAGATTTTAATTACAAATACTGTCAGTAAAATTTCCATCGGTTTTCTATTTTATAAGACAAAAGAACAAAAATTATTGTAGTAAATCCTGAAAGGAGCACTTAAGCTTTTCTATGAGCTATATTGTCAACAAGTAATTCTTGAATTTTAAGACAGGAATTTATTATTTTGTCCGCATTGTATAAGCTGCAATTTTTCAAAAAAAATACCAACCAAGTTCTTTTGAACCTTATCTCTTTAGAAAACTGATATGGAGTGATTCGTATAGGAATTTGTAAAGAAATCCCTTAAAATATATTGAGATTTTCCTGGAGTAGTATTTGAATGTTGTTTATGGAAGAATCCTGAGATTACAATTTGGATAAAAAATTGGAATTATTTCTAGGATTAGATAGAATACTTTATGGAACTCCTGAAGAAACTTTTTGAGAATCGTTTAGACACCACCAGCTAGTGACCAATCGATTAAATTTTCAGCTTAAACGGAAGTTTGTTTCTCCAGATCCGTGCTCTTGAAAATTTGAAGTTTGGCTTCGATCCATCTTCACCTTAAATAAAAAAAATCTCAGGAAAATATTAGATTTATCGGAAGAATTTCAGCAAAATAATAATATAATTCACTAAGAAATCCCTGAAAAAATTACTCCGGAAATCTTTGAGTATTTTCGCGGAAAAGTTTATGAAAGAAAAGATGAACGTATTCCGCTGGGAACTTTATTGGAATTTTAGAATTCTTTTAACATTTTTTAGTTAGGCATTTTTTATAATTTTTAAGAAATACAGTGCTGTTCTGAATAATAGCAGCGCATGTCGATTTTCATACAAAATGCTCAACTTTGACATGCTGTAGTTTTGCTCCCTTTCAAGCAATCGAGCTGAAATTTTCTCCACAGAACTACAAATATGATCAATTTTGTAACTACAAAATTTCAGTTTTTTCTGAGTCCCTGCCGAAAAGTGAGACACTAGGTGAAATTTTTCGAAAAAATAGCAGTTTTTCATTTTAAAATTTTTCTTCTACAAATATTTTAAACATTTTCGGTTTAGGTGTAGGTACGATAAGTAGGAGGAGATTGTTCCAATGGTAAGTGATATACAATTTAAAACTATAATATCAAGCCGAAATTCAAATTTTTAAAACTGCTATTTTTTCGAACAATTTCACCTAGTATCTCACTTTCCGGCAGGGGCTTAGAAAATTTTGAAATTTTGTGTTTACAAAATTGGGCATATTTGTAGTTCTGTGGAGAAAATTTCAACTCGATTGCTTGAAAGGGAACAAAACTACAGCATGTCAAAGTTGAGCATTTTGTATGAAAATCGACATGCGCTGCTATTATTCAGAACAGCACTGTAGTTATGTTTTCAAGTGTTTTAAAAGAATGCAGGATGTTGATCTTTGATTTTAAAGAAATCAAAAAAAAAATAATCTGTAAAAAAAAAATTCAAATTGATCTGCGAAGAACTCCTTTGAGAAATCATGAATAATATTTTCCCAATTAAACTCTTTTTAACTGTTCATGAATTTCTTGTGGAGTATTACAAGGAACCCTTAGAGTAACACCTAGAAAAATCATTTCATTTATTTCAGAAAGTCTGAATATTTTTTGCTGCGTAGAGGGCATTCCAGGAGAAATGATAAAAAGAATTTCTAATCAATTGTCTGATGGAATTCTTCAAGAGATTTTTTATGTAATTCGATAGAGATTTTTCGAGAAATTTTCTGGTGAGATCAAAAAGTCTGGGAATGATAATTCGTGGAATCCTCAGGACAAACTCAGTGAAAAATGAAAAAAAGGGTTCTTGGAGAAAGCACTGAGAAGTACGAAAATAATTCAAGAAGAAATTCCAGTAAGAATTCTCAGAGAAATCTCCTGCAAGCACATGGTTGAATACCTTGAAAATTCGTGGATGAAGCAAAAAGGACATTCCTTGTGTGTTTTTTTTTTTGCTAAAATTGTAGAAGAATTTTCAACTGGATTACAAAAAGATTGAATCTTTCCGGTAGCGAAGATAAAAATTCACAAATATCATTGATATGCTGTGAATTGAGACAAAATAACAAATAATCAAAAAAAATCTGTTCAACTTCGAGATTAGTGAACATCTTGATTATTGCGACCGGCATTACTTCTGTATTGGCTAGCCCCCCCCCTAAGCCCCCTCCAGAAAAAAAAACCTAACTACGCCAATGCTGTCGTGCTGGAACATTCCTGACAACGGCACCTGGATTAAGACACCCCAAAGTTACTGGAGATACATAATTCTATATTTGGGACACGCAAAAATGTTAATTTTGATCCGCTGTGTTGTCAAGATTTCTAAAGAAATCACTCGGTACACACATTGTTTCAGCTACATTGGAATTTATTGTACAGTCTGTAAATGAGTGAATCATTTGGGCAGCTGGGCATCATTAGAAATGATTTTGACGCAAAGCAAACGAAAGTATCACTGTGATGGAATGTGCTGTTTTGAAAACCATGAAGCCCGGATAGCTCAGTCGGTAGAGCGTTGGACTGTGCAAGTCCCTATCCCGGCTAGTTTTTAATTATTTGATGGAAATTTACTGGATTGATTCTTTGACTAATTGATTGTCAGATAACAAGGATCGTGCTAGAAAGATACACACATGAATAAAAATTGCCTGTAACACGCTATAAACCGCTCTACCACTTTTACTGGATTCACACTACCATTGGAACAGAATTTATAAATGTGCGTGGTAATGGAGTTCGAGTTATGATAGATCAATTTCATGGATTACAAAATAGTTATGCCGTAAAAACATCATTTATAAAAACTGTAATTAAAAAAAAAATAATTCGATGCTCAAATTATTGTTATTTTCGATATTCACCACATAAGTTTGAAACAGCAATTTGTAACTATCAAATATTATATTATATCATTCCATTCTAGTTCGAAAGCAATGGCGCCAAACGCCATAGGAATCATTCCCAATTGTGTGGAAGCTACCACTGGATGCATTTCCAAGTTCCAACCCATCCATGGCTTTCCCCAATGCATCAAATCATCTGTCATCATTATCGGGGCTTATCGGAGCGGAAGTCGCAAAACGAAGCACCCTTTTAAAAGCTCTTTCTCTCTCACTATTAGACGCCATCACTTTACGTTCCGACGTCAAGCTGCTCTTGCACTGCTGTGGCAACCAAATATAGGGTAGTCAGATTTGTTAGGAATATGTGCCACTTTGAATCCGAGAAAGTATGGCAACCCTCCAACCAAGAAGCGCATCTTTGGAACGACACGCTGCTTCCATATGCTTTCGTACACTGAGGCAAAAATCTCGCATGATTTTCATAAGATCACACTAATGAACGCGTTTTTTATTATTTTTTTGTTGGTTCATAAGACACTTGTGTATTTCATTCGACGAGATTGAGATTCATAAGACAAGTGTATTTTTTTCATAACAAACAATTATCAATGTCATAAGAACGCTTATGAACCCCATTGCTCATCATTGTGAAGAACCACGTGAGGCAAATTTTCTCATTTCACTATCAGAAATTCAATATGGCTTCCGAAATGGTCGTGTTTGCTGATTTGTCGTTGGCTGACTCCGTTTTTAATGCATCAAAGGGTAAATATTTTCTATTTATCATCAATTCCGCTGTAACTAACACTTTCTTGCGAATAGATTAAGGAATTGGATCCAAACAATAAGATTTGGGAATGAAAATTCAAAACAATTTGTATGACGCGTAAGAAATCACAAACCCCCCTCATCCATTAATCCGCCCCTAACGTAAACCTGCGACAATTCAGGCGTTCTTCACAGGTTTTCTCAATAATGTTTCGCTGCTATGATATACTTTGCGTTCAAAATAGGTTAGCCAACTAGAGAAAATCGAATTTTCAGCCATTTTTGTGTATCGCAAATCGATTCTAATGCTTACAGTAAAGGGCTTTGATCGAATTGCGGCGTGACAAAATGGATGAAAATTTGATTTTCCCTAGTTGGTTAACCTATTTTTCAACGCGGATTAGTATTATTCATTCATTGAAATGTATAATCTAAAGCTCAAATTACACAAGACAGTCTTATGGAACCAAGAATGGTTCAGAACGTAATTCATAAGACTATCTATGGATTTTGTTATCAAGTCAATGATGGTTCATAAGATCATCTTACGAAATTCCTTCGAAGTGTATTATGGAAACAACATCTGCCGAAAACCATACGATGGTCTTATGAATTTCAAAGATTTTTCTTGTGTCGTAATTCCATAAGCAAATCTTATGACAGTCGTACGTTTGCTTTCCTCAGTGTATGAAACCAACCCACAGTGGTTGGATCTAGAACAAATGTCGGCCAGAATCTTAAACTACCGACAATGAGAAACAAAATTCAATTTTGAGGTTCTGGCCGCCCTCGAACCACTGTGGCAACCGGAGCAACGAGCATAATTATGAATCACATATCTCGACATATCCCCCATTTCTCTCCCAGGCAAGCGAAAATTCAGAACAATTACCTCATCGGCGGGATCGTAGTACTGCTCGAGGTACGGATGCGCCAGGGCTTCCTCGACCGAAATTCGGTTATGCGGGTTGAAGGTGAGCATCTTGCCGAGCAGGTCCAGCGCATTCGAGTCGGCATTGGGGAACAACCGGGACCACGGGACCTTCGGTTTGTACGGCAACGACTGCAGGTAGCTGCGGGCCTTCTCGTTGATGATGCACTCGAGGTCCTCCTGGGAGGGCGAACCCAGCACGCCCAGGATGTGGTTCAGCTGGTCCAGGTAGTGCTTGCCGGGGAAGATGGGCCGGTTGCTGAGCATCTCCGCCAGTATGCAGCCCACCGACCAGATGTCGATCGATTTGGTGTAACCCTGCGGAAGGAATAGGGGGCAATCGGTTAGTTAAAATTTGAGGGGCGGGTAACCAGAACTTTTGACAAATGGGGACAAGCCTAATTGTGTATTCTCTTACCTTGGAATTGAGCATGATTTCCGGCGCTCGGTACCATCTAGTGGCAACGTACTCCGTCAGGAAGCCGGTGTGGTCATGTTCCGGGTCAGCCACTCGTGCGAGACCGAAATCACAAATCTGCGAGCAAACAAGAACAAATAACAAAGTTGATAATGAATGAATCAGAGCGGCCGGCACAATGATTGCGATTACACATTAATGACTGGAAGCATTTCTGATTCTGGTAGCTACTAATCCACTCGGTACACACATTGTTTCAGCTACATTGGAATTTATTGTACAGTGTATAAACGGGTGAATCATTTAAGCAGATGACCATCATCATTAGAGATGATTTCGACGCAAAATAAACGAAAATATCACTGCGATGGAATATGCTGATTCAAAAACTACGGAGCCCGGGTAGCTCAGTCGGTAGAGCGTTGGACTTTTAATCCAACGGTCTAGGGTTCAAGTCCCTATCCGGGCGACTATTTTTTTAATATTTGATGGATTTCTTTAAATCTATCCTTTGAGGATTTCGTAGAAAATTCAGTAAGGATTTTTAAGAAAATCCTGTCCCGATTTCCAGGAAAATCGTCTCCGGATTTCGAGGAAAATCCTGTCAGTATTTCGAGGAAAATTCTGTCAAGATTTCGAAAAAAAAACCTGTCAGTATTTCTAAGAAAATCCGGTCGGGATTTCAAGGAAAATTCTGTCAGGATTTCGAGGAAAATTTTGTCAGGATTTCGAAGAAAATCCTGTCAGGATTTCGAGAAAAGTTTTGTCAGGATTTCGAGGAAAATCCTGTCCGGATTTCGAGGAACATCCTGTCCTGATTTCGAAGAAAATCTTGTCAAGGATTTCCAGGATTTCAAAGAAAATCCTTCCAGGATTTCAAAGAAAATCCTTCCAGGATTTCGAAGAAAATCCTTCCAGGATTTCGAAGAAAATCCTTCCAGGATTTCGAAGAAAATCCTTCCAGGGTTTTGAAGAAAATTCTTCCAGGATTTCGAAGAAAATCCTTCCTGGATTTCGAAGAAAATCCTTCCAGGATTTTGAAGAAAATTCTTCTAGGATTCCGAAGAAAGTCCTTTAAGGATTTCGAACAAAAATCCTTTCAGGATTTCGATCAAAAATCCTTCCAAGATTTCGAACAACAATTCTGAAAGTATTTCGAACAAAAATCCTTCCAGGATTTCGAACAAACAATTCGAAGAAAATCCTTCCAGGATTTCGAAGCAAATCCTTCCAGGATTTCGAAGAAAATCCTTCCAGGATTTAGAAGAAAATCCTTCCATGAATTCGAAGAAAATCCTTCCAGGATTTCAAAGAAAATCCTTCCTGAAATTCGAAAATCCTCGCAGGATTTCGAAGAAAATACTCGCAGGATTTCGAAGAAAATCCTTCCAGGATTTCGATGAAAATCCTTCCAGGATTTCGAAGAAAATCCTTCCAGGATATCGAAGAAAATCCTTCCAGGATATCGAAGAAAATCCTTCCAGGATATCGAAGAAAATCCTTCCAGGATTTCGAAGAAAATCCTACCAGGATTTGGAAGAAAATCCTAGCAGGATTTGGAAGAAAATCCTACCAGGATTTGGAAGAAAATCCTTCCTGGAAATCGAAGGGAATTCTCGCAGGATTTCGAAGAAAATCCTCGCAGGATTTCGAAAAAAATCCTCGCAGGATTTCGAAGAAAATCCTCGCAGGATTTCGAAGAAAATCCTTCCAAGAATTCGAAGAAAATCCTTCCAGGATTTCGAAGAAAATTCTCAAAGGATTTCGAAGAAAATCCTTCCAGGATTTCGAAGAAAATCCTTCCAGGATTTCGAAGAAAATCCTTCCAGGATTTCGAAGAAAATCCTTCCAGGATTTCGAAGAAAATCCTTCCAGGATTTCGAAGAAAATCCTTCCAGGATTTCGAAGAAAATCCTTCCAGGCTTTCGAAGAAAATCCTTCCAGGATTTCGAAGAAAATCCTTCCAGAATTTGGAAAAATTCCTTCCAGGATTTCGAAGAAAATCCTTCCAGGATTTCGAAGAAAATCCTTCCAGGATTTCGAAGAAAATCCTTCCAGGATTTCGAAGAAAATCCTTCCAGGATTTCGAAGAAAATCCTTCCAGGATTTCGAAGAAAATCCTTCCAGGATTTCGAAGAAAATCCTTCCAGGATTTCGAAGAAAATCCTTCCAGGATTTCGAAGAAAATCCTTCCAGGATTTCGAAGAAAATCCTTCCAGGATTTCGAAGAAAATCCTTCCAGGATTTCGAAGAAAATCCTTCCAGGATTTCAAAGAAAATCCTTCCAGGATTTCGAAGAAAATCCTTTCAGGGTTTCAGGATTTCGATCAAAAATCCTTCCAAGATTTCGAACAACAATTCTGAAAGTATTTCGAACAAAAATCCTTCCAGGATTTCGAACAAACAATTCGAAGAAAATCCTTCCAGGATTTCGAAGCAAATCCTTCCAGGATTTCGAAGAAAATCCTTCCAGGATTTAGAAGAAAATCCTTCCATGAATTCGAAGAAAATCCTTCCAGGATTTCAAAGAAAATCCTTCCTGAAATTCGAAAATCCTCGCGGGATTTCGAAGAAAATACTCGCAGGATTTCGAAGAAAATCCTTCCAGGATTTCGATGAAAATCCTTCCAGGATTTCGAAGAAAATCCTTCCAGGATTTCGAAGAAAATCCTTCCAGGATATCGAAGAAAATCCTTCCAGGATTTCGAAGAAAATCCTACCAGGATTTGGAAGAAAATCCTAGCAGGATTTGGAAGAAAATCCTACCAGGATTTGGAAGAAAATCCTTCCTGGAAATCGAAGGGAATTCTCGCAGGATTTCGAAGAAAATCCTCGCAGTATTTCGAAAAAAATCCTCGCAGGATTTCGAAGAAAATCCTTCCAGGAATTCGAAGCAAATCCTTCCAGGATTTCGAAGAAAATTCTCAAAGGATTTCGAAGAAAATTCTTCCAGGATTTCGAAGAAAATCCTTCCAGGATTTCGAAGAAAATCCTTCCAGGATTTCGAAGAAAATCCTTCCAGGATTTCGAAGAAAATCCTTCCAGGATTTCGAAGAAAATCCTTCCAGGATTTCGAAGAAAATCCTTCCAGGATTTCGAAGAAAATCCTTCCAGGATTTCGAAGAAAATCCTTCCAGGATTTCGAAGAAAATCCTTCCAGGATTTCGAAGAAAATCCTTCCAGGATTTCGAAGAAAATCCTTCCAGGATTTCGAAGAAAATCCTTCCAGGATTTCGAAGAAAATCCTTCCAGGATTTCGAAGAAAATCCTTCCAGGATTTCGAAGAAAATCCTTCCAGGATTTCGAAGAAAATCCTTCCAGGATTTCGAAGAAAATCCTTCCAGGATTTCGAAGAAAATCCTTCCAGGATTTCGAAGAAAATCCTTCCAGGATTTCGAAGAAAATCCTTCCAGGATTTCGAAGAAAATCCTTCCAGGATTTCGAAGAAAATCCTTCCAGGATTTCGAAGAAAATCCTACCAGGATTTCGAAGAAAATCCTTCCAGGATTTCGAAGAAAATCCTTCCAGGATTTCGAAGAAAATCCTTCCAGGATTTCGAAGAAAATCCTTCCAGGATTTCGAAGAAAATCCTTCCAGGATTTCGAAGAAAATCCTACCAGGATTTCGAAGAAAATCCTTCCAGGATTTCGAAGAAAATCCTTCCAGGATTTCGAAGAAAATCCTTCCAGGATTTCGAAGAAAATCCTTCCAGGATTTCGAAGAAAATCCTTCCAGGATTCGAAATCCTTCCAGGATTCGAAGAAAATCCTTCCAGGATTTCGAAGAAAATCCTTCCAGGATTTCGAAGAAAATCCTTCCAGGATTTCGAAGAAAATCCTTCCAGGATTTCGAAGAAAATCCTTCCAGGATTTCGAAGAAAATCCTTCCAGGATTTCGAAGAAAATCCTTCCAGGATTTCGAAGAAAATCCTTCCAGGATTTCGAAGAAAATCCTTCCAGGATTTCGAAGAAAATCCTTCCAGGATTTCGAAGAAAATCCTTCCAGGATTTCGAAGAAAATCCTTCCAGGATTTCGAAGAAAATCCTTCCAGGATTTCGAAGAAAATCCTTCCAGGATTTCGAAGAAAATCCTTCCAGGATTTCGAAGAAAATCCTTCCAGGATTTCGAAGAAAATCCTTCCAGGATTTCGAAGAAAATCCTTCCAGGATTTCGAAGAAAATCCTTCCAGGATTTCGAAGAAAATCCTTCCAGGATTTCGAAGAAAATCCTTCCAGGATTTCGAAGAAAATCCTTCCAGGATTTCGAAGAAAATCCTACAAGGATTTCGAAAAAAATCCTTCCAGGATTTCGTAGAAAATCCTTCCAGGATTTCGAAGAAAATCCTTCTAGGATTTCGAAGACACTTTTCTTAGGATTTCGAAGAAACCCCTCTCAAGATTTCAAAGACAATCCTTTTAGAATTTAGGAGAAAATCCTTTCAGAATTTCGAAGAAAATCCTTCCAGGATGTCAAAGAAAATCCTTCCAGGATCTCGTAGACAATCCATCCAAAATTTCGAAGAAAATCTCTTCCAGGATTTTGAAGAGAATTCTTCTAGGATTCCGAAGAAAATCCTTTCAGGATTTAGAACAAAAATCCTTCCAGGATTTCTAACAAAAATCCTTAGAGTATTTCGAACAAAAATCCTTCCAGGATTTCGAATAAAAATCTTTCCAGGATTTCGAGCAAAAATCATTCAAGGATTTCGAACAAAAATAATTCCAGGATTTCGAAGAAAATCCTTCCAGAATTTCGAAGAAAACCCTTCCAGGATATCGAAGAAAATCCTTTCAGGATTTCGATGAAAATCCTTCCAGGATTTTGAAGAAAATTCTTCTAGGATTTCGAACAAAAATCCTTTTAGGAAATCGATCAAAAATCCTCGCAGGATTTCAAACAACAATCCTAAAAATATTTCCAGGATTTCAAGCAGGATTTCGAGCAAAAATAATTCCAGGATTTCGAAGAAAATCCTTCCTGGAATTCGAAAATCATCGCAGGAGTTCGAAGAAAGTCATCGCAGGATTTGGAAGAAAATCCTCGCAGGATTTCGAAAAAAATCCTTTCAGGATTTCGAAGAAAATCCTTTCAGGATTTCGAAGAAAATACTTTCAGGATTTCTAAGAAAATCGCTCCAGGATTTCGAAGAAAATCTTTCCAGGATTTCAAAGAAAATCCTTCCAGGATTTCGAAGAAAATCCTTCTAGGATTTCGAAGAAATTCCTTCCAGGATTTCGAAAAAAATCCTACCAGGATTTCGTAGAAAATCCTTCCAGGATTTTGAAGAAAATCCTTCCAGGATTTCGAAGAAACTTTTCTCAGGATTTCGAAGAAACCCCTCTCAAGATTTAAAGACAATCCTTTTAGAATTTAGGAGAAAATCCTTTCAGAATTTCGAAGAAAATCCTTCCAGGATATCAAACAAAATCCTTCCAGGATCTCGTAGACAATCCATCCAAAATTTCGAAGAAAATCTCTTCCAGGATTTTGAAGAGAATTCTTCTAGGATTCCGAAGAAAATCCTTTCAGGATTTAGAACAAAAATCCTTCCAGGATTTCTAACAAAAATCTTTAGAGTATTTCGAACAAAAATCCTTCCAGGATTTCGAGCAAAAATCTTTCCAGGATTTCGAACAAAAATAATTCCAGGATTTCGAAGAAAATCCTTCCAGAATTTCGAAGAAAACCCTTCCAGGATATCGAAGAAAATCCTTTCAGGATTTCGAAGAAAATCCTTCCAGGATTTTGAAGAAAATTCTTCTAGGATTTCGAACAAAAATCCTTTTAGGAAATCGATCAAAAATCCTCGCAGGATTTCAAACAACAATCCTAAAAATATTTCCAGGATTTCAAGCAGGATTTCGAGCAAAAATAATTCCAGGATTTCGAAGAAAATCCTTCCTGGAATTCGAAAATCATCGCAGGATTTCGAAGAAAGTCATCGCAGGATTTGGAAGAAAATCCTCGCAGGATTTCGAAAAAAATCCTTTCAGGATTTCGAAGAAAATACTTTCAGGATTTCGAAGAAAATCCTTTCAGGATTTCGAAGAAAATCCTTTCAGGATTTCGAAGAAAATCCTTTCAGGATTTCTAAGAAAATCGCTCCAGGATTTCGAAGAAAATCTTTCCAGGATTTCAAAGAAAATCCTTCCAGGATTTCGAAGAAAATCCTTCTAGGATTTCGAAGAAATTCCTTCCAGGATTTCGAAGAAAATCCTCGCAGGATTTTGATGAAAATCCTCGCAGGCCTTCGAAGAAAATCCTAGCAGGATTTCGATGAAAATCCTCGCAGGATTTCAAAGAAAATCCTTCCAGGAATTCGAACAAAATTTTTCCAGTATTTCGAAGAGAATCCTCGCAGGATTTCAAAGATAATCCTTTCAAAAATTCGAAGAAAATCCTTTCAGGATTTCGAAGCAAATCCTTCCAGGATTTCGAAGAAAATCATTTTAAAAATTCTAACAAAATCCTTCCAGGATTTCGAAGAAAATCCTCACAGGATTTTGAAGAAAATCCTCGCAGGATTTCGAAGAAAATCCTCGCAGGATTTCGAAGAAAATCCTCGCAAGATTTGGAAGAAAATTCTCGCAGAATTTCGAATTTCGAAGAGAATCCTTCCAGGATTTCGAAGAAAATCTTTCCTGGAATTCGAACAAAATCCTTCCAGGAATTCGAACAAAATCCTTCCAGGATTTCGAAGAAAATCCTTGCAGGATTTCAAAGAAAATCCTCGCTGGGTTTCGAAGAAAATCCTCGCAGGATTTTAAAGAAAATACCCGCAGGATTTCAAATAAAATCCTCGCAGGATTTCAAACAAAATCCTCGTAGGTTTTCAAAGAAAAATCCTGTCAGGATTCCAAAGAAAATACTGTCAGGATTTCGTAGAAAATCCTGTCAGGATATCGAAGAAAATCCTGTCAGGATTTCGGAGTAAATCTTGTCAGACTTTCGGAAAAAAAATCCTATCAGACTTTCGGAAAAAATCCAGTCAGAATTTCGGAGAAAATCCTGTCAGGATGTGGGATATAATCCTGTCAGGATTTCGGAGAAAATCCTGTCAGAATTTCGTAGAAAATCTTGTAAGGGTTTCAAAAAAAATCCTTTCAGAATTTCGAAGAAAATCAGGATTTTGAAGAAAAATTTTTCAGGATTTCGAAGAAAATCCTGTGAGGTATTCAAAGAATTGCTTTCAGTTCTTCGAAAAAAATTCTGTCAGGATTTCGAAGAAAATCCTTTCAGGATTTCGAAGAAAACCCTCACAGGATTTCAAAGATATTCCTCACAGGAATTCGAAGAAAATCCTCTCAAGATTTCACAGGATTTCAAAGATATTCCTCACATGAATTTCGAAGAAAATCCTTTCAGGATTTCGAAGAAAATCCTGTCAGGATTTCGGAGATAATCCTGTCAAGATTTCGGAGAAAATCCTGTCAGGATTTCAAAGAAAATCCTGTCAGGTATTCAAAGAATTGCTTCCAGGACTTAGAAGGAAATCCTGCCAAGATTTCGAAAGAAATTCTTACAGGATTTTAAATACAATCCTTTCAGGATTTTGAAAAAAAAATCCTTTCAGTATTTCAAAGAAAATCCTTACAGGATTGCAAAGATATTCCTCACAGGACTTCGAAGAAAATCCTCATAGGATTTCGAAGAAAATCCTCTCAGGATTTTGAAGAAAATCCTTTAAAGATTTCGAAGAAAATCCTGTCAGGTATTCAAAAAAATTGCTTTCAGGACTTCAAAGAAAATCCTTTCAGGATTTCGATGAAAATCCTCACAGGATTTCAAAGATATTCATCACAGGACTTCGAAAAAAATCCTTCCAGGATTTCGAAGAAAATCCTGTCAGTATTTGGAATGAAATTTTTTTCAGGATTTCAAAGAAAATCCTGTCAGGATTTCGAGCAAAATCCTTTCAGGATTTCGAAGAAAATCCTCTCAGGATTCCGAAGAAAATCCTCTCAGTATTTCGAAGAAAATCCTTTCAGGATTTCGAAGAGATTTTTTTCAGGATTTCGAAGAAAACTGTGTCAGGATCCCGAGGAAAAACCCTTTCAGGATTTTGAAGAAAATCTTTTAAAATTTTCGAGAAAAAATCCTTGCAGGGTTTCGAAGAAAATTCCTGCAAAATTTCGATGAAAATCCTAGCAGGATTTCAAAGGAAATCTTAGCAGTATTTCGAAGAAAATCCTTGCAGGATTTCAAAGTAAATCCTTTCAAAATTTCAAAGAAAATCCTCTCAGGATTTGAAGTAAAAATCTCACAAGATTTTAAAGGAAATTCTTCCACTTTTGTGGCTCTAAATGAACAAATTTTGGCACTTTGATGATTATGGGTCACCCCAATGAACACAATTGCGAGTTACAACCCCTGTTTCCAAACCCCCGGTTACTCACCTTTAAATCACAAGTCGTATTCAGCAGCAGGTTGCTCGGTTTCAGATCCCGGTGGAGCACGTTCGCCGAGTGGATGTATTTGAGACCGCGCAGAATTTGGTACAGGAAATAGCAGATATGATCGTTACTAAGTCTCTGTGGGAAAAAAGAGAACAAATGAATCACATCAGTACCTATGCCTCCTCTGTGTGGTGTTTAGTAGTTCGGTAATGTTGGACTTTTGGTTGCTATGGAGGGAAAATGTGAAAAATGGGAAAGGCAGGGTAACTGAAAATAATTGCATCATTAGCATCGAAGGTCACAGCTGTTGGTGAGAATGGGTCGTTTGTTTCGAGCCTGCTTTCAGGTGAAAAAGGTATACACTTTCGCGTGAAAAACTGAAACATAGAGAAACGACATGGATTAAGTTGACAGTGTAAATTTAAGCGATAATTTCTATTTAGGCTGTTAAAGTTGCTTATTTTGCCAACATCAACTGCCGTTTGCTCGACACTTAAGCCATTTTTCTGATCAATTTCCGAGAGGAAGGAAGTATAAAATCATAACCGTTCAAATTTCTGGGGAAATCAGCGAAGCTTTTCACGTCGTAAATTTAAATCTTCGGTGGGATTTACAATTTGCTATAAGGTCGCCCTGTATCCGTCAGTAATATATCCCGTGATGCCTCATCCAAATCCAATTACGCCCGTTATGTTCGTATTATAATTATCAACTTTATCGTCTCATTTCCAGCCCAAGCATTGCCGTCATCTTCAGACGCTCTCATCTAAAATCATAGGCGCTGTAATGAAACCGTAGTTTCTATTAGAACAAAGCTCCTTTCCTTTCCAGATAACTAATCAGCGACAGGGCACAGGCCCCCAAGGGCACAAATTATTATGATTCCAATTAAGGTGATTCCCTGGCTGAAAATTCGCCTTTCTCAGCTTTAAAGGAAAGCACCAGGAATATTTCGCATACCTGCTTGTCAGATGTTGAATTACAATCGTCTGGAAATTTCCCTTTTTACCGCTAAATAAACGAAATGTGTAAAGAGTTGCTGCCATTCTTCTATCGGTGCAGCTATGGTGGGCGTTAGAAATGAGTAACTCAATTGCTCCACATTGCGCCATTAGTGTGGTACTTTCAGAGACAGTGACGAAGTGCCAGTCAGTCTGGACTATCCTGAAAGTCGGAAACATTTGAAAAAAAAAAACGGCAGCTAAATTAAGAAGCATTTAAAGAAGGGGAACATTCGTTAGACATTAGCAATAATTAGAGCATTTCTAGCCATCAATAAGTCAAAATAGTACTCAAAATATATTTACAACCGGATAATCGATAAAATAAGGAATGATACATTTTAAAATAGCAATAACAATCAATCGATGTTCATATAACAAACTGTAAATAATCAATAAAAAGAATAATAAAAATTTTCACCTAAAAAATTAAACTATATCATCTTAAAGTGCGATTAGCCAAACAACATGTTTTTAAATGATATTTTGGAGTTTTCAATTGATTTACTCGAAATTATTGCTTGTTTAGAATTACATTATTGGCAGTTTTTGAATAAAGTAGTGATGGTTATCCTGTCTCTCGAGCATGATTATTTTTATCCCCATTCAAAAACCGCCCATGGCCCACAATAACGAAATGAACACGGCTTGCCCGGTAGCTGGTTTGGACGAGATGCTGCCGACAGCAATTTAATTAAATCAAACGATGCAAGTAGGGACTGGTGCTCTGCCTTCCGGTTTTGCTTCCAAGCTGGGCACAATTCCGGGAGTTTCTTTGTCGGTCGGGCAAGCAGCAAGTAGCGAATACATTTTCTTTTGAATGCTGCGAAACGAAGCCTGTCATGAATTGTTAATAATACGCAAGGAATTCTGAGCCGGTTCGGGAAAGTGATGGATGAAATTTTCGCTTCTTTCGATTTTAATTTAAAATTTTCGGCAGATTTTCTGGAGTAAAGCAATGACGTCATTAGACTGCAGTGCGACTTTCTGGTATAATGAAATGAATTATGATGTTCATTGATTTTTTTAAAGTATGAAGTTCCATGTCTTCTTCTTGGAATTACGTCCCCACTGGGACAGAGCCTGCTTCTCAGCATAGTGTTCAATGAGCAATTCCACATTTATTAACTGATAGATTTCAATTTCAAAGTTGCCATTTTCGCATTCGTATATCGTTAGGCAGGTACGATGATACTGTACCCTGTATGCCCAGGGAAGTCAAGGAAATTTTCATTACGAAAAGATCCTGACTGGGAATCGAACCCAGACACCTTCAGCATGGCTTTGCTTTGTGGCCGCGGACTCTAACCACTTGGCTTAAGAGAACCCCTAATAAATTTAACCTATTTCTACATAATCATACAAAGTACTAATCGTAGCCAGATAAGATTTCAACGATTTTTTATAATTTTATTCGACATTTGCTCCAACATTGGTTATTCTGGTGGTAGGTCATTTGGCATAAAGTCTGCAACCAAGGATTTCTTAAGATGACATTCGTTTCTACGTTCCAATTGAATCCCTTTGACGACTTCAGGCTTATTTTGGAGTCAATTGATACAAAATGACACTTTATTCAACAATCATATGCTCTTGAATAAACTAAAGTATATAAAGAAAGTTATTGCCAATAGTATTTTATTGTTTATCTAGAAATGAACCTCCTATCAAATATTAATTCTTCTTTTGAGTTTCGCTATTTGAATAAATTTTTGTACAGAAGACTTTGATATTTAGCACAAATTTACCATTCTTTCAAACAAAAGATGTTCTTTCTAAATATGATGTAACCATAATACCTATTAAACTGGAAAATTCACTCAAAAATATATGTTAAAATTCAAGTTATGTCTGATGTTCTGCCAAAATTTCATTCAAATCGGTTTATAAAGAACTGATATATAGCTTACCAAAGTTGGTCATTTTGTATGGAAAATCGAAAAAGTTGCAAATGTATTGTCCAATACCTTATATCACAAAAAAGCTCAAAGACACTCTATGTTCTGGGATGTTAAGAAAATTATTATTCAGAGGAGATCTTCCACCAGACCCGTCACGAGTTTTAGTTATGCTCTTTAATGTCACAAAAATTTTTGACATCCATGCCTTGGAAAATCTCTGAACGACACCACGCTTGTTGAGAACTTACCAAAATTTTTGCTAGGGGCTCATTGGTGTTGAGCTTAAAAATATGCCGATATTCATTCTAAGTCACTCATTATGCCAAACGACCATTATGCCAAACGACTTCATTCCAAACGGGGTACAATCCATTCAAACTTAATGGAAACCAGAAATGTTTCCTTCTTTTATCAGAAGCTATTCTTTCTTCGTTTTCCACTTATTCGGCCTAATGACATGTTCGGCATGATGATCCATTCGGCCTATCGAACTTTGACCAAACATGACTCAGCACCATATGTTTTATTGGGTGTGTGATCATTAGGCCGAAACCTTCAAAAAGCAGTTTTTTCAATGATTTGTTTGTTCTTTAGCATTGTTTTTGTTTATCAAGATTTCTATTTTTAATAAAAATAAAACATATTTTTTTATGAATATAATCTTTAAATATTTCAAATGAAATATTCTCTCCAATTAAGCTAAGTGGAGAAATTCCAGCTGGTATTCGTGGAGGTATTCCGTGAGGAATATTATTTGAGGCATTCCAAAGGGTATTCCAGAAGAGATCTTTTGAAGTATTCCTTGAGGAATCACTCGAAAGATTTCTGAGGACATGGATGGAGTTATTACTAGCAAAATCCCTAAAAGTATTCCTAAAAGTATCTTTGGAGAAATTTAAAATCCCTGGAAAAAATCCAGGAGAAATTTCTGAACGTTCCTGATGAAATTCATAAGAAAAATTTCGAAGAAATTCTAGGAGGAATCACCGAGAGCCTAATCTGAAAGTATTCCTGGAGCAATCTCTGGAGAAATTCCAGAAAGAATCATTGAAGAAATTCCAGAATGAATCTTAGAGCATTCCTTGAAGATATTCCTTAATTAATCCTTGGGGATATTTCTAAACGAGTCCTTGAAGGTATATCTGGATAAATCCTTTAATGGTTTCCTGGAGGAATACTTGAAAGTATTTCAAGAAGAATCCCTGGAGGTATTCTTCCAGCGGTCCTTCCAGGAATAGCTCCAAGGATCTTTCCATGAATAGCTCCAGAGATTCCTTCAGGAATACCACCAGAGATTCCATCAGGAATACGTTCAGCGATTCCTTCAGGATTACGTCAAGAGATTTTTAAAGTAATACCTCCAGGAATACCTTCAGGGATTCTTCCTCGAATAACTGCAAGGATTCCTCCAAGAATAAATCAAGGCATCTGGAGGAATATCCCCAAGAACTCCGTCTGGAATATCCCCATGCAATATCTTTAAGGATTGCTCTAAAAACCTCTTCATCTTCCTGGTGGTATTCTTGGAGGTATTCCTGGAGAAATAGTTTTTGTGGTATTCCCAAAGTTAGGTATTCCAGAAGAGATCTCTTGAAGTATTCCTTGAGGAATCACTCGAAAGATTTCTGAGGACATGGATGGAGGTATTACTTGCACAATCCCTGAAAGTATTTCTAAAATAATCTTTGGAGAAATTTATTCCTGAGGAAATTCATAAGAAAGTTTTTAAAGAAATCATAGGAGGAATCGCCGAGAGCTTGAAGAGTCTGAAAATATTCCTAGTGCAATCTTTGAAAAAAATCCTGCATCATATGAGACATTCTTGGAGCATTTCTTGAAGATATTACTTAAGCAATCCCAAGTCCGTGGGGTATATCTGGAGCAATCCTTTAATGTTTTTTCTGGAGAAATACTTGGAAGTATTTTAAGAAGAATCCCTGAAGGTATTCTTCAAGCGGTTACTTCAGAAATACCGGATCTCTCCAGGAATACGTTCAGAAATTCCGTCAGGAATACGTCGGGGGATTTCTCCAGGAATATCTCCAGGAACTCCTCCAAGAATACCTCCAAGCATTAATCTAGGATGGCTTCAAAGCATTTCTCCATAACCCCCCAAGAACTCCGTTTGGAATATCCCCAAGGATTACTTATGGAATATCTTCAGGGATTGATCCAAGATCCTCTTTAACGATTCTTTCAGGAATACCTCCAAAGATTGCTCTAGGAGTACTTTCCGGAATTCCTCGTGGGACTCCTTCAAGGATTATCCAGGAATTTGTCTAAAAAATTCTTCAGAGATTTTTCAGTAACTATTCCAGGGATTCTTTCAGGATTTTTCTTTGCACAAATTTGCATTCCGTCGGGAACATCTCCAATATTCCTTTAGACTCTCAGGGACTCTTATAAAGATTCCTTACAAAAAATCTCTTATGAATTTCATCAGGTACTTTCAGGAATTTCTCTTGCTATTGTTCAAGGGATTTTACAGGAATTTCTCCGAAGATTCTTTCAGGAATACTTTCAGCGATTTTCTTGGTAATACCTCCATGGATCTCCAGGAACTCCTCCAAGAATACCTCCAAGGGTTCTTCCTAGAATACCTCCAAGCATTCCTCTAGGATGACTTCAAGGCATTTCTCCATAACCCCCCAAGAACTCCGTTTGGAATATCCCCAAGGATTAATTAAGAAATATCTTCAGAGATTGATCCAAGATTTTTTTCAACGATTATTTTAGGAATACCTCCAAAGATTGCTCTAGGAATACTTTCCGGAATTCCTCGTGGGACTCCTTCAAGGATTATCCAGGGATTTGTCTAAAACATTCTTCAGATATTTTTCAGTAACTATTCCAGGGATTCTTTCAGGATTTTTCTTTGCACAAATTTGCAATTCGTCGGGAACATCTCCAATATTCCTTTAGACTCTCAGGGACTCTTATAAAGATTCCTTACAATGTTTCGTCCAGGGTCGATCAGGCCCTACGTTGTGTTATTTGAATTGGTCCCGAAGGGGCAGACGAATGAACGAACTACGCAAACTACTATCACGATAATTGATTTATTGCCCACCACCGAGAGGCAGTGCTCCTGCTCGGTGGGGGATATGAAACGTAACGATAACTTTCAGGAATTTCTCTTGCTATTGTTCAAGGGGTTTTACAGGAATTTCTCCGAAGATTCTTTCAGGAATACTTTCAGAGATTTTTCTAGTAATACCTCCATGGATGTCCCCAGAATAATCTGGAGTAATTCCTCAAGGAATATTTCCAGATATCCCTCCTGGAGTACCTCTTGAAATATTTCGAAGAGTATATCCCGGAATACCGCCAAGAATACCACCAGGAATTTCTCCAGAAATACCTCTATAGATTATTTTGGACATATTTTCAGAATTCCTCCTGAAATACCACCAGAAATACCTCCTGGGCTCCTCCAAGGATTTCTCTAGAATACCTCCAGGGTTAACTCCAGGAATAACTAGTTTCTACTAGGTGAAAGTATTTCTAAAGTCTTATAAAATAATTTCAGAGTGTCTTTTAGGAATGCCTCCAGAGACTTCTCCAGGAATACGTCAAGGATTCTTAAAGTAATATTTTCAAGGTTTCTTCCTGTGATACACACTCAATCTGTTCGGTATAAATAACTGGGTTTTGGAACTACCGAAAAAGTCAGTAAACTAAAAAAAAAAAGGTCAAAAATCGAAAAACAGAGATTTTTCACTGACATTTTGCAGAGAGCTTTCTTTTTATATCATATATCGATAAAAAATAAAACATGGTGAAATTTGCTTTTCAATCACGCGTGGCGACAGTTTTCATTTTACTGACTTTTTCGGTAGTTCCAAAACCCAGTAAAATTTTACCGACCCCAGTAATTTAATCTAAGTGTGTATCTGCTAGGAAGACTCTTCTTGGATTTCCTTCGACGATGCTTTAAGCCATTTTTTCGAGAATTTCATAGAAATTCTCAAGTGATTTCTCCAATAACTTTTCCAGGGATTCCTGCAGAAAATCATTCAAAGATTCCTTCTGGAACACTTCCAGGTTTTCCCACAGGAATATCTCTAGGGATTCCTCTAGGAATATTTCCAAGGAAATTTTCAGGAATACCTCCGGAGGTATTTCCCTGGATTCCAGGAATATCTTCAAGGATTGTTTGCTTAAATAGTGCATTTAGAGATTTCTCCAGGAATACCCTCAACAATTTCTCCAGTAATATTTTCAAAAAAAAATTTCAAAATGCTCGTTCTCAGCAATACTCCAACTGATTTCCGAAATTTTTGGCTTTTAGTGGAAGGAAATAGTTGTACTAGCTTTTACAGTTAGTGCCGCCACGCTGAAACCCTCCCCGTTTTTGTGCGACGTGAGTATTTCAGTTTTTTCTCTAAAATCTGATCTAATAGCTCTGTTTTTTGTTTGTTTGCTAGTGACCCAAATCTTGTCAGACAGGTGCCGTTTAGTGAAGGAATAGATGGGGAACACTTGGTTCCGATGATAAACAACCTAGTTATCCAGCGAAAGATCCGGAACATCCGTGAAAATGATCAATTCATGAAAATAATTCAAGACAGCTTCGGTTTTTTTGCTAACTCATCAAAATTCCTTATTATAGAACGTAATAGGTAATTTGAATTGTTCATAGACCTGAGTGGTCATGATAAAAGTGGTCATCTCGTTAAAATCAACCTAGACACACGTAGTTTTTTTTACAAACCTCCCGTATGTCATGTATTGACATTTGTTTATATACCATCCTTTATGTTGTATAATAATTGATTTTAATAAGTTCAACTACGGTGTTAAAAATGATCTATAAATACCTATGCAGTTGAACAATGCAAATTATACGTTGTGTTCTATAATTATGGTTTTTGACGTACGGCGGTCCATGATGACTTTTACGACTAATTTTGTGTATATTCTGGTGAAAGTTGTGGACTACTGATGGACCATTTCACCACTGGACCACTACCATGGATTACTCATGGACAATTCCAATAATCTTTTACGTTATAAGGAATTATGATGAGTTTGCAAAAAAAAAAACTACAGTTGTTTCGAATTATTTTCATTAATTGACCATTTTACGGATATTGCGCATTTTCCTTTAAACCAGGTTGTTAACCATTGAAGCCAAACATTCTCCAACATGTGAGTGTCTATTCATGACCGGCACCTTTCTGAAAAGATTTAAATCACTTCTAATCTTTCTAATTCTGAAAAAGAGAAAAAAAACACATAATTACGTCTTACAAAATAGCGGAGGGTTTCAAAGAAAGGAAACATTTTACGACTATTTTGTGACAGAATTCGTTGATTTTGAGAGCCTAAACATCCTCAACAACTTTTCAGGAACATGATCCTCAACATATTATATGGAAGCGTTTAGATATTGTTGGCCTAATTTCAGGTTCAACTGCACCACTATGCGGCAAAATTACGTATCCTTCGTTCCACCATTAGTAAATCATTCAAATCTACGCAGGTCCTTAATGTCCTTGACAACGTAGTCGGAAACATCGTCTTCAAAAAAGTTCAAAGGGATAGTTAAAAACGTTTGCCCAAAAACTAGGTGCAACAACCCCACTGTAAAACAATCCTACAGATTTTTCAGTCCACCATTCAGAAGCTATAATGGTCTTCTAATAGCTTCGGAAAAAAAAACTTAAATTACCTTATTGAAACGTTTGAATAATTTTGCCTAATTATCCGATTCATTAGCTCCACTGTGCTATTGAGTTTCGGCTAGTTCTGACAATGACAACCATAAAAGTCTGCTCATCGACTTCACCGAAGCAGTACTTTTCAAAGTACATCGTTGAAAGGTTTACATAATTTTATTTAACATATGCAATCAATGTGTCAAAATTCAATATTATTCGCACCGCCACCCGAAGGTACCGGAAACATTCTCAAAATATTGCACAGAAACTTCTAAATACTATTGCAACAATTTAGCCAAACTCCTACGGTGACCTCATGCGCCATCTACGCTTTTACTAAGCACGGCATCCTCAAAATGCTTCACAGGAACAGTTAATTAATTTTGACCAGTATCGGATCAAATTACCCCACTGTGAGGCAGAATGTCGAATGTATTAAACTAAAATCAATACTTAATAAACATTTTATCCGAACATGAAAGCAACATTACCGATTTTGTCTATAAAAATAAAAAATGTTTTTTGCGTTACGCGACACCATTTGCAGAACCCTGTTGGAAGTTAAGCGTAACGCGGCGCTCATAAAATTAAATCAATGAGATTCTGTAATTATTCAATATCGTCTTCCAGTTTGAAGTCATTTTCTGGTATTAATCAATACATAGAAGGATTGCCTAGAACAAACCCGGATTCTAAAATTTATAGCAGAGCAGATATAAGCGATTGTGGACTGATGTTTGAAAAAGTGCATTTCAGCGATGGTGTCGCGTTACGAAAAGCAACTGCTTTTCGTTACCATATATACAGTGTTAAGTTTCAAAATGAATGTCACAACATCGAGTACATTGTAGTAGTAGTTACATGGTCACAAGGCATATTTCCGAGAACAGGCCTCATTTGCTAATGAAAATCGGTTCCTCGTGGTGTCGCGTTACGCTGGAATGTGTCTATAGAAATTATTACTGGACAATTCCTGCACAATCATATCTTCATTAGGCTCCTGGAGTGGCTTACTCAGGACATACCTGAAATAATTCTCAAATATGCTTTTTTAAGTATTGTATGAAGAATTTTATAAATGTCCTGGAAGAATCATTGATTGAAGCTCCTCATGGAAAATTTCAATTGAACTTTTACAAAAATTTCAAATAAATGACCCCCAGATGTGACTCTTCCAGATATTCCAGAAGTATATCATACAAGATGTTATTAAAGAGTTTCCCTGAGAAATTAAAGCTAGAACTCGTTGGAAAATCACATCTAGATTTTATTTTTGCAAGAAGGAAGGAAAACTCGCTGCAATCTGGAACAGTTCCTAGGGCAATTCTGGAGAAAGCCCTAAAAGGGTCCTCGGAACAGTTTTATTCTTAAATCCGGCTTAAGCTAACGAGCTTTTATTTTTATCTCTTATCTGTACAAAAAGATGAATCATTTGTATTATACCTAGAGAAGTCCCTATGGAAATTGTTGTACGAATTTCGAAAGAAATCGCTGATAAAATAAATCTGGAGGAAACAGATCGAAATTGCCTCAAATGATTTCTTGAAAATACATGGAGAAAATGTTTAAGGAATCCTTGCTGGAGTTCCGAGAGGAATCTCTGAATGAATCTGAAAATAATCCTTGGTTTGTTTCTTAAAGGCATCGTTGGATATATCCGTGAAGAAATTTGTAATCAAACCTCGATAGGAATTCCAAGGTGCTGATGGTTTTCATACAGAATTTCAGGATTACTTTAACAATTCGGAACGTCCTGAAGGTACACTTCGAAGGAAGGAATTCCAAGAAAAAACTAAAGTAGAACTTACAGGAAGAATTTTTTATATCACTCCTTGAAGAATTGCAGCTGGAACAATTTCAAAATTTTAAATAGAACTTTGCGGAGAATTTTAGAAGTGCTTTATTTGGTAGTACCGTAACAAGTTCCTGGTAAATTTTAAGACTATCTTCTGCAGAAATCCTGAAATAAATTCGTGAAGAAATCCTAGACAAATTTCCTAGAGATGTCTCAAATTTATTTTTTTGTAGAAAGTCCAGAATAATCTCATGAAAGATTTCGTGGAAGAATTCCCGAAAGAAATTTCGGGAAATTTCCCGAAGGAACATGAACTCACTAGAAACGAACGTGTGAAAGTAGAGTAATTCTTATTTTAGTGATTCTGTTGGAATCATCGAATTCAATTCTTCAAGAGACTTAAGAAAGGGCTTGATACTGATAAGAAAATCGAAAAGAAAGTAGGTGAGAAAATTATGCTATCAGTAGAGCAGTTATTGTAGAAACCAACAAATAATTACATACGAATATATTTTCCCAAATTTTGGAGCTGTCTTATCAGATATTGGGTTGTAAACCTTCCTGACCAAAAACTTTCTCAGTGTAAAATAATATGTCAGCTCGATCAGGAATAAATCAAAACATAGGCCTTCGTGGAAAACATCCAGTCATCTGGCTACAGTCTTGAACAAACGTTCCAGAATAACCATATAAAATTATGCCTCTTATTAGGTTCTTTCTTGTGATTTTTCTCCAGCCCGTAGCCCCTTCGCGAAGAAAGCCATCACGAAAGGCAAAGAAGCACACAAAAATATAGCAAACTTTGTTTTCATTTCATCTTGCAGAGAGAAACAGAGAGCAATGCTGTTGCTGTTGCCGGCTGGATGCTTTCTACCAACACTAGAAAGGGGAGCCCCGATGCCGATGAATAATTCAAAAAATTTCCACTTGCTTTTGTTTCCAGCAAAACAGAGCAAGGGAAGCAACAATGCAAGCGACGAGCTTTTTTGAAATTTCCATTTTTCCTACGGGCGGCACACAAACACACGAACTCTTTGGCTCTTGGGGTGGTGTTGCAAAGCGACGGGACTTTGATATCGAGGAAAATTCAAGGAAAACAATAGAAGGGTAAAACGAAAGCAAAAACAACAGACTGGAACGGTCTCCTCGGCATGGGTGTTGCCATAGCGTAGCAGAAGGGTAGCATGAAAACCCTGGTGCAATAAAAAAATCGCTACAGGAAATAAACTTGTTGTCTTTTGCACTCATATTAATAAATTAATTGCGCCACGATGATGTCGACGACGAAGTTTTTGGCACTGTTGTGAGAAACTCAAATTCTCATGGCACACGATTGAAGTTTTTCATGCGTGAGATGTCAGTTACGCAAGTTAGCATTAAAGTCGTGATTGAAAAATGGGGTCGCAGGACCCCCACCCTCTGATGTAAATCCTGTCTACACCGATGTTTCCCAGGCTTGGGGATGTTTAGGAAATGAGTCGAAGCAAGAAAAAGGGGTGAAGTTTTCTTTGGGCCATCTCCCTTCCCTCTACACCACCCCCGACACTCACCTGTGTTTTCAGCAGTTTGTATAGATCAGTCTCCATTAAACACTGAACAATATATACATCTTTCATCTGTTCTATACTAGGCACCCGCAGGATATCTCTTATGTCTATGATCTGTGGAAGAAAGAGGAGAAGAAACCAAACGCAGGAATTAGTATTCAGGAAGTTTTCTTTTTTCGTTTTTCAGAAAGTTTTTGGCTTTTGTGCACGCTGAAGCTGTATGAATATAACAGTGCTTTCAGGGGAACGACTTTCCCATGGAGCCGCATGGTGGTGTGTACAGAGTACAGACTATAGAATAAAACACAGGGCTGGTAGCGACCTAGTGTCTTAAAAATAGGAACTTTAGAAAAAAAAAAAATGACAATACAGAAAGAGACAAAACATGACCCGTAGAATAGCAATGCATATACTGACTGTACTGACTGTACTTCGTGATTGATCGGAACTGGTAAGAATTGCACTTCGATCCAAATGAATAAGGGATGGGGCTTTCCGTTTACTCTCAAAGTGCTCATTCTGGCAGCTCTCATATTATTTATCAACAACGGGGCCAAGTCCTTACAGTCAGTTGGGATGGGGAAGGAATGTTAGTGGGTAATTGTTGCTTCTAGGGACCGAGAATACCTCTACATTTCCACAATCTCCACTGGAAGGGTGTTGATTAGTGAGGGACGATAAAGATCTGAGAGTCATGACCTTTGGTCGGTGATGCGATCCTCGGATGAAAAGGAAAAATACAACTCTTACATAAAACTAGTTTTGAATTTTTATCTCGCGGTGAAAATATAAAGCTAGACTAGAAGAAGTATAAACAAGTACGTCGGCATCCATAATGTCCAACTATTCAAAGGTTATTTTTAGTAATGACGAAAATGAAAGGTATATTAAAACTATATGAAACCGGAATAAGGGTTTATGTCGACATGACGAACCATCCATAATTTGTTTAAAAGCATGAAACGAGCTCACCAGTTCCATCCTCGACTGAACATGAATGTCTTTTCGAACTGGCACCACGCGAACCGAACACGATTGGTCTTGATACCGTCGCAGACACCAAACAGGAGCATGCAACGGATTTCCCAAACAAAAAGAAACCAAATATGAAACAAAAAAGAGACCGAACATGAAACAAAAACACACAAAGATATCAGAAACAGGAATCAAGAGATAGAAGTTTTCATGAAGACTCCTCAGAGAATCCGACCAGACACTCTAAGGATATTTCTGATATTTTTTTGTGGTTTCTTGTGACATTGCGATAATTGTTACTGTTCATATTACAGAATGGCTTTTTATTATTTTCTCCAGAAATTTAATCAGCAAATAAATTAATGTGTTTTCTCAAAGTTTCCTTTGGATAGCATTCTGAAGATTTCTTCAGAAGTTCATGAATTTCGGTCTAAATTTCTTCCATCAATCACTTCAATTCTTTCAGAAATTTCTAAAAGAAGTTTTAAGAATTCCTCGAGTAATTATTCCATAAATTTCCCTAGGATTCCGTCCAAGATTTCCGTTGTGGACGTCTTCAATATTTGAAACAATTATTTTCGCCAGACGTTGCTTAAGACAAACGTTTTCCTACAAAATTGTCGTTCAGGATTTTCTTTAACCCGTATTCGACCGGGTTACGATTTTTTTTTCAAATTATGATTGTGAACGTTCAATTCAACGAATTTACCTTGGTTTTCACTAAATGCAATCCATTCATATGCTGGGCACAAGTGGACCAATTTATTCCCGATGGCCGGAGTTATTCCGGTGTTCTCCGGGTAAAAAATCGATGAGCAGTGATGCAGTGATGAGCTTTATATGTCATCGTTTTCTTGGTATGGTCTCGAAAGGCCACGTTTTGGTCCTCAGGGAAATGTGGAACAACCGTAGAAGTGGGCATATCCTGAAAATTGAGCTGGGATTTTTCTCAAACGACGTGCAGTGATGAGCTTCAATTCAGTATATCTTTTTTTTTCTAGGTATGATCTCGAATGGCCATCTCTTTGTCCTCCGCAAGATCCGGAACATACGTTAAAACAGATATGTCATATATGACCTAGTGAGCTGGGATTTTTTTTCGAACAATCTATTTATTTAGTTGATGTTACATCAATTCGGTCCATGGCTGTGTCTCTCCAACTTCGATTTTGGCCCACGTTCTCCAGATCTTGTTGCACCTGATCATGCCACCTCGCTCGCTATGCTCCCCGCGTTCTTGTGCCAACCGGATTCGACGCGAACACCATCTTTGCAGGATTGTTGTCCGGTAGTCTTGCAACATGCCCTGCCCAGCGCACCCTTCCGGCTTTCGCAATCTTCTGGATACTGGGTTCGCCGTAGAGCTTAGCGAAAGATCCGAAACATCCGTTAAAATGGACAAATGCTGACAATTGACTCACAGAGCTGCGATTTCTGCCAAGCGGATTTTCTTGATCATCAGAAGAACCACGAGGTGGCCATTCAAAACCAGGCTACGGTGACGACATTGATACGATTCTGAAACCACGAACGCAATTTTTAGAAGAAATTGTCAGCATATGTCCATTTTTACGGATGTTTCAGATCTTCATACAAATATCTTTATAAAGAAATTGATGGTATACTGATGTGAAGCTTATCACTACACGTCGTTTGAGAAAAATCAACTTTTACGGATACTTCTAGAGGGACTCGATAACGAATCATTGGTCAAACTTATTGAGGAGTCCATGGAAGTACTCTAAATAGATATACTGGAGGAATACCAGAGAGAAGCTCTGGATAAATTTTCAATGGCATCCATACCGAAATAACTGGAAAAATAATTATAAAAATCGGCATAGAAACTTCTCAGGGCATTCTTGTAAAATTTCCTGAAACCACTGATTTCTCCATTTCTATTAGATCCACAAAGGTTCCAGTTGTGGATTTGGTAAACCTCCTAGAACATGAGAAATCGATGAAAAATCTTGCGATAGTTGCTGGAAATTTTTTTGATGAATCCCTGTGAATACAGTAAGATAATAGTACTGGAATCTAGAATCTACAGCAAATCCTGATGAAATTCATCAAAACGTGTCTTGAAAAATGTCAGGACGCATTTCTGTGAGAATTGGTGTAGGAATCTCTAAGGAAACTCGTGCAGAGATCTAAGTGTTCAAAATAATAGTAGTGAAAGGCGATTTTCATACAAAATGCTCAACTTTGGCATGCTGAAACTTTGTTTTCACAAGAGCAATCGGCATGAAATTTTGGCAGTGAACTACAAGTATACTCAATTTCATTATCATAAAATTTGAAAATTTTCACACTCCTGGTTAAAAAATTAAGCACCAGGTGAAATCGCTCAAAATAATAGTAGTTTTTCTTTTGTAAATTTTTGTTCAGCAACAATTTTGTAAAACAATGGCTTGTTTATACATTTATAGCTTGGGTGGAAATGGTTGAAACGATGAGTAAAGAAATATTCAAACACTCAAAATATAGTAGATATTTAAACTATTAAAACTACTATTATTTTGAACGATTTCACTTGGTGCTTAACTTTTTAGCCGGTAGTGTGAAAATTTTTAAATTTTATGATAATGCAATTGAGTATATTTGTAGTTCGCTGCCCAAAATTTCATGCCGATTGCTCTTGTGAAAACAAAGTTACAGTATGCCAAAGTTGAGCAGTTTGTATGAAAATCACGTTTCACTACTATTATTGTGAACACAACTGCATAATTGAAGCTCTCTATGGCTCTTTCGAAAGGTGATGCTTTCTTGGGTTCTATGCCGTTGGGCCGAAGGCTATCAAGCCGAAAAGGTTAGACCGAAAGGGTCATTAGGCTGAAAATTGTTGATAACACAGCGAAACAAAAATTACATCTTTGTGTGTCTCAAGGATAAAATTATGCGTCTCTAGTGGATTTGAGGCTGCTGAATTTGATGCCATTCTCAGAAATGTTGCAGTACTTCACAATTTTTAGCTACAGGTCGCCAAAGTTGTATTATATTAATGATGTTTAATAAAACTCAAACAATGTTTCATAAGAAAATTCAATGATCTAATCCACCAAGCATGCAAAACAGGACTTACACTTTCATTTCAGATGTAATTCGATTGTAATTACACGAATAAATTGAGATTGAATCGACTTTTTCAACTTGCTTGCATGGAGTCACAAAATTCTTCGTTTCTCTAATATGGCAAAATACAATACATTTCTAAACCAACACAAAATAACTTTGAGGCATCGGAAATATTATGAACTTTGTTGATAAGTATTGTTATACACATGAAGTTTGAATTCTTTGGCAAATGAAGCAAATAAATTGCCATGCAATCTGGCTATCTTGCATGCAAGTTGGCTGAAATAGTCAAATTTAGCATTTTCAACAGCCAATATCTCATAAACTAAATGTGCTATGATATTTCTGAAAACGGCAATGGATTCAGCAATTATGTAAATAGCGGTATTTTGGTTCAGGAGACAAAACCGTGTTGCGCAGTGTGGTTCTGAGGGGTCGTAATGCTGAATGAAATTTTAGGCCGAATGTGTTGTTAGAAGTTTGGTCAAGGATATCTGTATTGTTTTGAAGCTGTGAAATATAACTAGAAAAAACAGTATTTGTTTTAAAGAAGGAACACTAATAGAACAGTAGAGTATTTTGTTCACCTTAACTAGTCAAATGTTATTTGGGCCTAAAAACCTTCTCGGCCTAAAGTCATTCGGCTCAATGGCCTTCGGCCTAACGGCATTCGGACTAACGGCCTACTCGATTCCTACGATTCCTTAGATTTTATACAAAATTATCTTACAGACATTTCTCTAGAAGTACTACAGAAATTCCTCCAGACTTTCTTCGTCCAAAAAATCTTCGAGTAATTGTTCAAGAAAAATTCTCAAATTATTGAAGAAGCTCATAAAAAACTAGGAGCTAGTTCTAAAACAAATCGTACAGTAATTTCTTAAGAAACTTCTGCAGAAATTTCCGATGAACTCCTGCTAGAATCAAAAGAACTTTTGGGTTGCTGGAGGAATGTTAGTGTTTTTTTCAGAAATATTGCTAAAATAGTTTTTGAAAACAGAAACAAATCAATCAATCAAATCGAATCGCTGAATAATATCCAGCATGATTTTCTGGAATGACTCCTTGAATCTTTGAAAATCATAGGACGGAATCTTTGAAGTAATTTTCGAAGGAAGCATCGGAGTATTTGCTGAGATGAAACAATTAATTGAATTTTAAAGTAATCCATGGATTTTCACTTGAGAAATCGCACGAGAAATGTTATGAGGAATAAATACCTCCAGAAAATTGTGGGGAAACTTAATAAGGAAGGCCTGGGCGAATTTATTTTGGAGTTTCTGAAAGAGCTCCAAATAGATTTCCTGGAATAATCCCTGAAGAAATTTTTGGTGCAATTTATGTGAGAAACTGGAGCAATTCCAGTGAATCTTAACCCGTTAGCGCCCAAGGTATCTCACAATTGAAATTCAGCTCCGTTTTTGTTATTCATAGTCGTATTCCCATAAATTAAACCTTATTTCACCAAAAAATGTCAAGTCTATGGTGAGGATCCGAAAAAATTCTTGAAAGTGTGTCGTCCATATCTAGCTATTCTATAAGTTTATTTTCGAGATTAATCAAATATATTTTCATGCAGTTCGACCCATTACAATGTAAACAAGTTAGAAAAAACTGCTTGTGAGGGGTATTTCATAAATTACGCCACGTACAGAAGAGGAAGGAGGGGGCTATAATGAAACGTGACTACCCATATAAAAATTGGAATCCATACAAAAAGTGTGAAACAGAGGAAAATTGAGGAGGATGAATATGGCAAAACTTTACGTGACGTAATTTATGAACGCACCCTGATAAAGAAATTGCAACATAAAGAATAAAAATTTCAGAGGCGAAAGGTGCATGCCAGAACTTAATCATTTAGTGACTTCAATTCAATGTTCTGCTCTACCACGTAAGTAAGATACAGACATACATACATTTCCATACATGTACATGTACAATTATGCACACTTAAGCCATTTATACCAAAAACAAAATAAAATCTTACATCAAATATTTTGATTTAGAAAAAACCTACAGATGTTTCAGAATAGTCTTCAAAAAGATTATATAAAACTTGCCAGCTGATAATGGAAACATAACTATCAAAATATTTTTTCTGGGTCAAGTTATTAGTACACAATGTGACTCGGATCTGACAGTGATCGAAATATATATTTGGCAATATCAG
Source organism: Aedes aegypti (assembly GCF_002204515.2). Taxonomy (NCBI): domain Eukaryota; kingdom Metazoa; phylum Arthropoda; class Insecta; order Diptera; family Culicidae; genus Aedes; species Aedes aegypti. The sequence continues at coordinate 352,335,005 of NC_035108.1, forward strand.
AATTTCGTTAGTGCTGATTAAATGTTAGTCCTTCAGTCCAATGACAGTCAAATATTGGACTCCAACTATTACATGCTTTACAGACGTGAATATTTGAAGCCAACATTATTCGGCTATAACGTTGAAGTTACTACATCACTGATTCATATAGTATTATTCACCGATAGAACCGAATCCACGCGGTCCAAGATTTTTGACATTAGAGCTGGCCAGAATACCTGGGGAGCATACTGAAGCGTGCCCGCTCAAATGTCACAATTCTTGGTCCGAGTGAGTTCAGCAAGGAAGGCTCTTTACTGCTACCTCAACGCGTCGCTGGTTCTAAAAAGTAAACAACCATACAAAACTACGACCAAACAATGATGAAGGCGTAATCAATTTTCTCGAAAACATTCATTTTAGGAATTTAGTAGAATTTTCTGATTAAATTGGCAACAACGCACTGCAGTAGCGCGTACTAAATAACTGCTTGTAAACAATATCTTTCAAGCGCATTTATTACCTGTAATTTTGCGAATAATAATTTTTACTTTTCCACGTTTAAGTCATAAAACTGGTTCTGGACTTAGGTTGGCGGCTATTCAATTTTACTCTCATTTGACAGCTGCCCTTCACCCTTGGGGTTCAGTTCATGGATGGATAAGTCAATTTGTCGGTTTTTTCGTTCTTCACTACCTTCAAAAGATCAAAAGATCTAAATGGTGTCAAGGTTCATCTAAAAATGTAAGGAGCATTGCATCCGAAATATTGTTGCTCGAATCGATTGTTGCTCGAATCGATAGTAAGTATACATTGATTTGATCTAGGCAGACCAATTTCTTATTGGTTGTTTCAGGTTGTTTCCTTGATGCTTCGCACATAATAGCAATTCCCAGCTAATATGTTTTTTTTTTGCGAAAATATCTCCTTTAGTTGATCATCGTTTTCGAAGATACCAAATTTTACATCACTGGACTTCAATTATGAGAATGACTAAGAAGAACTAAGAAGGTTTTGGGTGAATAGTTTTCTTTGGATTTAATCAGCGGGCTGATATATAAGCGAATAAAATGTGTGCCCAGTAGTGCCATTTAGGTGATTTCCGAAGTATAAGTTTCTAGGCGAATAGGTCTCATTCAGTTCAACTTTGTCAAAAACACTAACTTCGTATCCAATCTCTAGATTGAGATTAAAGCAAATAATAAGTTTGTCTACTAGCGCCACCTTGGGAGAATTTTCCAAACTACTGTTTCTGGTCGAAAAAATCCTATATAGTTGAACACTTTTGTCGAAGATACCAATTTCGAGAGTTCGATTTTTTCCAGTCTCATCGTTGGACTGTTATAAACAAAATAAAATATTTGGCCACTAGCCCTTGTGACCTTGTGAGTGTTTTCCGAACTGATATGGTTTTAGGCGAATAGGATTCATTTAGTTGTTCAACATTGTCCATGACACAAACTTTGTATCTAATCACTTGACTGTGTTATTAGCAAATAAAATCTTTGCCCACTAGCGCCATCTTGTGAGTGTTATAAGGTTTTATGTGACTAGGGGAAGGGGTGGTAAAATGAACACCTTAAGGATATCATCTTGTTTATGATAGAAAAACGAGGAATTTGTATGATTCTATCGCACAACATCAAAGATAGGGATGTTATCTATAGCAGAGACACGAATTCAGACTGAAAAAGCTAAATTTTCGCGAATTTTTATCGCTAGCAAAAAACGATGTAAATGTTCATTTTACCTGCACTATGTGGGTAAAATGAACAGCTGTTGGTGGTAAAATGAACATCATGCAGAAAACGTAAGCAAACCAAATATTTTTGAAAATTTTCATTGCATTCCCGAAAATAGATCCGATAATGACTGTAACCCATTCAAAAAGAAATCTGAAAGTATCAGATTTGACATCATATCATAACGATATTTACCTCACTGAAAAACCTCAAGACTTCCGAGCTGAAAGTTACGTCAGTTATCATTTTAAAACGTGGTTTTCTAAAATCTTAGTTTTCGAGGATATTTTCACTTCAATTGACCTCCGTATCAACTCGAACACTCCGATTTATACTCTAAATCGTCCGTGCGTGATAGAAATTTAATCAAATTTGTTTTATATCGGTAAAAGGCACGATGTTCATTTTAACACCCCTGTTCATTTTGCCACCACTTCCCCTTAGTATCATTTAGTTGTTCAACATTGTCGAAGACAACAATTTTGTATCTCATAACAGAACTTAGATGCAAGCAAATACAATATTTGCCCACTAGCACAATCTAGTGAATGTTTTCCGAACTAATAAGTTTTCGGGCGATAAGATCTCATTCAGTTGAACACATTTGTCGAAAACACCAATGTTGTATCTCATCACTGAACTGAGATATAAACAATCAAAATGTTTGATCGCTAGCGTCATCTTTTGAGTGTATTACGAACTAAAAAGGTTTTAGGCGAATATGTCTCATTTAATTGATCAACTTTGTCGAAGACATCAGTTTTGTATCTAATAACTGGACTGAGATACAAGCAAATACAATCTCTGCTCACTAGCGCCATCTAATGAGTGTTTTCCCAACTAATAAGTTTTCGGGTGACTAGATCTCATTCAGTTAAACACATTTGTCGAAGACACCAACGTTGTATATCATAACTGGGCTAAGATATAATAATTTATAATTTATAATTTATAAGGTTCTATGCGAATAGGTATTATTTAGTTGTTCAACTTTGTCGAAGATACCATTTTTGTATCTCATAACTGGGCTAAGATATAAGTAAATAAAGTTTTGGCTCACTAGCGCCATCTTGGGAGTGTTTTCCGAATTTATAAGGTTCAATGCGAATAGGTATTATTTAGTTGTTCAACTTTGTCGAAGACACCAATTTTGTATCTCATAGCTGGACTGAGATATAAACGATGCAAATATTTGTACGCTGGAAAGTTGTTTCATATGTTGCTTATTAATGCGACATTTGTCGGCGTCTGTGCGCCACCTGGTGAGTTAATTCTGAATTAAAATAGTTACCAAGTGGAAGTCAGCAATCCTGTGATCAACTTTGCAGAAGACAGTTTTCTCCTAAACCTTTTTATTTTCAAGATATTTGCACTACAAGTACTGTCCTATTTATAGGACGCTGGGCGTTCGGGGCTTCTGTCCTATTTTTAGGACGCTGGGCGGATATGGGTTAATGAAAATGGCTTGTAGAATAACTGTGAAAATTGACGTTGGATAGCCTGGAAGAAATATTGTATGGTTTCATAAAAAGAAATCCTAAACCATTATTTCCAAAAACTGTGGAATGAACCTTTGTGCATTTTCATGGAAGTACTCCTCTTGGAATCTTTGGAAGATCCACTAAAGTAACGTTGAATTTCATGCAGTTAATCCTGGAAAAATTACTCTGCATCCCTTTGAAATATGGAAAAAAATTCTGCACGGTTTTAAAGAGATTTGGTGATGAATTAGTAGAGGAATTTGAGGAGGGATGCACGAAGGAGACCCCAAATGTCTTGCAGAAGAAATCACTACGAAAAATCCTTATTTTTCCTCGTTTAATCCTGACAAAACTGTAAATTTGCCATAATTTAAAGACTTGTAAATTAAATGTAATTTAAAGACTTGTATTGGAATAGTGACCAAATCCCTAAAAAAAGATCTGCTACCAGCCCTGGCAGCTAAACTGATTTACCGTAGCGTAATCAGAAACAGATTTTCCAGGCACGAATTCATACGTCCTGTGAATGATTAATCACTACAATTAAACGAAACCGTTGAAACGAATGAGATAAAGTCCGCTGCAGGTGTTGCTTTGTGTTGGGCTGATAGGAGCTGAGCAATCCAGTTTAGGCTGGGCGGGCACGTGTCTGTCTGGTCTGGCTGTCGCAATCCACCGCCTGAAACCATTCTCGGCGACAAATATAGCCGTTTCCCGTCATTGGTTGATTTTTGTTTTAATTATTTCCCTAAGGAGTGTATCGTAAATTAGTCGCAAACGTTCAAAATGGTATATCTCAGAGCTTAGTTGATTCTCTTGAAACAATGTTTTCAGCAAATCTCCGAATCAAAAAAATATTGAAAAATATTTTTAATATGAAAACAACAAGATTACACGAAATGGCATTTTTGGAATGTATTTGAAATATAATCATACAAAATGCAATTTTTTCAACTCAATATTTCAAAGATTCTTATAAATGTTTCCAGCTACTTTTCGATACACTCCTCTACCACATTGAAACCCCCGCAGGCACCGAACCATTTCCCCGGAATTAGGTGCAAATTTTATATATAATTTCCTCGATTTGTTTCCACTGACTGGTTTCCCACGGAGCTGCTGCTAATCATTAAGGGCGGCGTTTTCCACATCCGATCTGCCTCTTATGTAATCATGCCCCATTCTTAATTACCCTCCAGGCAGCAAGACGAAAAAAAAACAAAAAAGAAGAACGCCGAGTGCCTTTTGATGAGCTAACGTTACTCTCGAGCTGGAAGTGGAGTGGGACAAAAAGGCTCCGTGCCAGGATATACGTCGTTTGGTATCGCATTAGACGCGTTTCTTTTCTGTGGGTATTTTAAGACGGAAAAGTTTTACAATCGCAATTTCCATTGGGAGCGATAACGTCAACGCAGCAGAATAGGCACTTGGGTCGATGTTCTCATCGTTTTAGAACATGATCCGGCTGGTTTCGACACTCGGAATATGCCATCGGTACAACTTTTTGATGGATGTGGTATGTCCAACACTGACTTTAAAGTCGTGGTCTGGATTTTGATTTTAACCTTAAACGAAACAACGTCATTTTTATAGAATGAATAGAATAAATGGTATTGATTTTTGAATATATTTGAATAATATATAAGTAATTCTCGCTGAAACCAGGCCGCAAATGGCACACTTCGTTAGAATTCCAATTTTATGTCACTGGTCGCTAGTTTATGCTAAAACTAAAGGGTGATCCCTTGGAACATAGCAAACTTAGTGGCATTGTATAGAGAAAGAAAAGCTTTCATTTGAAGTTTAACAAAAATTGTAGTTAAAAAAATTGGCTGAGAATAGTCTAACTCACGATGCTAAATGTAGGCATGTGGTAATTTGGTGAGCTCGTTTCAAACAATATTTGCTTTTCTCCTCTATTTCATGAAGACGATCTGCATCTAATCGTTCATATGTTACATTTATATTTTATCCAGAGTACAATAGTTCAAGTTCCTTCGCCTTTACAGTGCCAGGAAAGGCAATTCAACAGAACACCCATTTGAAATCATAAGAGCAAATATTCATAAAACCCATCTAAATCTCTACAACGTTTTGAGGCTAAGACAACAGAAATAAAGTTAAGGAAGTACTTTGTTGCAAATCCAATAGATTCCTCTGCTCTAGACATTAAATACGTACCGGCAATACTCGGAACCGATCCAATTTCGAACGTGTCATACCGCATTCGGTTCTTTTGGTGGAAACATCCATCCTAGAGCCCAAATATTTATTCAATATGCACAATTCTCATAATCCATATCAGCACCCGAACCCAGATTCGGTTTGTTCAGCTTTTCCACTCGGAGAAGCTGCAGGTTTCTGTCTGCACCGTTCCACAATTTCTCTCTCACCTGGTCAACTGTAGCTTCAGTATACATTGTAATCCATCGTCATCCTGGGCGTTACGTCCCCATCTTGACTTTTCAATTCCAAAGTTTGCTTTCCACCCGTTTGGGCTATCAATTCAATTTCAATATGTCGGTCGAGCCCGGGTCGATATGCCCGGGATTGCCGTCTGTCAGGATGAGGACTCAGAATGAGGATGACGATGACGATGATGTGTGGAACTGACTGGGAGAAACATGCAGCCGAAATATGCAAATTCTACGTCATTCGAATGAAACTCGACGTTTGCGATTTGTGTGCTCGATTCCGTTGTCACTACTGCAGGGCTGGTAATGACTGAGTGTCTTAAAAATAGGAACTTTAGAGACATTATGTCAGAAAAAAGGAGGAGTTCCTGTGAAAGTATTTCGATATCTCTAGAGAAAACATTAGAAAAAATCCTGGAGCTTTCCTTCGAGAAATTTGAGAATAAATTCTTGAGAATAATCGCGAGAGTCTCTGATGCTTTCTTTGGAGCCTCTAGACTTCTGCACTAGCATTCACTGGTGAAAACGAGAAAATGAAATTAGTGACAATAGAAATAATTTTTTAAACAGAGACCTCTACCAGCCCTGCCACTGGTGCATCCTCTCCCGGTCGTTCCGGGTGTTCAAGCGATGACAGCAGAAATAACAGGATGTTTTCTGCGAGGACTTCTACGAACGGAGCCAGCAAAAGCCTTGTTTGCGTTTGGCAATCGTGGACCCGGCGATGTTGAAAGCGACGTAAAAGCTAACCGAACAGATCAAATTATTATCGATTATATGCCCGAGTAGGTGAGGTGGCTCGAGATTGATCACTTTGGGCCTCCGCCTTTCATTGAGGATGGATGGCTTCGGTTCAAGAGCGAAACGACTACCTACTGTGGGAAATTGAATTTCGAGTATTGATGGGGAAGGCCTCTTGAAAAGAAGAAGGCTCGAAGCTAGGCGTTTGCTGTGGATCATATCAACGATTGGATTGGATTGGCTTAGTGCGGGATTAGATTCTGCTGCAAATGCTGCGAGAAATGCCAAGCTAATCAAATCATGCTCAAATACATATTTAATCCGGGAGTGGTTGGACCGTGCACTGAGTGCGTGGTTCATTGGAAAACCATTCTTCTTGTATGAAGTGTTGGGTGGTACTGCTGCTGAATACTTTGAATGATTCTTGCAAGTCACTTTGATTCTTTGACTCGTGCAAGCGATTATCAAATGCGGACGAATAATTTCATGTGCAAATGGTTGTAAAACAAATCGAGTCTGCACAAGAGTTTCTAGGACAATTCTTCAATAAAGACAAATTCACTATTATAAATCTTCGAGCTGTTTAGTGAATCCGTATCTGTCAAAGTAAACAAATTCTAGTTGGAATTGAATGGTTAAAATGGTTTTCATTAACTTACAAATTTACTGCTTTACGTAATTTGAAAAACTTAGATGAAACTTTGAGAAAAAAAACATATTAGTCTGTCTACTGGGATTCGATTCCATGACTTCGTGTACACCAACCGGCGCTTTATTAACAAAGCCACAGAAGAAGTTAAAATGTTGCAGTTATAAAAATCCAAATAAATGCAAAATTTAAAAATCAAAATAAAAAATGCACACTGATAAGATTAGAGATTGTAACATATATGAATTATATAGATTGTAAGATGATCGGTGAATTTAGATGTCGAGACGAAAATTGCATAGATTATCTCAACAGAAAATCTAGAGGATAATCTTAGTGTTAGAAATTTACTTAGTTAGCAAACATGGAAACTATTGAATAACTAAATCATCCAATGTACTGTATTTCACGCTGCCTCATTTATTTCACAATAATGTGAAACTGGGGCGTCTAATAATACCAAATCAGACGTTGCCCGAAAAAGCCCTGTTTGAAAACAAATTCGGATACATAACTGGTTCTTATCGTCCCGACGTATTTCATCATTTTGCGCAATAAAATCAGAATAACAGAATTGTTACAGCAGTAGGGCAGCACACCAACAAGATGAACACTTTATAAGATAACAGGCTGTTTTTTTTGTTTTTTTTTTTTAACAAAGGCGCTACGTTAATGCTACAAAGTGAGTTTATTGCAACTTAAGACTGGAAAACATGCTGGCAGAGAGATAAAAGCTATGAACTTTGATGTTCCGCGTCAAATTAATGATAAAGGGCTTTTGCTACATAAAAACATACAAATTCTAACTACGGGCGGAAGTTTTATCACCACACACATAGGGTCATAATTTGGATTGTTATTCAAATGACATGTAGCTACCTCAGATGGTGGACGGGGGCGTTTCGCATAATGGACGTTTGGCATAAAGAGAATTATATGCCTTCTTAAAATGCGACCTGTTCTTGTATGAAACTGCTTTATGCAAAACGTCAATTATGCCAAACTTATTTATACGAAACGTCCTTATGCGAAACATTGTTATGCTAAATGGGTCATCCCCACTTCAGATGTTTTCGAAAATTCTGACATATTTTTCATAACGAGAAAGTTTTAAAATATTATGTCGTTCTTTTGGAATTGTTCATTAATACAAATACAAATTTAGATACCTGAGTAGTATCAATCTTGATTAGAAGACGCAAGACGATTCTTTTTGTTCCATGGGTGGATTAATTCCAGTTCCTTTGACTTAATGTCACTTCTTCAAAGAGGTGAAAATAGGTAAATTTTCACACAATAATAAATCAGTAAAACTTTAAAAAATCTTCAATATTGTAGTGTAGAATAGCAATTATTAATAGTGTTACTTTTATTTTAATTGGAGTATCTTTTTATCGGAACCCTATTTGTTATCCCAATTTAACTGTGCCAAGCCATGAGTCGTTAAACTGGAAGGCTTCTCCAACTCGCCATTCCGGGAAGCCATTACACGGCACGAATAACTTTTCTCCAGTTTTGGAGCAACGGAAAAAAACCCGGATCCCACAATTCGGTCTCTCCATCCAACTCTTCGTTCAAAACTAGATCCATACTTCTGCAGAGGAAAAAATCATTTTCGGCGAAGTTGTTATCATGCTGTACGTGAATGACGTTCATTTCTGTTCGGCTATTCGGGGAAAATCTTTCGCCGGCGATATGGGTGGGTGGGGGAAGTTGGTGAGTTTCGCCTATAAATTCGCTCAAATGAATGAACTCATGCATCAACTTCATAACGCGAGCTGAGGCTCTGTAACAGCCATGACAACGCATTTCCGTTGAAGTTTATGTGTTGTGGCACACGTCATGTCGGTTATCAAGCAGGATGACAACTTGAGTTTCTTGTAGTCTTTTGACTGGTTGAAAAATCTCTAGTTTCTTTCAGTTCTCTGTAGAAGGGATGGGCTGCAAGAGCTCTAACAAGCAACATATCGCAATTTCCCAGAAGCAGTCTTTGGATACCTAATTCAATCCCTAGAAGAATGACACAGCAAAACGAATATACAGTGACGGACAAAACAATAAGACCTTCTAAAGTGCTCCTCGAAAATATTATAGAGTAAGGTGGAGCAAAAGTTCGAATTTAGTGATATAATGAATATTTCCAGAAAAACTATAACACTTGAAAGGAAATAATTATCACATAGAGGACCTTCAACGTTTGGGCTACAATTTTGTTCAGTAAACCTGTTTCAACATATTTACCCATTTTTAATTCATGCGGCTGATTGCAGGTTGAAAGTACAGAGAAAACGTCAACGAATCGAATGATGTTATTTATAAATAACAAATAATTTAAATATATTTTTTTAGTGTAGAATAATCTGGGTACCGCCGTGCGGGGTGACATTGGTCCTAGGGGGTAACTTTGACCGTCCTTTTCGATGCATCTCTTGACTAGCACGGGAGGCAAAAAACTAATCCATGACCATCCAGTGGCTATTTATAACGTATTCTTGAAGCTTGCTACATTATTTTCATTATTCTGGTTTTAGTTTGCTGTAAAAATCTTGGCCCAAAGTCACCCTTATGGACCAATGTCACCCCGCACGACGGTACTATGATGGAACACACTTCATTTACTGTCAATAGCTAGAAAAGCTCGTTTTGCCCAATTTTGTCCCAAAAATGTTTTTATATATTTAAAAGTATGCTACTCTGATTAGACCATTCCGGCAGAGAATCATCTGGTGAATCCAATGGGTCACATTTCAACTGGTTTCTGAACTCTAACGGATTACGGCTTGCTAAATATGTTTGACTGGTGTCGAATAATCTAGGTGCAATAAATATGATGAAACACACTTCATTTAGTGCCAATGACTAAAAAAGCTCATTTCGACCTAAAATTTAAGTTTTGTACATTAAAAGTGTTAAAAACTGATTGCACCTTTACTTTTCCGACGTAGAATCATCTGAGCAATACTATCTTCGTGACCAAAAAGCCCGATTTGCCCCATTTTGTCTTAAATATTTGAAAAACTAAATAGGTCAAATGGGATCCTTCACTCTACGAGACTGGTTGAAATGCCGTACATTGTATTGCATCCCTCAGATGATTGTTTTAAATATCAAAAGATCAAATTTTAGGGTAAAATAGAATAAAACATATTTCCCCGATTATTCTACACCAGCGGTTTTCAGATCATGCTCCGCGGAGAACTTGGTTCCTTGGCGAGTGGTCCGCAACAGTTTTGAAAATTTGTACCAAAGCACAGTGATTCCATTTGTTCTACGAAGCGGTCATAAATTATTGTACTCAATATCCGATGATAAATACCATCAGAAATTGCCAAATTAATAATTTTGGACTGTTACAACTCCATTGATATCACAAAATTCTAATTAGGATGCGGAGATCATATTGCGTATGCTCTGTTATATGAATTATTATATGTGCAAAAAACTGACTTGCAATTATCTCTCTTTCCGTGTCCAAGATAACCAATAGTATTTAATATTTTATTGATAAGTTCCATTAAATTTATAGATTGAAAGCAATATATTAGGATTATTAATTGCGAACTTGAGAAGATTCCACTCACAGGGTTGCTTCACATGCTCAGAAGACTACTTTTTGGTATGTGGATGTAAAAAGATAATGAACATTTTTCTGAGTGCCGATGATGTACATATAAATACTTGAAATACTTATTAATTGATAATGCCAATTTCACATCAAATCTCTACCAAAATCAAATAATGCAATTAACCTTAAGTTTCAAACATGTACAACTAAGTAATAACTAATTAATTATTTGGTAATATTTTGTTGCTTCTCAATATTTTTTATTCCCACTTTTTTTCAGCACTGTATATGTAAATGCTGGAATGTCGTTGAATATCTTGTGTTGATGCTCAAAATAAATACAAGAACAATTTCATGTCATTCCTCCCACACTTTGGGAAGTCATGTCCTTATCAGAATGGCTGTTGTACCAATACTAATTTAATAGGATTTTATTGTCTCAGCGCCCTCACTATTGCTACTTGTTAAATCAATATCCAATGTTGCATGTGCATTCATATCGAATTGAAGTATGAGTAGTGAAAATTTAATTATTTAGAATATTCATTCCAGTTGGCTACAAATATACTGGTATGTAATCAATTCTATGAATATTTTTACCATTGCCTTTATTGGTAAAAACTCACAACTTTGAAGGCACACTGCTAACTAATTTGCAAACATTTGCAGCTAGACCCTTCACAAGTTCATTTTTCCACTCAAACATGATCATTTGATGGCAGAAGTTTGATAAAATGTGATTAAGAACATATTTAAAAACGTACTTCAAATAAAGTGATGTAGTTACGAAGTGAGTATATTTCTATCCTCATTACTCACATCAATACTGACTCCTGGATGTCAAATAACACACTAAAACGTATCGGAAGTGATAAATATACATCTGTACTAATGTTCTGTAATCTTAACTGATTGAAAAATCATTTGATTCTGATTTGCGAATACAATAAACAAAGTGCTGAAATTGCGTGATTTTTAACGTATTTTTCACACATGAAAAATACCGTCGTTGGGGGTGACAATGGGTCAAAAAGGGATATGTGCGATTTATTTTTTGAATAACTATCGCAATTTAACTCCAATAAACTTCAAATTTGGTGTGTATGTACTTTGATGGTACATTAACAACTGTTCAAAAAATTAAAGACAAATATTTATTCACAGCGGCACCACATGTGAATGAAAAATGACCCAATCTCACCCCATAGAGGGGGTGACATTGGGTCACTGTAATTGAAATAACTTGTTTTTGAGAATATGATTTCAAAACCATTCACAACTGAAAAATATTGATAAAAAAAACGATGCAAACAAGACAAAAAGATAGCTAAGATGTTTCACAAGTATGATAAACCCACTTAAAAGACAGATTTTACTGAAAATTGAAGAGTTATGAGAAAAAATATGTAAACCCAACATTTATCGTCAAGTTTACATAAATTTTCTTGGTGTTTCCCTCAAATTGTCTTCAAAGTCTCATCCCCATTGCTAGAAAGCCCATTCAGTTTCCCCAAAGGTGTACTGAAACAGTGATTATTTTAAACCTTCGCAAATAGTTAAATTTCGGTGCGACATTCCACGATCAATAAATTTCAGGCAGAAGTTGACGTCATAATCCCAGTATTTCAGCGATCCAACTCATTTGTACTTCCGTGAGTTGTTTCTATAATATGAAGACACTGATAAATAATCAAATTTAGAAAAAAACACGCTTTTGATAAAAATTTACGATGTTGCTGCGCACGAAACACAGACACTGGTTTGAGAAGTTGTCAAAATGCGTTGTATTGTTATTCAATGCACGAAATACTCAAGTAGACTTGTTTGATGCTTCAGAGATGCTGTATTTAGAAAGAATAAACACATCTTAATGAAAAAAGAGAACACCCGGCACCGTAAAATGTCAAAAAAGTGGACTTGGAATTTCATTTAATATCGTTCTTGCTTGACCCAATCTCACCCCCATTTTCAATGTTTTAGACATCGTACCGAAAAAAATGATTTGTTTGTGGGAAAATCAAACAGATTCCGGAAAATACCTGTGATGTGTAATGAAAAGACTTTCAACATTCTACTAATACAACGATAGAGGCTAGAGTACATGCGTGATACTTTGTACAGGAGAAATTTATTGTTGTAAATTTTATCTAGTTTCAACATACAAGTTTATTGATGTAGTAAACAAAAACTACTATTTCTAAAAATGCATATTGTTATGAATTATGTGTAATAATATGTTCCCTAACATATGAATTATTAATTTTAGTAATATCAGCGTTATTAGCTGAAATATTTCACAAAACATATTTTTCCGTTTTGACCCAATCTCACCCCCTAGACCCATTGTCACCCCCATCGACGGTACACTCAATCATTCATAGCCTTACTATGCATATCATACAGGAACGTCTATAATGTGTCTGTTTTTACATTCTTGAGATCATAATTGATCCATGAAAAGGTGAAAGGATTGACAACCAAGACATTTTGTTTTTCGATTTATGACCTATGGGCGGTACCACTGTGCAATGCTTTGAAATATCTTAAATTTTTGCTTTAAAAAATGTTTTGGATTATACCAAACCAAGCCATACCTAGTATTTTCAAGAGTAGGAATATAGAGAGATCGCAATAAAAATTTGAGCGACCAATTCACAGAATTTTATTTCATACCACTATTTTGTTCTTTATAGATCTGTGCTCTTAAAAAAATTGCGGTGGTTCCAATTCATTTTTACTTTATGATGTTTTCGGGGTTATGATGAATGACGGTTTCAACGAGTCGTATGCACATGGTATCAAAATCTGGAACACTATCAAACTTTTATGCACCTTTGGTATTATTACGACAACGATCAGTAACATTCTAATAACAAAATCAAGATCCGAATTATTTTGTGCTTAGAATGTCAAAAATATTCTATTGGCGATAATTGTTTCATACATTTCGTTTTGAACAATTTTAGATGTTAAATTGGGTTTTCTTGAATACAATATGGAAAATAAACCCTTAAAGTTGAAGAAATAAACTTTTATCCAACTGAATATTTGAAACATTGAGGGTGTGAACATTTGTCGGCATACTTATCTTCGGTTAAGGTGAATATGAATCGAAGCCAAAGTTCAAATTTTCAAGAGCACGGATCTGGAGAGCCAAACACCCGTTTGAGCCGAAAACCACCAGCTAGTGACCAATCGATTAAATTTCAGCTTAAACGGATGGTTGGTTCTCCAGATTCGTGCTCTTGAAAATTTGAACTTTGGCATCGATTCATCTTCACCTTAAGTAAAGTACAGGCAATTTTATTGATTATCGAAAATATTACAACGTGATACAAAATTAGGAATATTTCACGAGTTTTATCAAAATTTTGAATATTTCCGTAAGTGTTGAACATGTGGTTAACTTTAATCTTCTTTAAAAAGTTGCTCCACGATCCAAAAAGACTGAAAACCCTTGTCGTACACCAAGCAAAATACATTCAGTTAGCCACAATCAGTTAAAACTGTTCTTTATCTCAGAAGAATAGATTTTTTTTATTGTAAAATGTGGCAACGGACACTTTTACATGATTCGTCTAAATAGGTGTTATTCGATCCTTTGATATTTTTTCCACGGAATATGGAGGTTTTTGTGAACTGATATCAGCCGCATGAATTGGGTGACATTTTGGGTCCACTTTCAATCCTTTACAGGGTGATTACTAATTCCTGTCAGTAAAGTAAATGCTCGTAGATAAAAGATGTATGTATGAATTTTAATTTCCAGCATACATCCTGTTTTGTACATCTATAAAGTTTGTTTTGACAAAGTAAAGATTAAATCTTTTTTTTATTTACCTCAGTTTTTAGTCATATGTGTTGTTTTAAAGAAATAACACTTGGCACGCACGTTTTCCACAGATATGTATTTTTGACTAAACTCCGGTGAAAAATTTGCCTGATTGAAACAGTATGTTACCAAAATCTTTCAGACTTACTAGGGAATAGCATAAGACAGATTATGGAAAATTTTAGCGAAAAAAATATGTCTTTTTTGGTTAAAAAATATGCTTATGATTACTTATTTTACTGACAGGAAATAGTAATCACCCTGTAATACCCAATTCACAACTTGAGTTTTTTCGGTATTTTCAGAAATATGATGAATGACAAAGTAACGGCTTTTCAGTCTAGTGTGGCAATTCAAAACAACTGTATGGTTGCTTTTTCCAACGTTTTGGTCCTTATTTGACCTTTATTAAGGACTTTTTAGTATTGATAAAATTCAGTTCTATTGCTGAATTGGTCTTATTATTTTATCACTCGCTTTTTTAACCTTCCCCTTCCTGTTCGGATCCGTCACTGCAAAAACATTTGTAGGGGGAGATACCCCAGTACCGGACACATAAGCCATTAAATTCATAATTCGATAAATATTGGTTTTATGTGTTCCTGTTACTCTTCTTCTTCTTGGCATTAACGTCCTCACTTGGACAGAGCCTGCTTCTCAGCTTAGTGTTCTTATGAGCACTTCCACAGTTATTAACTGAGAGCTTTCTTTGCCAAAGTTGCCATTTTCGCATTCGTATACCGTGTGGCAGGTACGATTATACTCTATGCCCAGGGAAGTCAAACAAATTTCCATTACGAAAAGATCATGGACCGACCGGGAATCGAACCCAGACACCTTCAGTATGGCTTTGCTTAGTAGCCGCGGACTCTAACCACTCGGCTAAGGAAGGCCCTGTTACACATCTATGATTATCATTTTTATAGTGTACAAAAATAAATTTGAAAATATAAATATGAATTTCGACATTGTATTTTGATAATGTATTTTAGTACCAAATTGGCCGTTCTTGAAAGGTGGCACCCAATACCGGACACAATCTGGAAATGCTTCAAAATCTGTAAATTTGAACATCATTGAATGTTTTCTTTATAGGAATAGTATATAATTGCCAATTCAATGCATTTGCAACATTTACAAGAACAATTTGAGTTTTACTTAGTTTGCAAGATGTCCATCAAAAACCTCTTCCATATATGATGAAAAATAGCACATTTTACTATGTTGTTCTGAAAGTTCATTCTTCTTATTTTTTTTGCTTTTTTGATATCATGATCGACGGAATCCATGAAAAATGAATGTATTTTGGGACACCGGTGCAATAATTACAAAGATATCATATAAGAAATCAAGCTGTCCGAAACTGGGGGACAGAAGGTGCTTAACCAAAATTATAATTTGTCCACATTTAGTTCAATTATGGTACATGCATACTATCAAATTAGGATTATGTTCGATCATGCTTGCGTGATCCAAAGTATTTTGTCATATTCAAAATAATTACTAACTATGCTCAAAATTATGGCGGTACGTCATTTTTTTTCAAGATTTTCAAAAAAAAAAAAATTAAAAAGGTATGCACATTTCAAGGATGTGTTATTGTACGCAAATATTAGTCTCCATTGTAGCTTTCTTTTCTACTAATACACTATCTTGATTGGACCATGATTTCTCAATTTTTCGACTTTGTCCGGTATTGGGTGCTGTCCGGTACTAGGGTATCTACTGATATTTTGACATACTTAGAAAACTCTGTCTAATCTTCACCCTACTTAAATTATCCCAGGAAATAAAGAAAAATTTGGGGCTTCTTTTTACCAACGAAAGCATTTTAAGCAAGGAGGTTTGTTCAGAAATAAAGATTCTAGCATATTCCTTGAATACCGGTAATGGCCAATCTTAGAGTGTCCTAACCTATTTTTATCACATGTGCCATGTTTAGCCTTGGGTGTCCTCCAAGGCTTTTAACAATCTACAAGATAATGTTAAGTTGTTGATGTTGAATTAATATATAGTTACCGTTCACAGGACTACCAAGCAAAACCTTACATTAGCAGAACGATAACTCGCTGGTGGTGACCAATCGATTTAGTTTTCAGCTCAAACGGGTGTTCGGTTCTCCAGGTTTGTGCTCTTGAAAATTTGAGGTTTGGCTTCGATTAATCTTCACCTTAAACAACTATAATAAAAACTTTGGATTACATAGAAAACCATAAATTTAAGAGAGTTAAAATTGTTACGCTTAGATTGTCTTACTGTTTTGACTGTCACTGTATATACTCTTCTAAAACATTAAACAATATTGTCTGAATAATTTAAAACAACTTATGAAATTGCGCATATCATAAATTCTCTACGACTTTGACATTGACCTATAAGCATTTTATGGGTTCAGCACATGCCTATTCGAAACATCGCTCCAACCAGATGGTTCATCATAGGAACGCTATTTGTTTTCCGAACATTTATGCGAAAGGTATCATAAACGCTTTCGCAAAATAAAATAGCATCATTTCCAGCGCATCGAGAAGAAAACCCCATCTAGTTGAACATTATTTTTCTTTCTCCCAGTTGATTAACTTTTCCATCTTCTATTTTGAATGTTCAATCAGAAAGCTCTCGTGAAGACAAAACGAGGCGATGTCGGTTGCACAGTTGTTTTTGCGAGCTACAAGTGAAAATTTTCTCCAGCGGGGTCGAACGAAACCAGCTGCAAGATGTAAGAACAGTTTATCTTGCGTCCGGAAGGAGAACCCTGCTGCTGATGAAAAGTAGTTTTTCCGGCAACAACTATTTACTATGTTTGGGTTGTGTCCATGTCAATCAAGCCATGGCATCCAGATGAACTTCCGGTGCAGTCCAATACGTCGCACAGTGGCCCAAAGCTGGTCAAAAAACTTAAAAATGAAGTTTGCAAATTCTTTTATGTAGTATTTTTTTCTGGTTTTCTTTAGTATTGAAGACCAATTCCCTTAAAGTTAGAAATTGATTTGTGCATATTAAGATTTTTTTACATCATGTGTGCGTTGTTCCTTCGAAACCGCTGTTTCTGTACTAAATCCTAATAAAATCTATGTCAATAGATCTCTTTCGAATGAATAGACTTTTTCTTCGTTTTAAGTGTGTTTCAAATCGCGTTTGACACAATAGTCAATAAATGTCAAAGAAAGTCAATAACCTTCTTGTTAATAATGTAATTTTTACAAGCTTATGTAAGGTATCCAGGAAAAAATCTTAAATTAACATTTGTTGCTAAATGTGTCAGATATGTTCCATAGTATTCGATGTACTATAGCTCCATTAGTGCATTTTTTCGCCAAATACATGAAAATATATATTTTAGTTACTGATCAGAATTTTTGTGTGAAGTGATATATATATTTATGATTAACATTTGTATGGAATGCAGCCACCTGTCGTTGAGGCTCAGATGCTGTATGGAGTGTGAATTTCCCCTATACACACACACACACACACACACACACACACACACGAACGTACAAAATATCCCGATTGAAGCTTATACTTCGTCCAGTGGATCGGCTCGCAGACTTCGAGGAAACTCCTCCTGGAGAACCCTAGGCCGTGATGCATCAAAATTCAATTAAACTAACTGTTCTCCGGTGGGTGTCAAGTTGGGTCAATTTGGCTTGCGGAAGAAAGTCTTCTGCTGAATGGTTAGGGAGGGTTTTCCGCCAAAGAAAACCAACCGACCTGGGACCAGACCTGCTGTGAAAGTGTAGGCGTAGCTTCCGGTTGGCACGTGTATCGGAAAGCAATTTAAGTCATGAACAATTCATCCGATTAGAGAAAGTTTCATGGGATTGACGAATGATAGACGATGCTTTTTTTAGATTGACCCAACCAAATTTCATTTAAAAAATAATATTTTTTTCAATGTTCCTCACACTTTCAAAATCACTCAACCATTTCGTTCTTAAACTTGCTCTCTCGATTAATTATTTGATGGAACTAGGAGATCAGAAATAGATCCACGCAAATGGGTCAGACGTTGCTTCTTAGCTCAGTTTGCTAAGAACCCTTCCACAATCGAATCAAGATTTATTACTTATATCTAGGTGTACTGCGTTAAACAACACTATCAACCTAATTTATGAAATATGTTTTGTAATGTGTCGAACATAACATTTCGTTTGTTACAACAGTGCAGAATTTTCACAGGTTAATTGAATTCACCAGCTAGTAAGATAAAAAAATAAACATGACCTAACAAGATTATTGATTTAGTACCAGATAATCTGGGAACACTACATTTATAAGTATTGTTTTTTTTGCAACAGGTAATTGTTATGACTTTTTCTAGCTTCATCATAAATTTTGATAAAATAGTTTCTACTTATTAGCTTACATTCGTGGCCCTTAACTCAGTGTTTCAAAGAGGGTGGCAAAGAGACTTCAAGGTGCCGTCCATAAGTTATGCAAAGGTTTATGGAAGATTTCTTACAAGCGGTAGAAGAATTTTGAGGGGATACGTATACAGAACAGATGTATGTTTTTGAAGACAAGAAATTTTGTTGACGTTTGCCATCAAGCAACAAAAATGTGAAATTATGAACTTTTTTTCACTTGCATTTAAAAAAGAAGACACCGACACGTTAATGCTTCCAGTGGACGATTTGCCTTTTGAAGGAAGCACCACACTAGACAACGGACTAGCATGCAACGCCCAGTGGCACAGTCGAAATACATTTCTGACGAAACAATGTTCTGATTGAAGCGGGAATCGAACCCACACCCCTTGACTCGATGCAGTTAAATGCTTGGTAACACTAACCGCACGGCCACTTTTAAAAGCACTCTGGAAATGGTAAGAAGATTTTTAAGATACTAGGAATTATTTTTAAGATTAATAGGCTCGGTGTCCTTTTATTAGACAGTCCCCTACCCGAGAAGGAAAGAATAACTCGGCAATAACTTATGCATACCATATTTTGGCATCATACCTCAATTAGGTATTGTTCAGTTATCAATCCCTCATTTTGGTATTATAATGGTATTTGAAAAAAATGTTTAAAACAATTAAAAATACTTCATTTTGGTATTCGATAGCTATTGAGGACTGCTGGAGGTATTGAACTATATTTGAAAAATTTCACTTTTATATGAAAATCCATCAAGTATTATTTAGGTATTGCAATACCTGATCTAATTATCAGCTTGGTATTTTTAGAATATGCAGAAGGTATTATTTGAGGTAGTTTACCTCTTATGCAGGGCTCAGGGAATTGTTGACCTCATTCAGGTTGTAAGTATTGGAAATTATCTGGTATGGAATACCTCAATTTAGTATTCAGTAGTTATTTTCTTCTGCTCGGGTACCCGAGGAGAAAGAATAACTCGCCAATAACTTATGCATACCATATTTTGGTATCATACCACAATTAGGTATTGTTCAGTTATCAATACCTCATTTTGGTATTATAATGGTATTTGAAAAAAATGTTTAAAACAATTAAAAATACTTCATTTTGGTATTCGACAGCAATTGAGGACTGCTGGAGGTATTGAACTAGTATTGAAAAATTTCACTTTTATATGAAAATCCATCAAGTATTATTGAGGTATTACAATACCTGATCTAATTATCAGCTTGGTATTTGTAAAATATGCAGAAGGTATTATTTGAGGTATTTTACCTCTTATGCAGGGCTCATTCATACCTCATTCAGGTTGTAAGTATTGGAAATTATCTGGTATGGAATACCTCAATTTGGTATTCAGTAGTTATTTTCTTCTGCTCGGGTAGTGGCTTTATGCGGCACTGTTTAACTCGAAGAATTACTGCTTCACACAGTCCTACATGTTTCGTCAAGCTGATTCTTTCAACGCAAATGCAAATTTTGGTTTTCGATTTAACCACAACAAAGACAATCTTCGGAATGTCGAATCAAAAGCTAAAATTCCGACATTCGTGTCTGTTCCTCGCAACAACCATCTCTACATGCTCCTCAATTGAACAATCTTTTCGCTCCCGTCTTCCGAATGGAATTTTCCGCAATCGAAAACGATTGGAATTCATCAGCAGCATATAGGTATACAGCTATGTGCCAAAAATGTACTAACGGTATGGAATAACGAAAAAATGTTTGAATCGAATCCTCCGTGGACTGGTGGATCACAGATTGAAAACTAACTAACCGTAAGGATTGCAATGTAGAACTCAGTGTGTGTTTGCATCGCCAATATCGACGTATCCGCGAGTTTGCGATAAAATATCTATTTATACTAGGGACAAACTTTTTTTTTCTGGAGTAAATCCGACTAGAATATAATGAGAATACTATTATTACAGATTTTCCTTTTTTTAATCTACTATAACAAATGACAAAATTTATTAAACTTTTTAAATAACAATTAATTTTTGATTAACCCCTCTGCCAGTAGCTCAGATGCGTGTTATCACAAGCATGAAACGAGCTCACCAGTTAGTAATCTATCCGGCTCATCGATCTTCACCATCAATCCGATGACACTTAAAACTGCCAACAGCCGAATATTTCTTTGTCAGGAAATTTCAGATTTATGTCTCGGTTTTTCGCTTCCTGTTCCTTCAGACACTCAGAAGCTCAACACAGCAAATTGAATTAAAACTATGTTTCCATTGGAAATGACGCCGCCAAGTTCCTTGTGATGGGGGTGTGTTTCCATTTCGAAAAACTCGTTTCACGCCGTGTGAAATCCATCCTCAAAATTAAATTCGGCTTCATTTTCACAAGCCTGGCCCAGACGCGACGCGCTTTTGCTGTTCACGATGATGAACTGGTTTCGAACTTTTAGGAGAAAGTTGTTTACAGAGGGAATTGTTGCCGCTCTCGTGTAATCTAATAATATGCAATTCATAGGAACTTGTTAGGATGGATTGCTCGGATAGATTTAGCAAAAGTTACGATAGAGGCAGATTGAAAAAGGATGTTACTGATTTTTTTCTGGAGCAATTATGGTACTATTTTGAGCAGTTGCTCTTAGTTTATTTTAAGGATTTCAATCAAAATCTTGGCATAGCATTTTCCTTGGGTAAATCCGTTCGGAATTGAAAGATTCGAACGGCTACCCGAAGGGAAAAAAATAGCTTGGGAATGGGCACGGTTATCATTCACCTGATGGGTATTTTTATTAAGCAAGCGATCGTTAACCGAAAAATGAGAATTGTTGGAGTTTCTGTATGGGGAATCCATGAACGAAAAACGTTGCCATTCATCTGACTGGTACGAGTCTTAACGATTCGTTTGAGCGAAAGGTAATCCCAAAAGTTAGACTTATGGTTGCCTCAGCAATTTGCGCATACAAACTTTAGTATCTTCCTTCACAGGACAGACGTCCTTAGCATGAGAAGAACCTCCCCAAATCATGCATTTAACATCCATCCGGCAATGTTTTGTTCCATGATCCCATTTTCGACACCGACGGCACTGAGTGGGGTTCTGGTAATTTCCTAAAGATTTAATATTGTTTACATCACTTTTGTTAAAGTGAATTTGATTTAATTCTTAAAATTGTAAAGCAATTTTTTCAATTAGAAAATGGCCAAAAATGTAGTTGTAACACACGTCTGCTCGATTTTCTTATATAAATTTTATAGATTCCGGTCTTTTTTGGCAGTTATTTCTGGAGGTCCACACCAGTACTCATATTGCAAATTCCCCCAGAAGAATGATTCAGGTGGCGCAATATGCCTTACACGATAAACCATTCAACTTTTATAACTTTCCATTTCTGCAGAACATCATCCTCGAATTATGCGCATTTAGCTTCAATCATCGCCCCGACATGATTGACGCGGTTGTCACCATGCGGGCCATTTTTCCAGTATGTACGAGCAACTGGATGACGATGGTGGGGTATGGCACTTGTATTGTAGGACGCGGTACGAGGGACATTTGATGGATCATAAAAAAGGTGAAATTTAATTTACACTCATAGATGCGTTCCACGTGATATCCCACACGACTGGGATGTTGTAGGGTGTGGCATTTTGTTCGAAAGTTCTCAAAACCAAAAGTTTGGGTGGCCTTCTGAGTTCAAATCACATAAAAACCCAAGGTTTGAGACAAAAATATTAAGTGAAATTTACATAACAATTAGATTATTTTAGCAACATTCTCTACAAAATTAAATGTATGAAAAATTGTAGAACAAAAAAAAAATGTCTAAAATCAAAACTATTCTTGACTACAAACAGTTTTCTCCAATTTGTATTCTCATTTTACTAATTAAATGATTTTTGTTTGACTACAAATTCATGAATACTCAACCGATTAATTTTTTAGATGCTTTTGAAAAAGACACCTCTAAATCTTAATATTTTTGTTTCAAACTGTGAGACTTTGAGAACTTTCGGGAAATATGCCGTAACCTACTGAAATTCCTAGTGGAGGCACATTATGCCACACAACGTCATCATCGGAGACCCATTAAATGTCAGCCGCACTCCTCCGATGCGTGTGTGGCGAGGGATTTAGTGATCCCATCTGTTTTATCCTGATAAGTGATCTGATGATGGCATTGTTACGACACGGCAATATCTGACAATACGTAGAAGTGTGCTGATGTTGATCCTGGGGCGCGAGATGCAAATTATTTGCATTTATTAGGATGTCAATTCGAACGAAATGTTCGGACAAAGCGCATAGGGTTCGACAGACATTGAGAGGTTAATTAATTAAATGGGTTATACATGAACCGGTAGTAATATGGAGAATTTCATTAGAAAATGGTTTTATCGGTTGGAATCAAGAATAGCAGTACAGATAAATCCTGAGTCAGTAATCAGACGAATGTCGGAGGCAGGATTCAAAAGAATCCTGCAACAGGATTCAGTTGAATCTTGCAACAGGATTCAGTTGAATTCTGAGACAAGATTCAGTCGAATCCTGAGATAAGATTCGGTTGAATCCTGAGACAGGATTCAGTCGAATCCTGAGACAGGATTCAGTCGAATCCTGAGATAGGATTCAGTTGAATCCTGAGACAGGATTCGGTTGAATCCTGAGACAGGATTCGGTTGAATCCTGAGACAGGATTCGGTTGAATCCTGAGACAGGATTCGGTTGAATCCTGAGACAAGATTCGGTTGAGTCCTGAGACAGGATCCGGTTGAATCCTGAGACAGGATTCGGTTGAATCCTGAGACAGGATTCGGTTGAATCCTGAGACAGGATTCGGTTGAATCCTGAGACAGGATTCGGTTGAATCCTGAGACAGGATTCGGTTGAATCCTGAGACAGGATTCGGTTGAATCCTGAGAAACGATTCGGTTGAATCCTGAGACAGGATTCGGTTGAATCCTGAGACAGGATTCGGTTGAATCCTGAGACAGGATTCGGTTGAATCCTGAGACTGGATTCGGTTGAATCCTGAGACAGGATCCGGTTGAATCCTGTGACAGGATTCAGTCGAATCCTGAGACAGGATTCAGTCGAATCCTGAGACAGAATTCAGTCGAATCCTGCGACAGGATTCGGTTGAATCCTGAGACAGGATTCAGTCGAATCCTGAGACAGGATTCAGTCGGATCCTGAGACAGGATTCAATCGAATCCTGAGACAGGATTCAGTCGACTCATGATTCGTTCGAATTCAGATTCATTCGAATCGTGAGACAGGATTCAGTCGAAACCAGAGAGAAGATTAAGTCGAATAGTGTGACAATATTCAGTAGAATCTTGAGACAGGCTTCAGTCAAATCCTAAGGCAGGATTCAGTCGAGTCATGAGACAGGATTCAGTTCCACAATTATTAACTTAGAACTTCCTTAGCCAACTTACATTTTTGCAAAGGGAAATATTTTAGTCATTCTCGAACTTTTACTCCACTTACAGCCTCGTAAACACAAATTTCTTACATCGTTATTTATTTCGAGGCGGCAGTCATTCGTAGGAAAAGCAAGCTTTGGTTTGGCTCATTCTTTGTACTGAGATCTCTTTCGGAAACATGCCTAGCTCGGAGCTTCAAACTTGTGAACCCACTTCACAGTAAATGTGACACTCCCCATTCCGCGGAATCTCTGTACCAACTTGCGTATGTTTAATTTCGTGTTTCGCTTTTCTCGGAATATTTTTTCGGAAACTTGCTCATCCAAATAGCAATGAAGCGGAAAATCTCGTGAAAAACTTCCACTCGTTGTTGTCGTATACTTTATTTAATTTCCCAACTTTGTAACTCATCATTTTCCACCTGTCCCGCATACCATCTGCTGGATTACTAGCAGAGTATAGAGAGAAAAAAGTTAAACCGGGAAAATTGCCCGGATGGGTGTGACACAAGTGTCCCTTTGCGAATAGAGATCATACTTTGACTGCGCGCGCGATAAAATGTGGCAGGTACCGTGAAACGGGGTTACTTTGAAACTTTTTTGGAAGAAAATTATTAGGAACAGGATTCAGTCGAATCTTAAGACAGGATTCGGCCGAACTCAGAGAGAGGATTCAGTCGAATCTTAAGACAGGATTCGGCCGAACTCAGAGAGAGGATTCAGTCGAATACTGAGACAGGATTCAATCGAATCCTGAGAAAGAATTCAGTCGAATCCTGAGACAGGTTTCAGTCGAATCCAGAGACAGGATTCAGTCGAATCCTGAGACAGGATTCAGTCGAATCCTGAGACAGGATTCAGTCGAATCCTGAGACAGGATTCAGTCGAATCCTGAGATAGGATTCAGTCGAATCCTGAGACAGGATTCAGTCGAATCCTGAGACAGGATTCAGTCGAATCCTGAGACAGGATTCAGTCGAATCCTGAGACAGGATTCAGTCGAATCCTGAGACAGGACTCAGTCGAATCCTGAGACAGGACTCAGTCGAATCCTGAGACAGGATTCAGTCGAATCCTGAGACAGGATTCAGTCGAATCCTAAGACAGGATTCAGTCGAATCCTGAGACAGGATTCAGTCGAATCCTGAGACAGGATTCAGTCGAATCCTGAGACAGGATTCAGTCGAATCCTGAGACAGGATTCAGTCGAATCCTAAGACAGGATTCAGTCGAATCCTGAGACAGGATTCAGTCGAATCCTGAGACAGGATTCAGTCGAATCCTGAGACAGGATTCAGTCGAATCCTGAGACAGGATTCAGTCGTATCCTGAGACAGGATTCAGTCGAATCCTGAGACAGGATTCAGTCGAATCCTAAGACAGGATTCAGTCAAATCCTGAAACAGGATTCAGTCGAATCCTGAGACAGGATTCAGTCGAATCCTGAGACAGGATTCAGTCGAATCCTGAGACAGGATTCAGTCGAATCCTGAGATAGGATTCAGTCGAATCCTGAGACAGAATTCAGTCGAATCCTGAGAAAGAATTCAGTCGAATCCTGAGACAGGGTTCAGTCGAATCCAGAGACAGGATTCAGTCGAATCCTGAGACAGAGGTCAGTCGAATCCTGCGACAGGTTTCAGTCGAATCCTGATGCAGGATTCTATCGAAACCTGAGACAGGATTCAGTCGAATCCAAAGACAGCATTCAGTCGAATCCTGAGACAGGATTCCGTCGAATCCTGAGACAGTGTTTTGTCGGATCCTGAGACAGCATTCAGTCGAATCTTGAACCAGGATTCAGACGAATCCTGAACTAGGATTCAGACAAATCCTGAGACAGGATTCAGTCGAATCCTGAGACAGGGTTCAGTCAAATCCTGAGACAGAATTCAGTGGAATCCTGAAACAGGATTCAGTCGAATCCTGAGACAAGATTCAGACGAGTCGTAAGGCGGGATTCAGACGAATCCTCAAACAGGATTCATACGAATCCTGATACGGGGTTTAGATGAATCCTGAAACAGGATTCAAAAGAATCATGAGACAGAATTGAGACGAATCTTTTACACCAAATAGTTATCGTAGAACATATTGATTGTAATCGTTTTAAAATTGAAAAAATATCATATTATTCAATATTCGAATATAAAGCTTAAAATTGTCTTGATTCCAATGAAAATAGCTCTCACATCAAATAGTACTAGTACTATTTGGATTTGCATTCGGTTTGCTTAACTGATCAAAAGATTTTATTATTTCAGTCAATATTTATGTATGATAAAACCTCATTATCAAAGATACCCCGTTTTACGGTTAATATTTATATTTATTCATCCATAACGGGCAACTTACGTTCTCGTGTTTGAACCGGGTGAGGATTTTGATTTCCCGTAACGTTCTCTGACAGTAGGTCTGGTGCTCGAAGGGGGATATTTTTTTGATGGCAACCTTTGTCTTTGTCACAGTGTCCACGGCAGATCTGGAAGAAAGAAAAACGGGATGGCCGTTAGTTGTGGTATTGTTTACTCATCATGAGAGGAACATGAGGGAAAATGGGGTGGATGGGGGGATTGAGTTGGGTAAGTTTTGCAAAGGGGCAATACGGGTCACTGGATATGTTTGTTTGCGATGGGATCGTTTGATATGGCGTAATAATTGCTCTCTGGGTAACCAACAACTGGTGCCTTCTATGGCTAGGATAGACAGAAGTATGATGTTCGCCAAAGGAAGAGACAGATGCTAGGCAAAACGAGAAACTTTGTTATCCAATTTACAGCTTTAAGTGAAATAGACGAGGGATGGTGGGAACTGGGAGCGCTCAACCTTCTGTCTGCGCCAAGAAATAGTTACGTTGTATGTGCTTTGGACTCATATCAGCTTATATTAGCTTAGACTGACTACTCTTATCCCCACAAAAATATGAATGAATTTTGAGTGACAATCCAACAGTAATTCATCAACTTCATTCTGGAATAAAAAACTTCACTTTTTGACTTCTAAAATTGTTTTTGTTATTATTATGACATTTTGTTGAAATTTCGTTCCCAAAAAATATGCGAATGCTAATACACGCATACCACTAAATCTTATGTCACAAAAAAACTCAAAAGGGATCAACTTTACCCCACCAATAAGTATCGATACTCGCATTACTGTACGTATATCTAAAAGATTTTTTCCATAGTTTTCTTTGATAGAAGTTAATTTATACATTTTTTACGGACTTGCTAAGGCTATGTTTCAAGAATTTTGTTAAGAATGCAACATGAAGATTCAATAATTTTCCCAGATTTCCCAGAGATTTTTCAGACTTCCTTTAAAATTATCATTCAAGATTTCCATACGATTCCAGCCAGGGCTCATAAAATACATAATAAAGAAGCGACATACTTTAAAAATGATTTCAAATCACAGCGAGTTGAGTTGTGCGCTGTTCGGTATGGTGGGTACCCTTGATGAACTTCTACAAAAATCTTTGAAGGAACTTCTGGACTCTTAAAGATCTCCTAGATAAATTGCTAAGGCCGTTCAATACATAATCAAACGAATCTCTGGATAACATCCTGAAGCATTTTCTGAAGAACTCCTTGAAAAACATCGGACAGAGTTTTTGAGGAAAATGGTATACAAATTACAAGAAAAATCACTGTAGTATTAAGGCTCCCCCAGATCTAAGCGACTTTGTACGGCGACAGCGACAGACAATCGCCGCGATTTCGCTGCATGTACTGTTTGATGAGCGCGTCTAAGCCACAGCAACGTGATTCACGTCGTGTCAGTCAAGATGGTTCCACAGAAGAGTGCTTGCAGCGACACAACAACGAAATCGCGACAATTTTTTGTCGCTGTCGCCGTAAAAAGTCGCGTAGATTTGGGGGACCCTTTATCAAGTGGTGTGAAACTTTAAACAAACTTTTGAAGAATTCATTTATATTTTTTTTTGAGAAATAACACAAAAAAAGTTTGGTAGAACTTTTATATTTTTTTTTGAGAAATAACACAAAAAAAGTTTGGTAGAACTGTAAGAATAGTTCTTGGATGAAATCATGGAGAAATTACTAGACAAATAACTGAAAGGAACTCCATGAGGAATCTCAATGATTTCAATGAAGAATTAATGGTTCTTGATAGAATTCCTCGAATAATCCCTGGAGGATTTTTTGGAAAAATTCGTAGGAGCGACCGTGGATGAGTTCCTGGGTTCATTTACATATTCCATAACGTCGAATATAACTATTTTTGACACCCAACCACAAAACATCTGGATGGAAAACTTGGATAGTTCCAGCAAAAATTTTTAGAATCATTCCTGTTGAACTACTTGAAGGATGTAGCGTTGGTTTGCTCAAGAAGATCCTACATCAAATTCTGAAGAAATTTCTCGAAACATTCTTTGAAAAGTCCTTTAAAAGTGAAGAGGAGAGAAGAGAAATTTCTGGAAGAATCACCAAAAGTATTCAAGACGAAAATTATGAAAGAAAAACAGCTCTTCTTGAATTATTCCTGACACTTTTCCTCGAGCAATCTGAAAGTAATTCGGTCAATCACTTTAGTGGAATGTCGCTATGGAAATTAACTTTTTTTTTCCCAAACATGTGGTTTTTGTCAAATAGAAACTTCCAACGTATCAGAGGTTTAAGATGATTGTATATTTTGATGATTTGGGAGATTGATATTTTTGGCAGAGCTGATTCTCGTCAAGGTAGTCTATGGGTGATTTTTGGAATATGAAAATATACAAACATTTCACACTTAAAGTAGACGTGTTTTTGCAAGAAAAAGTATTCGTAAAGTTGCTTACAATTAAATGGCTTACACCTTAACTTTCATATGTTAATTTATAGAAAAAGGCTATTCCCATTTCTATAAAAATCTGGATCACCGTAATACAGTAATGACCCGATTTTGTCAGCCCCCGATTTTGTCTACCCCCGATTTTATCCACCCCCGATTTTGACACCCTTTCTGACCCGATTTTGTCTACCCCCGATTTTGCCACCATTTTTGACCCGATTTTGTTAGTCTAAACATTATATTATTTAAATGTGGAAATAATGTGCAAAGTCAAGTATGACCTTGGCCACGCCTATACGATCATCTAAAGTCTGGATTCACTTTGTATCGCAGTTGTCACGGAACGGAGTTACGTTAGGAACCTTTTGAAATATAACGGTTCCTAAAAAAATTAAAACGCTATAATCATTAACAAAATAATTAAACAAAGTTTCTACTTAAAAATAGAAATGACAAGAAGTCGAAATTTTTTTCCCGATTTTAGCTTTTTCCCCATTTTGTCAACCCTAAATATAACGCTGGCAAAATCGGGATATTACTGTATTACATAACATCGAAATAACAAACAACTTCGTTGAAGATTATTACTTCATTCTAAAGCTTAAAATGCAGAACTGGTAGTAACTGAGTGCCTTTAAAGTAGTAACAAAGTTACAAAAAAGAAAATTCTCTCCAGTAAAAAATAGAACACAGATGGTGAGCACATAGGGCCGATCGTTACGATCAGATCTCTAAGAGAATCTAACGATAGATACTCTGTACTGATAAACTACCCATAAAAACCTTTTCAGTAACCCTCACCACGTCCCGACACTCTCGCACAGGCATTGCAGAATTCGCTCTCATTTGAGTATGAAGCACGATCAAAGCAAGCAAAGAAAAACATCCCATCTGTTGCGGTCCACGATCGTCATTGTATCGCAATGTGTAACAAGTCTGATAAATGGAAGCAGCGAGCGAGAGCCCCAAAGAGAGAGCGATGATAAAATCCATTTTTCTCGCTTGTTTACCGTTGGGGATAGATGTTTTTTTTTTTACTGGCACGATAAACAATCCAAGAACTTCCAATAGCAATAGTGTCCCCTAATAGCTTGGAGCATGTTTAGAGGGGTTTTATCATGCACTACTATCCCCCCAATCTGATCAAAGTTGTAGCAGTATACGATAAACAGTCTCTCATAATGTGCAGCATGTTATGATAGTTACAGACAGCGATACGTGAGAGATTCTCTCAATTTTCTCAGGATACAATCCCTGCTCTCACAGCATCCCATCTCTCGATTAGATCATTCGTCTCACGTTATCACCACCCACCGATGAGATGTGGTACACCAACATATAAATATATTTTATATTACGGCATATATTCCGAAAACTGACAACTGGTCCCCGGGCAGCACTGGCTGAGGGAAAGTTGTGCATTTTTGACGTGGTGTTCGAATGGTGAAAAAAAGTGGAAATGTCAAAGTAAAATCGACGAAAAACATATATCCGAACGTAGAAAAGAGCAAAGTCGCGAGTGCAAGTTAAATTTCAATTGGAAAATATATAAAAAGTTAATAATTTAAAATTTTAAAAAGTGGAATTGATGTGAAAAAAAAAAATGATCGATGACAGTATGCGCGGGGGGAAATGATAAGTGTTTGAGTGAACGCGGTCTCAGTAGTAGTGGTAGTGAAAGTGATGTGGTGTGAGAGATGAACGTGTGGAGAATTACTGCTTGCGAGGCTAAAGTGGTCTCTCGGAAGGGGGAAAGAGAGGCGGGTATGAGTAAGATGATGGTACGATTAGAAAACTCGGCATGTACAATGGTGTTCAATTGGAGTGTTGCAAATTTGATACAGTGCCCGTTTGATTTTGGCAACTTTACCGTTCGATCTTTATTTCGAGAAGCCCAGCAAGCGGGTACAGTTTTCGCATAAGCAAAGTATTCTGGCCTTTTTTTTCGATTGTCGAGCAGTGCGCTTCGAGAAGACCAGCAAGTGGATCCGATTTTCGTACCGCCCTATCGCAGGAGTGGGAGTTTGTTTTTTTCCCGAGTTTTGAACAGTCCCGTAGTAACTTGCATGAATAATACTCTATAGTTAACGGTGGAATAGTTCGACGACATTGTTTTGACGACCAGCTTGGAAATACTACAAGAATAAAAAAAAACCGGTGAGATCTTTTCATGATGAATTGTATTATTTGATTATATTTCCAATCTTTTATGCATTTTGGGTTGGGTGGGACCATCAGGGCACCCGATTGAAGCGAGATGGATAGGAAGAGTGAAACTGTCAACTTCCTGTTGCCAACATTTCGTGGAAAAAGGGCGGGCTCTTCTTCCCATCTATTGGGTCTTTCTGACAAGCAAGGGCTTGATTGTACGACTGTTTGTGTGAACTTACTTTTGGAAGGAGATTCTTTTTCCCTTGCGGGTTTCGCGTAAGTGTCTCTGCTTACGGGTCCACCATTCGTTTTTGGCCCTTCAGTCATGAGTATGATTGAATACAAATAGTCATACAATCTTGATGAAATTGTTTTGTTGGAACAGGCCATTGCTACCGGTGGATACCTTGCTACAATAGATGGCATCTTATATCATCATATCATCATATTCCGAAAACTGACAACTACTTGACGACGTCATTCCTATTCACCTCGAACAAATTTGCGAAAAAAACGATCTAGTGGTCCGGAAGGTTATGGTACGATAAGAGTGACGTCACATGCTTATAATCAAACTTGACATTTACATCAGTAAAGAGCCTGCCTTGTTAATTTTTATGCCGTGGATTTTCACAATAAAGATGATCAAAGAGCTCTAGATGATATCTTCTTATTCGATTCATATCTTACTCAGATGATCGAAAGATGAGATAAAATGCAATGCCTGTGTTTAATGATCTACAGTATCTTGAAATATAGGACTGATGTTATATGGTATTGTTACTAAGATAGAAGCGTTAGAGGTCTAAATAATTCGTTATTTTTAGACCATCTTCGATAAAAAAAAATTACCCACGCACATTATTAATTTATTTTTTTTATAATTTTCACTTAAACTTAACTAAATTTATTTTTCAAAACAGTTGAAGTTATCGTGAATTATATTTAGGGTCAGTATTTCCCCAGAACACAGACCCAGGGGTTAAGAAGGGCAAGTGACACTCTGATTTGCTTCAGGCTAACTAGAAGTTTGTGAAGTGTAAATGTGATTAAAACTAAACAACTTCTGAGTGGCTTCCGGGAGCTTGGGAAGTTGAAAAGAATTTCAATATCTAGAACAATACGCAGTGAGAAAGGAAGCCATAGAAGAATTAATCACGTTCCTGTGGAGAAGTTTCGTAAAAATATCTTCTCGATAAATATAAACATTGAAGCTAGGAAAGATATCTCCTATTTAGGATTATCTGCTGCATTGCAAAAATCAATGTTTAGAAAACTGACAGGGAGGCATAGATACACAAGAATTGCACAAACGCACAAATATCACACATTCGCCTCTAACG